>NC_138997.1:139420747-140020747 GCF_964374135.1 Grampus griseus | reverse complement strand
ACGGTAGCAACTGTGAAGACTCCTGTGATGATGAGATCACGAGACAAACATTTAACGGCTGCCCATAAAGTATGAGCCCTTTCTGTGTGCCAGGCAAATGGTGGGGTCGGCCCAGCCCCGGTGCAACTCATCGTTCCAAAGTTTCTTCTCCTCTTGGGGCCCTTATGGGATCAAGTTGAAGTCTCTTGGTTTAAACCAAGTAACAATACCATTCATTGCTGTGCTCATCAGAAGTCCTGCAGGCTCATCAGTATAAACCATCCATTCAAGGAACCACTACAGATTCCAACACGCCGCATAACCCTAGAGGGAATTTAGAACAGGGTTCTGCAAAGTTCTAGTGGCAAATCAGTTTTACTGGTCACGACAGTATTTTTTTTAAATCAAACAACACAAAAATACAGAGTGCACATAGTAAGGACAGTTTGTTTCAGTTCTGTACCTACTTACAGCTATGCCTTCTTGAGAGAAATGAGTCTCAACCTAAATTTTCTAACCCGGGGATGGGGGTGGGGTGTTGTGTCAGAATAAAAAGTTTACAAGTCACTAATTTAGAAGAGGTCACAGTCCCTGCCCAGAGTGGTGCTTGTATCCTGCTGGGAAGGTAAGACCAACACCAGAGAGACAGCAGCAAACAAAGCCTACTGCACCCAACTGGGGGCTAAGTGCGGCTGTGGTCTGATAATGCAGCAAAGGTTCAGGAAGAAAGCAGTACACCAGGGCAGCCGAGCAGAGCCTCAACTCCACACAGGGGCCAGGAGCTCATTTGTGAAGGGGCCTGGCACTTTAGCAGACCTGCAGACCCCACCTTGAAGGGCTCACTCACTCTAGCAGGGGCAGTACGATGCCAGCAGAGGCTATGAAACCAGAGCAGACGATAAAAAATGTGGGAGCCCCAAGGACAGGACACCTGTGGCTGGAGAGAATAAAAGAAAACAGCTCATAAAGGGTGCCATCTCAATGGACAAAGGACAGGGGAGAGCTGGGCTGGAAGCCGTGAGGGAGGGGCAGCCCGACAGCACAAGCAGCAGCCAGGAGATGACGGCGAACAGGCTTCTCTGTGGGTGAGCACGAACGCTCTACGTGGGGAATGACGCCGGGTCCAAGTTCTGTTCTAGACTTCATGGTCTCAACAACAAGCTTCCCAGAGCTGACGGGACAAGCCAAGGCCAAGCGAGAGAGAGAAAGGAAGAGCTAGACTGGGGTAGAGCCCGAAAGTAAACAGTGTGAGGTGTGATGAGCCCATTCGATACATCCAAAGGCAACGTCTACATCATGTGCATGATCTGAACAGTGCTGGAGATAAGGACGGGGCATGAGACTCCTAAATAAAGTTATAATCTGCCAGTTGAAGAAGAAAGAAAAAAGTGTCTACCTCGACAGACATCTGTGTAAGAGGAGAAGATCAAGATCCTCAAACAGTAAAGAAAGTGCTCCTGGTAGGATGACAAGAGGGGTGTCACTGCTACGCACAGAACTGGAAGAGTGCTGTAAAAGACAGCCAATTACGCCCAAACATGGTAACAGAAGCCCCCTAGCTTCCTGGAAATCTATGTTAGTTACAAGGAGAGAGGCTCATCAGTTAAAACCTGTGCTTAAGCCTTGGACTCAACTGGTATAGCATCAAGATTAGCCTTTTAAAATAACGAGGGGGTTTTAGAGGTACGTCTGGAATAAAGCATAGCAGGTCACCACGTGGCACCTATGAACAGACTGACGTGAAACCAGCGTAAGGGACAGAGAGTACGGCAACCCTGTGGGCACCGGCTGAGGACCCTGCAGAGGAAGCACTGTGAGTTGGCGGCAGGCCTGGGTCTGAACCATCACCTCCAGATCATCACCAACGGCAGCGTGACCTTGGGCATGTTCCTTCGCCCCTCCAAGCCTGCTTCCCCACCTATTAAATGAGAATGAATTAACGAAAGACACATGGCCATAGCAGGTGCCTCAAAATGACAGGGAGTACTACTGTCATTATTTTGCCGCAGAATTACTTTTCACAACACTTCCCGCTAAGAGTGGTGCTTAATAAGGTTGTGAAGAGTAGATGAAAGTAAAGAGCCCAGAACACTGCAGCTGGCGTCACACTTTGCCATTTATAACAAGCAACTTTTGGGGGGAGAGGGGTGTTGTCTCACAATCTGGGACGAGATCTGTTCTATTTTGCCATTTTTAGTGGTTAAGAGTGGCCTGAACAGGTCTTACAAATGCTGGGACTTCCAAAACGACAGTACTGGTGACCAATGAGGCTGACCTCACAGTAAGAAGGACCCTCCGGAATCCTCTGAAGGGCTCCTCAGACTTCAACTCTTTTCTCTCCTTATCACAGTCTTTTTCCCAGAAAGCATCCTCTAGGTTACCAGAAATGTTGGCATTTGGGACAGCAACTCTCAGGGGGCCTTTCTAATTGTCATGTTACTTACAAAACATGTAGAACACAGAAGTTCACCTGTGGACTGGTGAATGAAATGTGTTAAAACTGAACTGTGGGTTTTAACAAGCTTGGTTACTGCTACGATCTGACCACCTTACTCGGACCCTGAGCAAACGGGGTACAGCCTGAGCTCCGTACAAAGGCTTCTTGCCCCCAGGATCACGGGCAATGAATGCCATTCAGGCCTCTAAGAGGGGTGCCTGGCCTGGACTGACCTCAGTCTGAACACAGGGTGCGATCCCCCTCTGGGTGGTAAGAATTAGGACGCGCTGGCTCTCTCTCCTACAGTCCCCCACCGTACCCATTAAAACTCAACGCTGTGAGGAAATTACATGGAATCACAGACAAAGAATGGCAGGGGGGAGGAAGGCGCATCACCGCGGCCACATGCAAGCTTCAGCTCGTTGGAACAGATGCGTGTAACACACACACATGCACACGGGCGCACCCACGCTGGGGCCTCCGGCCGGTGACGGGCGGGCAGACCCCCGGAGGGGCGCGGGCGGGGCCCCGGCCCCACTCACCATGAACGCCGCGGGGCTCAGAGGCGCGCGGCCGGCGGCTCCATGCCCGAGTGAGCGGGCGAACGAGCGAGCAAGCGGGGCTCCGCGGCGGGACCTCGGGCGGCGGCTCCGGCGGCCGGGCGGGGGCGGCAGGCCGCTCAATCGCGCGCAGATGCCGCGCAGCCGATCCGCGGCTCGGTTTCGGCGCGTCAGGCCTGGCTCGCCGGGACCCTGGGCGCCGGGCGGGGCTGGGGGAGGACCTGGGTCCCCCAAGTCCCAAGGGGTTCCTCCTCTGGCCGCCCAGGTAGGGAAGGTCGCGCGGCGCCCTCCAGACACCGGACGTGCCCACGCAGGCGGGGAGTCCAGACGCGGGCTGTCCGCCCGCGATACAAACCGGGCCTAAATGCTCGCGCCAAGCGAGTTAGGCTGCGTCCTCAGCACACAAATATCACGCTGGAAAACGTACACTCCAAAAAGGAAGCGGTGACACGCCAAACAACGTACGCCAAAGCTCTGCTTTGTGAGATTTTCTAAAAAATGACACAAGTACATTACCGGAAGGCACTACATAAGAATAGTAACCTCTGGGTAGTGGAGTGACTATGAGCCATTTTATTCTCTTCTTTATACGCTACTGCGGATCAAATGCTTTCCACAGTAAGATCAGTTCAATCAGAGCGTCAGGGTGCACGCAGGAACACCTAGTGATGGAAATCTGCCTAGTGACTGCTTCTCGGGGACTGACTGGGAAGGGGCAGAACATATCCCCAGGGGGGTGCCAGAAGTATCGTCTTGATAAACATTCATCACAACTAACTGAAGAGTACACTTCGGACGGCAGCATTCCACTGTTTGGAGAGCATACCTCAATGTTTTAAGTCTTTAAAATCTGCATAAGGTCAAAATTATTTCTGGTCAGCCCATAGGTCCAATGTCCAAGTGCTGAACAAACTGGGCTTGAGACAACACAGACTCTCCTTCCGGAAGGGAACTCACAAGTCCTCAGACCATGGTACCACGCTTTCCGCAGCTGATTTTCTGGATGATAGCATTACCAAGTTGCCACCAGAAACTTCTTCACTCAGAAGGAGACTACAATGTCCATCAAGCTATAATCGAGAAGACAGACAATGACAGGTGATGGCGAGAATGTGGAGAATCTGGAATTTTCATAAGTCACTAGCAGTTGCAGCCATTTTTGAAAACAATCTGGCAGTTTCTTACGTAGTTCAATATACACCTACCGCACTCCTAGGAACCTACCCAAGAGAAATAAAAAATACACCCACAAAAAGACTTGCCTGCAAATGTTCACAGCAGCATTATTCATAAGAGCCCAACACCAAAAAACATTCCAAAAACCCATTAAGTGAGGAATGCATAAACAGCACTGACGCAACAATGAAAAGGGCACTGATACACGCTACCACATGGACACCACATGGGTGAGCCTCAGGGACATTGTGCTTAGTGAAAAGATGCCAGACAAAAGGTAATGTGCATGATTCCATTTATATGAAATTTCCTTCTCTAGAGAGAAAGCTAATTGACGTTTGCTTGGAGCTGGAGGCGGAAGCGGAGATCCACTGCAAACAGGCGTGAGGGGACTTTGTCGAGGGGTGAAAATATTCTAAAACCGGATTGCTGTGACAGTTGCATAGCTGCATAAGTTTATTAAAAGTCATGAACATGTACAATGAGTGAATTCTATGGTATAAAAATTATACCACAATAAAGCCATTTTTTAAAAGTAATAGGATAAAACTGGAGAGGCTGATTCTGGCTGGAATGATTAGGGAAAGCCTTGTTATAAAAAAATTATTCAAAATTTGGAAATAAGACAAAAGCATGGAGGAGAGGTGTCTTTTCCATTTATACCTGGGATTTTTTTTTTTTTTTTGCGGTACGTGGGCCTCTCACTGCTGTGGCCTCTCCCGTTGCGGAGCACAGGCTCCGGACGCACAGGCTCAGCGGCCATGGCTCACGGGCCCAGCCGCTCCGCAGCCTGTGGGATCTTCCCGGACCGAGGCACGAACCCGCGTCCCCTGCATCGGCAGGTGGACTCTCAACCACTGCGCCACCAGGGAAGCCCCTACCTGGGCGTTTTTAATATGCCTGCCTGAGGTTTATTTAATTCTCTAGGAGAATGTGCCTGTGCTACTTACTACTCTATTAGAGCCCAGACACTGTGAAGTGACATATTAACTTGCGGATTTATGTCCAATAGAATAGATAACTCTGAAGATGATGTTTTCTTAATCTAATGTAGCAACCTTATTCTAACTCTTTTGGTTTTATGTCTATAAATACCTAGTTCCTCAAATGCCTTTGGAATCAATTTTACCATCTTACTGGTTCATTTAACTGATTTAATGCATCTCCTCAATGTGTTGAATGAAGCTTTAACTAAGAAGATCATTCAAAAAAAAAGGTAAATGTCATGGAAGAATGGTAGAGTAACTGTTCTAAGAGAATAAAGTGACAAATAACTAAAGGCAATACACAAACCTGACTGGAGGCTGGTTCATGAAGAACAGTTTGGTGTAACTAGAGAAAGCAGAACATGATCTGGTCACGAACATGGTCTGAACATGGTCATGGTAAGATGCTATTATGGAAATTAACTGATAATTTTCTTAAGCCTGATAACATCTTCGTGGTTGTGTAGAGAGCTGAATGAATGCTGAATGTATTTATGGATAAGATGTCATGATATCTGCAACTTACTTTCAAATGATTCCATTTTTTAAAACTAGAAAGAGGCACAATAAGTGAATATGGAAAAATGTCAACGACTGTTCAATCTAAGTGGAGGATATATGGCTGTTCATCATTAAATTATTCCTTGAACCCTTCTCCAGGTTTGAAATTTTTCTTCACAAGGGGAATAAACCAGTAAGAAGACTGATGACCAATCCTTTAGATCTCATCTTAAATACACATCCCCACAGAAACACTTCCTGCCCTACCATGTAAACTACAGCAAGGCCCTGGTTCCTCTCTCTCCTAGCATCAGGTTCTGTTTTCTCATAGCACTTAATCACAACTTGTAATTACATGACTCTCTGATTAATATTTATTTCCCTCAAGAGACTGTGAAACCTCCGAGGGCGGGGTCTTACTGTAGTCTTCTCCGCGCTGATTGCTAACAAAGTACATGGCACAGAGGAGACACTCAGCATCACTGTTCCATCCTTCATTGCACCCGTCCAATAAGCACTTATGGTGCTTGGCCTTAAGAATAAAGATGAACAAGGTCCCTGTCCCCAAGTCCCTCACAGACCAGCAAACAATTACCACACTATACGGGTGCTCAGTCCTATGACTGAGAGAAATCTGAGGGCTCCAGGAGCCCCAGGAGGCAGCTGACCTGACCTGAGGAGTTACTGGTGACTTTCCAGAAATAATTCCTGCAACTGGAAGAGAGCTGGCGTCCTTCTCACAGCGAGGCGTGGGTTCTCAGCCCCTCCACGCCTCCTACCAACACGTAGTGCTATGCATACTGTAGACATCAGCCAACCGGGGCCCACAGGCTCACTAAATGTAAATATGAGACAGACGCATTAAGCTTGTGTTAAATACACATTAAGATGTGCTTCCAAAGCACACTGCTTATCTCCTCTGACAGGCTGTAACCTGCAGGTTACTTTACCAACAGTTTCTATCACATATTTCGGAACTGGGTACCATTCAGAAAGGTTTAACTATTATACCATGTGATGACAGGTTGACTTTTACTAAATTTTGAAACTTAAAGCAAAAATAAGACGTTAACAGAGGCTTTTTCTCTATCTCAATCTGATGTGACTTCTATCTTAATCCACCTGAAAAGAATTCTTTCTCCTGAAGTTTTTGAGTTAACCAGCACTCATCCCCCTGCTTCCTGTATCTCCACCAGCACACGGGATTTACTTGCTTATTTGATTAACCTACAACATTGTTGTCTCTATCCTTTGAGATCAAGGAGGGAAGACTGGGTGATTTGTTTGATGCAGCATCCTAAGAGACAGGCTGACAAACCCAACCTTGCTAGACCACCAGGTTTCACAGGATCAAAAGATCACTGAAGGGCTTCCCTGGTGGCGCAGTGGTTGAGAATCTGCCTGCCAATGCAGGGGACACAGGTTCGAGCCTTGGTCTGGGAAGATCCCACATGCCGTGGAGCAACTGGGCCCGTGAGCCACAACTACTGAGCCTGCGCATCTGGAGCCTGTGCTCTGCAACAAGAGAGGCCGCGACAGTGAGAGGCCCGCGCACCGCAATGAAGAGTGGACCCCACTCGCCGCAACTAGAGAAAGCCCTCGCACAGAAACGAAGACCCAACACAGCCAAATAAATACATAAATAAAATAAATCTATTTAAAAAAAAAAAGGTCACTGAAGGAACGACTTCAACCTGGGAGACTGGTTAAGTGAACCATGATACAGCTACACAAAGGCCATTACTTAGTGAGTAAAAACGAGATCATGGAAGAATATTTAATGATATGGGGAAATGTCTCTGTTGTCATAGAGATAAGAAGAAAGTCTACAAAGTGGAATGTTTTGAAATTTTGACATCCATCCATTTAACAAACCTGTATTAACCATTCACTAAAGCTAGGTACTTCCTATTCTGGGCCCTGGAGATAAAGTGAGAACCAAACAAGGTCTGGTCCTAGGTTTCATGGGCTGTGCCGAAAATACCTGAGAGTTCTGTGACAGAGTGACAACGGATGGGGTGACAGTGGGTGGTTCTTCAGACGGGGTGGTCAGGGAAAACTTCTTAGAAGACACCACCTAGGAGGGAGCATCTGAGCTAGGACCCGATGAGTCTCATTCAACCCTAACAATCCCATGAGGTAAGTACTGTGCTACGCTGAGTGATGGCCCCCAAACATGCCCATGTCTTAATCCCTGGGACCTGTGACTGTTACCTTACATGCCACAAGGGACTTTGCAGATGGGATTAATGTTATGGACCTTGAGATGGGGAGATTATCGTCGATTATCTGGGTGAGCCCAAAATAACCACAAGTGTCCTTAAAAGATGGAAACAGGGACTTCCCTGGTGGAGCAGTGGTTAAGAATCTGCCTGCCAATGCAGGGGACATGGGTTCGAGCCCTGATCCGGGAAGATCCCACATGCCGCGGAGCAACGAAGCCCGTGCACCACAACTACTGAGGCTGTGCTCTAGAGCCCACGAGCCGCAACTACTGAAGCCCACGCGCCACAACTGCTGAAGCCCACGCACCTAGAGCCCGTGCTCCACAACAAGAGAAGCCACCATGACGAGAAGTCTGTGCGCCGCAACGAAGAGCAGCCCCCGCTCGCCACAACTCAAGGAAGCCCATGAGCAGTAACAATGACCCAGCAGAGCCAAAAATAAATAAATTAATTAATTAAAAAAAAAAAAAGATGGAAGCAGAGGGAGATGTGACTATAGAAGGGGAAGGCAGTGTGTTGATGGGAACAGAAATTCCTTGGCCACAAGCCAAGGAATGCCAGCAGTAAGCTTATAGAATCTGGAAAAGAAAGAACAGATTCTCTCCTGGAGCTCCTAAAAAGACCAGCCCTGCCAACACTTCGATTTTAATCTGGAAGACTCATTTCAGACTTCTGACCCCCAAACTATAGGAGAATAAATCTGAATTGTTTTAAGCCACCAAGGTGATGGTAACTTATTACAGGAGCAACAGGAAACGAATATAGGTACTATCACCATCATCTCCCCTACCCCCCTCTTCTCCCTAGATGCAGCAACTAAGGCTCTGAGTAACTTCCCCAGTTAAGTAAACAGCTGGTCAGATGCAGGGTGGGATTTAAACCCAGGCAGTCTGGCTCCAGGGCCTCTTCCTATCAACTCCCCTGATGCACTGCCTCTGAACTAGGATCCCAAAACAGTGTTCCCTTTGTGGCCCTAAGGCCTTGTTAACTACCAGACACAGGCATAAGATCAAGGAACAAATGCAACACTTGCCTATTAATTAGGGATATCACGGAGTTTCCAGCACCAAACAGAAGACTCTACCCAAAGTGCTTCCACACGCTGACAAGATGTTAAGTAATATTCTGAGTCCAACTTGGACAAGCAACTTAAAGGGGAGTTTAGAGGAACCTTAACTCGAAGGAAAGCAAGGTTAACAGCCTTGCTCTTCTCAAATCTGAGGTTTCTCCAAGTCTAGGCGGGCGCTTGCCGATGACGCCTCCTTGGGAAGGCCAGCTGTGCTCCGGGCCCTGCACCACGCACCACAGCCCAAGACAAGCCAGCCGGGCCTGGCAAAGACCCAAGAAGCGTCTCCCCTGCTGATCCAACAGTGTTTAGAGATTATCTAATACTTTAAAATCTCAACCTTCCATCGGGAATTAGATCAATGTGAAAAAAGCAGTTTTCTTTGGCTGTCAGTATTTTCCCATCAACACATTAAATTGCTCCGGGAAGGGCAAAAGCATGTGAAAGCTTCCAAGGGCCACCTCCCCAGGCCTTCCTAGGAAGCTGCCTCGATTCAGCTACTTCCAGGAAACGTGCTTTTCTGGTTCAGCTTATTCAACAGGCCACCCAACTGCAGACACTATCGCCTGAGCCCAGAGTCGGTCAGAAAGTGGATTCAGAACACGGACGGTCGCTTCCGAAGAGCCCCGGCCACAGCACCTTCAAGGTCAGTGCTGGGCGGGTCTCCTGAGAACCGATCGTGGACACACCAGAGGGAAGCTGCACAACTCTCTCACAAACGTATGCATGTGAGTGAAACGTACACAAACGTAATCTGGCTCAGAGAAAGGCCTGGGAGGGTGGGCACTAAACGGTCAGAGACTACAACCAGGAGGGGGCTGTGGAGTCTCGGGGGGAAGAGGCTTTCCCATTTGATTCTGCCCACCTCCATCATTTGGGTATTTTACAGGTATTTTTTCATGAACTATTTTTTATAATTTGAAAAAAAAAACAATTTTTAAGCCATTTCAGATGGAATCCAAGACTGATTTTGGCAACAGCAAGTTCCCAAACACACTGAACACGCCTGAGCAACAGCAAAGTTTTTGTTTTTATCCACTCAGAGGAGTAAAGATGTAGCCATGATGTAAGACCAGAACGAGAGAAACCACTGACCTTTACTGAGCTCCCACTGGACACCAACCACTGCTCCAGGAACACCCACACTTCATCCTACTGAACCTTCATGAGCACAGGCAAGATGGGCATTATCTTTGCAGAGGAGGAGACCAAAGGTCACAGAGGCAAAGTCAAGTCGGAGGCCTAAAGTCACACAACTGACTATGAGTGACAGAATCAGGACACAGACTAGGGGCTCTGTGATCCTAAAGTTAGAGTCCTTCCCAGGCCCCCTGCCTTCCCAAGCCTGAGACCCCTCTGACCTCAGCACTGTTAGTGGTCCCAGTAAAGATCTGTCCATTTCTTGTTCTCTGAACTCCTGTCTCTTCCTGGGAGCCACAGCGGTAAGACTGAAAGTGTGCTCTGAATGCTGCCCTCTCAGACTGACGGGGAAGTGTCCACATTAGGAAAAACAAGCAAACCTTAAGAAGCACTATGCACTAGAATTTCAGTTTATATTATTAAAGGCATCTGAGGTAAGAGAGTTATACTCCTCAGATCAACTAACTGTTGCCACGACAACAGTAGGAGACAATCTACCCATAGAATAAAAACAAAGTTCAAATTAAATGACCATGCTGCCATTTCCCTTTCTTCTCTCTCCCCCTTTTCTTTCTCTTCCAGAAAGGCATCATGTAGAAATCTGATACGTGATTAACTTGCTGCCTCTCTAAAATCCAAAATTAATAGCAATTAGACATTTTATGAGGTGATTTCCTGATAGACTCACCCTCACCCGAAAGGTCCTGGTCCTGTACACGCGTGCCACCTACCACCTGGACAAGCCAAACCTTCCAGAACAGGCTCAGCTTTCTCCTCTGGATCACCCCTCACTGGGTAACGTTGCCCTCTTTGCCCTACCCCTAGGAAGCTCAGTGTCAAATTTGTAGTGTCCCTCTACGAGCTACATGGGAATCTGTGAGCTGTAGTTTGGGGTATCCATTAGGCTCTTGTTGCGTCTTGTGGTCCTTTGCCCAAATTCCTTAACACTTTTTCGTCTACCATTCTGCATACTTTTTAAAAACTTTTTTTAGAGTAGACGTGCACACAAAATAAAATCCAAAAGGTATCAAAGGGTAAACAGTGAAAGCAGGTCTCCCTCCTCCCCCAGTTCATTCGCCTCTCCAAAGCAATGCTATTATTATCAGTTTCCTAAGGGGCCTCCCTGATACAGTGTCCGCACTTACGAGCATATGCATGTATCTCATGCGTACAGAGCACACTAATGGTTATTCAGCTTGCTTTTTTAAGGTATGCACTGCATTGCATTTAGGAATTTAACCAATTCCCCACTGCCAGGCATGTAGATGGCTTCCGGTCTTTTCTAATCAATCTTTTTTGTAATCTTCCAATCTTTTCCAATCAATACCCTTATAAAACCATCAGTTTACCTACGCAGTAACTCATCTGTAAGATAAATTCCTAGAAGTGGAAATGCTGGGTCAAAAGTACCCTAACTGCTTGATTGATTCATTCATTCATGTTAGTTTTATTTTTTAAATTAACATATAGTTAGCTTTTTGGTGTGTAAGTTCTATGACTATTAAAACACGCTGTCTTATAGCCATCACAATCAAGATACAGGACAGTTCCATCCTCCCCAAAACCTCGTCCATGCTCTCCCTTAGTACTCACTCCTGGCACTGCAGCTTTATCTCTTCAAGTATATCATACAAATGAAATCATATAGCACATACGTAACCTTTTGAGACTGGATTCCTACAGTCAGATAATACCCGTGAGATCTGCCCAAGATTGTTAAAATAGTGGATTACACTGATTGATTTTCAAATAATAAATCAGCTTTGCACTCCTGGATAAATGCCACGTTTAAATGTATTGCTGAATTCAATTTGCTGATAATGTGTTGAGGACTCCGTGTGTCTTCATAAGGGATACTGGCCTCCAATGTGCTTCTTTTGTACTGTCCTTGTCTGGTTTTGCTATCAGGGTAATACTGGCTTCATATTATGAGTCAGTCCTTCCTCTTTGAAAATTGGTGTTATTTTTCTTCAAATATGCAGGAGAACTCATCAATGAAACCCCCTCTGGGCTTGGAGATTTCTTTTGCGGGAGGCTTTTAACTAAAATTTCCATTTCATTAATAATTACAGGACAACTTGGGTTATCTATGGCATCCTGGGTGAGTTTTGGTGATTTGTGATTTTCAAGGAAATGGACCATTCCATCTAAGTTATCAAACTTACGTACATAGATTTATTCGTAACATTCTCTTATTATCCTTTTAATTTCTTCAGGGTCTACAGTAGTATCTCCTTTTTTCATTCCTCTTACTGATAATTTGGTTCTCCTCTCTCTTCCGTCAGTTTTGTTAGCATTTGATTTTTTTGATAATTTCCAAGAACCAGCTTTTGGTTTCACTGACTATTAATTTTTCTGCTTTCAATTTCAGTGATTTCTGTTCTTATGTGTATTATTTTCTTCCTTTTGCTTGCTTTGGGTTTATTTGCTCCTTTTACAGTTTCTTAAGGTAGAAAATTAGATTGGAGAACTTTTTTCTTTACTAATCTGACTGGTTTAATGCTATAAATTTCCTTCTAAGCACTGCACCCCACAAATTTTGATAGGCTGTGTTTCTGTTCAGTTCAAAATATTTTCTCATTTTCCTTGTGACATCGTTATTGTTCCAAAACATATTTAGAAGCATGTTGCTTGTTTAATTTCCAAGTTTGGGGAGATGTTCTTGTTATCTTTCTGTCACTGTTTTAGTGTAATTTCATTGTGGTTAGAGAACGTATTTTGTGTAATTTTAATCCTTTCCGATTTAGTTTCTTTTATAACGCAGGTTACGGTCTATCTTGGTGGCCATCCACGTGTGCTTGAAAAGAATGTGTGTTGTGCTCTTGTTGGAGGGTGGAGCGTTCTCTAAATGTCCGTTAGCCTGGCTCACTGACGGTAGGTTCTTCTATGTCCTGGCTAATTCTGTCAATAGTTCTACCAATTACAAAGGGGGTGCTGACACTTCAGTTGTAACTATGGATTTGTCTACCTGTTTCAGATCTCTCAGGTTTTGTACCATGTAGTTTTGCAGGTCTTTTATTAGGTACACACTCATTTAATAGCATTATGTCTTCACTGGTAATTGCCTTACCTTATCCCTGGTAATTTTCTTTGCTCTGAAGTCTACTTTTTCTGATAGTAATCTATCTACCCCATCTTCATTTTGGCTAATGTTTTCATGGTGGTGTTATCTTTTTCCATCCTTTAATTTCAACTGCCTACTTTATATTTGAAGTGAATTTTTTTTTTTTTTTTTTTTGCGGTACACAGGCCTCTCACTGTTGTGGCCTCTCCCGTTGTGGAGCACAGGCTCCGGATGTGCAGGCTCAGCGGCCATGGCTCAGGGCCCAGCCGCTCCGCGGCATGTGGGATCTTCCCGGACCAGGGCACGAACCCGCGTCCCCTGCATCGGCAGGCGGACTCTCAACCACTGCGCCACCAGGGAAGCCCGAAGTGAATTTCTTTTAGACAGCAATCTGTCAGGACTGAGCATTCAGACACACAACTGGTATGCTCACACAATTTACATGAAGGTAAATTATTGGTATCTTTCAATTTGGGCCTACCATCTTATTTGTTTTCTATTTTTCCTTCTTCTATTTCCTCTTTCCTATCTTGATTTCAGTTCTTGGAACTTTTGAGAATTCTGTTTTAACATACTGTGTTTTTCACTCTCTCTATGTGTAGTTTAGTGGTTGATCTGAGATTTACAATATATATTTTTCACAATCTAATTAGTATCAATATTTTAGCACTTCAAGTGGAATGCAGAAACTTTTCCATCATATCCCCTCCTCCTTCGTGTTTTATTTGTAATACGTATTACATCCACATGTGCTGAAAACCCCATACAACCTTATACTTTGCTGAAACCAAACATATTTAAAAGAATTCATTAAGAGAACAATGGTCTACTGTATTCATGTGGACATTTACCATTTCTGTTCCTCTTCCTTCCTAATGTTTCAAGTTTCCTTCTCGTATAATGTCCCTACTGTCTGGAAAACTTCCTTTAGTAATTTTTTTAGATCTGCTGGCAACAAATTCTCTCAGTTTTCCTTTATCTGAAAAGATCTTTATTTCACTTTCATTCCTGAAGGGCATTTTTGCTGGATATAGAATTTGGGGTTGATAGTTCTTTTCTTTCAGCACTTTAAAAATGCTGAAATCACTTCCTGCTGGCCTCCATGGTTTCTGATGGGAAAATCACAGTCAGCTTCCTTTTTCTTAATTTGTTAATATCTTATACATCTTTTACATGTGAATATAACCGAGAAGTATTACTAATTTATCTAAAGGAGCCCCTTCCCCACTTCCCAATAACGGACCACAAAGCCACAACCACCTCCTGCCAAGGCTACACCAGGAGCACCTCTTTAAGAAGATTTCATCCACATGACCTCACTGGAGCAGATGCTCAAAATCTCCCAGCAAGTCACTACTTCTCAAACCTTACGGCACATCGGATTCACCCACAGAGCCTAAACAAAAACAAAACACCTGTCAGACTGGAAGCGAGGTATGAGAAAGAGAAGTCAAGAGCAATTCTAAAGTTTCAGGCCTGAAAAAGAAGGCTAAGACTGTCATTCACCAAAATGGGGAAAGCTGCAAAGGGAACAGGTCTGACAGAGTGGAAAAAGAAAATCAGAGTCGGGACTTCCCTGGTGGCGCAGTGGTTAAGAATCCGCCTGCCAATGCAGAGGACACTGGTTCGAGCCCTGGTCAGGGAAGATCCCATGTGCCGCGGAGCAGCTAAGCCCGTGCACCACAACTACCGAGTCTGCACTCTACAGCCCGCGAGCCACAACTACTGAGCCCACGTGCTGCAACTGCTGAAGCCCGCGCACCTAGAGCCCGTGCTCCGCAACAAGAGAAGCCACCGCAATGAGAAGCCCGTGCACCACGATGAAGAGTAGCCCCCGCTCGCTGCAACTAGAGAGAGCCCGCGCGCATCAAGGAAGACCCAACACAGCCAAAAATAAATAAATAATTTTTTAAACAAAAAGAAAGAAAGAAAATCAGAGTTTAGCTCGGTGCTTGTTAGCCACAAAATGTCTATCAGACGTCCAGGTGGAGCTGTCCAGTAGGCAGCTGGCTGCCTACGCCTGGAGTTCAGGGGTGAAGGCCTGGCTGGTGGTCAGCGTAGGCATGACATTTACAGCCTGAGTCCAGCGGAGATCTCCCAGAGGCGCCCACAGATGAAGAAGCGCTCGAGAGGCACCCTAATGTTCAGAGGGCTGGAAAGCTGAGGGCACCCAGCAAAGGAAACTGAAAAAGGAGGAAGAGCGTGGTGACCTGGAAGCCACAGTAAGAAAGCCTCCCAAGGAGCAGAGAAGTGGACAAGGGCTGAGGGAAATAACCACTGGACCTAGCACCTGGAGGTCACCTGAAAACCAGTCTCAGAGAAATGTGCTCAGTGGTACAGAAGCGTCTCAGGACGGCTGCGCTCTACTTTTCCTTCGCAACATTTATCACAGCTACAATTATCTGTGGAGTTACTTGTTCAAATCTTTCTTTCCCCGACCCCTGGTAAGTTCCAGTGAAGGCAGGGGCCGAATAAGCCTTTGCCCTTCATTATAATAACCAGGATTGGTTCACACAGTGTCTCAAATTTGTGGAACACGTGAAAGGACCATGGAATCCAAGACAGAAGGTTCCTCTTCATTCACAAACAAAGGACTGTACTTCTGCGACAGCATCACCACCCGCGCCAATGTGGCCAGAGCCCTGGTCCATACAAACCCAATGACAGGAGATCTGAAGGCAGCTATCTTCAAATACCTTCTCCCCGGCTTTACTCTCAAGAGCTTCGCCAGTCCACCAGCAATGGCCGAACGTGTACACGGCATACCTGGGCCCTTTATTTAACCCGCTGTGGGCAAAGACGGCTATTTTCCTCCTAATAGCCAGCATTCCCTTCTCACACGGCAGTGGTTCTTAAATTTTGGTGTGTGTTAGAACAAATGCCTGGAGCATTGTTAAGACACAACGTGTGGTGCCCCAGCCCCAGAGTTTGTTTCAGTGTGACTGGGGTGAGAGGCCTGAGAACCTGTGTTTCTAACAAATGCCCAGGTGATGATGATGTTAGCTTGGGGACCACAATTTGAGAACCACTGGTTTAGTGTGATTCTCATAGTTATTCTTGGTCATTTTTGCTTCCCCTAGGAAAAATCATAATGCAAGCTGACAGAAAATTACTTGCACTTCAAAATGTTTATGAAATTTGAAAAGTTAGCGGAAAGTATCAATAACATTGCATCACTTCCTTAAAAATGGCAACCAAAAAAGAAGGCCCAAACCAAGAGAATGTGGCCCAGTTACAGTGAAGTCAGCTGTGCCCCAGAGCACCCTGGGCAAACCACAAACAGCACCCAGTCCACTTAATGGACCAATTTATTAACAAAAAGTCATGACAGCCACACCCGAGTACTAACTCTGGGCCACACACTGTACTAAACATTGGGCAAAAATACTTCACATACATTATCTGTTAATTTATAAGTTAACAGGCCCATTCTGCAGATGAGGAACCAGAGACGTCACTGGCCCAAGGTCATACAGACAAGAAGAGGGGACGCCGGAAATCAAACCCGAGCCTTCAAGTCCAAAGATCTTGGCTGGTGTTCGTACCTGAACCCTCGGCTCACCACGGGCTCCTTGAGACATGTCCACCCATCCGCTTTTGTGTTTCCAGTGCCCAGTACAAGACCTGGCCCCAAAATGGCACAAGGTTTGCTGAACAAGCAAACTAAGGGATCTATGGAGGGCACAGGCTCACCCTCTCACACTGTGATCCATTTCTCAGTCAAAGGAAACAAACAATGATACCAGCAGACACTTTCTAGCCCTTGGGACATTCATAACTGCTTGCAGCACATGATGTATACTCACTCATTTAATCCTCACCACCTCAGAGGTAGGTACTATTATTCTCCTAACATTAAAGAGCAGGAAAATGAGGCTCAGAAGGGTTAAGGGACTTGCCCAAAGTCACACAGCCAAAGTGTAGCAGAGCTGGGATCCAAACGCAATAAGTCTGACTCCAGAGTCCATGCTTTTAAATCACTACGTGATGCTACCTCTCTCAAGTATAAAAAACTTCCAAAGACAAAGGGAAAAGGAATTAAGAGTTTACTAAGTATCTCAATTATGCTTTAGCTCTAACTAGAGTTATTGTCACCATTTGGGATTACAAGTCTGGACACTCGGACCCCAGTGATGGGCTCTCTAAAGTGGGGAGGGGAGGCTGTGTGAGCCGACACCTGTGACAGCAGCCAGCTCGAGCCTGGTGCCCAGGAGCTTCCTCCCAGGGGCAGGTTCCCGCCCCTGGATCCCTCTCAGGCCTTGCCAGCTCGGGGGAGGAGGGGACAGGGTGACAAATGAGAGGGCCAGAGACACAAAGCATGAGCAAACAGGACAGAGGCAGGATTGTATGACGCATGCAGGTACGATTACATCCTTTATTATTGATGGTTAGAGCCAGATGGCCCTCTTCTTTGCAGTACTGTGTTACTACATAATTAGCTGACCTAGTCACTTCAGTTCACAAAAATCCTTTAAGTCCAAGAACATAATCCACGTTCACCTTAAAAAAACGGTACGACACAGATAACAAAGAAATTCAAACATGATGCAAGTGACATTAAGAGCCATGGGAAAATCTATTTAACATGATGGTTACTTTTTTGAGAACCATAGATTTCTTTAAGAATTTTATAACAGCTTAGCTACTGAGTTTCCTAAGAAATGTATAGCTTAGCTCTGCATACAAACACATCATATTTTAATTGTATGCTATTTTAACAAGCCTACACAATAAGTGATTCAAATTCAAAATGTAACAGTCTAGAAAAATGAATTCCAACACTGATTTACTTTGTGAGTTTCCTAGGCCCAGACAACTGCTATAAGGAACACTACACAACATTCAAGACATCTTTAATTTGACGAGGCATAAAAAATGAAATACGTGCAAAGCCAGCTTGTTGTCCAAGCCAGAGCCCCAGCACGTGCTCACACACTGCAGCCCTGGGCCTCACATGTTTATCCTCAGAGGGCCACAATACTCTGCAGCCCCACTGCCACCACTGCACTGAGCCAGACCCCACTGTCTCCCACCTGGACTAGTCCAAGAGCCACACTCTCGCCAGGGGGACCTCCTCACTCCCTACATGAGTAAAACCCTTCAGGGGCTCCCCAGAGCCTCCAGGTTAGAGACAGGTTCTGCATGCACCACATCCCACCCCACAGGCCCCATGGACAGCCCCTCTCACTGCTCCCTGGGTTCACGCTGCACGAGTCGCCCAGCACCTGCCCCTCCCTTCCTGCAGGGGCACAGCAGCTGCGAGGGCCCTGGCGCCCAAATGCCTGGGGCTGAACTCCAGCTCTGCCGCTTACTAGCCGCACAAGTCACTCAGCCTGGTCTCAGGGCTTCTTTGGTAAAATGAAGACAGTAACAGTGCCTTCTTCATAAGGTTGTTGCGAGTTTTAAATGAACTAGAAACCCACGTGCTGGCTCATTTATCGCCAGGACATAGTAATCACTCAGTACACGATCCCCATTACTATTAATTCTCTGTCACACCATTAAACTCAGACTTCTGTGCCACGTCACCCACCAGGCCCGGCCTCCCTGCCACGCACCTGCAACACCTGCACTGGCATCACTCCCTCACCAGAGGGGTGCTCTGGAGCCTGGGTGCAGTGCCATCTCTCTTAACTCCAGTGCTGGCAATTAGAAGTGTTTGTTGAACAACTGTCCGTGAATACAAAACTGAGGTTGGGGGGTAAGGCTGCTGCGGGGCAGTGTCACAGCACCGGGCAAGCACCGCACTGTTAGGACAGCTGGGACTCAGGGCCAAGCAGAAGATGCGGGTGGTAACAATCAGGGCTGCCGAGGCCGCTGACACCCGGGGCCTGGCTGAGTCTGTGCTTGAGCCCCCCTCCCCACGAAGATGAGCGCATGCCTCCAGCAGCTAGCATCACTCCCTCCACGGGGAGCGAAGTAGCCCAGTGGTGGTGAGATTCCACGCACCTGGCCTGGCCCTGAACCCCACCTTCTCCTCCCAAGACATGTGGGCAGCGTCGGCCCGCGAGGGGAAGAGGTCATACTGCAGCCTGGGTAACAGTGGCCCTAGGTTTCCTGGTCCAAGGAAGCACTGGAAGGATTAAGTCCTTCCCAAGAAACCCCTGGGATCAGAGAGGAAGAATTCTTTCACATCAAACACAATTAATAAAAATTAGATCGTAAACATATTTGCAACTCTTATTGAAAAAAAACTGATTAAATTTCATCAAGTTATAAATATCTAAAGCCCAGCTCTCTCAACTGAACTTTCCTATGTGTGCATACGAGCTGTAAGAAGTGAAAAAGGTTAAAGTCATCCACATTCTCAAGACAGACTTAAATTTTAGGTACTTAGCATGCAAGTGAAAGCAAAGCTTTCCAGTCTCAAAGCCTCCGGAATGGTCCTTTCTGCACGGTTCATAAATGCATGCTGTGCCGCACGTTGCTGTGTTTCTGTATCGTGTATACCTTTTGTATTTTCTTTGACTCTTTCTGAGCATTCTCTCGGAGTGGTACTTTTCCAAATAACTTCCATCCCAAGTCATTTTGTTTGTCAAGTCTTGCATTTTGTTTTCTAGCAAGCAAATTCCTATAGGAAGAAAATAAAAGGGTTAGGGAATTGTTGGGTATTTACAGAAACACTAGGACAGCCAAATCACTCTCTAATGAAAACAAGTAGACTTTCCTCTCAGAGAACAATGTGATGAACCACAGACTTTAATTCTGCAGACTTGATTTTCATGTCGACCAAGAATTATGAAGCAGGTGAAAAGACCTTGAACCAGAGCAAGCTTTTTGTTATTCACCAATAGCACGTACAAGTTCTATCATTTAGAGTCAGGAAATGTATTATAGCGTAACAAAGCATATCCAAAAAAGTGAGCTTTGAAGTCAGACCAAACTGAATTGAAACCCTGGCTCAATCACTCACTAGCTGTGTGACTCTGACCGGTATATTAACCTCTCTGAGGCTCAGTTTCCTTATGTCTAACAAGGGTCACTATATGAATTAAAATTACAGGTACATGATCAGTGCTCAAAGGATAACAGTTGTTTTAGTACTTAAACCTCTAACTTAGTTTAAATTATCTATAAGGTAAATTTATACTATCTATTTATAAAGAGTCTCCATGTACCATAAAAAGAAAGCCACTCATGAGATAATCACAAGGTCTTCTCTCCCAACAACACGTGAACAAACCCAGATAACATAAATAAATCCCAAATGGTACTACAAAATAAACTATGTTTTGGAATGCATTGTACTGGTGCATTCATTAAAAACAAATGGTTTCTAGGGCTCACTGGAAAGTATAAGATGAGCATGAAGCATCTTGCGTGCTAGAAAGAAGGTGCTCAAAGAAATATGGGGACAAGTTTCATGAAAACAGTACCAGCTTGAAAAGGGCTCTCACTAGCTAAATCCGGAACAATGTAATCATCAAAATAAATAATGGGGTTATAACCCATCAAATGAAACAGAAATCCATGAGCCCAAGTGGATATGGATACAAATACACAAACAGAGGAGGAAGGAAAACTCTTAGAATGTCCCCCTAATAAGTAGAGAAAGACTGATGGGGTTAGGAATTAATCAATGGATGCTGAAACTGGTAGGTGAAAGCTGGATGAAGAAAAGGAATTTTACTTAGTTTGAAAGTATCTCCCACAAATTACTTGTAATGACAAAGACAAAAATAGTTAACTTTACAGTCGAGAAACCTCATTAGCCAAGTGATCAAAGCTGGCATCCCCCAGGTCAGGATGGACAGCACACGTCACCTGCTCTGATGCTGAGAACAACACACCATGTCAATGGCAGTTACCAAAAGTGCATCACCTGAATATAACCATGAGGAGATGTAGACACACCCAAACTGAGGGACAGCCTATGAAATAATGAATCTCACTCCAAAAAGGCCAGTGTCACATGTGGACAAAAAAATAGTGCCTGTCATTTCGGTAAACAGAGAATGTTGCACCCATCCAGCCATTAGCCACTGTAGCCATCTCAACGGTGCGCCCTGAGGGGATTCTGGATGGAGAAAAACTGGGATCCTGGCCCTAGCTAGTGAAGATGCATACCAAAGGAATAATTTCAATCAGCCCAGACTCTTACATCTTCCCATACAATCGTTAACTTGAGAGGTCTGTTTTTTGTGATTAGCAGTAATCTTTTGATGCTCAGCTGCATGGTTTTTTGTTTTTGCTTTTTTCAGCAAAAACTCCTGTATATCCTGGCTCCTTGCTTATCTCTTTGGAACAGTCCCTCAGAGCTATCTGCGAGGCTGCCTTCCTGGGCTATAGACCTCAGAAAGGCCTCCAAATAAAACGTAATTCTCAACTTTTAGGTTGTGCTTTTTTTTTTCAGTCGACAAAGAAAGGTTGAAGAATTGTTCCAGATTAAAAGGAGGCTAAAGAGACCTGACAATTAAATGCAGTAGGTGGATCCTGGACCACATCCTGGACCACGGGCCAAGACAGGTATAAAGAAGACTACTGGGACAATGGACGCAATTTGAACATAGAGTATAGAGGAGAACAGCATTGGGTTAATATTAAATTTCCTGATCTTGATAACTGTACTACAGTTACAGAAGAGGATGCCCTTGTTCTCACGAAACATACTGACATACTTAGGGGTAAACGGGCATGATACCTCCAAATGATTCTTCTAATGCTTCCTCAAAATTCTTATACACTTGGGCTTCCCTGGTGGCACAGTGGTTGAGAGCCCGCCTGCCGATGCAGGGGACGCGGGTTCGTGCCCCGGTCCAGGAGGATCCCACATGCTGCGGAGCGGCTGGGCTCATGAGCCATGGCCGCTGAGCCTGCGCGTCCGGAGCCTGTGCTCCGCAACGGGAGAGGCCACAGCAGTGAGAGGACTGCGTACCACAAAAAAAAAAAAAATTCTTATACACTTACATAAAATAGATACCACACTCACAGAATGAATAAAACAATGGAGTAAAATGTAAATGGCTAGTGAATTTGGGTAAAGGACATAAGGGAGTTCCTTGTATTTTTCTTGCAAAGTCTCAGTAAATTTGAAATTATATAAAAAAAAGTTATTATACAAAAACTTTCAAACAAGTTTTCTTTGTATTCTTCCTTGTTTTTCTGTTGTGGTTATAATAGAACCTATTTCAGAAATGGTTTCATACCCCAAGGCAATTTATATTTACATTAGTAAGAAATGAAGTTTGAGGTGTCTCCAGGCCCAACCTGTTTAACATCTAAGATTCAGCCAGCCGTGAAAGACTTAACACAATTAAAACCAAGCTAAAACCTCAGCCACCCAGAAAGGTTCTAAGAATTTGGGCATCCAGAGCCTGGATCCACTAATGGCTAACATTTTGCTAAAGAGGAGTTGCCTCTGAGGAAGGGAACTGGGTGCAAGGGACAAAAGGTGAGGAAACCAAACGCACCCAGAAAGGGGAGGGGCCAGGAGTGAGAGGTAGGCCTCCCAAAGGACCCTGACCTTACTCTGGAGGGACGTGAGTTGCTGAGGGTCTAGAGGGGTAACAGTAGAGAACCGCTCAGAAGGGACTGGGTACGGGGAAACTCAAAAGAAGCCTGGGCTTTGTGATCTGGGAGGCTGGGTGTAAACGGTGGTGCTATTCGCTGAGACCGACCAGCAGGAGGTGAACCAAGGGGAACAGAAACCTTGGCTTCTCTGCCCACTGCTAAGGCTACATAAGTTCACACAAATGTAGTGCAGATAAAGTTTATCAAAAATCAAAGTTGTGGGACTCCCCTGGCGGTCCAGTGGTTAAGACTCCACGCTTCCAGTGCAGGGGGCGCAGGTTCGATCCCTGGTCGGGGAACTAAGATCCCACATGCCGCATGGCGAGGCCAAAAAAATCAGAGTTGCAGAATTCTTTTTAGCATAAGAGCTTAAGGTATACATAACAGGCCATGACTTTTGAAAGGTCTGTAAAAGGTATCTTTGGATGTATTACTTTTTGTGAAGTTGCAGTCACCACACGTACCAGGAGCTCTGAGCACAAAGGAATCCGTCCCCAGCTTCAGCTGCTGTGCCGTCTGCAGCCCTGGCGCAGGCACGGGGAGTGGGGAAGCCCACCAGAAAACGGTTCCGGCCACCGGCTCCCCTTCCAGGTCGAGGGTCATGGAGAGCCTGGCATGGAGCTGGCTGCTGGGCCCAGGAGCCAGGTGGCCCCAGGGACCCGCCTCTGCCCATCACACGACCCAACCCCACTCCGGGGGCCAGGTGCAGTGCGAGAACACGGGCGGCGGGGCGAGCCGTCCCTTCGGCACCTGTGCTGCCTTCCTGACTGGGTCTCAGAGGAGCCCTCAGGGACGCCCGCAAGTGCGGAGGCTCCTCCCCAGTCCAGGAGGGCCCAGAGGGAAGACGCGTCTGTGGATACCTCGAGAGGCCCCCGCATGAGCTGTGTGACCACAGCCTCGGCCCAAGCCTGGCCCTCAGATGCCTAAGAGCGCTCTCGTGCTCCTGGGGACGGCAGTGGTCACAGCCGCCGTCCCTGACACTTCACCAGGTGGCAGAACACGGGGGCCGTGTGACTGAAGCAAGTCCTCTTACTGAACACAGGTTACTCTGCAAAGCCTTGCCTGTCTGCCTGCCACCAGCCCAGCCCCCAGGCCTGGGCTCCCACACCAGCAGTTTCTAGAGCACTCACCAAGTTATTCTGTGTTTGTTGGAGCTACTCTGTCTGCTCCCCTCTCCACACACCTTTCCTCTGGGGTGGGGTGGCCCAGGCGGCAGGGCAGAGTCATCTCTGCATCCCCAGCGCTCTATCCAGCATGTGTCTGCTGGCAAATGGAGCAGCCAGCATAGGTGTCTGCAGGGGACGCGAGGAGGCAGGGTGGGAGCCGCCCCAAGGCCAGCGGGGGCCACCTCCAAGGGTGGGGCACACGCATGGGCACCCTCAAGGCAGGGCTCAAGGCAAGAGAGACATATCTGGACAAATCAAAGCCCAGGACTGAGAATTACACAGAGGTAGCCTCTGAGCAGGGGCAGGAGTCCCCCTGGAAAGGAGGGGCAGTGGAAAGCGGGGGGCTGGGAGAGGCCGGGGCAGGGGGTGGCAGAGGACAGCACGGCAAGCTGGCTCCTGGGGGGAAGGAAGCCAGCGGGGGGTGATGGCTCCGGGGGAGCACCTGAGCACTGTGCCAAGGAGGCAATGAGAACTGGGCACCCCAGTAAAGGGCCCTTCGGTGCGAGGGCTAAACCCCTTCGCCATAAGGAAAGCAAGCACTTCCTCTATTGGCCGCGCTAGGGGCCTCGGCTGATGGCCTCAATTCGGTCTCTGACTGAAGGGCAAAAACAACATGGAAGTGGAGGAGACTCTTACCTGCACCTGAAGGGAATCAGACCACCAAGGGCTAATAAAGAACCCGTGCCGCTCCTGGATACGTCCCCTGTCTGCAATCCACAGGGCACAATGACAATCTTACCAAGACTGTCCACGTGGAGGTTCCCTGAGAGCCACCCAGGACTCCAGGCGATGAATCCTGCCCCACCTACCTGCACACATGCGGACACAAGCACACCAACCTGGCACCCCTCACCCCACCTACCTACACACACACACACACACACACACGAGCGCACGCGTGTGCGGGAGAGGGCATGGCTTAACTCCTCACTAGCCCCCTTCTTCCAAGCGGCCACTCAAATCCACTCAAATCTACCCTCCCACAGCTGGCACCGGAAGCACCTGAAGACTCTTCCGAAGACAGAGGACAAGGACGTCTCCCAAGAGGCTGACCGTGCGACTAAGCCTCCAGCAGCCCTGCCCCAGAAGCACCCCCTACAGGCAGGGGGCCAGAGTGGAGATGCCTCTCAACAACCCACCAGGCCTCATTCATTCAACGAATACTCTCTGAGGGCCTCAACTATACTGAACAACAGAAAAGGCAGCCTTATGTGCTTAGAAACCTTCGGCCTCTCCTCAGGCTAACGGCAAACCGCGGCCCGATGGCTATGGTCTGGCCGCCCCCTCGGGCCCGGGCCTTTAAGGGCCTGTGGTCCCTGTCCCTTGGGCACGGCTCCGTGACCCAACAAGCCCTGGGCACCTGCAGAACTCCAACACCATCTCTTCACACAGCGGCCGGGGCCGTCTCTTGAAAGCACGGATGGACCACGCAGCCCCAGCCCCAAATCCCTTCAGTGGCTTCCAGCTGCTCACGGCACCATCACACATGCTGCTCCCTCTGCCCTCAAAGTGCTCCTGAAAGAGGAGCCAGGAGTGCCTGCCTCACGGGGGGTCGTGAGGATTAAACGAGGCACTGGACCCCGCAGGCCGTGCACAGGCACTGGCACACACACTTGGCCACCAAAACTCCGCCTGGGGACTGAGTGCTGGCGAGCAGGGAGTGACCGTCCCCAGGCTCAACGCCCTTCAGCCGAGCCAGCCCTCTGCACCCGAAGGCGAGGCTTCAAAAACTGCGGGCTGAAGGAAGGTGACCTAGGAGGCTCCGGCTCCACCTCAGGAAACACACTTTGGGGGCTGTCACATCCAGCTGCAAGGGAAGAGCCTCATCCTGAAAGCCTGAGGGAGGCAAGAAGAAGGAGCCATCCCTGGCATCTACCCCAGGGCTTTCTGCAAAATATTTATTCCTGTCTCAATACGCACCAACTCAGAGGACAAGATATGGGACACCGGTGACAAAGCAGCGTTCGACATACAGTGCGTCAGGTCCTGCCAGCTCCCCCGTGAGGCTGGATGCTCACAGGCACCGTGGACGCCATGCCACAAGACACCAGCGCCATCAGATTTAGGAGCCAGCTTGCTTACTGACGTTTAGCTGGGACGAGGTGGACCTGTAGGATCCCAGCCCTCAACAGGAAGAGTCAGGCGTGAGCCTGCTCACATCCTGACCACACCTTCCCTTTTCTCAACCTCCTCTGCACTCGAAGTCACCAGGATCCTTACTGCTGCAGGCTTGTCCCCTGTGCCCCACTGACAGGAGGTACAGGCAAAAGGCGGCTGAGTGTGAGTGGGGAAAGCAACACCTGGAGACCTGAACGCCCCTCACCTTCTGACAAAAGGTTTGGCCCTGCGCTGACCAACACCAGAGCCGCTAGCCACACGCGGCCACTGACCACTTGAAGGGTGCACATGTTGAAATGATGTATTGGCTTAGAAAAGATTTTCTTTCAAGTGTCACTGAAAGACTGAAACAGCCCCAGGGTTCATGATCTACTCATAGGCAGGCTTAAAGGATCAGGGGAGCCTTGAAGCTTATACAATTTGGGGAATCCTCTTTAAAGAAAGAAAAACTCATTAGGTACAAGTGAGAGGTCCTGAAGGTTAAGTATCGTTAACGTTGTCATAAACCCAATTATATGTCTTTGGCTTCTGAAACCTGGGACGAGTGTCGCAGCGGCTGCCGGTGCTCACAGGTGATGAAACTCCAGCAGGTGAAACTCCAGCACCAACTTATGTCCAACGTTCCATGTCTCTGTTTTTAGACAAGCGATCGTAGAGCCAAAAAACCAATAATACCCTTTCTTCGTAGGTGTTGTGAGGCCGAGGTTGTCACCTTCACCTCCACCCCGCACGAACTTAACTTTCCCAAGTTACTGAAGCCAAAAGAAGGCGATTCCAGGAGCAATTAAAAATGCTCGCTGACAGGGCTTCCCTGGTGGCGCAATGGTTGAGAGTCCGCCTGCCGATGCAGGGGACGCGGGTTCGTGCCCCAGTCCGGGAAGATCCCACATGCCGCGGAGCGGCTGGGCCCGTGAGCCATGGCCGCTAAGCCTGCGCGTCCGGAGCCTGTGCTCCACAACGGGAGATGCCACAGCAGTGAGAGGCAAAATGCTCGCTGACAAGATTATGAGGTGTTGGACCTGGGTCCCTGTGCTCGCGAACATCGAGGTGCTGTGAGCGCGCTGATAGCAGTGTGGGCCCCCCAGCAGGCACTCAAGTACATTCCTAGATACTATTGACCTGTGATTTCGTCTTCTGTCACCAAAATGTAAAGTCCACGAGGGTGAATGCTGTCTCTTCTATTTACTGTGGTGCCTCTAGTGTCTGGAACAGTTCCTGGCATATAGGAAAAGACTCAAACTTACTGAATGTATGCTTTTTTCAGGGAATTTTCATAAAGATTACATGAGAATTATCCCCGCCCATTTAAAATAGGAGAAGCTAGGATTCGGAGAGGTTGAGGAGTCCCGCCCAGAGAGACACAGCTAAACGGCACAGAGCGAGGCCACTCCCTGGCAGGTGTGGAGTCAGGGCTGTCCCAGAAGACAGAGGACAGCTGGGATGGAAGGACGCGATCCTCCCTGACCTGGTGGAGCAGGTTCCACAAGCCAGCGGCACTCCTCAGGGGTTTCTCAAAACTTCTCAGAGTCTTAAGAAATAAACCTCTAAAGTCCTCCTCCTTCAAGACAACGTGCGCTTCAACTCCCGTTTGTAATTCAGTACTTGGGGCTTCTCGCCCTCCCCTCCTGTCTCATTAACAAACTTAGCAAATCCTGCTTCCAAAGCAATCAGAAACAAGCGGAAACACCAGCTGCCCCGAGAACTCCCTGGCCCAGATGGGTATCTTCTCCACCACTTCCTGCATCACAGATCACCTGTCAGGCACTGGTCCTGCACCAAGCACTTCTAGTGTATCTTATGTGTGAAACAACCCTACAAGAAAGGCATTATAGTTACTACCACACAGACGGGACACAGGCTTGGTGAGGTTAAGCAATTTGCTCCTCAAGGGACATATCAATCGTGACGCTCACCTGAGGCAGAGAAGGGAAAAATCTCCACTGATTGCACTGAAGTTCCACCTCATAGGTATTTTTTCCAGACGTCCACCCCTCAAAATCCGACATGCTCCACTGCCACATACACTTACGCTGCACCTCTGACTCCGCTCTGAAAACGCAAGGGGAAGAGGCTAGCTCACTTCAACTGCCACAGAAACACCAAAGATAAAACAGCATTCTGCAAAGCAAACCTCCTGTGTGATAAAATTCTCCCTCCCCTGTGGGAAATAGGAAGTGAGTAAGAAAGACATGGAGGCGTTATTACTGCAATCAAAATCATTGTGCCAAAAATTCCTAGTTCCACACACAACTAAAAGTACCCGGAGTCTCTCCTCTTTCAGAAAATGTTACCCAAGTAGCATCTGACGCTAAACATTTAATCCCCTAAAAACAGGGATAACACACAAGGGAGGGGGGCGCGGGCAGTGAGCACGGATGTAAACACAGGCCCGAGAACTCGGGCACACACACACAGCAGACCCTTGCTGGATCAGACCCATTTTAAACTGAGGAATATCCAAAGAAACAACTCTGCCCCATGGTGGGGTGGGCAGGCTAAATCATGTTAAATCCTCCATAACGTGGTAGAAACCTTGCTCCAGTTAAGTCTCCAATTACAAAAGCAAGAAAGGCAAGACCGCAACCACAAACCTGTCCATTAACAGGAGCGCAGGGGAGCAGGCCATCACGTCTACGGTAAGCATCCGGGTCTGCATGGCCAGCCACAGAGGCGCTGACCCTCCCCTGGAAACATTCCTGCCCAGCTGGAGCCACAGTCCCAGGAAACACTATGGGCGCCCTTCCGAGCCCTGCTCCACACCACACCGTCTGGAAGACTGAGGCATGCAGGGCGGAGCGGACCAGCTGGAAAGGCAGGCAGTGCGGGTAGGCTCTGACTCCTAACTAATCACAGGGAGGGAGGGTGCGGGGAGTCTGGGAAGCAAAGCTGAGTGACCGGGTTCCTGGGCCCCAGCACAGCTCTGCTCCCGCATCTCAGCACCCTGCCGAGACCCAGAGCCACACCACGCCAGGATAGGCGAACGACCACCAAACCCACGGCCACTGCTGGCCAAGAGGCAAGGCAAAATGTATCTGGAACCACTGTGAGCTACTCCTTTGGGCCAGGCCCTGCACTTTGTGAAGAAGCAACCAAGTACTTAGGTGAGTCACAAACACGGTCACATAAATCTCTGTCCAAATACCTGCATTAGAACCATCACTACGGGATTCTCCCTCCATGACTTCAAGTAGGGTTCAAAAATTTTAAAGGACAAGATCTGACTAACAACTTCAAGGTCTATGGAACTGATCTATTCTAAATCCACAAGAAGATACTATAGGTTGGCTGGCCCTTGGGGCAAGCATCGTTCAATTATGTGTCAACAATTAATTAGCCCATGGTAATACAATCCTCCAGGCGCCTTGGCCAGGGTCCTCTTTCTAATAATCGGCTCCACCGTCCCTTTAAAAAAAAAAAAAAAATCTGTCGGCGTGTCTGCAACGTTTGAAACGACACAAAAAAAAGTCTGACTGGAGACAGTCATTAGATGGACATCTCTGGCAAGAGGAGGCGGTGAGGACCAAAGAGGGAAATTTTACTTCTACATTACAAATATCTGTATTGCTTTTTAAAAAAAATCAAACGTTGGCAACTGAAAAGAAAAGACAGACAATCAAATATGGGAGATAAGAGGGCACAAGAGTGGTACTGAGCACGTAGCCTGTGCCAGGCCCCGAGACCAGTGAACAAAACCGACAGAAGTCCTGCCCCAGGGCAGCTGACACTAACGCACATACTCTAACAATGCGGGGGACCCCAAAGTGGGGTGTCTGGACCAGAGGCAGCATTACCTGGGAACTGGCTAGAAATACCAATTCTTGAGCCCCATCCAGACCTACTGAATCAGAAACTCTGGGGTAGGGCCCAGCAACCTCTGTTTAACGAGCCCTCCAGGTGGCTCTGATGCTGCTCAGGTTCGAGAAGCGCACTGTTCTGGACGATGTTTATATGCTTAAAATTCCTGCTGTCCTACTTAAAACTTCTGGTCAAATTCCTCACTGCCCAAGGAGTCAAACCGACCCTCTTCGGTCTGGCACATCAGCAGCTCAGGGTGAGCGCAGAGTAATCATTGACAAAGTGACCACAACAACAGAGGAGTCAGCCACCCCCAACACACGGCCCCCGCCTTTCTTCGGCTTCATCTTCGGTCTTTCTCGGGATGCTTTCTTTTCTCCTACACTACAGGAGAAACTACAGCTTCATGTCCCTACATGCTTCCAAATTTTTCCTCAACCTGCGGTATTCATGTTTTATCATTAATACCTCAGCAAAAAATTTCCAAAAATATCCTTAATTTTAAAACTCACAGAGAAAACTCAGGTCCAGATGGTCTCACTGGTGAATTCTTCCAAACGTTTAAGGAAGAAACACACACACTCTTCCAGAGAACAAACCTTTTAATCCCCACACACCCCCTCCCCAAAGCAAATTTATTAGGTCACTCAATGGATACATTTATAGGTATTAGTCACCAAGAAAAAAAACAGGACTTTCTGATGCTCCTTCAAGGATCATTTGACACGGAGTGTGTGTGTGTGTGTGTGTGTGCGCGCGCGCACACGCACACATGTGTGTGTGCACGCACGTGTGTGTATACTTTTTTAAATTCCCATGAAGCTTTTAATTATTTTTTAAAATTCATATACAATAAAACTGACTTTTTGGTGTACAGGTCTATGAGTTTTAACACACTGGTCAGTTCGTTTAACCACCAGAGAAAAATCTTACAGAAACTCTTTGAGAAAACAGAAGAAAGAACATTCCTCAACCCGTTTTATAAGGTCAGCATAATCTTGATACCAAAACTTGTCAAGGACATTATAAGAAAGGAAAGTTACAGGCTACACTCTTATGAATACAGAAAAACTTTTTAAAAACACAAAATATTAGCAAATCAAATCCAATAACAGATATAAAGGATGATCTATCAAGAACAAGTTGGGATTATTCTAAGAATGCAAAGTTAGCTTACTTAACATTAGAAAAATATGTTATTCACCACATAAACAAAATAAAGGAGAAAACACATATAACCATCAATAGATGCAGGAAAAAAGCATTTGATAAATGCAACATATTCATGATTTTTTAAAATCATAAAACTAGGAATAAAAGGGAACTTCCTTATTAATCTGGTAAAAATAGTTATTATAAAGTAAGATATCTGATAAAAGGTATCTTACCGCAAAAATCACACTTAATGAGGAAATGGTGAAAACTTTCCCAGAGACCAGCACCACACAAGGCTTTCTGCCAGCACCACTTCAATTTAGCACTGTATGGGAGTTCCTAGTCATGCAATAAGGCAAGAAAACTAAATAAAAGGTATAAGAATTGGAAAGAAACAAAACTCATCCACAGACAGCATGATTTTCTACAGAGAAAACCCAAAAGAATCCATAAACTATCAGAACACCTGAATTTAGCAAGATCATGGGATTCAAGGTCTACACACAAAAATTAACTCCACTTCCAACTAACGTTTATAAAATGACACTTTAAAAACCATCAAAAAATAACAAATATCCTCGAATAAATTTAATGAAAGAAACACAGGACCTTTACATTAAAAAAAACTATAAAGTACTGTGGAGAAATTTTTAAAAACCTAAATAAATGGAAAGACATACCATATTCAGAGATCAGATGTCTTCATATAGTAAAAAATGACCAACAGATTCAATGTAAACCCAAACAAAACCACAGCAGATTTTTTGTGGTAATTGCCAAATTGATTTTAAAATTTACATGGAAATGAAAAGGACCTAGAATAACCAAAACAATGTTAAAGAAGAACAAAGTAGGAGGACTTACTCTATAGCTATTAAGACTTATTATATAGTAATAGTAATTAAAAGAACATTAGTGAGAGGACAAATAGATGATGGAACATATACAGTCACCTGATTTATTTCAAAGGCTCAGTGGGATGGACAATCTTTACAATAAATAAACATCAACCACTCACTACCTCACACTATAACAGAAAATTAATTCCAACAGATCATGGATCTAGTCTGTAATGACAAAACAAAGCTTCTAGAAGATAACACAGAATTTCTTAAACAGAACACAAAAGGCACTAACCATAAAAAGAAAAATTCTATAAAGCAGAATTCATTACCATTAAGAACTTTTGTTAGTTAAGAAAACAAAAGTTTAAAACATTAAGAGAATAAAAAGGTAAGCCATAGTGCAGGAGAAGATATTGCAATACATATGTCTCACAAAGGACTCGCCTCCTGAATACAGAAAGTACACCTACAAATCAGTAAGACAACCCCAGACAGGCAGGTCACAAAGGAAGGTGCCACATCGTCAATATGATATAAAAAAGTACAGCAAATTATTAGTCATCAGAGAAATGTAAATTAAAACCAAATACCCTTACCCTATTATCAGAATGGCAAAAAGAAAAGAAACAGAAAATTGAAAATTGCTAGTCCAAGTATATACTGGTACGACCACACTGGAAAACCACTTAGCAGTGTCCACTAAAGCAGACCCAGCAATTCCACCTGAGATATATGTGCACCAAAAGACATTATGATTAGCATTCTCCCCAGTGGTCAGAAGCGGAACAAATCAAACATCCATCCACAGGAGAACATAAAGAGATATATTTGTTCAACTGAAAACTATACAGAATGAAAGAAAACAAATACTGCTGCCACACAGTGACCACCTGGGTGAACCTCAGACAAGGTTGAGCAAAGAAAGCCAGATGCAAAAGTATATGCTGGGACCTAGAGACTGTCATACAGAGTGAAGTAAGTCAGAAAGAGAAAAACAAATACTGCATGCTAACACGTATATATGGAATCTAAAAAAAAAACAATACATGGTTCTAAAGAACCTAGGGGCAGGACAGGGATAAAGACGCAGACGTAGAGAATGTACTTGAGGACACGGGGAGGGGGAAGGGTAAGCTGGGACGAAGTGAGAGAGTGGCATGGTCATATATATACTCCCAAATGTAAAATAGCTAGCTAGTGGGAAGCAGCCGCATAGCACAGGGAGATCAGCTCGGTGCTTTGTGACCACCTAGAGGGGTGGGATAGGGAGGGTGAGAGGGAGGGAGACGCAAGAGGGAAGAGATATGGGAATATATGTATATGTTTAGCTGATTCACTTTGTTATAAAGCAGAAACTGACACACCATTGTAAAGCAATTATGCTCCAATAAAGATGTTAAAAAAAAAAAGTATATGCTGTATGACTCCATTTACCTGACATCCAAAAAAAGCAGAACTCATCCAGGGAGATGGAAGTCAAAACAATGGTTGCCCCTGGGGAGTGAGGTGCCGACCAGGAAGGGGTGTGACTGGGGGCACTGGGGATACTCTCCAGGACACATAAGAGAGGGCTCACATTGTCCATGTTCAACAAACACTAACAGCTCCAGCCACTCTCCTCTGGAGCCTTCCGGGCTGATGGGCCTCCTTCCTCCCGAGTCCCTCCTCTGTGCCCCCAAGAGCACTTTTACGTTGATTTTACATTGATGTCTGACAGAGAGCTGGGGACTGTATGTTAGTTATTTATGCATCACCTCCCACTACATGGGGAGGGGTCCTTCTTGGTCTTTGTACCCCCAAGGCCTGGCATAAAACCTGCTGGATTGGGCTTCCCTAGTGGCGCAGTGGTTGAGAATCTGCCTGCCAATGCAGGGGACATGGGTTTGAGCCCTGGTCTGGGAAGTTCCTACATGCCGCGGAGCAACTAGGCCCGTGAGCCACAACTGCTGAGCCTGCGCATCTGGAGCTTGTGCTCCGCAACAAGAGAGGCCGCGATAGTGAGAGGCCCGCGCACCTCGATGAAGAGTGGACCCCGCTTGCCACAACTAGAGAAAGCCCTCGCACAGAAACAAAGACCCAACACAGCCATAAATTAATTAATTAATTAATTTTTTTAAAAAAACCTGCTGGATTTGCTGCATTAACAGGTAATTCATTAACTAACCCTGAAACGCACTCCCGCCTGTGCGCCTCTCACTGATAAGTCAGAGTGCAAAACAAAACCCACTGTTCTCCTGCGTCACGACCTCCTTGAAATCTCCTTTGAACGCTCCCAACATCTAAATACAGGAAGGAAAAATTAAATAGAGATGCCTTCTCTAACACCAGCTTAGGTTTTTACAAGGAGAGAAAGAGAAGGCAGGGTGAAAATGCCTATGTAATGTAGTACAGAACGTTGCTAAGGAAAAAAATACAAATTTATTCTTAATCTCCGACGGAATACTAAAGAAGAGAGGAAAAGCAGAGTTGCTAGTAATAGTCTGTAAGCATCACAAATCATAAGTGGTCTGGGGACCGCAGCGACAAGTTGAGAGAAGGGATGAAATGGCCGTGTTCTTTCCATTTTAGGGAACATAACGAATAAGATCTGCCCTGCGGCGGAAAGAGCAAACACAGGACTCAGCGTCAAGCAGATGTGGCCTCAGATCCCAGCTTCACAACAAGCTGCCTGACTTTGCGTAAGAAATGAACCTCTCAGTTTTCTCAGTGGAGCAGAGGCACCACCACTCAGTTACCTGGTTTGTGACTGTTATGTGTGCTTATCAGTAACACTAAAAGCATTCATTCATTACACAGGGCCAAGCATCTCATCTAATTTCATCTTGACCTGCGTCATACATGTTATTCTTTTCATTCGACAAGTACACATTGAGCACTGATCATGTCCGAAGCTGTGACAAGTTCAGGGAATACAATCAATAACGACCAGAGACACAGGTCCCCATCCCCGACGGGCTTACGTGTGACTTTCAAGACGAGGAAATTCAGAGACATAACCTTGCCTAAGGTCACGCAGTAAACCGAAAGGCTTGGATTTGGACTTAAACCACCAGTATTTTCCCCTGGTGGTTCTCAATCCTGGCTGCAAACTAGAATCACCTAGGGAGCTTTTGCAAAAATCCTAATGCCCAGCTCTCACCCCAAACCAATTAAAACTGATCTCTGAGGGCAGGGCCTGGACACTTTTTGTTTGTTTGTTTTTTAAGTTTCCCGAACAATTCTATTGTGCTGCAAAGGCTGAGAACTTTGCTCCTTAGCTAATAAATGTTCCCTTCCCATTCTATCTCGTTTCTTTAATTGATGCTTTAATCTACACATACAAATTTAAGATTAACTCCTTTCCAGCAGTTTCCATGAAGAGTGAATTACTTTTAGATTTTGCTTTAAACTATTCCAACAATTCTACTCACTAAAGTAAAACCAAACTGTGAACACCTGCCTTACAATGTAAACTTTTCTAGTATCTTCCAGTCTCCTCTGTTCCCACTGACCAGGCTACCTGGTCAGGTAGCTCTGGAGTTCACCTGGTGTGCCCTCTCCCTCCACTGCAGCATATCCAGGCCTTGTCCCCTGGATTTTCTGGAACCCAGCAGATCCCTATCTTTTCTCATGTGGAAAACGCTTAGCCCAGAGCGTACACGAAGCAGGCCCTGCCCGTGGGCATTAAACAAACCAGTCTCTTACATGCGGCTCCAGGGACAAGAGACCATACTGTGCAATTGAACAGAACCAAGCCATGTTCTAATGTTCCAGGGCCAGTCAAGAACATTGACTGGACATCAGTTGGGCATCAGGGATGACAAAGACCCAGGCCCTGTCCCTGAGAGGCTCACAGTAAGAGCAAGACACAGAACAAAACTAGACTAAGCGAGGCTGTAGGAACAGAGAGCAGCATGCCAGGAGGAGGCTGCCTCTGCCCTGGCCACGCTGGGAAGGCTTCACAGAAGAGGTATCAGCTATGCTGGGCTGTAAGGCTGTGCAGAAATCGGCCAAGGGGACACAGAGCGGAGGGGAAGAGAGAATCTCAGGTAAAGGCAGGGCAGTGTGAACCAGCAATGCTGGGCTCAGAACATTCAGTCCCATGAGCCAGAGCAAGGGCCCAGGAGAAGCAGAGGAGGAAACCAAAGGCATCTCTGCATTCTGTAGACCGAACGACCTGGAAGGACAAATCCTCCTAAACTTCAATTTACAGTAACCTGAGGCCAGAGCTACGAGCAATTCTAACAGTCCATCAGCTCTCGTTGAGAGTTTCCTCATTCATAAAACAGAGGCTGGATTTTCACTGCAGTAAACTTGCACCAAGGACAGAGGACTCCCAGAGGTTTGCCGTCATCACCTCAGGAGAAGGCAGATCAGAGCTGACCGGGGTCAGGACCGCAGTCAGGAAGCAAGAAGCACTCTGGGCGTCTGTCCCGGGGAATCATCTGAAATGCACACAGTGCACACTGAGGTGCACACAGGTAATTTTATCATCAAAAAGCAGGAACAAAAACGATTTCCTTATTGTTGGAGAAGTAAATGATTCACTGGACGGAATACCATAAAGATAGTCATAACTGTATGAACAATTAATTTTTAATCATGTGAGAAGATGTTTTCTATAAGTAAAAAAGCAGGATGCCAAGCTGTACAAACAAAACCCTTTTTTTTTTTTTTTTTTTTTTTTTTTTGCGGTACACGGGCCTGTCACTGCTGTGGCCTCTCCCGTTGCGGAGCACAGGCTCCGGACGCACAGGCTCAGCGGCCATGGCTCACGGGCCCAGCCGCTCCGCGGCATGTGGGATCTTCCCGGACCAGAGCATGAACCCATGTCCCCTGCATCGGCAGGCGGACTCTCAACCACTGTGCCACCAGGGAAGCCCCAAAACCCATTTTTATGTTTAAATTTCATAGAAAGTCTGTAAGGAGATAACAGTAAAAAGGAAAATTAGTAGTAGGTGTAAAAGTGGAAAGGACAAAAACAGAATGATGAACATAAAAAGCACAAATTTTTCCTACGTTTTTGTATTTTTTTTTTTGCGGTACGCGGGCCTCTCACTGTTGTGGCCTCTCCCGTTGTGGAGCACAGGCTCCGGATGCACAGGCCCAGCGGCCATGGCTCACGGGTCCAGCCGCTCTGCAGCATGTGGGATCCTCCCGGACCGGGGCATGAACCCGTGTCCCCTGCATCGGCAGGAGGACTCTCAACCACTGAGCCACCAGGGAAGCCCTTTCCTGTGTATTTTTAAACAAAGAGAAGCTTTAAGAGAACATAGGTAAAAAAGGTTTATTGTCAAAAACAAAAAACAAAAACCTCTGAGAAGAACATGCCAGTTTCGCAGACACCCCAGGTGTGGACGCCAAACGTGCAGTCTGAAACCTACTTTGATGGGTGACCTGACAAGGGAGACCAAACTGTTGCGGGGGGGGGGGAGGGTCTTCTCCCAAATTCTAGAACAGTAATGTAGCCGAAAAGGAAAATATTTAGATTTTAAAAGTTAAGTACTCCAGATCTCTTTATTACTGTTTTAGACTTGCAGTCTACCCCTCCATCCCTTAAGGTTATATACTGAACATCCACTCAGTGCCTGCACTGGCTAGGAAAAGAGAATGAATAAGATGTAGCCCCTGCCTTCCAGAATCTCGTGAAGAGGCTGTGGTTGCTGTCGCAAAAGGGGGGCCTGCAGAGGGTGTGGGTGCTGTCTGAGGGCTCTGGAAGGGGGTAGGGTGATCAGAGAAGGCTTCCCAGAGGGGGTATCACTTAAGCGGAACCCTAAAGGACAACAGGAGTTTGCCAGGCAGAGGGAGCAGAGCGGGCAAAGGTGCAGGGGTAAGGCACGGTTGGTTCAGAGAACTCCCTTTTTTTTTTCCTTTGGCTGCGCTGCACGGCATGCGGGATCTTGGTTCCCTGAGCAGGGCTCGAACTCACGCCCCCTGCGTTGGGAGCGCGGAGTCTTACCCACTGTACCTCCAGGGAAGCGCCCAGAGAACGCTGAGTAACATTTTGTTGGGTCTGTGGCTGTAGCACAGGGCGGAGCTGGAGGCCTGAGAGGTGGGCAGCGGCTGGACCCAGAATGCCCCTTACAGTCAAGTAGTTTGGAGTTTAGGCTGCAGGTGGTGAGAACTACCATGTAAGCAAGAGAATGGCGCAGCATTCAACTCATGGACTCCAGGCGTCTAATTCCCATGAAGAAGGGGAATCAAGAAAAATGACCCCAGGGCTTCCCTGGTGGCGCAGGGGTTGAGGCTCCTAGCTCTTCACCAAACCCATTTTCTCGTTAGCCCAGGAACTGGTCCCATTTCCCAGCCTCCTTTACAGGTAGGTGTGGCCACGGGACAGTTCCAGACAATAAACTGTGAGTGGAGTGATGTGTACCACCTCAAGTGTGCCTACAGCCAGAAAACCTCCCCCGCCCAGCGCCTTCAGGCTCTTTCCCCTCTTTGGCTTGATGCAAAGGAGCCCAGAGTCCGCAGGTTGCAATCGACAGAGCCACAGATGGGAAGAACAGGGCAGAGTGTGGACATAAACTTCCACTGTGTCTGAGCCATGATATTTCACGTTTGTTACAGCAGCTGGCACTCATCTAAGTAAATATCAATACATATTTGTGTGTTCTCCTCACAAACTTTGACCACCACTCAATTTCTTCTACTTTAAAAACAACTGCTGTCAAGGGAACTTCTAGAAAGAATGAAACCTGTTCATTCCAGGGTAAAGACTTGGAGTAAATGAACCGTCAGGCGTGAGGGTGCATCAGGAAATATTTTTCCTCATGTGACTGGCCTCCTGCCCCTTCTTCCTCCTCGTACTGGGCTCCCTTCCACCTGTGGACAAAAAAGTGCTGCCTGCCATTCCAGTAAACAAGGAACGCTGCCCACCATCAAGCCATCCAGCCACTCCGTCCAACCCTCTGGTGCACCCTGAGGGGATTCAGGATGGAGAAAAACAGGATACTGGCCCTAGATAGTAAATGCATATCTAAGGAATCATTTCAATCAGCACAGACACTTGCATCTTCCCATATACAGAAAAGCTCTAAAATCATTAACTTGAGATATCTGGGGTTATTTTTGGTGATTTAGCAATAATCTTTTGTGCCTCACTGCAAGTTCTGCTTTTTTCCCCAGCAAAAAACTCCTGTATATCCTGGCTCCTTGCTTATCTCTTTGGAACAGTCCCTCAGAGCTATCTGAGAGGCTGCCTTCCTGGGCTGTAGTCCTCAGTAAAGCCACCAAGTGAAACATAATTCTCAACTTTCAGGTTGCGCATCTTTTTTCAGTCAACACACCTCTGCAGGACGTGGACGGGGAGGCAGAGCCCATGCCCTCCTGACCTTTTCCCCTGGGCCTCCCCTCCTGGTGGGAAATGTATTTAACCACCCAAATCTGAAACCTAAAGGAAATTAGGACTTAATTCCAAACCCTAATTTTCAAACCCCTACAAACATTTACTATTCCCTGTAACACCGTACACAGAGCCTGGATTCTAAAAGGCCTCTGGCTGCAAGCAAAGGAGAATTAACAGGAAAACTGGACGCTTGTGGGGCCCAAAACGGCTATTAGGCAAGTCTGCCTGACTCATCATTGTTCCATGTACAGAGCCTTACAGGAATCCTGAGACAAACCACAACTATTCATAACAAAGAATCAGCAAAACTGGAATTGAAACAACTCTCGGTTACACACCCAGTTCCCCTCACATAAACAGGAACTAGCTGATTTGATGTGGCAATCCAGTAGGATGTGTACCACGAAAAACGCAGAAGGCTCAGATGAGTTTAATGTTAGCTATACCAAGTACCCAGTGTTCTACGAACAAATACATAATCATTTTAGAATAGGCACTACTCGGGGCTTCCCTGGTGGCGCAGTGGTTGAGAATCTGCCTGCTAATGCAGGGGACACGGGTTCGAGCCCTGGTCTGGGCCACAACTAGAGAAAGCCCTCGCACAGAAACGAAGACCCAACACAGCAAAAATAAATAAATTAATAAATTCCTACCCCCAACATCTTAAAAAAAAAGAAAAAAAATTTCTAAAAAAAAAAAAAAAGAATAGGCACTACTCGAGGTAGAAAACAGAATAAGGCAGTTTTAATTGTTGTATCGCTCCACTAACATTTTTTAAGTAGAACAGATTTTACACCCACCTGGGCAAAGGGAAGTTAATTTATGAGTAGAAAGTAGCTGATGGCTGAAGACCTGCTTTGCAGGAATGCGTTTTGCCTGTGGCTTTCTCACAATCCCACAAACTCCTATACCCCCCACAAAGTGTCCTGCATTTCACAGTGAATAACCCCTCCCAGGCTGACCATAACGTCAAACTTCCACAAAGACGCAGTGTATGATTTCCCGATAGCGCCAGCACACTGAGGGTGTTGCATAAACTCAGGAAGCCAGATGAACCTTGCAAAGAACAAATACGTTCTCCTCACCCCACTCCCCAAAACTACCCTGCTTATGGCTGTGATATTTCTAAGGACATGAACACCTTCCAGAAGCTAGGGCAGAAATGCGGCAGAGAAATCAGTGCAGCCTGTGAGGTTTACCAGAAACATACATGGTCTGGCTACTGAATAGGACACATATGTGCAGGCTGAGGACATTCTCTCTTGGTTCTGTTCAGGCCGCTCCTGAATTTACTGATTCCGGCACTCTGCAGCGAAAAGTCCCTGCCCTCCCCCCCGGGGCCAACCGGCATTTCAATGTCAGCACCCAACAATAAGTGGCTGAACTTAAAAGGTTTCTTTCCTCAGATACGGACAAGTTTCCTAACCCACAAACGCGAAGGAAACAGATCATCAAACCCAGCTGGGATCTCCCAGAATATCTTCCTGTTCCCTTAAGTTCCACACCTAACAGAGAACCGGCGAGACCACACAAAACCAACCAGTGGCCTGATTTTAATCAAGTCCATCAGTAACATGAAAGAAATCCATTGTGTCCACCCTTCAGGGCTGACTGGATCCATTGTCTGTGTTCCCTTTCCTGCTGCTCATCTCCTGGGCACGTTGGCACTTACTTACTAGCGTTCATTCATTCACTCAACCAAGAAGCAGGGAAGAGACCCCTCATAAATTCTAGAGAGGGTGCAGTACCGCCACCGTGCCAAGCCCTTTACTATATGCGTTGCCTCCTTATCGCCACTTCAGAGATAAGGGAACCAAGGTTCAGGAAAATGAAGCAACCTGCCCGCCACCCATCCAGAAGGGCAGAACGGATATTCACATCTTTGGCTCTACAACTGCACGCTCTGAATCCCCACTGAGTTCACTGGAGGCACAACAGACACCTTCAGGACACACCTCTGAGGGGGCAGGCTCCTCCCCATCTACTCTTTTTTTTTTTTTAATATTTATTTTATTTACTTATTTTCTTTAGTTTTTTGGCCGCATCGGGTCTTAGTTGCAGCATGCAGGATCTTTTGTTGCGGCGCACAGGCCCCTCGCTAGTTGTGGCACACGGGCTCCAGAGCGCATGGGCTCTGTAGTTTGCGGCATGCGGGCTTAACTGCCCCGCGGCACGTGGCACCTTAGTTCCCCGGCCAGAGATCGAACCCGCGTCCCCTGCATTGGAAGGCGGATTCTTTACCACTGGACCAGCAGGGAAGTCCTCCCCCTGTCCACTCTCAAGTATCTGGGGATATTGAAACCTGCACTAGAGCTCACAGGCAGTGTCCAGCAGGGCCTCCGGGCAGATCCTCAACACCCTGCAAGCGGCTCTGGCCCCCCACCCCTCCGCTCCAGAAGAGGAAGCAGGCCACCCTGTCTGTTTCCTCCCTCTCGCTAGGGGTCCCGTGGATGGTTCTTTCTACAGGCTTCCCTTGGCTTCATACACGTCATAACTGATTCGCTTGTTTCACAACCACCATGTGCTGCTTTTACACGTGAAAACAAAGGTGAAAACTCAAGCCACAGACTGTCATCTGGACGATCTAGACCAGCGCTAGACGACAGAACATCCCACAATGACGGGAATGTATAAATCTGAGCTGTCTCATGGGACAGACCCTGGCCACGTGTGGCTACTGAGCCTGGAATGTGGCCAGTGTTACTGAGGAACCAAAGTTCCCATTTAAATTCAAACAGCTACGTGTGGGCCAGTGGCTAACGTGCTGGACAGCTCAGGTCTGGACTCCGGCAGAAGCACCTACTGTGTCCCAACGTAAGGACCCAAACAACGAAGCAGGGCGCCTCTGCTGAAGCGTGCACGAGCTGCCGGGGGACCAGGGACGTGGAGCCCACTGGTTTGCTCCCCAGGGAGATGGGTGCAGGTCAGTGGAGCCCATAAGACACACACATCAGAGAAACAAGGCAAGTCCCCACCAACCTCAGCACCTCTGTACCTGCCGTGTCCTTCAACCAGAACACTCTTGTTCATCTCACTCGGATCTCTGCTCAGATGTCGCCTGCTCAGGGATGCCCTCCCTGACCTCCCTATTTAAAACGGAACCTCCCGCAGCCCGACCCTACACCATCCCTCATCCCTCTCCCAAAACGGAGAGGGATGTTTTGATCTCTCCCCAGCAGTTAAAGCCTGACATGGAGCATCTCCCGCAACCCTGTGGCCACAGTAGACGTAAGGGCCACTTGGTACTTTTGCTGGGGGAGGGGCGGTCGGCTGCTGCACCCCCAGCACCAGGTCCTGGGTGGCTATTCACCGAGGAAATGAACGACATCTGAATTCAACGATCAGACAAGCATCTACTGAGTTCTAACTAGATGCCAGCTTGGGATGAGTGAGATGTAGTCCCTCGGGCACCCAGGCCGGGGGCGGGGGACCCATCGGATGACACTACACGATGGCACAATGGTCCCCGGGAAACTTTGGTAGATTCTTCTCATTTAAAGTGTGCGCACAGTGAGGGGCAGAAGGGAACCTACTCCAGGAGGGGTCGGCAGGCCTGTGGGAGGAAAGCAGGGGCTGCACGCAGGTGAGACACCGATCCAAGACGGCTCCTCCCGCTGGATCAACCAACCGCCTGGCCCAACTCTGCATTTCACACGTGGGAACGCAGCACCTGCAAAGCAACTTGCCACAGGTGCGAAGGGGGTAGGCGGCAGAGCTCTGAGGAAGAGGCCACCACCCGACGTCTCGGAGGGCTTCAATCAGGTTCCCACTGCCCCTTCCCACACGTCACTCCAGCTGAGCCCACGCCCCACCCCACCCCGGGAAAGGGTAGCCGCTAGTGTGTCACTGCATGTCCCCGCCTTTACTTGTGCAGTCCCCATGCTGCCCTCGAGTGGGCTCCAGCCCCGACAGACATTCTGGGAAGTGCTATTGCGGGGCGAAGGGGGGCACCCACGGACCTGGAATGGCCAGGAGATGGGGCCCACCAGGCGGAGGGCAGCCAAAGCCCCAGCACCGGGCAGCTGCGATGACGCACACAAGCTCCCCGGCCCCCAGTATCTTCCGTGAGCCCCCCTCTTGCGTGAACACGGGCTCCTCGGGGCACACAGAAGGCCCGTGAGGCTGGTCCCCACGTGGAGGATGGACCGGCCCCTGCTGACACTGGCTAAGCATCTACAGGCACGCTTCAGGGTGCAGATCCTCAGAGGAGCATGCAGAAGGCGTCCCTGAGTGAGCAGGCCTGTGCCTGGACAGGGGGCCACAGGAACATCAACACAAAGGCGCGGGCAGCCAGCGGGAGGGAGGGTGGAGTCCCCTGCAGACCAAGGACTGAGGAAGACGGAGGGGCACCTCGCGTCCAGCCCGACAACGGTCACGCTCCTCGCAGACCTTTCTTTGTGGCATTTCTTTCCCCTCTTGCTATCCTGGCCTGGGCGGCCACTCCAGGGCACAAAGCCCCAGAGCAGGGCACCAATGTCCCATGCAGCTCCTTAGCAGTGGGGCCTGCAGTGAGCCCCGGGGAAGGGGGAGCCACACGGCCCATTCAGCACTATTTCCCACGGTTCTCCCCCGGCCCCAAACACGGGACCCCGCACCCCACGCCAACGTCTCCCTGAGGACGGGGTGCTGTTCACAAATGGGGGTCTTCTTATACCCATGGCCAGCCCACCAGAGCAGTGCCGATCATGACCATGCCCCTGGGACAGCGGCGCTGCCTCCCTCTCCCGCCCCAGCAGGCGACAGGAGCGGGACGAGGCACTTCGCCGCCTTTCTTCCGCCTTCCCTGACCAGAGTCATCAGACAGAGCTCTAACAGTGTGGTGGCCCAGAGCAGAGCAGACAGACTGGGGCTGCGGAGGAGGCGGGCTGAGCCCCTCCAAGCCCCACTGCCAACTAGCCGTGTGACCCTAAGCCCGTTGGCTCACGAGGTGAAGACCCCACCAACCTCGAGCCTTGCGTCTTTCCAACTGGCTCCTCTGATTTCCCCACCCACCGGAGTCTCTGCTGAGCCTTCCTCCTTTCACTGACCCTCACCCCCCAGACACCCCCTACCCCTGGCTCGGCTCCAAGGCCAGGTCACACTCTTACACATACCCTCAGCTCCCCTGCCTGCCTCTCACTTCACTGGACCCACTCAGCGAAACTACGCCCCTGCCCCACGTGCGTACCCGTGCAGGGAACCCACGGGAGAAGAGGCACAGCTGCCTGGTCTCCAGCCACGGGCCAGACCCCTGACGCCCCCGCAGTCACGCTGCCCTGCCCTTTACTCTCCCAGCCACCTGGATGGCGTTCACACCTCTTCCCTGCTCCTCCGTCGCCACCCTCTCTGTCAGCTGAGGATCTTGCTTCCTACTTCACCAAGAAAATGATGCAACAGAAAGAGAATTCCACTGACAACAGCAAATGCTGGCGAGAACGTGGAGCAACAGTAACTCTCGCTCACTGCTGGTGGGAACGCAGAATGGTGCAGCCACGTCGGAAGGCAGTGTGGCAGTCTCTTCCAAAACTAAACATACCCTTACCATTCCATCCAGCAATCAGGCTTCCTTGGTATTCACCCAAAGGAGCTGAAAACTTACTTCCACACAAAAACCTGCACACGCATGCTTACAGCAGCTTTACTGGGAATTGCCAAAACTTGGAAGCAACCAGTATGTCCTTCAGTAGGTGAAGGGATAAATAAACCGTGGTCCATCCAGACAGTGACTGTCACTCGGCACTAAAATGAGATGAGCCAGCAAGGCACTGAAAGCCATGGAGGAACCTTAAACGCATATCACTAAGTGAAAGAAGCCAATCTGAAAAAGCTGCATACTGTACGATCCTGATGATGGAAAAGATAAAACTATGGAGGCAGTAAAAAAAAGCAGTCACCGGGGGTTAGTGGAGAGGGAGGGATGACGAGACAGAGCAAACAGATTTTTAGGGCTGTGCAGCTACTCTGTCTGATCCTATAATGGTGGATACATGTCATGACACACTTGTCCAAACCCACAGAATGTACAACACCAAGAGTGAACCCTCGGGGCTTCCCTGGTGGCGCAGTGGTTGACAGACCACCTGCCGATGCAGGGGACACGGGTTCGTGCCCCAGTCCGGGAAGATCCCACATGCCGCGGAGCAGCTGGGCCCGTGAGCCATGGCCGCTGAGCCTGCGCGTCCGGAGCCTGTGCTCCGCAACGGGAGAGGCCACAACAGTGAGAGGCCCGCGTACCGCAATAAAAAAAAAAAGCGTGAACCCTCACGTAAACTATGGACTTTGGGTGATAACGATGTATCTATCGGGTTGGCCAAAAAGTTTATTCGGGTTTTTCCATAAAATGTTATGGAAAAACCAGAACGAGCTTTTTCGCCAACCCAGTATCAATGCAGGCTCATTGACTGCAACAAAGGTACCACTCTGGCAGGGATGCTGACAGTGGGGGTCTGCGCAGGTCCCGGGGGAGGAGGTATGTGGGGACTCTGCTTCATGCTGCAGTGCACCTAAAACTGCTCTAAAAAATAAAGTCTACCTTTTAAAAAGCAAATATGTTGATTAAAATCTATATTCACACACACACACACACGATGAAGCAGCATTAAAAACGATAAAGTAGTCTCCATGCATTGAAAAGGAGAGGGCTTCCGGCCTCCTACGGCCACATCTGGCCTCCAGCATCTGCGCCCACACACGCTGCTCCGCCGCCTGTCTAGCCAGATGACGCCACCCGGCCAAAGCCAATTTCTCTATTTGAGCCCTAGATCCCACTCCGACGGAGGCAACTCAAGGACAAGGCTCCAGAATTCTCTACTCTCTCTGGTATGTTCAACTTCTACTCTTTTACTTCACAGTAAACAAAAACAGTAACAAAAACAAAAACAAAAGGATTTCTCCAGTCTTAAAGCAAGCTCACACCACTTCTTCCTCCAGCTATCACCCCCTTTCCTTGCCCCCGACGCAGCTAACCCACCAAAAGCACTGCGCTTGCCGCTTCCAGCTTCCCTCCTCCCGTTCCCTTCACTTTGCTCCAGTCATGCTTGGCCCTGCACGGCTCCCCTAGAACAGCTCTGGCCAAGGTCCCTTTGCTAAAGTCACTTGTCCTCATCTCCCCTGACCCTCGAGCACCCTCGGCCCAGCCGATCACACCCCACCCCCGACGCCCTGTCTGGTCTGCTCCTGGCTTCCCTGGGCTCCGGCACCCCATTCCTCCACCTCCCCGGCCCACCTCCCGCAGGCCTCTCAGCGCTCCATGCTCGTTCCTCTTGGTGACCTCACCTTGTCCCAAACCCCCTGGAGTTGTTGGAGTGCCAACAACTCCAAACTCGCATCCCTGCTCAGACCCAGCTCCCCAGGTCCAGACTCCTCCGTCACCACCTACAGCAGCCTCCAGGCCCGCACGGGGCCTGGTCCCACTGACCTCAGCCCCCTCCTCACTGCTCGGCCTCTTCGCTCCCCGGCCCGAGGCGCTCCTCCCACAGGCATCTGCTCCATGAACTTCCTTACCTGCTTCAAGTCTTTGCTTAAACCTCTCTTCATTCACCCGATGGGCACTGCTTCGGTGGGCAACCCTGACCTGCCTTCTCCAGTCCCCCTGCCCCTCTTACCACCTCTACTCTCTCATTTTCCTCCCAGCACTCATCACTGCCCACATATATGCTTCACTTATTTATTAATGGTGATTATTATCTGCCTCCCCCCACTAGAATGTAAGCTCTCCGAGGACAAAGGTCTTTGGTCCACAGATCAATCCCAAGTACCTAGAACAGCGCCTTGGCATATGGTGGCTGCTCAGTAAATATTTCTGGAAAGCACGTATGATGAGAAACATACTTAAGGACCTAGCTCAAGGCTTGGTACACTGCAGGCACTCAATAAATAAATAACCATGGCTGCGACTTGCTGCCAAAAGAAAACAAACAAAGCCTAGCAAAGCACAGGGAGGCAACGCACCCTCAACAAACCCAGCTGTTCCTTCTGAGCACAGCTGTATCGCCGACAGAGGGCTCTCCAACAGTGCCTGCGGCGGCACCCAACCTCCCCCAAGTGTCCAGCACAGACGGCCGGCCTCCTGCGGCTCCCGTCACATGTTGGCAGAGGGCCACTATCTGCTGCATCTTCTCCGAACTCAAAGGACAACCTCAAACTGACCCTCACCTGGAGTGAGAGAAACATCTCTAGTCAAGGTCACCGATGACATCCCAGGTGCCTAAACACCAGTTGGTGAGAACTGAGCTGGGCAAACAGGGGTCGGAAAAGAAGTGCAGGCATTCCGTAATCAAGGGGGCTGAGCTACTGAAAATCCATCTGGTACAAGAATTCACATCGGAGGCGCTGAAAACCCTGGGGTGCGGGTTTCAAAACAGGGTCAGAAGCCCCAGGGTAAACGTGTGCCTGTGAAAACAAGGCACACAGAAAGGGCAACACTCGGAATAACGGAGACGCCTCACAGACCTTTCGTTAGGGACATCGGAACCACCCTAGCAGGGTCCTTGCCTGCTAGAGCCCCCCTGCTCCTCCGTGCTCAAGGCCAAGGCGGCGCCTGGCACTGACCCTGCTCTGCCGCAGCCCCCCACGCCCCCGTCCGCGAGCCAGCAAGCCTCGGAGCTGACCCCAGCCCTGAGGAAGTGTCACGACCCTGCCCCCTGACCCACCCGGCTTAGTCTCTGCTCCTCCGGCCTGCAGAGTCTCCACCTCCTCTCCTCCTGCCCTCCCTGCCCAAGTCCCCCCTCCCCTTTCTGATCACAACACACACGTGACAAGGGGCAGGGCTGTGTCTTCTGTAGAAAGAGCAGGGACTTCGGAGTTGGACAAGTGAAAGGTCACAGTCCCTACTCGAAGGGCTGTGAAACACATGCCTGAGGGAGAGTGAAGTGCCTGGTGCGTGCTCAGAACAGGGCAGCTACTCCCGCCCCCAAGGGGAGCCCCTCCTCTAACCAGGTTCAACCCTCTCTTGTCAAGGCAGCCATCAGCTCCTGGGCAGACCTGCATCTTACTGTGTGTGGCTCTTAACGTGCTTTGAGTGCTTTGAGCCTGAATGTGGGTCCTAAAGGCCCCGCCGAATATGAGCTCCTGCCCACCTTTCCATCTCCTCTCCCACCTCTGCTCTCCATTCTGAGCACCTCCTGCTACGGTGCTTTCCCAGAAATGCTGGGCTTTTCCCTGCTCCTGTGACGTTGACAAAGAAACACTGTCTCAACCTTGTGCACACGGAAGACACTTTCAAAGGCCTGCTGGCGTGTCAGCCCTGTATTTCTTTCTGGACCTCCCCAGGGCATTTGCTGCTGTGCTCGTATCTCTTTCCAAACCCTCATCACACGGCACAGTATAGGGATTTGCACAGCCGCCTGCAGCTGTGTCTGCCCATCTTCGTATCTTCTTGCCTGGCGCTTGAGCTCGACACCTTGATCAGGTCCCTCCTTTCATTTTCACAACTCAGAGGAGGACACCCTCAGCTCATTTTGCAGACAAGGACACTAAGCCCCAGAGGGGCTGAGTGGATGGCTTACCCAAGACCACACGCCAGCAAACAGGTAGATCAAGAGAACACCAACCAGCGCTCCGTCCAGGTATCACAGCGGTGCATGTGTGTACACATACACACACCCCAGTAGCTCAGATATACAGCAGGTGTTTTCTGTATATCATTAATGCCAGGTCAAAGTCACCAAGAATATTGGCAAGCACATTTTAGAGAAAATTCACAGTTACAATGTTATACCTCAATTCACTGATGCTAATTCTAAAATGGTCAAAGCAGTAGAAAACTACAGTCAGGCAAAAAAAAAAAATAAACAAATAAATAAATTAGACATTAATATGCCTGCCATGTGCTGGGTGCTTCCCATCCATGTACATTTATTTCCTCCCCATTTAATCCTTTGAAGCATGAACTTATTTCTGTTTTCCAGAAAAGAAACCTAAGTTCAGAGTCCCAAACCCCGTATCATCTTTGTATCCCTTGCTAGCTACTTAACCACCTCTTGCCTCAGTTTCCTCACCTATAAATGAGAATTATTACGGCACTTACCTGAATCCATCAGCTTTCAGTGCAGCATACAGAACCCACTCCAGGAATTTTAAGCAGAAAGGGATTTAACTCAAGGAATTAGATGATTTCAAAATCGCTGTAAGGGCTGAGCTAGGCACCTCTAAACTGGGCCCCCAGGAACGGCTCCCTGAACAACACAGAACTGACGCACCAGGGGAGCTGCCACATCTGAACTGCCACTGGAATGGAATGCAACAGGAGCAGGAAGCCACCACAACTCCTCTCAACCCTGGGATGCAGAACGCAGCCACCTCCTGCACCGCCGCGGCCTCTACACATTCGGGAAAGGGACACAGGGAGGATGCTGCGGGGAAGCCTCACATCTCTATGACATCACTAAACAGCAGAAAACAGCCAAAGGGGAGGAAACATGGTCTCCGCCTGACTTCGGCCTCAAATCTTTCACAAACGGGACCTAATTCATGCCTAGAACCCTGGCTGCAAGCATCTCTGGGAAACACACACTTTTAACTCCCTGGCTCCACAGTGCAGGAAAGGCCCCTAGAAGGATGAACAAGCCAGCCCATCGAATCTAACACACGGCACTCCCTCGTGTGGCAGCTGAAGATTAAGCAAGGTGACCCCTCAGAAGTGCTGAGAATGGCACCCGGCAGGCACTGGGCATTGTCTGTTACTCCCTGTGCCAAGGGCTCTGGCTGTCACGTGTCTCTGAAGTGCATCCGCCCTGTTGGTAAGCTAACTCACCTCCCTAAAAAGAAAGCAGGGGGCAGATACGTTCCTTAGCACTGCTCATGTCGCTTTTCAAATGGTCAAATCCCAAATGCCTAGATCAGTACAGGAACTAAAATTTTAGTTGCGCACTTGCCCACTGAGTCAAAGTGCCCATCTAAAGATTTATTTTTCTTAAGCCAGTGGTTTCAAGTTTTTTCACACTCCCTTTTTAAAAAAGTGAAATCTTATGGGAAACCCAACAAAAGCAGAGAGCAGGGCCAGGAATCCAACCTGCTCATACTGGGCATGTGCTCTGCCCAGAGCCTCACCTGGAGGATGTCGTTTAACCTCCACATCAACGCTTCACAAGAAGCACAATTAACCCCCTGTCACCCAGTACACCCTGGGGACCACAGAGGTTATTAAGGAAGTTTCTTGAGGTCACACAGGTCAAAAATGGCAGAGCTGAGGTTCAAACCTGGGTCTGAGCAGCTCCGGCTCTGAACCACCAACTCCTCTGTCTCTATCTTTGAATTACAACTCAGTGCCAGGGCGAACCAGACACAGACTGTGCCCACAAGGACCTCTCAGCCAGGTCGGGAAGCGGACCGGAAAAATGCTTCATTACACTCCTTTAAACACACCCAGGGGCTCCACGGCTCCCAGCCGTCCACAAGCTGTCCCCTCTGCCCCACGTCTTCGCTTGGCGAGCTCCTTCTCACCCTTCAGATGCAGTTCAAGCATCGCTTCTCAGCAAAGGATACTCAGCTCATCTCTCCTGAGAGCTTAATAAAGGGCTGCACAAAAGAAGGTGTAAGTGGTCAAAGGTAATTACTACCTTCCAGCCCGGAGCAGATGAGTAGCCTTAAACCCCGGGCTTCACAGAAATCCCAGCCCTATCTCCTGTGGAAAACAAGTGTGTTACTGAATTCCTCTCATATTTGCTGTCCAGCTTTTTAGATAAAGGCTCTTACACTACACCGGGCTCAGAGGAGCCCTGAACACAGTCCCTCTCTTCTATATAAGATGAGGATCCTGGGCTTCCCTGGTGGCACAGTGGTTGGGAGTCCGCCTGCCGATGCAGGGCACACGGGTTCCTGCCCCGGTCCGGGAAGATCCCACATGCCGCGGAGGGGCTGGGCCCGTGAGCCATGGCCGCTGAGCCTGCGCGTCCGGAGCGTGTGCTCCACAATGGGAGAGGTCACAACAGTGAGAGGCCCGTGTACCACAAAAAAAAAAAAAAAAAAAAAAAGATGAGGATCCTGCTTAAAATATATTACATCAGTGGAAGATAGCCAATACTTTATATTAACTTTTTTTTTTTTTTTTTAGTATTTATTTATTTGGCTGCACCAGGTCTTAGTCGCAGCACATGGGATCTTCGTTGAGGCACGCGGGACCTTTAGCTGTGGCACGCGGATCTTTGGTCGCGGCGTGTGGGATCTAGTTCCCTGACTAGGGATCGAACCCAGGCCCCCTGCATTGGGAGTGCAGAGTCTTAGCCACTGGACCACCAGGGAAGTCCCTATAATAACTTTAAATGGAATAAATCTATTAAAATATTGAATCACTGAAACTAATATAATATTATAAATCAACTAGACTTTAACGAAAAATATACATATGTATACAACATTAGTAAATTTCCTTCAAAGAAGCAATTAAATACCAACATTTACAACCTGCTAGCTCAGCAGTCCTCGACAGTTGGGCGATTTTGCCCATCTCCCCACCCCAGCCCTCCAGGGACATTCGGCACTGTCTGAGGATATTTTCGGTTGTCACAATTGGAAAGATGCTACTGGCATCTAGTGGGTAGAGGCCAGGGATGCTGCTAAACAGCCTTCAATGCACAGGACAGCTCCCACCACAAAGATTCACCCCTCCCCAAATGTCAACAGAGCCAAAGTGGAGAAATCCTCATCTTTTTCAATCCTGGATTGATCAAAGTAAAGCACAATATGGGGATAAGAACCAGAGAAAGCTTTAGAAAACATATTTTTTAGAAATGATAATATTTATGTTAGAATCACTGATAGCTACTACTTACGGAGGGCCAGGAAGTGTGCTAGGTGCTTCACCTATTTGATCTCTAACCTTGCACAGTAGTTTTATGCCCCATTTAAGGCTCAGGGAGGTGAAGTAACTTGCCCATGGTCACACAGCTATTAAGTAGGACAGCTAACACGGAACCCAGGCAGCCCAACTCCTGAGCCAGTGCTCCTGACCTCGGTACCCCCAACACGCACGCACGCGCGCGCACACACACACACACACACACACACAGCCCCATGTCAAGACTCGTGCCCCCCACCCCTGCAGTGTGTGTCCATCTCCCCCACTGGAGGGAGCTCCTTACGGGCAGGGACTATCTCTAAGCTCAGGGTGGAGTCTCCACAGGAGGTGCTTACCGCAGCCTATGTGAAGGAGGGGCCAAAGGCACAAACTGGAGCTGGGCCTGGGCTTCCTCGGGGCAGTGGCCGGGCTCAGCCAGCCCTCCTGGCGCTCCTCTGCTCCTGACTCGTCCAGGCCACCCTCATCAAGCAGTCAGGTTCACCAACAGGTCTGCTCCCTCAGGCTCCAAGTTCCCTGACCACCTCCACTGCTTCCTCTGAGCCCCATTCTCCTAGACCGGCCTTCCACAATGCCGCCCACACTGCTTTCTACAACCCAGAAGTGGACTCGGTGAGGACAAGGACAACAGACGGGCACGAGGGTCAAGGGAGTCGCTGGGTTGAGGGGACAGAGTGGAGACACAGGATGACTCAGAAGCCTGGGCTGGGAACCACGAAGGACCAGCTCCAGCCGCAGCCCTGCCCCCAACAAGAACTCACACGGTCCACCGTCCTCGAAGTACCTGCTGTGTGCCAGGCCCTGCCTATAAACTCACCTGTAAAATGTTTAGTGGGTTCCAGACATTTTTGCACAGAACCCCCCGTTTTCCTCTCAAAGGAATTATGGACTGAAACTCTTCTCTAACACTTAAGACTCCAGGACAAAAAATTCACTACACTTGGCCCACGATATCACAGATCTTGATTCACTTGTCATTAATATGCCACCTGCTTCCCAAAGGTACTTAATAATGGCTCACAATAATAATGTCACAGTCATCAAAACGAGGGGAAGGAGATAAGAATTAAGAAATAAAACAACGAGGAGACATTTGATTTCTGTGGCACAAAGCCAAGAAAGGTTTTCAAGAAACAATCTGCAGTAATTGATAGTGTTTCCTTTCAAAGGAAATGAGGCTCCAACATAGACAGTAAGACAAAGGCAAGCAGACAAAGCAAGACGCAGTCACGACCATCACAACAAACAACTGACGCTGCAACGTTCACTCTGTCTGGGTCCGTACTAAGGTCCACATGTGTGCGCCCACTTCGGCTCCCTGACCACTGCAGGAGTAGGCCTCATCATACCCATTTTGTAGATGATGAAGCTGAGACAGAAAGCAAATGACGATGGGAACAATGCAGGTAAGACTACAAACACGGTATCAATAAATCAACAACACAACAGGCATCGTGTGCTAGGCTATTTACTAACGCTACTTCAGAGATGAGAAAGCTCAGAGAGGAGAAGTAACTTGTTCCAGGTCACACAGCTAGAATGTGGGTGCAGATCTGTTGAATTCCAAAGCTAAGTTCTTTCCTCTATGCTGTTTCCCAGCCACCCCCATTTTCGAGCAAGGTTTCCCAAATTTGCCAAGAACCTCAGATGATTCTGAAAACCTGTCTCCAAAGCCCTTCCCCTGAGATTCTGATCCTGGAGCTCTGGGATGGAGCCTGAAGCGCCGTATTTAACAGGCACCCAGGCGGTGTTCATCAACAGGCAAAGTTGAAGACACTGATCTGAGCAAAGGGAACAGTTCAGCCACACAGACCTGATCTGCAGCAGCACTGTTTTAGGGCTATGGCCTCAGTGAGGATCGTGGGTCTCCCCCACGGCTCTTGGGTTTCTCCCACTGAAGGCAACCGTGAAGTCACTGAGTTCTGGGGCCAGGATTCTCCTGGGAGTAGCACAATACCTGTCTGCGGGTGCATCAGAGAGAAGAGGTGCCCCATAAAACCACAGCCGCCATCGGAGAGCTTCTCACTCAGGACTGGTCTCGGCTCATCCAAGACGACCCCACCGTCAGACGATGCGTGAGCCGAGGCAGCCGTAAGTGGACGTGCACGCCCACAGCCGCAGAAGCCCCGGCTGATTCAAGCCAGCACATCCACCACCTCGAAGGGACACCCGTACCGCCAAGTGTCCAACACGGGCTCCGCTACGGGCACAGACAGGGGCAGCCAGGTGGACCACGGCGGCGTTCCTACCTGCCAGGCCCTGGGCCCAGGCCCTCCAGAGAGCTGCTGGGGACCAGACGGCCCTTCTGCACACAGTCTCCAGGGCCCTCGGCCCTTCCCTGCGGCACTCCACAGTCTGAGAGTTCACATTTGCCTATGTGACTGACTGATATGTCCACTTCCACCACTTCCACCACCCCCAGCCCGCAAGCCCACCCAAGGTCACTACCAAATTACTCCCATATTGCCTGTCAAGGGCAGAGCCCAGGACGCAAACACAAAACACTTGTTGAACGGAAACACAAGGGCACAAAAAAGAGGCTGTAGGAAGGGCTGCACGGGGCTTAAGGTGAGACACAGGGATGCCAGCATCCCGGTTCGGCGCCTGGGGACAGGGCACCACGGGGAGTGGGGTGGATGGCCCGGTCCTAACACAGGTGGGAACGTGTGTGGCTGCAGTGCAGTGACAGCACACATCTCAGAAGCAGGCCCAGGGCCAGAACACGAACAAAAGAGCACAGCCAGGCAGGAGCACAGGGCACGTGTCCAGGGGCACCCAGAAATACCTGCCTTGGGTTGTGCCAGCGGAGGCTGGAGTTACTAAGTCCGATATCACCCTCGCCAGCACCCTCTGCTTGGCCCAAGAAACTCAAGTTATCAGCATAAAGGGCCCTTCGGAGGATAAAGCTGACAAAGGCTGCTGATTTGCTAACAGTGGCCACTTACAGGTCAGCCTCAGCCACAGCAGGTCAGAGGCCAGGAAGTGACAAGAGACTGTGCGAGTGACAGGGACACAGAAGTGACAGCCAGCAGTGAGGAATCGAACAGCAGAATCACCAGTCCTCCGCACAAGTCCACAGGACTCTGGGCTACTGGAAAGGGCATAATTTTCTGTATGACAGTGTCTGCTCTGTGGGCAGGAAACACAGGACACACTGCAGACAAGAACAACAAAGCAACTGGTCTGAACTGAATAACCTGGCTCTTCTAGAGAGATAAAGACGGCATTACCTTGTAAAGAAGTTACTAAATGGTCCCAATATTTTCAATTTCCTCCCCTCCTCGGTTTCATCAACACAGTCCTGCTGGCGTAGGTCACGGGTTTCCTTGATGGAGCTCAAGGTGACATCAGTAAACTGTGGGTCATCGTCATTCTCCAGGGTCACGATGGCACTGGAGCTGCTCGTGACCACGAGGTCCAAGATGTCCTCATTGCTGACGGACAGCGTGGTTGACAGCTCTGTGCCGAGACTGGACACGCTGCAGACTGAGACATTGTCGCCGCGGTTCAGGGTTTTGGAGGTGGGGCTGTAGAGCTTCACTGAGTCATAGCCTGTCCTGGGAAACGTGGAGGACTTCCGCACACTCTGTTCCCGCTCGGCACTGGTGGGAGCTGGTGGCGCGTAGGAAGGCAGTGGGCACGCGCTCTGGCAGGCTCGCTCAGGGATGATCTCCGACTCGGACTGTTTCCTCTTCACGTGGACCACGCTGCAGGGGACAGGTTCCGGGTTGCCGATCTCTAGGGTAGGGATGCCTGAGTCCACCGATTGAAGGCTGTGCCGATCTTCTAAAGCACCAAGTTTCAGCTTGGGCCCGTACTCGGGCAACGAGAGGGATCTGGGTGCCTTGAGATTCAGGGGTTGCAGGTTCTGAACGTGGTTTCCTGGTCGACCGTCCAGAATGCCCACCAAGGCTACGCCATTTGTAGTGGTGGAAAGGTTTCCATCAGTCATCTTGGTCCACGGAAAAACTAGAAAAAACACCAAAACGGAAATCAGGACAGTGAATATAAAAGCCAAAGATGCAATTCCTCTGACGCACGTTCAAATGTTCTGACACCCCTTTTAAAAGAGGAATCCTTGAAACAAGCCCTACATACACAAGTTTTAATTCAGGGCCAGAAGCTAGAGTTTTAACGTATATTATCATGATATAAAACAACAGGAAGATAATTCAAACAAAGGATACACCTAGGGTAAAAATACATAAAATAACCATCTTTATCATCCCCATCACTGCCCCCAGTCACATCTGCGATCCTCAGGACAGCACTGGGAGTGTGAGGGCTGTGCCGGGCAGAGAGAAGGGGTTTTGTTTTCCACGTTTTTTTAAATGATAAACAGGATACCTCTGTCAAAAGTATGTGAATTCATAACCCATACATAAGTCAAGGTTCAACTTGTTCTGAGACAGCACAGAAATCGAGACGCCTTCCTCATGACAGAAAAGAAGATGAACTGTGTATGCCATGTGCAGTGAGATGACCCCAAACACATTCAAGTTAGCCATGGGTCTCCACGATGTTTTAGTCACCTTACTCAGGTCTACAAGGCGGGGCATATTATCCCCTTTACCATGGAAGAAACTGAGGCTCAGGTCAAGAAACGGGTCCATGGGACTTCCCTGGTGGCGCAGTGGTTAAGAATCTGCCTGCCAATGCAAGGGACACGGGTTCGAGCCCTGGTCCGGGAAGACCCCACATGCCGCGGAGCAACTAAGCCCATGCACCACAACTACTGAGCCTGTGCCCTAGAGCCCGTGCTCCGCAACAAGAGAAGCCACCGCAATGAGAAGCCCATGCACCACAACAAAGAGTAGCCCCCGCTCGCCGCAACTAGAGAATGCCTGCGCGCAGCAACAAAGACCCAAGGCAACCAAAAAGAAAAAAAAAAGAAATGGGTCCAGGATCACATTGTTATTTAGCCGCAGAGCTGGGATCTATAGGACTGACCCCAAAATAAGCCATAGTAGTGGATGAATGGTATAGTTTGGGGTTATAAAAACCCAGGTCAGAAGGCTGGCTCAGTGAAGACGGATGATCAATAAAGGAAAAAATAAAGGCCATGAACCTGCAGTAAACACACAGGCCCTGCTTATGGTTCTCTGGCCTAAGACTGGGGTAGGAGGCGCATCAGCCTGGACAGCACAGTCCCCTGTGCTCTGAGAACCCTGGGGTTTGTTACATTACCATCTCCTGTCCTTTTAAAACATCAAAAACTAAAGAAACCTGGTGGTGCCTTTAAATTTGATCCATCGAACAGAAACCACATAAAGAAGGGAACTTTGGGCTCAGTCCTTCCTGGGTTCTAATCCCAACTCCACTAGATTGCCTTGGGAGAATTAAATAAAGTGCCGTGAGAAAGGCATTCAGCAGGCGCCCCCCACCGCAGGCACTGTTAGCAGCTGCTATCATACAACAGCAAACAGCTGAAGGTCTGAAGCCTGGCAGTAATACTGATAACCACCCCCTTTCGGGTGTTATTTTAGCTTTTGCAATGAGCTTCCCGCTCCCCTTCAGGAAGCCTGGTCTGCCTCTCACTGTCAACACGGCCAAAGCAAATTCATTAAAAGCAGAAAACGGGGGAGGGGTAATCTCCCCCCCTCCCAGACATGGAAGGAACCAGTCACACAGTACAGCACTGGAGCAAAAACAGAAATAAGAAGGAATGAATTCAATTGCGGAATTCAGAAATAGACTGAACTGGGCTTCCCTGGTGGCGCAGTGGTTGAAAGTCCACCTGCCAATGCAGGGGACACGGGTTCGTGCCCCGGTCCGGGAAGATCCCACATGCCGCGGAGCGGCTGGGCCCGTGGGCCATGGCCGCTGAGGCTGCGCGTCCGGAGCCTGTGCTCCGCAACGGGAGAGGCCACAGCAGTGAGGGGCCCGTGTACCGCAAAAAAAAAAAAAAAAGAAAGAAAGAAATAGACTGAACTATGAATAAAAACTTGAAATATGACCCAGTGAGTAAGGAAGGATTATTTAATCATGGTGTCGTACTAATTGGTTATCAATTTTTCTTGGAAGGTAGAACTACACCAAAACAAAACTACAAGCAAAATTACAGCTTAATACAAAAATGAGATTATAAAGGTATTGCACAAAATAAAGTGCTTCCCTAACCTACAGAGCAAAAACTCAGTTCATCCTCGGAAAGGATCTGGGCATTCCCCTCACCACACGGGAACCTGTCTTAACTGTTTTGCAGTTCACACTGCCCTGAATTTCCTGGGCTGCGGCCCCTACCCTGAGTCCCCAGCCAGGAGTTCCTCCCAGGCAAGGCCACAGCAAACTGTCTCTGGAACCCTGCGCTGGGAAAACTCCCGAACCAAACCATGATGTGAAACAACAGGATTCACGACGGGAAGACACAGGAAGATAAATCTGTATACCAATTTGAAAGTTCTACTTTTTTTTTTTAATCAAGAGGAAAATCCAGTAAGAAACATTTTTAGCACATAGTTAAGAGCTAATCTTTGGCAACGCCAAAGGTAATGAGAATTATCCAAATACCATCAACACACCAACAGGTCAAACTGGCAAAAAGCCATAAACACAAGAGGAAAAACTCATAGTAAGCAGAGCCGAGACCCTCCGACAGCCCCAGCTGAAATTCTGGCCCTGCCACTTACTAGCTGGGGAGATGCTCAACCTTTCTGAGCCTCAACTTCCCTCCTCCCCAGGAGTAAAAGGGGGCGATACCATACACCTCACAGGCTGGCTGAGGATAAAGGAAATGAGGTGTGGTGAAGCGCCGGCACACCTGTACCTGACACACGGTAGGTGCCCAATAAATGTGAATTTCCTCCACTCCAGCCACATAAAGAGCCTGAGTACCTGGAAAAAAAACCTACGAATTTAAACTGAAATTTTGACACTAGAATAGGCAGCAACATGGAACAAGTGTGTGATGTGGACCCAAGGACCCCTTCTCCTCTGAGTCGCCAAGATGGAAGCACAGGGAAGAAAGAAACAAGGTCGGACAGAGTCCCAAGCCGCTTGGTGGTGGCCTCGTCCTCCGTCTTCTCTCCTCTGCCTTGGGGCCACAGAGAGAAGCCTGAGGGCCTCTTCTAGGGAGAAGCTGAGGGACCTTTGGGGCCCCCGATGGTTCCAAGCCCAGCTTAAGTTTCTTAAACTTGAGGAACAGACTCAGAGAACAGCCTTCAGAGAAATAAACCTAAAAGGGAAAAAGTACTTCCCCTTGCACCATATTCTAAGACCAAACTCCGCAAGGGCCAAGGCCAACTGTCCTCAAGCCCTTTCACCTGGTGCTACCAGTGCCATAAAACCAGAAGCCACGCGCCAGAGCACCTGCCTTCCGACGGGGCCCTGCAGGGAGAGGCTGCACAAAGGGGGTGCTTCCAAGAGAGGCTGCAGGGTGGACTCTGGAAGCCAGCCAGGAGACCAGCTGCAGATGGCCTGCCTCCAAATCACACGTTCTCTAAAGACAGAGTAAGCCTAAATTCCCCAAGCCGGCCCAGGGCCCTCTGGATCCGTCCCTGCCAGCCACACCAGCCTCATGCCGTCACCCTCACCTCTCTCAGCACCCAGCCGTCCTGCGCCACTGCCGCAGGTACTCTCCCCAGCTCTGCCATCAGCGCCCCTGGGGATCTGGGAGCGTGTGCCACAAGGAGACACAGCACCTCCCCTGAGAAGCCTTTCTCAACTCCCCCAGGAGGCTGCAGGCCCTCCTTCCTCCTGAGCTCCTTGCGGCCACACCCCACCTGCAGCAGTTTCCGTGTCTCTCTCTCCTGGCTCCTGACTAAGCTTCAGGCGGGCACATGCTAACAGTTTCTGGATACCACTGCCTGGTCAAATGCCTAGCATGGTTAAGGATTAAAAAATCTATTTGCGGGACTCCCCTGGCGGTCCAGTGGTCAAGACTCCGTGCTTCCACTGCAGGGGGCATAAGTTCGATTCCTGGTGGGGGAACTAAGATCCCACATGCCACGCAGTGCAGCCAAAAAAAAAAAATTGTATTTGCTGAATTAATTATTACTAACAACTACATTCTAGTTGTGGGCAGGTTTCAGGGGCAATCCATCCAAGAAACATCTGTTGAGAGCTGGGTTGTGTTTCAAGAACAAGGTGAGCAGGGGAGGTCACAGAAGAGGAAGAAAATAGATCGCGCTCCCAGCCGTGCGTGCAGACGACAGACCCAGCAAGTGAGCGGTGACCGCCCTGTGCGCCGTATCCGCTGCTAGACTAGACGGCGACCAACACTGTCAACACTTGACGGCTCAGGAAAGTAAAACGAAATTTCCCTCTGCAGTTGTTTCCCAAAGTCTCACACGACCCCCTGCGCAGTGGCCGCCACAGCATGCGACCTGGGCTCTCAGAGTCACCCGGGCACAGCCCGGCACCAGATCCAAGTCTGATGAGGAGCAGCCGTCACCGTCCGGAGGAGAGAAACACACAAGACATGATGCACAGATAAGACGAAGACTTTCTATTCCAGGCAGCAAGGCCACCTGAATTTTACTTACCTGCCACAAAACTGAGTCCTGCAGGAAGCAAAGAGGAAAAGTGCCCAAGAGACTGACACAACCTTCACTCCCAGGGGCCTGTCTTTAGTTTAATACGAGTCAGAGAGTGGAGAGCAGCTCTGCCAGTGACTCTGAACAAGGCTTTGGAAAACAAGTCCATCTTGAAGCAACAATTTAATTTTCTCCTCCTTAAAAAGTAATGGGACTAAGTCTTGACCAAGTCTTCATAAATGAAAGAAACAGTTTATGAAACCAAAACTAAATGATTTAGTTAGGGTCCCAGGGGAAGAAAACTCCACTCACTGGTGGCTTCAGGGAGGGACAGCTCTGCCCGTCCATGCAGACATCCTCTGCACTCCTCTCCTCTCCCGTGGCTCCTTCCTGCCCACGGGGCGTGTGCTATACACAGCCTCCCTCGTCCCAGCTCTCCCCTCTGGACACCGCGGAGGAGAGCGGCCCCCTCGCACCCCCATCAGCACGGGGACAACGCCACTCTCCCTGATCCTCCACGGAGGGTGCGCTCATCTTCGCTGCCAAGCCTCCTGTCAACCCAGGCCTGCCGCTGCTCGCCGTACCCTGCCGCTTAAGAGTCAGGCGTACACGGCCCCTTTCTATCAGCCATGGCCTGAGGGCCCATCTGTCACAGATCCAAAGTTTCCAGAGGGCAGGAACTCGGACTGCAAGTCCTGACAACACCAGAGCACCGCCATAAAACTACAATTTCATGAGCACCAGGCACCGTTCTAAGCTCTTACCATGCCATTCTGTGCCAGAGCCCTCAGCAGCCCTCTGCGCCAGGCATCACCCCCACTGCACAGAGGAGGAAACCGAAGCACACAGCTTGCCCAGGTCTCCACTTTCACGTGGCAGCAGCTGCGGCCTGAGCCCAAGTCTGTGACCCCAAAGCCCCTTGGTAAGCTTTGCTACTTACAGCCCTAATGCAGACATCAAGCACCTCCTCAAATCCTTATCCCTCCCGTGAAAGAAGAGGATCTCACAGGTGGGAACAACGCTGGGCTGAGCCAGAGGCAGCAACCTGCCCAAGGTCTTGCAGGGAGGGTCCCACCTGAGTCTTCTCTCTCCAACACCTGCGTCACCCTCCAGAAGGCCTCTCAGGGGTCCTTCACGTTTCCTGGTGAGGATGCTGGTGGGACCGCCAGACTCGCCACAGGAGTGGCTCTCTCAGGCCTTCACCTCAAGCCTAGACCAAACAAAAAGGAGAACCCACTGACCTGTGAGACATCTCCCATGACAATCAGACATTTGTGTAGAGGGCTCACAAGCACCAACCACTGTGAGTCTCTTTCTCTTTTTAATTCAAGCAGTGGAAAGAAAGGCATAGGACGTTCTGCATCTCAGGCGCCTCGGCATTAACAGTTAACACAAGCAGCTGCCTCTGCTCACCGGTGCACGCTGCACGGTGGGCACTGTGTTCGGTGTCCACACCCACCATCTATGACCTATGTAACCTCCCCAGCAACCCCCAGAGCTGAGGACACTGTCATCACCATCTCACAGACAAGACCGAGGCGCAGATGGAACACAGACTGAAGGGGTCCTGCTGGGGCTGACCTGGAGCCTACACTAAGGTGCTTACTCTTTCCACTGCTGTACAAGCGGCCTAAAATAATGGACTAATGTGCATTACATAGAAAGGGAAAGTCGGGACTTCCCTGGCGGTCCAGTGGTTAAGACTCCATGCTTCCACTGCCAGGGAAGGGGGTGGGGTTGATCCCTGGTCAGGGAACTAAGACCCCGCATGCTACGCGGCACAGCCAAAAAAAAAAAACCACAGAATAGGAAAGTCAACTAGAAAAGTAGTTTGTTTTTTTTAAAGAGTTATTCTTTAGGATAAAAAGAATCCTAAAAAAGAATTTCCTAGAAGCCCAATATATTCCTCTGGACGGTGCACGGCAACTTTGAGGCACCTGGAACTCAACGCGATGTAGTTCAGTAAGTTTCCGTCCATCAGCAAACCAGGCAGAAACTGGCGTTAAACTGCTGAGGGTCCCCAGAGGCTCCTTCCCAACCCTAAGGAACAGATATTTAACTTACACCGCCCAAAGGTGGTGATGTTTAAAAGGCACAGGTGGGACATTTTAAATTAAGGACTTTCAGTGCACAGGGGAGGTTTCCCCTCTACCCCCAAATGTTTCAGCTTCATATATTTACCAAAACTAATCATCATAAGTACCTGTAAAGTGACCGGAAGGCAACTCACAGGTTCGGAAGATAGTCCACTTAACAAAGCCAACACAATTTATAATCTTAATTATTAATAAGTCAAATAATTTACTGAAAATTTACCAAACACCAAACATACCAGGAGCTATCACATGCTCTAATCATCACAAGCCTGCCAAGTACACCCAAGAAACTATGAGATTCAGAGAAGCTGAGTGACACACCCAAGGTCACACAGCAAGAGAAACAGGATTCAAACCGGGTCTGACATCAAAGGCCAAACATGGCTTGCTGTTGTGCTTAAGAGTACAGACCCTAAACTTTGTGATCATCGATAAGTTAAATACAACAATATTTAGACTTCTCTGTATGTATGTTAGACTTCAATAGAAAAGTTTTAAAACTAAAATACACAAGGGGAAAAAATAATGCAGCTTCTGGAGGTAGACCACGTAAGTTCAAATCCTGGCTCCTCCGCCTAGCAGTTGTTGGACCTTGGACTAGTTTAACTTCTCTGTGCCTCGATTTCCACGTAGTAAGAGGGGGACAATAATAGACCCTATTTCATTAGGCAGTTGACAAGATCGGGGAAGAAACCTACATAAAGCCTTTAGAATCGTGCCTTGGAAGATGCTCGCTGGCATCGCTCTTCCCCGGGCACCCGACACGGCCAGCCAGCTCAGGCCCCCTATTTTAGCAACTCATTTGCATAAGCAAGCCCAGACACAGCCAGTCTGCACAGCCTCACTGTACGGCTTCGCCCTGTCACCAGCATCTCTCCTCGCACCTCCGCTGCGGCACTGACCGAGCGCTGGGCCTCAGCTTCCCCATCTGTCAAATGAGGTGACTAGCCCAGCCAAACTACCCGAGGTCCTTGCAACTTGACGATCTAGAATTCTAAACCCAGACCCTAGAAACTGTATACCCTCCCTACAGCAAACATTGACAACACGTACCCATTTTCCTAAAATCCTCTCTTACATATTAGGTACAATGTCTGGTGTGATGACAAATCTTCTCCAAGGTCTCAAAGCTCCGCGAGCACCCACGCCATGCTGGGCAAGCATCCTCTGTGCTGAGGGTGAGGACGTGACAGTCAGAAGCTCTGACCAACAGGGAAGACAGATTCTTAAGCATGTTGCTCTGATAAGCTGTGTCCTCTCTGCTGAGAGGCCTTCAGCAGAGCACAAGCAAGGGGAAGTGGAGGTAGGACGGGCAGGAACTCACCCGCTGGACAGAGGGAAGTAGGGCAGTGGGAGGGAGAGATGGAGAAGTGGAAGGGCGGAGGGGTGGAGGGGTGGAGAAGTAGAGAGAGGTGCCTGAGGGGAACTGCAGGGACCCGCGGAGGCCAGGTGAGGCAGCCCTGATTCGGAGCATGAGAGGGTGGGCTGGGGGCAGGCTGTAAACAGTCTCGCGAGCATGGAGCAAGCCCACCTCGGCGCCACGCAAAGTGCTAAGCAAGGACCTGCCAGGACCTGCTGGGGCCGTGAAGGACACTGAGATGAGCGGAGCCTGGCCCCGTGACCTGCCTCAGTGTGAATGTCATCCCTGCCCCTCTCCAGCTGGGTGACCCTGAACCGGTTACCTGACCGCCCTCGATGCGGCCCAAAGGGTGCATTCACTCAATAACCCTGAGCCCCAAGAACATGCCAGCTTCTCACAAGGGCTGTTAGTCAGGTGAAGCCCACAGTCTCAAGGGGTCAAACATACCACCACCAAGACAGTAGTAAGGCAGCCTTGGTTGGGGGGTGGGAGGGCGGAGCAACCCAGGTGGGACAGGGGCTAAGCAGTTGGGAAGAAGCCCTATCCAAACCTGAGACACAGGTTGGTACCGGCCAGATAAACCGGGCAAGAGGAAGGGACTACTGTAAGGTCTGGTCTGGTCCATGCACAGCTCCTAACAGTGCCCAGCAGCCACCCATCCTCTACAAAGGTAGCCAAGACAACGGCGAGGGGCCAACGCCTGCAGTCACGGGCCCTAAGACACCGCCCTGCCCCGTAAACGAAGGGCGTGAGTCCGTGCCCAGGAGCCTCCTGCCCACAGAACTTCCCAAAGCCAAGCTTCCACTTCCACATCCAAGTTGGAGCAGATGGCGCCTGTCCAACTTTGAAACGCACGCGGCTGCCTGTGGCCCGCTGCGCAGGCGCGGGGTCTGGGGTCCGCCGGCCGGCGCTGCGGCCTCGTGAAGAGGAGCCTTCCCGGCGGCCGCCGCCCCCCCCCCCCCCCGCTCCTTCCTCGGGGCAGCTCTCTGTCCCCATACAGCTCCTGCCCCTCAGCCTCCCGCTGGGATGCATCCCGAGGGGCGGGTCCCCGAGGCTGAGGGGGCTGTAGTCCAGGTACGGGGGCCCCTGAAGCAAAAGGGAGTCCCCGGCCTGGGGAGTAGGCGGTCCCAAGAGAAGGGGGCGTCTGCGGCCCCAGAACAGGGATCTGAGAAGCAAGGGGGTCGGGAGCTGCCAGGTGGACCCAGAGGTGGAGGGGGTTCCGGGCGGTCGGAGGCTCCGAGGTGTGGGGAGAGGGGCTCCGGCGAGTCGGGGACTGCAAACTGCCGGGGGTCGCAGGGGTCGGGGGCCCTGAGGTGGAGGGGGTCCCGGCGGCTGGGGGGCTCCGAAGTGGCGGGATCCCGGTGTTCTGTGGCCCCGACGCCGTGGGGGCTCTTATGGGTCGGGGAGCGCCGAGCCGGCTCCTCTCCCGGCCCGGGAGCCCCGCGCGTCTGAGGGGGAAAACTTTTCGTCAAGTTCCGGGAAAGGAGCGGGTCGGGGCGCGCGTCTCACCGAGGAGCGGGCGAGCCGAGCGCCCCCGGGCCCCGCGATGCTCCCCGTGCCCCACGCGCTCCCCCACCGTGGGAGGGAGCGGCGGCCGCGCGTCGAGGGGGCGCGCAGGCAGGACCCGAACCCGCGCGGCCAGCTCCGCCCCGCCTCAGGCCGCCTCCACGCTCCGGCCGACGCTGCAGCAGGTGTCAGCGGCCCCGCGCGCCCCGGCGCCCTCCCTCCCTCGCGGCCCGGCGCTCGCCGGAGGCCCTCAGTACCGGAGTTAGCGCGGCTCCGACGCCATCCCCGGGGCCAGCGGGCCCGCAGCCCAGGCCCTGCGGGACCCGCAACTTGCGCGGCGAGGACACCCGGCGCTGCAGGCGGCGGGCCGGGCCGGCAGGTGCCCGCGAGCTGCCCGCAGCCAACAGCGGCGCGCGCCCTCGCCCCGCCCCGCGCGCCCTCGCCCCGCCCCGCGCGCCCTCGCCCCGCCCCGCGCGCCCTCGCCCCGCCCCGCGCGCCCTCGCCCCGCCCCGCCCCCTGCCTGCGCAGGCTGCTCTTCCGCCCGGGCTGCCGCGCCCAGCCGGGCTGCCGCCGCTCCTCGAGCTCGACGCTCGTTCCGCTGCCCCTCCTCCGGCCCGCTCGCCCGCCCGCCACGGGCTTCGGAGCGGCGTTGCCGGACCTTTTCTTTCCCGAAGGGCAAGAGGAGCCTGTGGGGAGGCCTGAGGGGATTTTCATGCCCGCAGACCCCCCGTGAACACCCATCAGGGGCTTCCTTACCTGGTCGGCTCCACCCGCGGCCATCTTGGAAGTGGGAAGCGCCCGGGAGGGGGAAGGGGCACGAGCGGGCAGCGACCAGGCGTGGGGAGCCGAGCAGCGGAGCGCATCGATGGGCGCCCCTGCCCCCGAGCAGGTGTGCGGGGGAGGAAGAGCCCGGACCCCACCTGGCCGCCTGCGAGAGACCAGGAGGGCAAGATCCGAGCTCGGGCCCGGGACGTACAGCCTCGGGAAGGTCGCTTTGAGGTCTTCCCTGCCGGGCCTTGGTCTCTTAATCTGTAGAACGGGCTTTTCTGTTAGTTGTCTTTTATCGAGCGGTTACGCAATGCATAGCGCCGTGCCTCCCCAGACTTGTCTGCACTTCAGCGTCTCCTGGGGATCTTTGAAAATTTCAAAGCCCAGGCCACGCCCCAGGCCAACTGAATCAGTCTCTGGAGGTAAGGTACAGTTTTGGAAGCCGTGTAATGTGCAGACAAGTTTAGGAGCCGCTGGCCTAGCGTTCATGTGCATTACTTCCTGTCAATATTGCAGAACCTCCAGAGACAAGGTCTGTGATCAAAACCGTCGTACAGAGTGGGAGATGAAGTCACTTACCCAAGGGTCAGGGCTGGTCAGTAGCTGAGAGGGGTCAGAAACCAGATGCCCCGCCCCAGACCGCCTTCCAGCATCATGGAAGGCCCTGAATAAGAAAGGTCTTGTTCGCTCGTTGTTGACCCCTACCTCATCCCCCTCCTAGAATGTACGCTCCCTGAGCCAAACCGGGCTTATCTTGTTTATTGGTATGTTCCCTGAGCCTGAAAGATTATGTTCTGAGGGCATCAAGGCAAGAGGAAAGACTCCAGTGGTTGGGAGCTGGAAGGCCTGGGTTCCAAGCTAGGATTGGCTCCTGCCAACCAGGACCCCTGAGGGCTGTCGCGGCCAGAGCTACCACAGAGGAAACCTCAGAGAGACAGCCAGCTACATCTAGCAGGGCCGTCGGGGACAGGAAGGGTGATCTCTCCATCACAGCGTCTGGAAGCATGCAACGGAAGATTAATTTGGGCTGTGGTCTTTAGCGTTGGGCCGAAGAGCCCCTGACTTGTTTCTCCTGCCTGGGTCGTGGCTCTAATAACTCTTGGCGCCCATTATGATAGCAGGAGGGGTGAGAACTGTACAAAGGAAGTGTGTTACTAGAATACACTAACACCCTTCCCAGTGCTTCTGTTATGCCTAGAGCATAATGCAGGCTTTACAAATGCTTACATTTCTGCATGTCTTAAGGAAAACCAATAGCAGGCCTCTTTCAGCCCCGCCCCCCCATGTGCCCCCCTGAGCTTATTTTAAGGAAACAGGAAAGTACAGACTTGCTTCAGGCCTGACTTAATTAGCAATTTAATACATCAGGTTAATAAATCTGCCTTTACGGTGTTCTTTGCGACTCCCCAAATCCCTTGGAGCCCTCACTGTCAGTCTTAGGGTTTTAAAACCCCACAATGACAGGAACCATTGTTCTACATCCAGAACCGAGGAAGCTGGTGGTCCGTGGGTTTGCATTTGGCGCCCTCTGTCTGCCTCCTCACCCTCTCACACCCTGCCGCCTCCCTGGCTCCCGCCCCTCCCCCTGCCGCAGCCCAGAGCTCCCCACTGGAGCCCATCTGTCACCTAACACCCTCAGTGTGATTTGACCTATTTCTTACCCCTTGTCATCAGCACCCAGGAGTGTTCTAGATGAATCCTCATTGCAACTGCAGCCTAACGAAATTAAAAATACAGTGCACAAGATTAGCTGCGTGGCAGTGGGCACGCACGTCACCTCTCAGAACCTCAGCACCTCCCAGCCCCCGTCTCTGATATGGAGATGAGAACTGTATCAGGGTGGTCAGTGCCGTGTCCCCCTCTGCTGGCTCACTGCTGCCTGCCTGGGGGAAGCCATCCCGGCTCCCCTGTGCAGACGTAACCGCCAGGGTCCCAAACTGATTCTCACCTGGTCGCTCCTTTGGGGGCTGTAAAGCTGCCGCTTGATGTAGAGAAGCACCAGGCCTGCAGCTGCCTCACCTCAGTTCCAGGCACAGGACTGGTGGGTGGTGGCCTGGCCTGGATCAGCCCTGAAGCCTTCCCTCCCTTCCCTTCCCCAACTTTCCCCATCTCAACAAGGCTCTGAGCATCTCCGCCTCCCGAACTGTGTGAGGATTAAATGTAAAACAACTGTCTGGGGAATTCCCTGGTGGTCCAGTGGTTAGGACTCCACGCTTTCACTGCCGAGGGCCTGGGGTTCAATCCCTGGTCGGGGAACTGAGATCCCACAAGCCACGCGGCACGACCAAAAAAGAAAAGAAAAAACCCAGCTGTCTGGTTCTGTCAGTTTCTGGCATATTTGGGGGAGCTCTTCCTAGCAATATAATGTAGAGAAAGTCAACCCGCCAAGGTGAGGAGAGATGCTAAGATTCTCCAGGGACCCCACGGAGGGACTTCTTCAAGCCTGACCTGTGAGCCTTCCCCAAGCTCACCAAGCAGGAGTGGGAAGCCCTTCCCAGGGTGACTGAGTCCCACAGAAGGCAGCCCTGAGCCCACTGTGTGCCGGCGCCCTGGGCTCCGGGAACAGCAGAGTGACTGATAGCCCACAGTTCCTGCGCCCACGGAGCCCCCGTCTCGAGGGGCAGACAGACGTGGCACCTCGCAAATGCACTCACATCCCCTCACCGGGACAATACGAACTCACCAGGGGCAGACCCCAGAAGGGTCACCAGCAGGGTGTCGGAGCTGGCGGGACCCTCTAGAGTCCTCAAGCCCACCCCTCTCATTATTCAGTGGGGAAAGTGAGGCCCAGAGACAGACGTGGGGAGGGGCCCAAGGTCAGGTGGGGAAGGGGGTGGGCACAGGACCCGGCCAGCAGCCTCTGCCCCACCAAGCCCCTGTGCACCTCTTCTCGGGAGATGTGGGGTTCTAGCCTCCCAAATGCATATTTTGCCCCCGACTCTTCCCCAGCCCCGGGAATGTGAGCTCCTTAAATATTTGTTGAATGCGTGAATAAACCTTTGTCATACCTGCACTCGCGTGAGCCCTCCCAGGTGCCCCATGCTGTGCTGGCTGTTTCACCCCATCACCACACCTACTGGCACGTTGACTCCTGCTTTACAGGTGGGGAAGCAGGCGTGGTGAGGTGAGGCTGCTCAGCTTGGCCCTCACAGCTTGCCCCCCACTGTCCAAAAGCTCCCGCCCACTCGCCATCCTCCCTCCCACCCTCGTTGCCCCCAGCTTCTGTTCAGGGCCACCGGGGGCCCAGGGTGGGAATGAAAGTACCGGCGGCGGTGGTCACACTTCACTTGTGAGTGTCAGCGGGCCGTCCCCACCAGGCAGAGGCAGATTGAGCAGCCATCATTTATTTCCAAGGAGCTTTCCGCTGGCCCAGGGGCTTTCAGAAATCCAGGAAAGCCCATCTTTTCTGTCTTCATTCCTTGGAATAAAGGAATTCACTGTGGAGATGGACGTTCTCGTTTTTAGGACACAAAGCCTGGAACTTGGGTTTGCCTTGTTGCTTCTGAAAATTGATCAAGAGGAGGAAAAAAAAACAAAGTCAAAAGTAGCCCAGGTAGGTGGAGGTAAGCCTTCCAGCAACCTCAGGCCCAGAGAAGATGGCCAGAGACACGGAGACGGAAAAGTGTCATAACAACCAGAGTAGTCACCACGAACCTCTGCAGTTTGCGGCAAAGAAGCAGCATCAGACCCTCACAACCAGACCATCAACTCGTATTCTACTCAGTTTTAACAAGGGCAGTTACCTGTTGCTTACCTGCAGAGGTGAAAATCAGTGAATTCAGGGAGGTGGAACTCCTAGAAGTATTACAGCACATTTATAAAAGGGAGAAGGCATGGCTCCAGCAAAAGAGAAAATTATAACACACTGAATCCTTTTCATCTAATAGTGCACTTGAAGGGAGCTGTCCTTATAAAAAAAAAATACCCCCAAAGTCAGGCAAAGACTGTTGTAAAAATATGCTCACTGAAGTGCTACTTACAACAGTGAAATGGATATGATGTGGACGTCCAGTCATGGGGGAAGCTTAACTAACTGGAGAGACTTCTATGCAGCCATTTAAAAAATCTTTAGGGCTTCCCTGGTGGCGCAGTGGTTAAGAATCCGCCTGCCAATGCAGGGAACACGGGTTTGAACCCTGGTCCGGGAAGATCCCACATACTGCGGAGCAGCTAAGCCCGTGCACCACAACTACTGAGCCCGTGCTCTAGAGCCCACGAGCCACAACTACTGAGCCCACGTGCCACAATTACTGAAACCCACGCGCCTAGAGCCGGTGCTCCACAACAAGAGAAGCCACCACAATGAGAAGCCCGCGCACCTCAAGGAAGAGTAGCCCCTGCTCACCGCAACTAGAGAAAACCCACACGCAGCAACAAAGACCCAATGCAGCCAAAATTTAATTAATTAATTTTTAAAAATCTTCAAGTAGTTTATTATAGCAAAGAGGAAATGCATAAGTTGTAAGAGTGATACTGAATTTTAAATAAAACAATCATAGAATATGGAATGTCATCCACAGAAACAAACAGGTAGAAACACTCAAATGATATCAGAACACACATGATTACCTTCTGATTATGTATTTTGAAACTTTTAGATTTCCCGCAACAAACGAATGCTCTATTTATATATATATATTTTTTGGCCACGCCACGTGGCTTGTGGGATCTTAGTTCCCTGACCAGGGGTCGAACCCATGCCCCCTGCAGTGGAAGCGCAGAGTCCTAGCCACTGGCCGTCAGGAAATTCCCCTGGAATATTATTATTCTATTTATAATGTAATAATATTATTATTATATTATTATTACTATATTATAATAGTAATATTACTATTATAATATTCTATTTATAATAATATTTAAATATTATTCTATTTATAATGAGATGTGTTAAGATGCTGACTGATGGGTAACCGACAAGATTCAAGAGGCACAGTAACCTGAGGCCGTCGGATGAGGGCTCTGCACCCTGTCCCTTCTCATCAAAGCACGACAAGTCCTGTCACCATTTTGTCAGTGGGAACACGCGTGCTCCAGGGGGTTAGGTAATGAATGCAGAGCCAAACACACTTGCTGTGACGGGAGTGCTGACCACAGAGCCCTGTGACTACGGTCTGTGTGTTCTACCGTCTGTAACAGCGTCTCTAGCTGCCCTAGCAGCCCCATGATGCTGTATTGTTGCCCCATTTTACTGGGGACACTTGAACCACTGGGGTCTGGTGCCCAAATCAAAGGTCACTAATTCTCAGAGCATCCCAAGTAATTGCTTGGAGGAAGTAAGTTATAATGAAACCAACAGACCCTGCAAAGTACGGAATGCACAACCTGGCGCTGGTGGGTGGCGTGGGGGGGGAGGTGTGGTGCAGGGGACCCCCTGTGGCTTGCGGCTCACTGATGCTTAAGAGGAGCCCAGGGCTGGAGGCCTTAAGGCTCTAGGTACTAAGAAACCACAGAAAGCACGTGGGGGTGGGGCTCTGCGTTACAGCACACCACAGTGGAATTTTCCAAATAGCCTTGTTTTTTAAAGGCATCGCCCCGTTGCCTTCTGCTGCCGCCACCCTCAGAAAGCGAAACCCGATTTAGAAGCTGCGGGATCAGGTCTCACGTGGGAGCCACGTGAGATGGGTGCAGAGGGCAGAGGTGGCAGGGGATGCAGATGCTTCTCACGCCCGATCATCCCTTGCGGGAAACTCTCCCGCCCCTTCCACGCGTGCGGCTCCCCGGAAGCACCTCGAACTCTGTCAAGTCCTCCCCTTTGCACCTGCTCTGCCCTCGGCCTGGACCTCCTGGGATTCCCTTCTTCTCTACTTCCTAGTCCCCTCTGGTGTGTGGCTCAGAATGGTACCCCAGGTGCTCTGACCCTCGGAACGGCATCCCCGACTCTTACCCAACTCCCACCCGAGGCCGTGCAGGGCTCCAGCAGCCCCTGGGCCACCTCCCAGATGCCTTACCATCTTGTCTGGTCTCTGTGCAGTCCCCAGGTCCCCAGCGGGTAGTCAGGGCCCACACGGAGGAGAGGGGAAGAGCGTAGCCTGCCTGAGCCCTGCGCAGTGTGTGTCTACCGTCTTCGTCCTCGCAGTCGCCCATGTTGCCGAGAAGAACTGAGGCTCACGCGGGGGAACGTTCCGTGCCCACGGCCCCATAGCTGCGAAGGACACAGGCAGGATTGGCAACCAGGCCGTCTGGCTCCAGGTAACATACAGTGTGGTGCTTGTTTGGTGGTGACAGACGGGACACCTGGGGTGAGGCCCTGCCCATGCCACACTCTCCCCACCCCTGCTTCCCCACTGCCCCTCCACAAGAGACCCCATTTTTTTCCAGCCCCTGAGAAGCAGTTGACGATAGTAGAGAACATGAGCTTTCACGTCAGGCAGATCTGGGCTGGAATCCCAACTCTGGTGTTTACTGTGTGACTTTGGGCAAGTTACTTAACCTCTCTGAGCCTCGGTTTCCTCTTTCAGAGGAAGGGGTGTCCCACATACCTCAGGTGGGGGAGGGGTTTAATACGTGTTGTCTTTCTTCCTGACGCATCTACCCACCCTGACCTAGCGACTTCAACCTTTCCCTTTGCTCCTCCATCCTAAGCCAACCTTAGATATTGCCCACCTTAGAGGAACCTTCTTGGATGCACTCCATGTTCCTCTTCTTGCCAAACCTCAGCCCCTATTTTCTCCTAACTCATCCACCCACCAACCAACAGCTCCTGAGACACACACACACACAGAGTTGGGCCCAGCTCCCTCCTGGCTACAGAAGTTGGCTTCCTAAATGTCCCAGCACCCAGTCCAGCCGCTGTCCTTCCTCCGCCCTGCACCTGGAGTGGAGGATGTTCTTAGCTCTCACAAAAACACCCCTGGCGGCTCCTTGCCCTTCCCCCCCCCAGAGCAGCCGCCCCTCCTCTTTGGGGAGGGAGCAGGCCTCAGCCTGCCCACCCCTGGGTCTCTGCCCTGAGGGGCCTCACACAAGCCCCAGGCCGGCTGACCTTCCTCCCCCCCCCACCAAGTGTCACCCATCAGGAGACCTTCCCTCCCGCTGCCACTCCACCCCCAACCCCCAGATACTGTAGGCACCCTCTCTGCACCGGGCTCCGATGCCCAGCTGATACCCGGTGCGCGCCTGAACGAGGTCCACCTCTGCCCTTCAAGGTCTCAGAAGTCTCCAGGAAAAGCCTTGAGATTCTGCCGGGTCGCGCTGATTCTCTGAGCACTGGCTGCCCACTCCCTCCTACGGAGGGTGAGCTCATGGCTGGGAGACAGTTGGCCGCAAGGCTTTTGTTCTTGTTTGAATCTGGGCGGGGGGACTTCCCAAGGACAGGCCTGCAGAGGTGAAGGTGAGGGTGTGTGGGCCCGAGAGGAGCAGCGTAGCAGCCAGGGTGACAAGTAGACAGAGGGGGGCGGATCCACCTCCAAACTGCTGCCTCTTCATTTGCACCCACCCCCCCTACAGCCACCAGGCCACCAGCCCTGATCTCTCCAGGACCCCCTCCCAGATCCGGCCCCAGCCTAACTTTGCAGCCTCGCCGCCTCCTTCCCATCCAGACTGGCGTTTTCCAGACACCTCACAATCCTGGCTGCACAGAGCCCGCCTTTGCTTGTCCTGTTCCTTCTGCCTGGACCCCCTCCTGCCTTCTCCAGCCATCACAACCCTGGTCCCCTTGGCCATGTGCCACCCCCAGCTCCCACACCTGGCAGAGCTGGCCACGCCCTCCTGAGAGGCCCGGGAGCCCCTTGCTCATCCCCGTGGCCCTCCGTGCTGGGCACGTGGCAGGTGAACCAGATTCTCCAAGGGGGTGGCAGCTGCCGGATTAGGGGTCTCCCAACCCCACGCAGCCTGGCCTGGGACGCGCTCAGCATCAACACCCGCCTGATGGTCCAGCCCTCCTCCTGCCCTGCGGGAGTGGGGCTGGGCTTGGGGGAAGAGCTGCCCCTAAACTCTAAAATGGGCCAAGATATCGGCCAAGAGCCACAGGTGAGGTGTGCTGTCTGGAGCCGCAGGGAGACCAGGCCGAGCACCCTGGCCTCTGGTTTTCTCCTGGAGATCCCTCTCTGGGCCCTCTTGACATAGCCTCAGATCCTGGTCAGTGGCCTCTAGAATTGTCTGTCCACCTGCCTCCCCATTAGGCTGTGAGCCTAACCCTGGCACACAGGAAGTGCTCAGGACGGTTTGAGGATGGCTGTTCCAGGCATCAGGGTCCCCCCTCCAGGCATCCCCAATCCCAGTGGGCCCAGCCCTCCGGGGAGATCCAGGCTTCACCCAACAAGCACAACCACTCCCCGGGTGGGACGTCCAGAAAAGATGGGCCTGGGGCTGCCCAGAGGCGCTGAGCAGAGCTGGGTTTGGGCTTCAGGGGCGAGAAAGAAAAAGCTGGTCACTCCCCCAGGGTCCACCAGGCTCCGGGCGCCTTCCCTGGGGCCTCTTCGCATGCAGGGCCAGTCCCCATTTTCCTGTCCCCAACTCCAGCTCCTCCCCTGGGCCCATGCGAGGCTCAGCTGCCTCCTGTCCCAGAAGGAGACAAACCTCTTCCGAGGCCTGCTCCCAGCTGCCGCTACCTCTTGCCAAACCTGCGCAGCTGAGCTTCCAGAAAGAGCGATCCGCACACTCGGGTCCACACTGCCTCGCACCCTCTCACTGCCTTGACATGCAGGGCCGGGCCGCCCTGCTCTGCCCGCTTCTGCTCCCCCAGCACATGGCGGCGGTTGGAGACACCCGTCTGGCACTGGCTTGTCTTGACTTTGCCCTTCTCTGAGCCTCGGTTTCCTCATCTGTAAAATGCGGATGACCGTCGCCACCTCCCTGGGCTCTTGGGAGCCCGTGGGGAGGTGCATCCCTGGGGAGAGGCGGGGCTGCAGTGGCTGGTGGGGTTCTGCGTGGAAGGGGCAGGCGTAGCACCACCTAGAGGAGGTGAGCGGGGGTGTGCCAGGGAGCCCTGAGCCGGGCCCACGTTCTGGGAGACACAGAGCCTCCCTCAGCGCCCCATCGAGGCTCCCGGCAGATGTCTACATTGGAGACATAGGAGGGGCCCAAGAAGCCGCCCTGAGCCCCTCCAGAGGCCTATGCAGGGAGACCACGTGGGGTCAGGAAAGAGACCCAAGCCAGGAGACTGGGGTCGGCACCCCATCCCAGTGTGACAATGGGGCGGCATATTTAACATGCCTGAACTTCAGTCTCCTCATCTGTGAAATGGGCACATCAGGAGGTGTGCGGTTTATCCAAGGCACAGAGTGTGTGGCACAGACAGAGCTCTAACGTGTGTGTGGAGTGAGACAAGCTAGAATTTCACAAGGATGATTTTAGATGTACAGGGATTAGCACTTGCATTTTTATGTGTTTTCCATATTAGAGGAAGGGACTTCCCTGGCGGTCCAGTGGTTAAGACTGAGTTTCCACTGCAGGGGGCGCATGTTCGATCCCTGGTTGTTGAAGTAAGATCCTGCGTGCCATGCAGTGCAGAAAAAAAAAAAAAAAAAAAAAGATATTAGAGGGAAAGGCTGGCCTTCCGTTTGCAGAAGATATAAAGCATCTTCGCAGAGACCCTGAGTGGCCCTCGAAGGGGCGAGGGCCCAGGTAGTTTGGGTTCCTGTTCGTTAACTGGCTGGTGGTGTGATTTTTACCCTAGGTACTTTTTACAGGTTAAAAAAAAAAAAAGGATCTTTTATCATTACTAAAATATTTACCAAATTATCTCGTGCGTGCCAGGTCATGTGGTAAAAGCTAGGACCCAGAAATGATTCAGAAACAATCTCTTCTCAGTTTATAGAGGAGACGTGTAAAACGATATTTTATTTTTTTCAAACTTTTACTTTAGCTCCATGTGAGAGTAATAGCCACCGTGGAAAATTTGGTGAATGCAGATGAGTCCACAGAAGAAAATACACGGTGCCTGCCACCCTCCCTTCCAGAGAGAGCCACTGGCATGTGAGCCACTCAGACGTCCCCTTTGTCTTCTTTCCCTACGGACTACCCTCTGAGTAACCGTCAGCCCCGATGCGGTCCTTCTCTGCTGCTTATTCGGTGCAAGCCGCCTCTGTGAGCTGCACCTTCCTCGTCTCTGAAATAGAGCTTAAAACGCGTTCCCTCCCCCGTGGGACAGTGTGAAGCCGAGTGCAGCAGTGAATGTGGAGCGGTGTAGCCGGCGGGGCGGCAGGTGCTTGGTAGACAGCGGCTACCAAGGGAAGCCCGAGAAGCGGGCTACCAAGGGAAGCAGAAGAAGCCCACTGCGCCACCAGGGAAGCCCGAGAGCCATTTTTATTGTGGAAAATTTCAAACATATACACAGTGAACCGTAGAGCGATCCCCTAGGTACCCATCTCAACACTGGTTATATTCTGCTCTTCCTGTCAGCACCCCATATTCTTGTCGTTTTTATTTCTCCTGGATTCACTTAGAGTGCATCTCAGATATATCAGAACCCATGAAAATACTTTAGCTTGTTCCATGCACATCTTTAGTAGTAAGGTTTTTTTTTTTTTGAGGCATAATCATAATATCGTCAGATACCTATAAAATTAACAATAATTCCTCAATGTTTTATAATTCCCCAATTATCTCTAAAAATGTCTTCTTATAGTTTGTTCAAATCAGATTCTGGGAAATTCCCTGGCAGTCCGATGGTTAGAACTCTGCGCTTCCACTGCAGGGGGCACGGGTTCGATCCCTGGTCGGGGAATTAAGGTTCTAAATCAGGTTCCAAAAGCAACATACTGCACTTGGTAGATGGGTCATTACGTCTCTTTTAGTCTGAAATAGTTCTCCCTTGGTTTGTTTTTCCTACGCGATATATTTGATGACATTGCGTTATTTGTCTTGTGGAATTTTCCGAATTACGGATTCAGAGGACTGTACATTTGTGGTGGTGTTGAACAAGCTCCTCTAGCCCCAGTATTTCCTATAAACTCAGTTTCATCCCAAGCAGCGGTCCTCAATTTTGCCCCCAAGGAACATTTTGCAGTATCCTCTGAAGAGAGTCCCTTAGGAGGCACTGCGCTGGGGATGGGAGTGGGACCAGTAGAGTGGTCTGCATCTAGGGGTCACTCCCAGCATCCACGCATGTGTACTTCCTACATGTCCCATCAGGAGTGGACAGCTTATCCCACTCTTAGCAACATCGCCTTGGACTAGGGGGTCCCGGTGCTGTCAGCACATCACCTGATGATTCCGCAGCCATTCATAATCATGGTCTAGATCAACCATTCGGGTTGCGGGATGGTGAGACCTATTTTTTTTTTAGTGTAATGCAATTATGACTTTAATACTTTCTCACATACTGTTTACAAAGGGCTTTCCCATCCAGGATCGAATAACCAAACTCACAGCTATGCTGGAGGCGGGTCCAATAATCTTCCTCTTTTTTTGTAAATTGATTTTTACTGGAGAATAATGTACAGTGTTGTGTTAGTTTCTGCTGTACAGCAAAGTGAATCAGTTATACATATACATATATCCACTCTTGTTTAGATTTTTTTCCCATATAAGTCATTACAGAGTATCAACTAGAGTCCCCTGTGCTACACAGTAGGTTTTTTTAAAAATTAATTAATTAATTATTACCTTTTTTTTGGCTGCGTTGGGTCTTTGTTTCTGCACGTGGGCTTTCTCCAGTTGCGCCGAGCGGGGGCTACTCTTGGTTGCGGTGCACGGGCTTCTCATTGCAGTGGCTTCTCTTGTTGCGGAGCACGGGCTCTAGGCACATGGGCTTCAGTAGTTGTGGCACGTGGGCTCAGTAGTTGTGGCTCGCGGGCTCTAGAGCGCAGGCTCAGTAGTTGTGGCACACGGGCTTAGCTGCTCCGCGGCATGTGGGATCTTCCCGGACCAGAGCTCGAACCCGTGTCCCCTGCACTGGCAGGCGATTCTTAACCACTGTGCCCCCAGGGAAGCCCTATACCGTAGGTTCTTATTAGTTATCTATTTTATACATAGTAGTGTGTCTAAGTCAATCCCAATCTCCCCATTTATCGATAATCTTCTGATAATTTTCTCCAGACAAGGAGGCTGAGATCAGAGAAGGGAAGGGGCACAAGACCCCACAGCTCAAAAGGAGAAGCAGGCCAGGCCTGGGCAGGGCCGCCGCCCAGAGCTCCATTCACTGGAGGATGCTGAGCTCATGCAGCTGCAGAGAAGGGAGGAAAGGCCCTGTGATCTTCTTTTAAGAGCTACAAAAGTTCTAAAGCGTTCTCTGCTGTGCATCAGCTGTTTCTAGCATCCCTCTCCAACCTCAGAGACCACTGCTCACCCATGACACAAAGGGGGGCCCGGCTCACACCCCTTCAGGCCTCCTGCCACCTCCAGCATGAGACCCAAACCCTCTCAAGCCCCTCCCACATCTGTCTTCCCATCTTTTCCCACATCACGGTCCCCACCCCAGCCAAACCCAACTGGGACACCGAACTCGGATTCTGATGCACTAACAGGAGACTTCTGCTACGGCTTGACCAGCTGCTCTCGGTGGGCACTAAGGAGGCGGTTAACCCCTGTCCAGCACCCATGTGTGCAGGCACGTTATTGCTTTTAACACTGGGGAGTGGGTTTCACCTTTTCAGCTTTCACATGAGAAAACCGAGGCTTGGAGAGGGTGACCGGCTTGCCAAAGGGGGCCGGAGCTCATGAGGAGCCATGCAGGACGGCCTCGGCCCGGGCTTCTTCCAGGTGGCCCCAGGCAGCCACCTCCCCGGGGCTGGGAAAAGGTGGGCCCCAGAAAGTGTGGCGGAGAGCTCCACTCCACACGCCATCGGAGCTCCCCGTGCCGGGCCTTGGTCTCCTGTGCTTTCTGTCATCTGCAGCGCACTGGAGAGCGGTCACTGCCAGGAAGGAAACCACGCTGTTCACGGCCAATCTGCAGAGTGACAGGGTGGAAACGGACCCCAGTATGTTTTTTCCAGATGAAACGGGTAACTCATTCCACAGGAAGGGCCGCGTGTATGCCCTTGGAGTGTGTGAAATTGACGACTGCACCGCCTTCCTCCCCCTGCCCTGCCCAGGGATATCACATGGCCTTGTCAAGGCCACTCAGCTGTTCAGGGCAGAGCTGGGCCCCGCATACGTCACCCTGCACCCCTGGCCTGCTGACTTCCGAGGCCCCTGAGTGGGGCGGGGCTATCTGGGGGCAAGATAAGAAGAGCCAGCCTTCTAAGGAAGGGGGCTGCCTGGGCTCGGGGGGCTTCACCGCTTTCCTTCAAACTGCTGAAAACTTCAGAGGGCCAGAGCTCAGGCAGGCTGCAGAGACCCTCCGAAGTTTATCGAGGAGAGACGAAAGAGGAAATTGTGGTATCTTTATCACCAGACAGCTAGGGCTGAGGGAGGTTTACTGACTTAGAAAAATAAAATTCATACCATTGTTATAAAGCAGAAACTAACACACCATTGTAAAGCAATTATACTCCAATAAAGATGTTAAAAAAAAAAGATTCATACCAACATCAGGTTGAGGGCCTGGCACATTAGTAGGCTCTTAACATGTGTTTGTTGAATGAATGAATGTTTCCAAACCCTATTTTTTGCGACCAAGGCCCAGAGACCTCCTTTTCTTCCCAATTAGTAGCTTAATGCCAACATGAAGACACGCTGGCCCCCAAAAGGCCCCAAACTGCTGTCCCTACTTCCACGTGACGGCTCAGTAAGGTCAAGGTGCAGACTCCAAGGCTCCACTGTTCTCCAACCTCGTCCAGGTAACAAAACACCCTCCCAGCACAGTGGCACCAAGCCTGGGAGAAGCGTTTCTGAGCGGGGGACCCGAGTTCAGCATGAGGACATGACCCAGAGGCTCAGGTCTCCCCACTTCCTCCCAAGCTCAGGAGGGGGATGCCCAGTGGGGGAGTGGGCCTGGGGAAGTGAGGGTCCCAGGAGACCACCTGAGACCCTACCAACAGCTGCTGGCAGAGAGGCCAGGCTCACCCAGCACCCCCGGTAGGGCCTTACTGGGGGGAGGTGGGGCTGCCAGCGGGACTGAGTGCCACGCAATTTCAGGCTCCCAAGGCTGGGGCACGGAGACAGGCCCAGGTGAGTGTGAGGGGTGGTGACCAGAGCAGTGCAGCACTGCTGCTAAGAGCCAGGGCCCACCACTGTGAGTGTGCCTCCCGAAGGGTCCCCAACCTCTCTGAGTAGTCCTGGGGTCTGCGAGCGATCGCTGCAGGCTACAGGGACGCCGGGGGCGCACGCGAGCCCAGAGGGGGAGCCGCGGAGGGGGCTGCTGCCTATCGCTGGCTCGCAGCTTCCGGTGTGTGGGAGGATGCCGTGGTCACACCTGACATCTGTGACCGGCAGGAATTGGGTCCTGAGCAGGGTCACAGGAGTTGCCCCCGGGGCTGGGAGGAGAAGAGCTGAGAGTCAGGCCCAGAGGGGCCAGGATGTGCTCGAGGCCCTCAGTGAGCCTGGGGTTTTCGGCACAGGGTCCAGGGTCCCTCTTCGGTAAAGGGGGGAAGCGCCCTGAAGCTGGCCTCCCAGCTGTCGCCCTGGGGCTCGTGGCCTGCGGCCCCCAGGCCTCCGTGTGTCCTCGAGGGGACCCCGAGCCCGCGGTGCTGCAGTCAGCCCAGGCTCCTCCGGGGGCTCTTCCCTCTGCCGAGGGTCTGACGGTGCAGGGGCAGGGGCGCGGGAGCATGGAGGCCACACGGCGGTAGGCTGCCCGACCTGGGAGTGACAGCCCAGGCCTGCTCACCCCGGCTGGCGGTGCTCCTGGCCGGGCCCCTGGACTTCCCGAGCGAGGGAACGGAGGGGGCGGGCCCGTGGCAGGTCTGCTCTGGCCACGGCGGCGGGTCAGAGCAGGAGCTCCTGACGCGGGCCTGGTCTCCTCCACCCGTCCCAGACCCGGGCGCGTCCCAGACCCGCGCACTGGCTCGGGGACAGAGAGAAGCGCATGCGTGCGAGGGGAGGGGAGGCAGCTTTACCTGCCCCTCACCAGTTGGCGGAGAGTGACCAGCTCAGGGTCACACGGCTGGCCGAGGTCACTTCGCACCTCCTCAGGTGGGCAACAAGAAGCGGGGAAGGGGCTTCCCTGGTGGCGCAGTGGTTGAGAGTCCGCCTGCCGATGCAGGAGACACGGGTTCGTGCCCCGGTCCGGGAGGATCCCACATGCCGCGGAGCGGCTGGGCCCGTGAGCCATGGCCGCTGAGCCTGCGCTCCGCAACCGGAGAAGCCACAGCAGTGAGAGGCCCGTGTACCGCCAAAAAAAAAAAAAAAAAAAGCAGCAGGGAGGAAGGGGCCCAGCTCAGGCAGGCCGGCCTCTTCCTTTGAGAGGCCCAGCAGTCAGCGTGCCCTCCTCTGCCCCCTCCCCAGTCCCCCTCTGCGACCGAGGCTGGGGTTCAGGGGAGCCAGGGCCTGTTGGGATGGCAGGCCAGAGGGTGGGGCCTCCTCTCTCCCTCCCACACAGGCCTCCCCAGCTCTGGGTCCCCTGGACTGTGACATGAAGTGGCCAGCCCAGTGTGAGCTGCAGCCGGCCACGTGCCTGTCCCCCAGGGAGACAAGTGTTGGCCGGGTCCCAGCTGCTGCTTTGCCGCAGGGTCAGGGCCCTCCTGCCATCCTGGCTCCACTCCGATGGGCACACTTGGTTCTGCTGCGGCCCCGGCCCCCACCAGGAGGGACAGTGTGATCTCGTGAGGGTGACCGGGTAGGACTGAGCAGGCCACCTGATGGCCACGTGACCGCGGTGAGCGCCCAGGGCCACAGGCCTCTGCAGGGCCTGACCCTGAGCCCAGGGCTTTGCTGCCACTGGCTGGAGGGAGGGGAGGGGAGGAAGCGAGGGGCAGCCTGCAGAAGCTGTGATCTTCCTGAGCCACAGGGCTGGGCACGGCGGCTTCCGGGAGGGGTCTTGACGCTCACTCTAGCCCGTGCGGCTGCGCTGTTTCATCTTTACAGCCAACCCTGACGAGAGGTCCTGTCGTGATCTCCACTGACAGCCGAGGACACCGGGGCTTGGACACTCGCCCAGGAGCGCACGGCCAGCGGGTGGCAGAGCCAGGAGTCACCCCCCCCCCCCCCCCCCCGGCATCCTGTCTCAGTCTGGACTCCTGGAGATGACGCCCTTACGATTACGTAACTCACGAGGACTAGAAAGAGACGGAGGGGCAGAGGCGGCTGCTCAACACCTCCCCTCCCCCCCCCCAGCACACTTTTCATAGTGGCATTTTGGCCAGATGGAGGCTTTGGGATGGGCTCCACCGTTCACGAGGCGTGAGACCTAGGCGGGTGGTTACCTTCCCCCCGTGTATGCTTTCTCAGCCGTAAAGGGGGCCAGTTGTACCTACCCCACGGCGTTGAGAATGAACACTGAACACTGTCTGCGAGAACGCCCGGCACGTGCTCGGCTGGTACTGGTGACGCCGACCCCGCCCGCGTGTCAGGAGCTGCTGTCAGTTCACTGAGGGAACTGTCCCCGAAAAATGCTGTCAACTACCCGCCAGCGACGGAAGGCCAGCGGCGGGCTCCGAAGCAGAGGCTCGGGTGGCTGGTCTCCGTGCTGGCAACAGCCCAGCCTGGGAGGCCGTCCACCAGCTGCTCCCGAGGGAAACGCGGGCGGGGCCCTCCTGCTCCTCGACCGCTGTGCAGCCGCCAGCCTCCCAGGCCTGGTCACAGTCACTTCACCCACGGGCCCAGGGCCGCCGGGACGGCGTCTGCAGTGGCAGAAGGGGCAAGGCCGGCACCTCAGGGACATCTAAGCAGGGGCCTTCACGCCCCTCCCTTCGCTGTTCACTGGGCTGTGACACCACGGTTCCTGGGGACAGTAACAGGCCAGGGCCCCGCTCCCAGCTGCTGTGCACAGGGCAGCCCCGTTTCAGTCCAGCTCGACACCCCACCCTGCTTCTGCGGGTGAGGGCACTTGTGAAGCAGTTACGCTCGCAGGTCTTCAAAGAGCCACGACGACAGTAGGGCCAATGGTCGCCGTGGCCACGAGGCGCACCCCCGTGCAAGGAGCTGGCGGACGGGAGAGGTCCTGGACGCGGCAGCGGAGGGCACGCTCCTGTGACGTCTCCTGTCGCGCCCGCACACGGAGCCGCCCCGCCAGCCTCCGGCCCTGCCTCAGTGCCTCCGGCAGGGCGGCCGGCTGCCACCACACCGCCCAGCTGGGCGCCGCGGCCAGACCAAGGAAGACGTAGTTCGGCCAGTTCAGCCAGGGAGGATGCAGACGCATCCCGGGATGGCGCCCACCCGCTGCTCAGCCACGAGAGAACGGTCGGGGGCTTGCTGGGCACGAGGCACTGCTTTAGGTACTCAGCCCTGGGGTTCCCTTTACAGATGTCACCTCCAGTCGGGTTGGGGAAGGATTTCACAGACAACGGTGCTGAGGCAGCCGCTCAGCTAGCTGGGAAAAGTGAAGCTGACTCCTTCAGCTTTGGTCCTCGTCTGCAAGATGCACGCTCCAGAGATTTGCTCTACCTAACGCGGGAGAATATTTTTTCACTCTTAAGATGGAGAAGGCATTTTAAAAACGTGCCTACACATCCTAGAAACCAGAAAAAAGAGATGGGTAGAACACAATTCGAATCCTCCTGTAGAAACCCACCTCTCCTCCGTGCTGTCGAGAGGCAAGTGCTCAGCTTAAGGACGGTTGAAAAAAAGGAGGTCTAAGCTTTCTGAGGTTGACCGTGGGTAACTGAAACCCTGGAAAGTAAATCCACGGTAAGGGTGGGCAGCTGTACATGAATTTATACATGTGATAAAATGACACAGAATTATACATACATATCTCATCAACACATATTTCCTGAGTTTGATATTGTACAGTAGTTCTAGAAGATGTAGACATGGGGTAAACAGTGAAGGGTTCATGAGCCCTCTCTGTACTATCTTTGAAATTTCCTGTGAATCCGTAATTATTTTGAAATAAACTATTTTTAAAAGTCAAAAAAAAAAAAAAAGAAAAGAAAGGATGTCTAAGCTCATGCACAGGTCTAAAGGACCTTGTGTCAGTGTGACGTGGGCGACACCACAGCACCAGCAGCAGGCATCCCACGGGCTGGAACTGCCCTTCCGCAGCCATCGTCCAAGGAGACCCATGTTTAAGGACATCCACAGAAATGCTATTTAGAATACTGAACAAACACGAAAGGAACATTCTAAATGTTGATCCGTGGACTTCCCTGGTGGCGCAGTGGTTAAGAATCCGCCTGCCAGTGCGGGGGACACGGGTTCGATCCCCAGTCAGGGAAGATCCCACATGCCGCGGAGCAACTAAGCCCGTGTGCCACAACTACTGAGCCTGTGACCTAGAGCCCGTGAGCCACAACTACTGAGCCCACATGCCGCAACTACTGAAGCCCACGTGCTCTAGGGGCCACGTGCCTCAACTACTGAAGCCCATATGCCTAGAGCCCGCGCTCCACAACAAGAGAAGCCACCGCAACAAAAAGCCTGCACACCGCAACGAAGAGTAGCCCCCGCTCGCCACAACTACAGAAAAGCCCCTGCGCAGCAACGAAGACCCAGCACAGCCAAAAAAAACAATTGATCCACAAGGAACCTGTTAAATTCATATAATAGAATCATACAGCTATAAAAATGACGCAGATCTATCATTACTGACATGAAAAGATGTCTGAGAAAAAAACCTATTTCTGAAGTCACAGAAGAGCAGGTATAGTACAACCCTTTAATGTAAATTTCTCTCTCTCTCTCTCTATATATCCATATATACATTCAGCTGTCTAGAATGGTGTTTTGCACAAATGTTAGAAGCTACCCTCTCAGGGTGATGGAGGTACAGATGAATATTCCTGTATACTTCTTTAATAATACATTGATTTCTTTCTTACAGTGTACAGTGATCATGTTAATATACATACATGGAATTTTTTTTTTTTCTTCAGAACAGAAAGATTAAGCTTTGTCTACCACCACAAGACAAAAATGGTGTGTTCTTTGCAAGGTTCAGGCAGTAGTTCCTAGGGGTGGGGATGGGGGGGGTGTGGACTCTTTTCTCAGCAGGCCCCACCCATTTTCTTCTCCAGCAAAGCAGACGCCAGCACTCTCTGCAACGCCTATAGGAGGAGCTAAATAACCTTCTTCTGGAACGATGTGACCTTGGCACACATAATTAAGAGGAGGCTGGGGTTCTTTATAAAAGAATCTTTGCTATGATAAATAAAGACAACCAACTGTTTTTTAAATTTTTTATTTGGTGTTAACTCCACAAGAAAACAAAAAACCAGTTACTCTGGTGTACGTGAAATCAGAACGATACAACCACGGGGGAAAAAAAGAGCCCAGGAATGGAAAACTGATACTTCAGTGCTACGGATATGCAATGCGCTTCATACCACAGTGCGTTTCAGCGTTTTGCCAACTTTTTAAAAAATGCTTTTTCTTTGTGATCATCCATTTACAAAACTGAAAACCATACTTTCAGCTCTGTCGCTGAAAGCCTCTGGGCTTCAGCCACTTAGCTGTGAAAACAAATAAATACATAATCTGTTAATCCCCTTGCCCGCTTATAATCCATTCCCATTCCCCCGTGGAAGGTGCAACGTCTTCCCACTGGCGTGTAGGGAAGGCTGCGCCTTGACCACCTGGAGCCCTTTCGTGATAAAAAGCAGCTGTCCAGAAATCAACTGAGCTAAAGGTTGTGTCTGAAATATATTTATTTGGTCTCGGCTACATAAGCAACGATTTCTAGGATGATCGTCACTGTAGTGATTTTAGGAATTTACAACTTCCAATTCTTTTTTGCCTTTGCTGTTAAATTATATTTCAGTGCAGATGCTAATCAATTTTTAGGAAGCTCTGGAAGAAAGAAAAATACATATAACCTTATAAAGTCTGTAAATAAATAACAGCAACATAAAACCTTACACGCGCACACACGCACACACACACAAACCCACTTTAAAGTGTCAAAGATGTGCTGTATAAAAACAAACCCTGACATGTGGTGAGACCAAACCCAACGGCCATCAGGTTTCCCACAGTGAGGACAGACAGCGCCGGGGATGACTCCACAGCCCTGGATGGAGTTGTCTGTGTCGTCAATTAAGAAAAAGGCAACAAAACCCAATGCTCGAAGCAAATGATGTATTTCTCAGCCAGTTCAGCTCCCAGCTAGTAAATTATGTGTTTACTGCCCGCCAAAATAGTGGCGAAGCTGTCTCACCCATATTAGACTTCCTGATGTTAGACATGCTAAACTGATGTCACACATTGTTTTTTGTTTTTAAAAAAACAATGAGTTGGTTAAAAAAGAAAAACAATTTTAAACGTTTAGGTTTTGCAAATGTTGCTCCTTCTAACTTCAGCCTGTTGCACGGCAGCGTGAAAGCTCAAGGAAGCAACCGTCACGAACGGACGGGACTGGATGAGAGGGACTGACCCCTGGGTTCCCGAGTGACACGGGAAAGCGGGTCCCATGAACCAATCACACAGGTATGGGAGAAATCAGTACTCTACCCTCCGACCCGCCACACACAGAACTTGCCCAGAACATTCTCGCAAACACAAAATGAGATCTAAGCTACACTAAGTCACAGCCACAGGAGCAGCCCGCTGCAGCAGCCAAGGTCTCTCTGGGGCGCTGGGATGGCCTTTACTGCGTGCCAGACGTGTACAGTCTCAAGTTCTGGGGGCTGCGATTCAGTATCGGTCACCAGAAAAATCTCATCTGCAACTAAGGTCCTCATCGAGTATTGTCAGACGCACCGCAAATAACCCTGAGCGGTGCCTGCGGAAAATGTAACTGCAGCGTTAAGAGCAGGTCGGGGGTGCGCTCTCACCCCGCTTGGCCTCAAACGCTACCCCGTACCTCAAAGCCTTGGCTGCCTCAGGTGACAAGAAAGTCACAAACCATGGTATTGTCCATGATACTCTAGGGGGAACATCCTAAGAGAGAAAACGCAGTATTTTGTAAGTCTCTAAAAAGCACACCCTTGTGGTTCCTACGTTAAATGTACATGAGATTTTACTGAATGAAGACCGGGGATGAGTCACCCATGCTGCCCTCTTGCCTTCAAGAAAGGCGCTGATCCACTGCAGGTAAGTATTCATATCCCAGTTCTTGGAGGACAAAGCCTAAATGTTCCAAAGCTAAAGCCTCTGAATAGCGGAAGTGGTTGCTGACACTGCGACGCTAATAAGGTGACAGTGATGTGACTGCAGCTGGAAGGAAGGCAACTGCAGTGAAGATGCAAAAGGCAGTGATGCTTCTAAGACGAGCACATGCACACCCATTCTTGGTATGACAACACATCTAGTCTATTTCAAATAGCCAAGAATTTAACAGCTTGAAAAAAAAATCTTCAACAGGATAGCTGTCCTCAACTCTAAAATAAGCAAGAAGAGAAAGATAATTACTGATCTGAACCAGTTAATTGAAGAAGAAACCTTAGAAACCTAAGTTGTTGTTTTAGATGAACAGGCCTCACAAAAGGGTACTTTTCGCTCACATATCAATTTTTAAAAATAATTTGTACTACACTCTGCAGGTTTAGAGATGAGTTCGGGAAAAGAGCGCCTCCTCGCTGGGCTCCACCCACGCGCCGCCACCTTCCGAGCCCGTGTCCTCTGAGGCAGAGCTGGCACTGGAGTACATCTTTCTGCGGAAGCCGTTTGCTTTTGCTCCAGAATTTCTCTCTCCTGTGCACCTTGCTTCATAAACAGAAGACACCTAAGATGAAAGGAACAACTGTCAACAGGTCAAAAGCCAGTTATTTTTTCAAAAGGGCTATGTGAGACACTCTATATATGCAGAGATTAAGAAACAAATCGTTGATGTTTTCCAGTGGAGAGTTACAAAAATCTGAAGAGTTTTCCTGTTTGAAAGCAAAACAAACAAGCTTTCCTCCCTGATCTATACACGATCCCAAGCCCTAATTCTCCATGTTCAACCCCTCGGACAAAAGGCTGCCGATGTCAGGGCTGGATGGAAACGAGTCTCTGAGCGGGGCCTCCACCGGGAGGACGGCACGGCCTTGCCCTGCTGGGGCTCCCGTTCCAGGGGAGAGGACAGCAAACAGACCGACCAGCACAGCTTCCCAGCTTCCTGCTGCGCTGACCAGCTGGGGGAAGTGGCTGCCGGGCTCTCCAGACAGGAGCGGCGGGGCATCCCCGCCCGCGGCCAAGAAGCAAGCGGTACCACAGAAACAGCCAGAGCTGGCTTGGGACTTCGGGGCTGTGCTTCTGAGTTGGGGGTCCATAGGTATATGGCACCTTTGGGGGATACTTTTGGCTGTGTGGGACTCTCCCCCACCCACAAGATGGTTAGCATCTCTGGCCCTCAGGACACCAAGTGCAAGTGGTAGTCCCTCCCCAGTCATAATACCTGGTGATGCGTCCCTGCACAGTAATTAGCAACATCCTCCTCCCCGCCACAGTGACTAGTAATTCTTCCCCCTCCCCCAGGTGACGAGCAATGCCTCCCTAGTCATCCAGCCACAGTGACTAGCAAAGTCCCCCAAGCACCCGCCCACCCCCATTTCCAGATGGCAGTACTGTCCCTGGTTGAGAGCCCCCGAGGAAGGAGGACGGAAAGACCACCACACGCCTGAGGGGGGAGCAGAGGACGCAGGATCAGAGAGGCAGGCGAGGGCAAACACACACGGCCCGGCAGCGAGTGCGCGAGGGCGAAAGGCCATGGCGGTCGGCAGTGGGAGTCGGACTCAGGGCTGAGGGTCACGGCTCAGGTCTGCACTCGGGCTGTGGCTGTGTGGATACACGTTCTGAATCGTTACGGGCCTTTAGTTTTCTCTTCCGCAAAACAACAGCACCTACCTCCCGGGGCGGCTGTGAGACTAAACGAAGTAACCCTCGCGAGGCTGTCCTGCCTCACGGTGTGGGGAGAAGACTGCGGAGGGGAAGGCGGAAGCAGGAAGGCCAAGGCGAAGCCCACGGCGAAGCCCACGGCAGAGGTCCGCAGGGGGCGGTGACGCGGAGGAAGCGCGAACGATGGAGCCGGCTGAGAGGTGGGTGGTCAGCACGGGCACACGGACCGCGTGTGTAGGTGAGAGAAGGAGGAACGAAGAACGCGTTCTGGGTCTGGGGACTGACACTGGGGGGTGGGACATCCACGGAGATGGAGAGACGCTGGGGGACGCCCCCAAACGTCTGCCTCGATGTGCTCGGTCTGACAGGTCCACGGACACCAAGACCACAGGGCGCTCTGGGAGCAATTTCTCACGAGACTTCAACTGACAATGACAATCACACTGAGAAGCCAAGGAAGCTCCCTCCGACTCATTCACCTGCCTGCCTACCCGGGCGAGGCACAGGCCCTGTCCCTGCCCCAGGGGCTCACAGGCGGGGTGGGAGGCGGGCGAGCAGAAAGTGCAGTCAGCTGAGGGGCAGGAATGAGCACCACACTTTGATGGGGAAGAGGGCGACCACCCAAGGAGTTTAAGGGGAGTGACAGGGTCAGATTCGCATGGAGAAACTCCCTCTGGCGGCAGAGTGATGGACAGACTGCAGGGAGAGAGGGAAGCCTTGGCAGTAAGTGGGAGGCGATGCAGACCAAAGGGCCGCGGACGAGGAAGGCCACACCCACAGAGCTTGGTGACAGGGAAAGGCAGTCACAGGACTCCCAGACTTTGGGGGTTGTGGTGGCCGTTTGTAAGTTAGTAATAAGGAGGAGGACAGTCCACTTACCCTATTAAAATCTAACAGACGCTCTTCATTACTGGGCATTTCTTTAACATCTGGATATTCTTCTATACCATTCTCTCCCTTGGCATTTGTATAACATTCTTAATCATTTTGAATGGAGAAGGGAAAAGAGGGAAAGGGGGGAAATTTCATTAAGACACAGTTACGAAACATACATTCTTGTTTCATTTTTCAATGAAAAGTCAGATCAATTAGGTCTACAGCCCTCTGGGGATTTTATGAAGTCACTAAAAGCAGACACGTTCAGCACCAGCCAGACAGGGGTGTACGAGGAGAACGTTAGGCCAGTTTAAGAACTCTTCTAACAAATTGTTCATGGAGTTAAAAAAACAAAAACCAAAAACACACGCCAGCATAACCATGCATTCTTGTTATCCCACCATGAGACATTCATTCAACAAATACGTACTCACACCTCTAAGTGACAGGCCCTGGGAAAACAGGATAAAAAGACCAGCAAGGTCCGAGCTCTCCAGCGCGTACGTGGTGTGGAGGGGGACAGATGATGCACCACGCGTATGTTCACAGAACAAGTGAGCAAAGGAATTTCAGACAAGAGGGGGCGCAACGGAGATAACAAAGCAGGGCAACATCCTCTGTTCCTCCTCAGCTCAGCAGCAACTAAGCCACCCGTGGAACAGGGAGGAGGAAGGTGGCTAGCGCTTTGACTGGGTAAGCGGCTCTCGGAAGGGGACAGGACTGTAAGCTGGAACTGGAAGGAATCAGATAAATCATTTAGTCTAAAGCTTCTCAACCCTGCTTTCGCATTCAAAGCGCCTGGGGAGCTTTAAGAAAAGTCCGGAAGCCCGGCCCGCACCTGAGATTCTGACTGACTTGGTCTGGGTATGAGCACTTTCTGAGAAGCTCCCAGGTGAGTCTGAAGCACTCCCAGGGCTGATGCCCACCGGCCTTAACCTGCACTGGCCCCCCAGTCACCTTAACTCCACGGAAAGGGTGTCAGGATTCCACCCCAGCCGCCCGCAGCAGTCACCGCGAGGTGCTGGATGAGCTGCGCGCCACCCCACGCGTCACAGCAGCGGCAGGGCCAGCTCCACGACCATGGGCCCTCCTGCCATCACCGGGGGCGGGCAAGCCTGGGCCCTGCTTGGCCTCCCACAAAAGGCTGTACTCTCCGTGACCTTTGGTCCTGACAGCCTCAGGCCCTCAAACTTACTAGTGTAGGTTCACGAAAAAACCCAGGCTCTGGGATTAGACAGACGTCAGTTGACTGCTGATGATGCTACTTACTTGTGATGGAACTTGGAGCAACTTATCGAACCTCTTGGAGCCCCAGTTCTCTCATCTCTAAAACAGGATCATCATTTGCCCTCGCAGATTTCTGTGCAAGTTCAGAGATCACCTGTGCGCAGCCTCAAGTTCGGGCTGGCACACTCACTAACACCTTCCACAGCTGCTACTAACGAAAGCCCTGGGCTTGGGGCCGGCCCGCCGCAGGACAGCTGGGGAGGACGCCCTGCTCTCCCATGAGGCAGGGAACCCCTCACCCTCACCCTCACCCTTTCTGGGCCGTCACCTTTTTCTCAGCTCACCTACCAAGCTCTCATCATCTCCGTGCCCCACCGCGTTTGGTCACCACTCGTACGAGGTGGGGAAGGTAACCATTTCCTTGGCTCGGATATGCCCATAGACGAAGCGGATCCCCCCACTATTACCTATACTGTTTCCCTGCAGGGCTCTCTCTTTAAAACTCAAATAACACAAACACTTTTCTAAGTGAGCTTTCCAAATGTTCTGAATCCGGTGTATGAGCTCTGGAGACGGACGCGTGGGACAGACTGTGGCACACAGCTGCGAGGCCGTTGTGGTCAGACTCCCTGCTGCCCACCTGACGTGCCCCTACCCCCGGCCCACGTGCCGGGCACACAGAGGCCACAGCGTGTGCAGTCCTGCTGCTGCCCCGGCTGGCGCTCCTGCCCGGACCGCGCCCCAGCCGCCAGGCGCTTGTGTCCTGACTCCCTCAGGTCCTGCTGAGAGGTGAGCTGATCAGGAGGGCAGGGACGACGCCTCTGCGTCCCCAGCCCCTAGAACAGTGCCTGGCATGAGGCAAGCATGCACGAAATATGTGCAGAGTGGGTGTGTGTGTGGGCACACAGCAGGGTGGGGGCTGGGCCTTCGTGCCGACGGGGCCCTCGCTGCCCCTGCTCCACGGCCACACTGCCTCCTCCTCCTTTGGGGCCTCCATCTCCTGACTCACAGGAGAAAGGGACAATCCTCCTTGCCCTCCTTCCCGGGGAGGCTGGAGCTCCCAGCTCAGACTCAGAGCTGCACAGGCTTCTCAGTAATCATCAGCGTGACGTCAGAAGTTTCTGGAGCAGGGACGAGCGTCGGCAGTCACGGCTGCTGAGTGGGTGAGAAGGCCACCTGCTTCCCGGCTAAGCTTCTGCTGAGTCTATGCCCCCACCCCACAGGCTGAAAGCACCACACTTCGTAACGGCACTATGAGGCAACCGTGCAAGGATTTAACTCACGGTTGTGAGTTCAAGGTCATTCAAAAGCCTGGTCACCACACTTATCCACTGAGAGTTTCTCTGCACGCCACTCCACAATATATAAAAAGCTGAATGGACTAACAACCACGTACAGCACCTACAAGGCACCGTATAGATAACCACGGACCTGGAGCTGACAGCTGAAGCGCATTCCTCAGAAAACGGGACAGAGGCTGCAGAGACAGCCCGCGACACAGAGATGGAGCCCCAACTCAGTGTGCTTGGAAGTCACCCCAAGCCGCCCCCCACCCTGGCCCTGCCTGCTCTGCCACCGCGTCCCTCCTTCCCTCTGGGTCCTTCCTGCGTGTGGGTGTCCTCTTGCTGCACTGCTCCAGGGTCCCCGGCCCTCGCCGCCTACACTCCCATTAACTGCAGTTGGGACTCACTCAGCCAGTGCACTGGACTGCACTCCTATCACCCTGGTGTCTCCCGGGCACCAACTGCAGACAGCTGCTGTGGACAGCAAGCTTCTGGACCACAAGGAGACAGCCTGGACTCAAGCCTGAGCTGCATGGCTAGTGCCTGATTCTGGGCATTCAACTTGAGACTTAGCTTCCTCATCTGAAAACCAGGCTCTCACGGGGCTTGTATAAAAGACTGAAAGCACCTCGTAAGTCATGTAGAGCAACCCAAATACTAGCTAATGATGGAGGAACAGGCCTTTAATAAATGCTGTTAAATAAAAAAGATGCTGAAGGGCTTCCCTGGTGGTGCAGTGGTTGAGAGTCCGCCTGCTGATGCAGGGGACACGGGTTCGTGCCCCGGTCCGGGAGGATCCCACATGCCGCAGAGCGGCTGTGCCCGTGAGCCATGGCCGCTGAGCCTGCGCGTCCGGAGCCTGTGCTCCGCAACAGGAGAGGCCACAGCAGTGAGAGGCCCGCGTACCGCAAAAAAAAAAAAAAAGATGCTGAAAATAAAGACTCTGCTCTATGCTCCCCTTATGACCCTTTGGGAAGGAGGAAGGCAGGGCTGGGGAAGCCGTTTCTTGTGCCCACAGAACAGAGAGAAGCAAACAGTCCCAGCCTCCCCCACAGTCGGCTGAGGCCAGGCTGCGAGGGCAGGCCAGTGCAGGCGTCCGGAGCCCCCAGCGTGCGCAAGGCCCCACGGGCAGTGAGGGACATCACTGCCCCAGGTTAACTACAAATGAGCTGGGGAGAGACACACACTCGAACATGCAAATACTAACAGGAGACTGACCTGCCCCCAGGGCTCTGACCGGAGAGACCACTGACGAAGTGCTGCAGCTGACAGCCCAGGGGACCACGGAGGTCTGCACAAGCTCAGAGTCTTGAGCTGACCACTCGGCTGCCTCCTTAGTTCTCACTTCTCCCGACATTTCAGATCAGGATCTTTTTATAGCTTCTGAGTATGTCCACCTGGGCGGCTCACAGACTAAAATCATCTTCACCAAATCTGCTACTGCTCCGACGTCCGGTCTCCCCTAACTCCCTCCTGCTGTTCACTACTCACAGAAAGTCACCCAGCAAACTCCGGCATCCTCCACAAAACCTCTCGATGCTGTTCTCTATGCCCCCCCCACCCCCCGAGTGCCTCAATCCAGGCCTTTATCCTGTCACACCCAGATCACTGCAAGAGCCTAAGAACCCCAGCAGGGGCTCTGCAGTTTTTCAATCCCTTCCCCCCTCCATTCTGCTGCTAGAACTGTTTTAAAAACCACACCTGACCTGATACCCTCCAATGTAACTCCTTTAAGTGGCCCTCTCCTCCTGCCTGTCCAACTCCGCCAAACTCAGCGCTCCCCCCGCCGCCCCCCGCCTCTCTCCAGCCTCAGCTACGACCCAGCTGGGCCCAGTGGGTCCCTGTCCCTGAGCCCGACTTGCCGCAGACCCTCGGCCTTTGCTCAGGCCACTCCTGTCACGGGGACTACCTCTCCCCAGCCCTCCCACCGGGGCCCCTCCTGCAGGCCCCCCAGAGCTGAGGACTCCCTGCTCCACCTCTCACGGGGGCTCCACCTCTCACGGGGAGCAGGCACGGAGTCCGTCAGGGCCGGGGTGCCTCTCCGTAGCGTTTCCACGCCCCGCCCCTCCAGGCTGTGATAGGGGTTAAAGCAGGGTCCAGTCCTCATGCATCTCTGTGTCCCCAGTGCCTGACAAACACTGGCCACACAGAATGTTTTTGGACTCATTTTTACAGCAAAAGAATTTACTGCTTTTAATGAATTAGAAATCTGAGTGGATGAATCAATGACCTAACGCAGGTCTTCTTACCTTCACATTCTGAGGCAGGAAAAAGAGGAGAGTACAAGGCTTTTTCCCACCAGGTCTGTTTTTCTTGACTTCTATTCATTCCTTGTACATCAGTGTTCAATACAGGAAACTGTTTAGATCAAACCAAATATAGACAAAGTTCACAAACTTCCAAAATAAAGGGGAAAAAATTCAAGCATTATTAACTATGGACTACAAACCCAGGATTTTTTAACTGGTGAGGTTCTTTTTGACTTTTTGTTTTTACTGTTCTAGACAAGGTGAATACAGAAAGCCAACGTGTTCATAGCATACAAAGGAAGTTTTTCTTAAAAACACTTATATTGCAAATGGAATAAAAAGTCTTTTCAAAAACCACAACAAAACTCTTACGAGGCAAAAACATAAGGAAACAGCCTCAAATAAGGCAAGTATTTAGATTCTGGAAGTACAGAGATAACGGGGTGGCTAGTGTGAGGTGCTCGAGAGAACGTGAGGAGGACCCTCTTCTCCTTCACACACTCAGGCAGGAGGGAGTCAAAGAAGAAATGGGACAGAGGAAATTTTATAGGCAGAGTTACCAACCTAATGTCTTTATAACAATTAGCTGCTTCGATGAGAACCAGAAGGAAGTTGAGACTAAAACCAAGTAATAACACTGATAGTAATTCAAATTCAACACAGGAAACAGACACCGAAATGAGAGGAGGGCAGGACTCCTGAGAGCAGGAATGACCTCGTACTCCGTGCACATCCACAGCCCTGGCAGAGGGGAAGGCGCTCACGCCCACCCCTCGCTGGTGGAGCTCTCAAGTCCCAGCTGGACGTGCCCACCTGTCTGGGCAGCAAGGACTAGATGCAGTGTGGCTGTCACGCATGATCGAGGAGTGTCCTCGTGAGCGGTCGTCAGAAGACGTGGCCAGGGGCAGCCACCCCGGGGACATCCTGGTATGCTGGGGTCTTCCACGCTGCTGCCTCACTGTGCCTGACAACAGGCCCTGCCAGGCTCAGTAAGGCCTGCTTTCGGCATCTCTGTAACTCCCATCACCCATCCCAGTCTCAGGAAGTGTCTGCTCGATGCATACGACCTGTACACACTGCATACACCTGTGTTTCAGGAGACATTTCATTACATGTTCAAGTTCAAAACCTGAACTGTCTTACAACCGATGATCTTCAGTTCTCTAACAGGATTTTGTTACTCTCCTAAACAAAGTAAATTATTTTACTTTATCAAGAACTTTTTGATTCAGTAATGTGTGATTTTTATTACTTACTAAACGGGAAATGTATTTCAGATTCTGATTTTCATGTAACTTTTCAGAAATACCCCTCAATTAGAAACTGAAGAATTGTGCTGTCTACCCAGAGTGGTCAGTTAACCTTCACCATTTTCTCCTGCAGTATATTCTAACAATAAAAATTAGTAAACCTATTAGATAAACAGATAGCAAGGGCAACAGCGACAACAAGGCCAGGGTTAACGCAAATGAAGCCAGCAACATGCCAGGTCTGTAGTTAATTCCAGGTTGACTCCTGCGTCTGGCACATAACTCACAGCACTATGAGGCCCTTCTGGAAAGGCTCCGCCTTCTCTCCAAGGCATACCTATCTGCGAACAGATTACTTGGTGCTATCCAGGAGGAGCAAGGATGGCTCCCTGGACAGAAGTCTCCCGATCGTCCCCAAGGCACTATCGAAGAGAGATGGATTTGAAGGTAACAAGTTCCTATTTGAGAAGGAAAGTGTGTGGGGCAGGCTGAGGAAGGATCAGTGTTTTATTCATGTGAGTGCTGTCAGACTGCTTATCTTTAATCCTTTCTTGAGATTGTGCAAGTGAGGTAAAGAGTAAGAAAGGGGGAGAATTCACCGGGACAGACAGGATGCGGTGGGAGAAAGCAGGCTGGAGGGACCGAGGTGTAGCCGGGGGGCTGGGCCAGCATGAACAGCAGGTGAGACACAGGCAGGACCAGACGTGTGTTGAGCACAAGGCAGGAAGCGCACCTTACTGATCTTCACACCTCCAGGAACAGGGCCTGGCACAAAGCAGATACTCCAGGTCTGCTGGCCTCAAGAAAAGGCTCCCCCTGGCCAAAGTCCCTGATTATCTAGCACACCACTTTCTCTCTCCCTCCCCTGCTGAAATCACTGTTAGACCATGCGGACTCTGGCATAGTTTTAGGATTTTTTCTGCATTCTCCATTTGAATGTCAATTCCAACAGCGAGGACTTATTTTTCCTGTTTTCTGTTACACCGAATACACATTATGACATCTTTCCACTTAGCTATTTCCAATTTTTAGGCTGCAAAAGATAACCAGGCTTTGCTTAAATAATGTCTGTTTAATGTATTAATTCAACTTCTGACTTGGTTGAGAATGAAAAGCATGAAGAAAGAATGGAAGAAGTGGAAAACGGACCAGAACACAAGCTTGGGCGATCCAGGCGCACCTCTGCCTTAGCAGCGCTCTCCCGCTCCCTCCGGGTAGCTTCTTGGCTCACGTGCCACCTGGGAGCCTTTCTTCAGCGGTACCTTGGCAAGGAAGCCTGCCCGTACTCCGCATTTATCATGGCAACCCCTCCAAGCACTCCCATCCCACCACGTCCCTTACCCGGCTCTTCTTTTCCACGGCATTGGGATTCTAACGTACTGTGTAACTTCATATTGTTGACTGAATATACCTCCACAAACGCAGGCGTCTTTGTCTATTCCTTTATTAAACCTAGCACCTAGAATAGCGCCCAGACATAGTAGGCTCTTAATAAATATTTAATGTGTGAATGAAACAGTAAAAAAAAAATTAAAAAAAGAGAGAAGAACATGAACTTAATCCAGAAAGGCTTATCAGAAACGTCTTTAGCCACAGATGTAATACTCAGAAATTCTTTAGAAGGTGAAAGTTAGGTAAAGGCTCACTGCTTTAAATGCTCACTAGACAGTCCTAGTTCTGGTGAAGAGAAAGGTGAGTTCTGCTCTGGGAACAGAGCACTGAACAGTGCCCTCTGACACAGTCAGCTCTCAGTTATTTGCCTCACAAAAGGAAAAGAAAGCCTCCTATAATAAGCCTTGTTCTTTGGAAAAGGAGAGAGAAAATGTAAATGAAGAGATACCCTGTGCAACAGAGACCAGTAAGGGACACTGCTGTCCTAAGTTTTCCTTTACTGACAGGAAGTGCCCCATTCTGGAAGGAACTTGGGCTCTGCCCTTACACTGGGGTCTGGGGCAGGCATCCCACCCTCTGGGCCTACGCGCCCGTAGCCGCCACGGGGGGGATAAGCCCATGGCGGCAAGTCACTACAGGCATTCAGTAGGGTAGTGGTGGCACAGCAGTGGGCACAGAGCCAGCACAGCGGGGCTGGGACCGAGCGCCCTCCCCTCAGCAGAGCGTTCCAACTCCCCTGGCACACTCCTCGCGGGAGGCCTCCTCTGCTGGACTGGACTATGGTTTCCCGGAGACAGGGCGGGGCCTTCTACTGCTTCTCTGCGCCTTAAAGCGCACGACATGGAGGCAGCAATCAAGCAGATGACACAGAGAACACTCTTGCACAAACTCACGCACAAATAACGGACGCCTGGCGCACTGCTCCTCGGCTTTTAGCTCCTACTTCAGCAGCCACGACCTAAACGTTGGCAGCTCCCCTGCACACGTGAGAAATTTCAAGCCCCTCTACCTTCGTGCGCGCTGTTGCTTCTGCCTAGAGCGTCGTGCCTCCTCCTTTCTGCCCTGGATGCTCAGGTACGTGCAAAAGCCCTCCTCAACTCTCACGGGCTGGGTCGGTTCTCCTCTGCGATCCCACGGCACCCTATGCTCACCCTCCCCAAGCCACCCACCATGTTACCCAAACAGCCTAAAAGATAAGGAGCTGGCTAGGAAATTTTGGTACATCCATACAATGGAATAATATGCAGAAAATAAAAAAGAAGGGTGATTATAATAAAGTCATTTCAGTTAAAAAAAAAAAAGTAGGAGGAAACATACGTGAACAGGTATTTGCTCTCCAAGCACACAGTATCCTCGGAGGATACACACCGGGACCCACACTCATGGCTGCTGCTGGGGAGGGACCTGTGCACTGTGTACATACCCTCTTGTAACTCCTGAATTTGAACCACAGGAGTGAATTACCTAGGTCAAGGAAAAGAAGTGATCTGTTTGCCAACTGGTCTTCAGTACTAGACTGAACTCTCCCTCTCCCAGGGCAAGGTCAGTGTCTTGTTCATCCAGGTCACTTACCTTAGCGATGGGCACAGAACGTGTAAATGTTTAATAAATGTTTGCTGAACTGAACTCCACTAAATTTTTGAAAAGGATCATAATTCATGTTGCTGGGTACAATTCTATTAGAAATCCTACCTTCTAGACCACTTGCACTGAAACAGATTGGCAGCTAGTGACTTAAAACAGAGCTTGGCCCTCTGTAAAGACTGCCCTCACTCAGGAAAGGAGGGGAAGACGACCCTGGCAGGAGCTCCCCAAGACCGACAGGTAGTGTGAGAGAGTGAAAAGGCACAGATTCTGGCCCCAGCCTGTCCTTTCAGGCCACCCTCAACCTTTCTGTACCTCAGATGAATCTCTGAAGTTAGCTCCAACCTGGCTCTGAACTGTAAGCGATTCTGCTGAGAGACCAGGGCTGTGAGGACCGAGGACAGCTAGGATATCGGACAACCTCAGTGTCCTCTGAGGACTTTACTGGCAGCTAAGACCTTTCAAGACAACCCAGAATTCTGGTAACACATAAGTACGTCAACGTACTAGAAAGCTAAGGAACATGGTAATGGTATGATGCAGAATCTCACTCCTTTCCTCTTTTTCTTTCTTCCCAATCTGGAACCAGGTGAAATACAAAGTACATAAAGGAATTTTTAAGGAAGAAAAGTGGGGCAATAAACAAACAGATAAGACCTAACAACATTATTTTTTGCTGTTGTTCTGAGCAGTTCAGATTTCAGCGTTTCAGTGGGGTTCAACTCATGTCTAAACATCCCCAGGCCAGCTCATGGGAGCACTGACTCTCGAGTTGCCTGTGGGGCTTCCGACCATCACATGCACTCAGGGCCACACGTCAGCACCTAGCTGACAAATGAGTAAGGCATGACCTGTATCCATAAGGCGCTTATAATCTAATGAGGAAAGTACATCGATGACTCATGAAAAAGGGCAAATGCAATTAAAAGAAGAGGCATAGAGCACATGAAAATTAAAAGAAGGGAGAAATGATTTCTGATGCAGGTGGGGATGCAGCAGGGGAGAGAAGAGGAATGAGGGATGCGTCAGTGGGAGACGTGGGAGCCTGAGGGAGCCTCATGGTACCAGTGGGACTGAGCCATGTGAAGGGGGGTCGGAGTGTGCGGGGGGGGGGGACAGATGGGAGGAAGGGCGACACAGCTGCTCTCCAGCCACAGGTGGCCTGACTTCTAAACACCTCCAACTGTCTTCTTAAAAGCTGCGCCTGGAAAAAGGCCAGGCACTGCTATATCAAATAATGGCTGCAAATGGGCAGAGCACTGTGCTTTTTCTGTGAAACAGGTTATTGCCTTAAGTGTTATCTCTTGTACACTCACTCAGTTTAACCTCGAATCATTTCTTAGGAACAGTCAAATGGTACAATGACTCCCATTAACAAAGCTATTACTATTAACCTCATCTGATAGGCTGACCCGTATCATTCATGTAACCTCAGGAATAGGTACTTTGTATAAAGCAAAGTCCACCTGTACGGGTTTTGTAGAAGCTATTTTGTTGCATTTGGATTGTGGCTTAATTTTTACATGTTCCACGACAAATTTTAGAGAATTCTGTAGAGATGTAATTTATTTTACATGTAAAACATAAGTTTCAATAAGCTAATCAGTGTTTCAGAGACAATTAGACAGGCTTCCTATGTAAAGAAACCCTTTGCTGCCACTTCTGAAGAGCAAAGGACTGTCTGAAGAGTAAATAGCGACTTCTGGATTCATCAATTTTTGAAAGCTGGAGCACTTATATGCCAGGCTTTGCTTTAAGCATAGTACGTGCACCTTAAGACAACACGGAAACATCTCATATCCTGATTTATTTAAAAATGTCTTTGCAGAAAATGTCTACTGTCCAGTTCAAATTTATGAATATCAAATCCACGTTAAGTCCTTCTGTAAAAATCCTCAGAATGCTAAGTTTTAAGACATTTAAACTAAATTCCCAATAATTTAACCCTATCTTTCACTGTCTGAAATGACCGTTCTTTAGAATTAAAGTCTGATCAAATGCTTTTACCAAATACCAATACACACTGACACATACCTCTTCCAGCTGTCCTGAAGAAACTGGATTATCTTCGTAAGCAGGGAACTGACAACCTGCTTTGCAACTGCAAAAATTATTAATTTCTTCTTCACATTGTGCCATTATTTTACAATTTGCTTCTGAGCTTTCTAAATCGATTTCCAGAGACTCATTCAGGCTACATTCCAAACACTGATTCTGCTTTCCTACTGGCAGAATCCCAGCTGATTCCTCCTGGGAATCAAGTGATGTTTGAGCACTCTTTTCCATTCCAGATTTTTTTAACCTGGGAAGGAATTTTCCAGACTCAAGCTCTGATTTTCCATAGTAATGGCCTTCCTTCTCTGCATCTTCTTCCAGTGGTTTGAGATCTGCCTGTGGATCTTCAAATGCATCGACTTGAGAAGGAATGGGGATGTTTGCTTCATCTTTTTCAGATTCAAATTCTGACTCGCTTCCTCCTCCTGGGGACAGTTCAGATGCAGAAATTGGGCGAAAGTGAGTCCTAGGAGAGATCCGAATAGCCCTGTATTGTGTTCTGTCAACGCCGCATATCCTGGGGTGGAGAACTTCACTGTCTGAATCAGAGCAGAGGATTGATTTCGGTTTAAAACTAGGACTGAACGATGCAATCCCTTCGGGTTCAAACGAACATTCTACATGAAGAACTTGTGAAAATGGATTGCTTAAGTCAAAGGAAGAGAATGAATATTCAAGTCCAGGATCTTCAACTTGAAAGTTACCACAAGCTCCTAATAAGTCTTCATGGAAGATAAAAGAAAACCCCTTATTCAATCCGTTTTCCCCACTCTTCGGCTGGTCATTCTGTTCAAATGACACGAAGGGTTTCCATAACTGCCTGTGACCAGGAGCAAAACTGTTCCCTGGGGTCATAAAGACATCTGTACCAGCTATTGTCACCACGTCGGACGCTGCACACTGTAACAAACTTCCTTTTGTGTGACTGGGTGGTACTACTGCCCATTCCCCATCGCTATTAAAGGTTTTGAGCTCTCCATAAACTCCTCCAAGAATGAACGAGTTCTCTTTATCTTGGGCCACATCCCAAGGTTTAGAGGGGGTAGTATAGTCACCACCGTCCACCTTTGATAGCTCACCGGAAACAAAAGCTCTTTTCTCTGGGTTCTCCTTCTGTCCCTCCCACAGATGATATTCTGATCTCTGCACAGCCTTGTTAGGCTCCTGGAGGGGCTCCATTTTAGCTTCAGCATCCAAACAGCAGCAGTAGTTATTTACATCTGTCGAAAACAACTCATCCTCGATCCTTTCTACTTCTACCACAGCTACAGAATTGCTATCTGCCATCTTTGTCCAAATGTTTTTAATAACCCCTGAGCTGTAGCCATCTCCACGTGGGCTGCTTTCACTACATACCTGTGTAGTCTCAAAGCTTTTGTTTTCTGTTTTTTGTTCTAGCTGAATACCACAGACGGATTCTAGCTTGGATTTTGTTTGGAAAACTAATGTCGGAGTTTCTCCTACAGTCCCACTGCTGTGCTGGCAAGTCTCATCTTGCCAAAAATCTAGAAGTTCTTCATTTACATAATTTGACGAGACTCTAGGAACTACGTAATTCATATCGTCTGCGTTAAACTGTGTGGATTCTTCAAACTGAATGTTTAACGTCTCATTGTCTGAACGTGTTTCTTCTGAATGGGACCATGGACTACAAGTTCTTGTTGAAAGATTAGAACAGTGTTCATTTTCTTCAAAGGCACTATTTTTGGTCCATATTAGTAATCTAGACTGTGTTTTTCCAAGCACATTAGCACTAGAATCTGTATTTTCATTTCCCAAGTTGAGTGTTTCAAAAGAAAATGGTAAAACAGAATTACTGCATTGCACTTCAAACACTGAAAAACAAGAGTTTATACCAGATCCTTCATTAATATCTGAGAAGAGCTCTTGATTGCCAGCAAGCAAATGCGGATTGAGCACTGTGCTGTCTAAGATCGGGGAGAGTCTAATTGGAGAATCTCCTCCAAAACTCTCCCCGTCGGCATCGCCAGAGCTGGATGAACAGCACTCCCAGAACTGAGCCAGACTGCCAAGGTCTTGCAGGAATAAGCCCTCAGCACCCACAGAGCTGGTAGAATCTGTCCATATTGCACGTTCCCCTTGCAACTCCATTCCATCTAACACTATGCAACATTCTGCCTCAAAATCTGTCTTCTCTTTGCTTTTCTGTCGAATCATATTCAGAATCCGACTTTCTCCTTGCGTTGTTTCTGAGGCACCAGGATCCAACATGGATTGCTCAATGTCCACTTCATAGAAGTGTGTTAATTCTGATAGATGAATGTCATCCAAGTATCTGCTGTCCTCCGGTAGAGGACAGAATGAGGTCCCCGTGAGGTCAATATCCTCATTTATAACTGCAGGCATTTCTACAAAATGACCATCAATGAAAGTACCTGCTGCGAGGTATGTGTTATGAATATTATTGTTGCTGATACGAAGACCATGCACTGACTCAGACAATTCTTCTACTGCTTCTGAGGTCAGGTCACTTGTATCTTGCCTGTTTCGGTATGTGGTCTCTAGTTTACTCTTCCTGCTCAAGGGAACAAAATACTCAGCAATCGGTTCGGTGTACCACAGCGGCTCCTCTTTGTACTCTCTGTCGGCTCTGCTCTCCAGGTACAGGTCTCTCCCTTCGGTGCTGCCGGCGTCTTTCCTGCCCATCTCCTTCAGCGGCCTTTTAGCCCGCTTGCACAGCTGTTTGGTGGAGCCGCCGCTGCTGCTGCTGCTGCTTCCGGCATGCACGCTCCTTTCCGCCTTTTCGCCATGCTTCAGTGAAAGCCTGCTCTGCCCATTCCGCCCTTTTCTGCTTCGGATTTCTCGTGTCTTGTGTCTCACTTTCACACACTTCGTGGATGCTTTTAATTCTCCCTGATTACCACTTGAGCTCGAGCCTCCTTCGCTGGAGCCGGAAGACCAGGAGCGAGGGCGCATCTTTCCTTCAGGCTTATGTCGGATTTGCTTTTTGTACAAAGCAGGCTTCTCCTCACCTGTGCCATTCCTAAATTTGTTCTCCTTCTCATTTTGACTCTTGCTCTGGGTTTTCCCGTGCACAGTGGTGGGCATGTCGCTGCTTCTCTCCTCGATGAGCTCGCCTTCGCTGTTGCAGTCCTTCGGGGAGGACGTGTCTGTGCTAGCTGGTGGGGCTGTGGACGACGAGGAAGAGCCAGGGCAAGAGCAGACTGTAGCCTTGTTCCACACAGTCAGGATTTCTTGCAGGCAAACTGGTTTCTCAGAAAGTGGTGGAAATGCTTCATAGTACCTGAAAAACAAGTAGAGAGTTCAAAAGTGGGCGCTCAGACGTATCAGATGTAGTAAAAACATCACCGATCAGAGAAACGGGATATTTCATTTCAATAGAGTCAGTGTTTACGTCACCCATGAATTAGTAACTTCTTAAAAATTAATAATACCGTAAAATATACTTTATACTTAGTTCTATGGATCAAGCACCCTTACATTCAGCACTGAGATAAGCACTATAGGAATATTTAGAAAATACGTTAAGATGACTTTGATCTTTAAAATTTGGATTTTCATAAGTCACTAGTTACAAATTAATACAGTGGAAAGAATGTAATATTTTGATACGAAATATCTGAATTTGAATCTCAGCTCAGTCATTTACTATGCTTGTGACTTTAAGCTAATCATGTAATGTCTTGGTCCATTTCCTCACCTGTAAGATAGTGATACTATGACTTACCTCACAAGGCTGTTATGAGCACTGGAAACAAATGTAGGTGAAAAGCTGGATAGCAAAGCAGTCGAGGGCATGAGCTCTGAAGCTACACTCCCTGAGTTTGAATCCTCACTCTGCTATTGCCTAGCTATGTGACCTTAGGCACGGTCCTTAACCTCTCTGTGGCCTAGAAAACGGGGTAATTATAGTATCTATCTCACAGAGTTGTGAGGAGTAAAGGAATTAACATGCGAGATGAGTCAGTGACTGTTATTATCGAATCTTTTCTCAGGAGGCAAGTGCAATGCCCAGCATTAAGCAGACCCTCAGAAATGGCAGGTTTCTTGGAATTCAAGTGTTCAGAAAAGGGGATGCTGGTGAGGCCTAGAACAATCAGACAAAGCGGACCACAGCTGAGCCTTGATGTTCCAGCTACGCAGCGGTCTGGCGAGTACTGTGAGGCACGGGAACCTGTGTGAGGACACGAAGATGCTGTGCCTCGTCAGACCAGCAACCACTGGAAACACACGGCAGGAAAACCAGGGAGGCTGGCTTCAGAGGGCTTCAACAGGAAAGAAGCGTTTTCAGTTTGCTAGGAAACTGGTAGCCACTGAAGATTTCAGAGCAAGACAGACTGACAAAGGAAGACTCGAGAGTCAGGATGGCTACCAAAGTGGGGGTCATTCTAGAGGCAAGTCAAGCTCACACATGAAGTGATAAAAGGCCAGGTGTTCAAAGGGCCTATACTTGACTCTCCTTTTCAGTCTAGACCAGAGCTGTCCAATAGAAATATATTATGAGCTTCTTAGGTACTTTTTAATGTTCTAGGAATCCCATTAAATGGGAAAGAAGAAAGTGAAATTAATTTCAATAATATATTTTACTTAACCAAATATATCCACATTATCATTTCACATGTAATCAACAGAAAAAACTATTAATATAGTGTTTTACATTCTTTTTAAATGAAGTCTTTGAACGCTGATGGGTATGACACACACGGCACCTCCTAGCCTGAAACAGCCACATCGCAAACGGCCAACAGGCCGCACATGGCTACGGCTACCGTGCTGGACAGCACAGCAACACAACCAAGTACTCTTTTTCCCTTAAGATTTAGAAGTTGAGAAGATTCAAATAAAATGTATAATAAGGAAGTCTCCTTACAATGCTGTCAATTTAAATATGAACCATCTACAAACAAAGACAGAAAAGCATCTTTAGGAAACAAGTCGGACAAGGTCAATGACTTGCCCAGTTCCTTCTGTAATCAGCAAGGGGAACTTGGCTTCCTTGTGTACAAAACAAGGACAAGCCTAATTGCTTACAGCTGTCTCAAAGGACTGGTGTGAATTTCAAAAGTGGTGTATGAATGGACCATAAATGGCCTTGTTTGTGTCATTCCGTGAATTTCACAAATATTGATTCAATATGCGTGAAAAAGATAAGACCTTCTTATTCACCTTTGAATTCTCAGCGTCAAGCACACAGTAAGTGCTCAATAAATTCCTGAATTATAAAATATCAAACTAAATAGCATATGACAAACAAAAAACTGTAAACCATGTAGCAGTCATTTGTCTGATTTTAACAAACACATGCTTTATTACTGAATACAATCTTACATACATTTCCACTTGATCCTTTGCTGTAGGGGATAATTCTGCCTCTGGAGAGGGAGACCCCTCTAACTTTTTGTGAATCTTCTCTTCTGTTATGAAACAAAAATTCAGAAAGATTTGTCTTATATTTAGTTAATAAATGCTCCTGTCTTTTTCTTAAGTAAATTTAATCAGAAATTACATAGGCTTTTGTGGCTTTAAAAGAACTCTACACCAGTTTATCTTTTTAATAAAAATCTATTTCTTAAGTGTGCCAGAGGGAACTCTGGCTAAACCACATTAACTTTGGGCTGAGAACGGAGAGAGGTTCACCTCATCACTGACAGAGGCTCTAGAGGCACTTAATTAAGAGAATGAAATTCCCTGTGTACTTATTAATTACACCAGAAGGAGAGAACACCTGTTTAGATTCCAAAAATATTTTCTCACAAAATTCTGCACTCACCGACTTTATACTGCCTCATCTTGACTAACACTAATCTGTAAAGAAAGTTATTACAATTAGCTCTCTGTTACTTAACATCTAGGTGAGGGCTATGTTTCAACTAAAATAGAAGCAGAGGGCTATACTCTTAGCTTAGCTCATGATACTGCCCTCAGATTAGAAACAAATAAATTGTGCCCTTATTAAAAAGAAGGCTCGGGCTTCCCTGGTGGTGTGGTGGTTGAGAGTCCGCCTGCTGATGCAGGGGACGCAGGTTCGTGCCCGGGTCCGGGAAGATCCCACATGCCGCGGAGCGGCTGGGCCCATGAGCCACGGCCACTGAGCCTGTGTGTCCGGAGCCTGTGCTCCGCAGCGGGAGAAGCCGCAACAGCGAGAGGCCCGCGTACCGCAAAAAAAAAAAAAAAAGAAGGCTCAAGGCTTGGTGGGCAGCACAATGACCATGAGGAGGACATGTAAAATAAAGATCCTTCACTTTAATAGGTCACTCTTACTCTACGGGCTTGCAGGAAAGTTGAGAAAAGCAGCTGTGAGGGTTCACGCATCAAAATGACTCAATGAGCTTGTCAAGCCTGCCTTTCCAATAACTTCAAGAGTAAAGGCAAAAGCTCCTTCCAAACCTAAAATAATTAGCTGACACCTTTGCAGGCCCTGAAGTCAACAGGCAAATATTAACTTGGGGGGTGGGGGGGAGGAGAAGGATGGGAAAGGTAAGAGATTATTGCTCCAGATCCCTGAGCTTCGGTTTGAAGACAAACACAGTGAAACGTCTCCTTTCCATGAGGGTACTTGTGGATTAAGTCATCCCTTTGAGGGCAGGGATCTATCGACCAGTGATGGCTGTGGAATGACCCAGAAGCCACTCACAGCTAAAGACAGAGCGTGACACTGGCCTGGTGACACACTGAATACAAAGACTTTGCTCCTGTTGCCTCTTCTTTCTGATCAATTCCAAGATCTGGTGGCTCTACCCACTGTGCGGGGATGGCCCTTGGAGGCGGCACCCTCACCTTGCTGGCTCTGCAGGTCCTTCAGCCTGGAGCAGAGCTCCTCCACTAAAGTCTCGATACCAGAGCTCTGCGTGGGAACAGAAAAGCACATAGTTTACTGCCAGGTATGTAAGAGTCAGGTATTTGTACACTTTTGTCTTAATATAAAAGCTTTACAAATCTTCCATGTTTCAAAAGAAACACATTATGAATATTTAAATGAAGAGTTTAAAAACTATAGGTTTCTAGATTCAATTTAGTATACGTATTTTACTAACAAAGTATATTCACCGGCACTTACTGATAAAATGTGAAAATACTAATGTACCTTCCAGAGTAGCTTCTGTCTTCCCAGGGATACAGCATCTTGCTCACGGGGGAGCCTAAGGACCTAAATGCCCATCTTACGGTTAAAAGTCAGTCGCTATCAAAACCATTATTCAATATCTGTACAAGCGAGGGCTTGTACGAGACTCAGTACAAATTAAAATCACAAAAATCTCCTCGTGGTCCTCTAGGAGTACATGGTCTAAAGAAAACAGGTGACTTTTTCTTTTTTTTCTCTTAAAGCGAACACTCATGACTGGAACAAACAGAGCAGGTGGAAAACATATGTCATTACTGCAAGCGAATGTGAAAGCTTTACTTTAAGGGCCATGAATAGGGTATTAGCCTCTGTACAGAACTGGGGTAAAATTTAAGGAGAGTGCGTGGAAGAGTCTGAAATTGGGAGGAAAAGAATAAGAGCCAAACTCTAAAGAAAAATGAATGATGGAAACAGGCATAAGCAAATCTTTTACTATGGAGACTTTTAAACTTTTAAAATTCTCTATTTCTCACAGGAGGAAAGAAAAATCTTTTACAAGGTACAAAAAAAGTGAACGCATTTCCTAGGAACTTTTTGTTTATTCAGTGGCTGAAAGCCCTACTTAAATTGGAATCGAGTCTCTCTAGGTGGTCACAACCCGAACAGGCACAGGACTCTGCCTCCTGTCGTCCTCACAGGGCCTTGAGGGGCTAAAAATAGACGCTACCCCATTCACCTCACACAAAATGACTCAGCAAAGTATTACAGATATCCTCAACAAGAAACCGCAGTTACACAGTTTGAGCAGCAAGAAAGATTACAATGAAAACAGCTAATTGTAAACATTGATAGTTACAGTCTATCCACATCATATCACAGCTTTTTACAGGAGACAGGACAAAAGAAGAAAGGGAAATGGGCCAGAGGAGAGCTGTCCTTTCCTTAAAAATTCCTAAAAACCATGGCAGATATTAGTCATAAGCACAACTCTGACTACACAATTCCATCGGAAAGATTCTGCTTACCATAATGTTAAAGGTGTGATGAGTATGGCCGTTTTATTCCACTTCCTCCAGACCATGAACCTAACACCACTGTCAGCTGACTCGCGGCTGCACGCTGGTCTGTACAGCAAGCCTGTGTCACTGTGTTTCTAAAGCCGGTGCCAGTCTCCAGGGCAGAACACCAAGCCCTAGGGATTGCTTATACGACTCCGCTCGATCCTCTGCAACGGCGGGCCACCTACTATTCTCCATAGAGCGCTCATTACAACAGTCACCAGATGTTACTTTTTACGCTTTGTCTTGGAAAGCACTTCCAAGCAACTGTAAAATTTAGCTGTTCTGGATAGTAATGCAGCTTAGAAGTATATACATTTGCTCTCATATATAAATGGATAATAGACAACACGCTTAGTCCTCGACCCTGTACACAAGAGCAAGCTCTACCGACCCCGATTCTGTCTTCCTTGATTCCTGAAGCATCATAATTGTATTTTTTCAAAAAAATCATTAGACCACTGGGTTATCATGATAGCAAACTGAGCAACAAGAAGGGGTGTCAGAAGCAACACCGGACCCTGTCGTCTCCTGGCAGGCATTCTGAGGTGTCGACTTGGCGCTGTTAATGAGAAACTATGTCCATTTTCCCAACTATGATATTAAATACTAGATAATTCTGTTAATCATATTTTAACAGTATACCATATCCGCGAGGGCATTCAAGAATACTGAGAGCCTGCAGTACATTATACTCATACCTTAGTGACAGCTCTAAGGGGAAACAATGCCGTAGGTGAAAAAACACTAACATTCTACCACGTAACTCATGAACTGCTTTTCCCAGCTGTAAGATGGCTGATACCCACTTACCTCCCAGTACCAAACCAACATGAGAAACTGCTCTGCAAACCACAGGACCACTCTAAAATTCAAGTTATGGTACCCAAATCTGAACACCGGGGGGCGCACACACAGAGCCGGGCACTTTTCAGGAGATGTTCAATAAGTGGTCTTCCAGACGCATGACCATTCACTCGTGTACTTCTCTCTCTCTCACACACTCACTCACTCACTCTCAGCAAATGGTCAGGGCCCCCGACGGCCAGGTAGGACACCCGGAGAGATGAGCTCCCTACCCTCAGGGAGTCTACCCTCGAATAACTGTTACTTCTCACAGCTGGGAGATGGCCGGGGGCAATGTATCTGGGCCTGCATTCCTGCCTTGCCCATACTCACTGGGCAGTAGGGTGCAGCGCCACGCCTGGTCTCTGAACACCTCCCTCTCAAGATTCCCGAGGGTAAACTAAGGTGATGTGCGTGTGAGGCACCCCTCAGAGTGCCTGTCACATGGGTCACCTAAATACTGGTGCCCCCTCTAGACTGTTGATTCGTTTCTCACTTCCCAGGGTCTCAGTTTTGGATTCACTGCTTTTTAAAATGCCTTGAGTGTTTGCTCTGATTTGAGTTTGAGGGTGGAGGAGTAGGAAAGGTAACTAACCTGACCCAGACACTGCAGAGTCCCCTGGATTCTGGGGACTCCACGGTGCTGGCACTGCTGCCTTCCCTCTCCTAGGCTACAGGGTGGAGCCACTTCCGTGATGATGCAGCCCAGGTCAAACACTGCAGCTACTGTCCCACTGCTTCTGGGAAAGATTTTTATTTGTTCCCTGATAAGTTTCTATCACTTCCCATACCACAGCGTTTCCAATGCTTCTCCCCCCTCTGCGCTTCCCATCCTTCTCAACTACTGAACTTAATCATCAGCATCAAGGAAACAAAGGCAATCTGACGTATTCTCCGTAGTCAAAGGCTTCTGTAGCTATGTTAATCATCTCAAAGGTTAATCTTTTATGGAGAACGCTTTGGGACTGGATATTGCCTAAATGCGTGACAGGCAGTTCCACACCAACCCTGTGATCATTAACCAATGTGGCTCTCCGGGGCACTCAAGCGGTCCATGCCGCTGGGAGTCAAAAAGACGTGGGTTTGAACTTCACCTCAGGGTTAGCCACATGGCCGCCCTTAAGCCAGTCACCTAGCAAAGCCTTACTTTTCACAGCTGGAAAATGGGAGCATACCAATGACACTTCCAAATAGCTGGGTTTTGAACTCCTTGTATCGGTCCCCTAATTTCTTTTTTCTTTCCTATTTGCCATTTCTTCGTTTTTTGCTTTTACTTCCTGGCAGATTTCCTCAGCTATACCTTCCAACCCTTCTGTTGAGTTCTTTCATTCCCATTATCATGTTTAGAATTTTCAAGAGATCATCTTGTCCCTTGGATTGTTTCTTCTTTGCAGCAACCTTTTCCTCAGAGAGAAATTCCCCAATCTTCAGAGTTCTAGCAGACAGGGAGAAGAAAGGGGTGGGGATTCAACAACTTGCCAACTTTCATTTAGTCCCCAGTTTTCATTATGGTATCTCATGCTTTCCCTCAGAGGTGCCTGGTGTCCTAAGCCTGTCTGGCTTCCATCTGTCACGAAAGTACCTGTCAGGATGGGGAAAGCCTGGTAACCTCAGTGAGCCACGACTCCTGGCACTCAACCCTAGTATAGGTCCCTCCCCCAAATGTGCTAGGATTCCTCAGTGAGACACTAGCAAGTGTGATGCATGCCCTCTCAGAATGCTAACTCCCGGGCTCCATCTGCCGTAGACAGAAGCCTAAGCTAGCCACGCGGAGAAGGTCACAGCTCCTAGCTATCCCTCCTGAGGTGCCAGACAAGCTAAGAGAGCAATCTTGGATGTTCCGGTCCCAGCTGCCAATGACTGCAACGGTATGAGACCTCAGACAAGACCAGCGGGGGCCTCCCTGGTGGCGCAGTGGTTAAGAATCTGCCTGCCAATGCAGGGGACACGGGTTCAACCCCTGGCCCGGGAAGACCCCACATGCCGCGGAGCAGCTAAGCCCGTGCACCACAACTACTGAGCCTGCACCACTACTGAAGCCCACGTGCCTAGAGCCTGTGTTCTGCAACAAGAGAAGCCATGACAATGAGAAGCCCGTGCACTGCAACGAAGAGTGGCCCCCGCTCGCTGCAGCTAGAGAAAGCCCGCGCACAGCAACGAAGACCCAACACAGCCACAAATAAAAACAAATAAATAAATTTATTAAACAAAAAAACCAAACAAACAAGACCAGTGGGACTTCCCTATAGGTCCAGTGGCTAAGACTCCGTGCTCCCAATGCAGGGGAGCCGGGTTCGATCCCTGGTCAGGGAACTAGATCCAACACGCCACAACTAAGAGCCCGCATGCCGCAACTAAAAGGGCAATGAAGATCCCGCACGCGCCAACTAAGACCCAGCACAACCAAATAAATAAATATTAAATATATATATATATATCAATAGTTAAAAAAAAAAAAACAAGACCAGCAAAAGAACCTCCCAGCTGAGCCCTACCCAACCCACAGACTTGTTAAGTCAATAAATAAAAGAGCACCAATAAGACAACTGAGAATATACACCAGGGTTCATAAACTCATGTCTTCAGTGGCCAGGGAAGTAATACAAACATGTGACAGCCAGGTATAATGCAATAGGAAGCAGTGGGGCACGTGGTTACGTGGATGGAATAAACATCCATGGCCTACAGCCATTTAAGGATAATTTTTAAACAAAAAATCCAAACAAACAAAAGGCTGTCTCTGCCAAGGCACCTGCATGAGGGCTGTGATTCCCATCTTTAAACACAGGAGGATCTACAAAAATCTACCCAATGGCTTGCCTCCAGCTCTTATTTATATTTGCTCTCTAGAATGTGGTATAGAGGAGGAGGGAAGTATGCAATGGATAAATATTACTGCACACCTACTATAGGCCAAGGCGGCATAGAAGAAAAGATAATCTTTCTGGTTAGGTCCATAGCTTTCATCAGATACGCAAGCCTGTAATGCTAAAATGGTGAAAAAAACAACTGACTTTAATGTAGCAGTCTGATGCCTAAGTATATACTCTAGACAAGGCACTGTACATGTGCACAAGGGTGGGAGCACAAGAATGGTCCTTGCTGTGTTCTTTATAACAATCAAAACTGGGAAACAACTGAAAGGTCCATTACCAGAAGAATAAATAGCTTTACAGTGTTACAATGGGCATTTAGCAGTGAAGAGAAATTATAAGATCATACTAGTAACATAGATAAATCTTTCAAAATGTTAACTAAAAGAAGCAAGTTACAAAATACATAGAGTATGATACCATTCATATAAAGCTAACATGCAAAATAGTCACACATTTGTGTATCCCCCTCAAATAACATTTAGTAAAAGTATAAAGATGTGCACGGGAGAGAGGAAAACCAAGTTCAGAGCACTGGTAACCTTGGAGAGAGATGGAGAGAAGTACCACGAGGAAAGGGCACTTGCGGGGCTCAAGCTGTTTTCACAATTATGTGTTTCTCAAGCCACGTACACAGGTGCTCACTGTTCTGGTCTCTGTCCCTCCCCGCGTCTGCCTTCCCGCCCTCGCACACTCGGTCTGTCACACCCCACTCAATAACCCCCGCGTACGCCTCTTTTTATGCCCTTTTGCTCACCTCACCCTCAGATTTTTAGAGCAGCCCCTCCCACTTGTTTCCTTTTCCACACCCTCACTTTCAGCATTTAATAGTGTAGGAAATTTCCTATAAAAATCCCAACTTTCTACTTTTTCTAAAAAGAGAGAAGACCTGGCACCACCGGGATGGCGTTTCCCACAGGCCAACCCGCTCCCCACCACCTCATTCATTTAGCGTCCTACTCAGCCCCTGGAGACATGCCAGACGGCAAGCTCTGGCCAAACAAGCCAGTGGTCTATTGTTCAATCTCCTCCCCCAAACCACCCAGCCCATCAACCCCAGACACGCATATCCAACTGCGTTTTCAAAATCTCCACCGGCCTCTCTCACAGGCATCTCACACCCATCCACCCACAAATTAGTGCTTCTTCCCAATTTCCTTTTCCTCAGTAAATGAAGATTCCTTTCTTGCAGATGCTCAGCCCCAAAACCTTGGCTACCTTCTCTGCCTCTGCCCTCTTCCTCCACCCTACATTCAGTCTTGTCAGCTCTACCTTCAAAATATATTTAGAAACAAGGTCTCGCCCTCATCGGCCTGCTGGACTAATAAGGTAATAGCTCCTTACCTGCTTTCTCTGCATCTGCCTCTGCCCCTCCATCTACCCTGCCTCGCCCCAACCCATCTACTCTTAAATGCAGCAGCCAGCAGCACCTTATCAGCATTTAAGTCAAGTTACATCACCCCTCTGCTCCAAACTCTCCAACTTTCGAGGCTTCTCAGAGGAAAAGCCAAGTCCTCATAACGGCCTACAGGCTTCCTTGAATACCCAGCTCTTTCTATGCCCAAGGAGATAAGGCCTAGGCTTCCTCACGCAGGGTTGGCTGTGACAACACAGCAATTGTGAACATTCTTGGCTTTAATAACCACTGGCTTCTCAGGGGTCTGGCCTGTAGAGGGAGCACAGCATCACCTCTTACAACGTGGACAGCGCACCCAGACGGGCACTGCACACATCTAAGGGCTCAGTAAATGTTAGTTACCATTGTCTTGATGCTCATTATCCAGAATGGATAAGTTCAAATGTCAGCATGCAAAGAAACAATGTACATGGTCAAAATTAACCTTGAAAGTAAATTGCCATAAATGACTTTACATGTATTTTATATACAACCCTGTACAGCATATAAACAAAACATACGCAAAATATTGAGATGTACTACGTACTTTTACTGGCAAAAAGAATGTTACTGGTGAACTTAGCTGAATGTGAAAACATGAGCAGTTGCAATAAGACTTCACTGTACTGAGGACATAAATCCTCTACAAGACGCTGAATAACCACAGAGCAAGTCAGTTCCCCAGGGTAAGTTGCAGTGCTGTTACTTTCAAGACTAACTTAATTGAAATAAGTTATCATTGCATCCTAACTTTATTCCCCAAACAGGGCCTTGTTGAGTTTCTAATATCCTAACCATTCCCAAAATGGGAGATGAAATACTAGCCCTGATTCAGTTTTAAGTAGCTCAATAAAAATAAAACAGAAATATAACTAATTATTAAAAACAAAAACAAAACAATATGAAAAGCTCCAACTCTGGGGAAAGAGAAAACAGAACCAAGTAAACTTGAGGATTCAAAAAACAACAGTCCGCACAGTTCCACTTTTTATGTTTTTAAAAGGGAGAAAGGGAGGTGTGGATATATGTAACCACATCAGGCATGTGCCATGTCCACTGGTAAGAGAAACAGAACAGCTTAGAATAACATCACATAACTATAAAATGCCCACCTGGGGGAGGTCTGAGTGGCCTATCGCTGAGTCACAGCACCGTTCTTATTTACAGACCCCATTACTAACTGCACTCAAATCAAATGCAAAATGTTATAGCAAAAAATGAGTACCAGGGCTACCCTGGTGGCGCAGTGGTTGAGAGTCCGCCTGCCGATACAGGGGACACGGGTTCGTGCCCCGGTCTGGGAAGATCCCACACGCCGCGGAGCGGCTGGGCCCGTGAGTCATGGCCGCTGAGCCTGCATGTCCAGAGCCTGTGCTCTGCAACGGGAGAGGCCACAACAGTGAGAGGCCCGCATACCGAAAAAATAAAAAAGTGAGTACCAAAGAATTCCATTTTATTTGCATGTGTAAACGAAGAGTATTAGCAAAGGCAGTTTCAGCTGAGACTTAACAAACAACAAAGCCCATTAAAGGTCATGGTCCCCAACAGGAATAAACAATGGCTCACAGATGTTCACGGGTGTTGCCAAACTACCATCAATGTATAAAATTAAATTTGGACATAACTGAGTTTCCTTATGGTTTTGGTGACGTTTCTCAGATAAATATTGGGCTGAGCGGGTTCAGAGACGTGCTGAAATGCGGGTACAACTTGATGCAAGGATTAAGCGGAGGCACAGCGTCCCACCACAGGGATGTAAAACTGCAGTCAGAGAAGTCTACCATTCTATTTAAACCATGGCGAGCGAAGAGTCTGATAACTCTGGATGCTTTTACAGAAACAGCTAACACTGTAGCTGTAACAGTCACACATGCACACACGAAAGTAATGAGAAAAGAATTCATCTCACATGTAACTCAGAACATCACCTCTACCTACCTACCTAATAGAGTGATAGCATCACCTATGTTACTGTCTTGTGATTATGTCATTAACATTTTAAGCAATTAGACTGTAAACTTGTTAGTGGCTTTTGACTCTGATCAGTTAGTAGTGACTACACAGAGCTGCACGAAGAAGGGGTCTAAGTTGGCATTAGAACTGGGTGGGAAAGCAAAGCACAGAATCGCGAACATTACCATCCTCAGTATTTAGGGAATGAACAACACACCCACGTGCAAACATTCACTGTGGCAAAAATATAAGATAAAATAGAACTCTGCATTATAATTTCCTACATAGGGCCTTCTTTGCTCTCTTCTTTTCACTGAAGCCACCAGGCAGATTCTAGGGGGAAAAAAGCTAGCCTACAGTTCATAAGTGACCACAGTGAATCCTTTCCATTGTTACAGGCCATAGTTAGAGAGGGTTCTTTTCAACTTCTTTCCATTGGCTCCCAAGAGCCAGGTGAGCTGTCCTAAGGGGGCTGTGCACTGATGCACACACAGCAGGCGGCTCGGGACAGGGCTCCAGGGCTTGAGGACTTCCTACTTCCTTTTCATTCTGTCCCCAAGCACTCGGCTGAGCTCCTGGTGTACGACTGGCACATTCACTTCCTCAGCCGACTTTAATTTGGTAAGATTAAAAAAACAATCCTTATTAGGAAAAAGAACGCAGTAATTTTTAATAAAATGAGAAGGAAAGAGTTAGGACAAATATGCTTCATTGGGTTTGAAAACAAAAATCCCGCCTTTGACAGCCAGGCAAAGGAAAGCATTTTCTAAAGCAACAACTTAAAGAATCAAAGATCTGTGCAAGCCGCTCTCCTCCCCTGCACTGTTTCTACCTGACACCGGTTCTTTGTTGGCACACATCATGCTCAGCTAGGATGAATTACACACACTCAAAAAGCTGTCAGAGGAGAAGGGTCTTGCACTGCACACAACAAGATGCCTGTGCTCCCCCTTTGCCCACAGCTGATTTCAGCTGTCCTTGTTTTTCAGTCCACTTCACTATGAGTCGAAGGCTAGAGTCATTTCTCAGCAACTTTGGTCCAAAGCAGAAATAAGATCCTTTCCCAGATTGAAACTCCCTACTAATATTTTCCTTCCCACCATGACTCAGCAGTAGCTTTTTTGGATTTTGCTCAAAGAATTTACCTGAACTAACCTCTCACTTTTAAAAACCATCTCCATTTTCAATTCCTTTAAAAGCTCTGAAATCCTTTACCAATCTATTACCCCCTTCAGTGTCACACAGAAAACACCTTTTGGGTAACTGTCCAACCACCCCCTTTTCTCTGAGGACTGCTCATCACTCAGCCCCTGTTGAAGGAATGGACCTGCAGGCAACTCTGTCCCCTCGCCACAGCTTATCAAAGCACAGGTGGACAACCGGCCCAAGCCTAGCAAATCAGATTCTCCCTCAACTGAATGGGGCTGGGTACCAGACTTCAGCAGTCATGCTGGGCTGGGGCTAGAATGGTCATTTTTTCACCATGCGTGTGCCGAAGCAGAGAAAGCCAGACTTCAGGTAGAGAGGGAATGACCCAGAAGCACAGAGAGAAGCAAATGAGAGACTGTGGGTCATTAGAGAAAATGACTTCGGCTGCCAATCATTTGGTTCCCAGTTCAGGTCACTCCCCAGGCTGCTGCATTTCCAGCACTGGGTTTCAGTGAGATATCCCTGTAACCTTTATGTATATTTCCATTTTCTCCTAAACTAGGTTAATTATGTTCCTTCTCTTTGTAACAAAAAGGTACCTAAGATAACCACATGAGTGGTAACTTCCAAATTCCTATCCCATAGTCTATGAGGCAGCAGCTTCAAGAAATCAGAAGTTAAAAAAAAATCCAAGAGGTGAGGGAGAGGAAAACAGTGGGAAGGGGAAAAAGAAGGACTGGATGAAAGTGGAAGACGCTTTGGAAACTGAGGTTCAACTAATTCAAGAGAAATGCAGTACCTTCTACACGACAGGCACTCACTCTGCCAGGCACCAGGAGATGCAAAGATGGGGAACTCACAGTCCTGGCGTCCAAGGAGCACAGTCATGAAGGGAAGACAGAAAAGCACGACTGCGTTTAGCATGTGAGGGTAGGCACCAGGTACCATGGGCACAGGCCAGGGAGTTGGGCTCCCACAGACAACTCTGAGCAGGATGAGAACACACAGCTGGGAAGCACTGAACAAGCTTTCACGGCTACGTGTGGTAGGTGGGAGACAAAATAGAACTTCTGCAGATTATCAAATGCAGCAAAGCTGGTTACCCCCAACATCAGACCGCTTGATAACTTAATTTAGGAAGGAAGTTTCTGCAGGTCGGAAGCTGCTCTCCACACCTTGTATGAATCTTCTCAATTTAACTTTGAACTGTAAAGGTGCTTAAAGCACACTATCTCAAATAGCATGGTAAAAGCAAAATAATTTTCCAAGCAGTTATGATCGCAGAGATTTTATCTTATAGTGAGCAACAAAGAATCAGAGTATTAATTTAAATAGCGATTATGCTCTAAAACTATGGCGTTAGTTCAGGATGCTGAAGGACATAAGAAATATTTTACATGAAACGTTAAAAGGTCACTAAAACAATCTTATACTATTTTCCTTAAAAACAAACAAAAAATTATGAATCAAGCAAACATAGTGTTCTTAAATGTTAGAACTGTTTTCCCACTTCTAGCAATGTATCCAAAATATATACATATACACCATGGAAAGAGCCACGCATGAAAATATTCTGGAGAGCGTAACACAGAACCAAGAGCACTCTCAATACCCAGTAATAAAGAACATATCAGGCGGCTACTGGGATATTACTTGATGAAACGTAACCTAGCCACCAAAAAGCATAAAGATAAGGTATCAATAACAACAAAATGAAATACATGTTAAACGGGGAAACATATATATAAAATTTTATGTATTCTCCAACTACAACAGTACATAAAAAAGAATATGTTATATAAAACTCAATATATATAGAAAAATACTATAAAGGAAAACATGGCAATGTTTACATAACGGTGGTGAGATAATGAGTACTTTACTTTTCTAAGGTTTTTTTGGTTAAGATGTATTATCGGTAAACTTTTAAGACACACCACCTTTTCTTCTCCCCTAAGTATTAGAAATCAAATGTAAACTTACTTCATCAGAAGCAGATCGAAGACACTGGACAGCAGCCTGTTTTTTCATTTCTTCTAAAGTTAGATCTGAGCACTTTTTCTTACTCTTTCCCCATTTCTTATAAGCTCCTTTTTCCCAGCCCAGGAAGATGTCATTCTCCTAAAATAAGAATGGACGAGTTTCAATGATCAACGCTGAATAACAAGTTTCAAACACTATTATTTCCCACATACTTACACATATATTCCCCTACCAAATTATTTTCATTCACAAATTGGTATACACTAATAAATTAAGAGACCATAGGACACTGTCAATCAGAGCACTTCAGAATAATCCTTTTTTGTTTGTTTGTTTTTGTTTTTTTACAGTACGTGGGCCTCTCACTGTTGTGGCCTCTCCCATTGCGGAGCACAGGCTCCGGACGCACAGGTTCAGAGGCCATGGCTCACGGGCCCAGCTGCTCCGTGGCATGTGGGATCTTCCTGGACCGGGGCACGAACCTGTGTTCCCTGCATCGACAGGTGGACTCTCAACCACTGCGCCACCAGGGAAGTCCTAATCCATTATTTCGATATCTGTTACTGAAGTAATTATTATTTAGGATTTATGATCTCAATAAATCTGACCCATTTATATTTATAGAAAATGCTAATAAACTCATTCACATGTAAATTCAAGTGTTATCATTTAAATTTCAGTATAAATTCTAAACTATACACACAATTAAAGGTCCTCTTTTCTGTACTTCCCACTCGTCAATAATGACTGCTCATGTTACCAGCAGATTTTCTTTTCTTCCCCCGCCGCGCCACACGGCATACAGGATCCTAGCTCCCAGACCAGGAATTGAACCCGTGCCCCATGCAGTTGAAGGGCAAAGTCCTAACCACTGGACCGCCAGGGAAGTAAGTCCCTTACTAGCAGATTTTAACATTTAACAGGTGAATGGTTCATTCCTGTAACTTGCAGTCTAAAAAACAACATACATAAAATATTTTATGTATTTTAAGCTTATTTTCCCCTTGACTATATATGCCTGTTATAAAAACTAAGGAAAACTGGAAAAGCAGGAAGAAAGCAAATCATCCACGATCCTACCACAGTGAAAATTGTAACAATTTGGTCTGCTTCATTTGGTCTTTTTCACATGCTTTAAAAAAACACATGATTGGGGCTTCCCTGGTGGCGCAGTGGTTGGGAGTCCGCCTGCCGATGCAGGGGACATGGGTTCGTACCCTGGTCCGGGAAGATCCCACATGCCGCGGAGCGGCTGGGCCCTGTGAGCCATGGCCGCTGGGCCTGCTCGTCTGGAGCCTGTGCTCCGCAACGGGAGAGGCCACAACAGTGAGAGGCCCGCGTACCGCAAAAACAAAAAACAAAAAACAAAAACACACATGATTGAATTCACACTATTTGTACAATTTTGTACTTAACTTATATTGTAAACATTACCCCCATGTTACTACAAATTCTTTGGTTATACAATATTCCAAGATGTAGGTTTACTTTAACTCCCTAAACTGGGACTTGAGTATTTTTAATTGCTTTGCCACTTCATTTTGCCCTTCATTTGGTAAATTATTATTAAAACCAGTGGACAGACAAGAGGGGGAAAAAAGATTAGAAAGAAAGACAAAGGCAAAATTAAGAAAACTCCTTAGAAGAATATTTGGCCTACAGTGGGCCCTCAGGAAATAGATATGAATTAATGAATGAGATGGAAGAAAGGAAAAGCACAATAATAATAAATTCAAAAGATCTCTTGGATCAAATCATACACCATCAACTGTGTAGCCAATCTTTACTGTAATCAAATACATAAAATTACTTTCATGCCACCAGATAAGAGTGGGAGGACCCCTCCCCTCTATACTCATCATGATTAACATACTTTTTACTTAATTTCTTGGGCATGTTTGCAGATCTCGTGAACCCGAAAAACATATTTGCTGGCTGAGTGGTGTCAATTCCATTTGCCAAGGGAAAATGTGCTTGATGGCCAATTAAGAACTCTCAGTATATTTCCATTTATCTAATGTGTTTGGCTGGATAACAGCTGAAACCTGACATTCCTTATCAGTGATATCTTCTGGAGATAGAGCTTGTTCTTTCACAGAAGCAGAAACAGAACCATAACAATGTAGATTTGAAGCTTCTGAAGACAGAGGAAAATGTTATAATTTTCCTCTATTCACAGCGTATAAAACAAAGAAGGTAGAAAAGTTCTGTGTAATTACTGAAAACAGGACTCCTTTCTGTTTGAGTTGCTGAGACTGGCTTTCTCTTTACTCAGCATTATAAACATGTTTCTCTACTGAAGCTATATATATATATAAATGTTTTTAATATTTATTTATTTATTTTTATTTATTTTGGCTGTGCCAGGTCTTAGTTACGGCATGCGAGATCTTTTAGTTGTGGCATGCAGGATCTAGTTCCCTAACCAGGGATTGAACCCGGGCCCCCCATGTTGGGAGCATGGAGTCCTACCCACTGGACCACCAGGTAAGTCCACTGGTGGTCCACTAGTGGAAGTCCACTACTGCAGCTATATTAAAGCTCAGCAGGGTTAATAACACATTCAAAGGTCCAAATAAAGTTTTATTATACAGGCAAAAGGGCTTTTCAAAATTCACATGGACACACAGCCCTTCTTGAGGGCAGTTTGACAATACATATCAAATATCTTAAACATGCATATGTACTTTTGATCAATAATTCTACTTCCGGGAATTTAGCCTAAGGAAAAAAAATCACCAAAGTGTGCACAGATTTAGCTACAGTGATGTTGATCATATAGCTGTCAATAACTGCAAACATGTAGAGAAAACCTAAATGTCAAATAAGGAGGACTTGGTTAATAAGTTATAATTCATCCAGGCAATTAGATATTACAGCCATTAAAGAGATTATGAAGTGTATTTACTGACATGGGAAGCTACTCACAATATATATAAGAGAAGTAGTTTATACAACAGTATGATCTCATTTTTGGTTAAAATACACATGCACACCTATTAATGTGCATTAAAATGTCTGAGAGAAATGTACTAAGAGGCCACCAAGGAGCTCGTCTCTTTGTGAGCAGGAACAGGAATCTATAACTTTTCTTGTAACTAGGTCATACTCCTTTAACAGTCGAAAGTTTTTTTTTTTTTTTTTTAATGGAATACTCGTAAGTCAAGAATAGAGAAATGAGAAGAGCTCCTGTAGCTGTTCACCTAGAACACGTGTCTGGCACTCGCTTTGTCACAAACCATAAAATTTGCTTTTTAAATATACAATTCAGTGGTTTTTAGTATAATTCACAGGGTTATGCAACAATACCATTATCTTATTTTCTTTTAAATTTATTTATTTATTTATTTTTGGCTGCGTTGGGTCTTTGTTGCCGCACGCAGGCTTTCTCTAGTTGTGGCAAGCGGGGGCTACTCTTCATAGCGGTGCGCAGGCTTCTCATTGCGGCAGCTTCTCTTGTTTCAGAGTTCGGGCTCTAGGCATGCGGGCCTCAGTAGTTGTGGCTCGCGGGCTCAGTAGTCGTGGCTCACGGGCTCTAGAGCGCAGGCTCAGTAGTTGTGGCACACAGGCCTAGTTGCTCTGCGGCATGTGGGATCTTCCCGGACTAGAGATCGAACCCGTGTCCCCTGCATTGGCAGGCGGATTCTTAACCACTGCGCCACCAGGGAAGTCCCGCCATTACCTTATTTTGAAACATTTTTCATCACCCCAAAAAGAAGCCCTGTACCCACTAGCAGTTACTTCCCATTCCTCTCTCTCCCAAGTCACTGGCAACTACTAATCTGTTGTCTCTATAGATTTTCCTATGCTAGACATTTCATATAAATAGAATTATACAATCCATATCCTTTCCTGCCTGGCTTCTTTTGTTTGGTGTAACGTTTTAAAGGCTCATCCGTGTTGTGGCATGTATCAGTACTTCATTACCTTTTATGACTAAATAATATTTCACTGCATGGATGTACCACATTTTGTTTATCCATTCATCCACTGACGGATATCTGGATTGTTCTCACCTTTCGGTTATTGTGAATAATACTGCTGTGAACATTCATATACGAGTTTTTGTATGCACACATATTTTCAATCTTGTTGGGGATATACCTAGGAGTGGAATTGCTGGGTCACATGGTAACTCTATATTCAACCTTTTGAAGAGCTGCCAGACTATTCTTCAAAGCAGCTATACCATTTTACAATCACACCAGAAGTATATGAAGATTCTAATTTCTCTACATCCTCACCAACATTTGTTATTGTCTGTGTTTTTTATTTTAGCCATCCTAGTGAGGATGAAGTGGTATCTCATCATTTTCCCTAATGACCAATGAAGTTAAGCATCTTTTAAGGTACTTATTGGCCATTTGCATATCTTCTTTGGACAAATGTCTATTCAAATCTTTTGCCCATTTTTAAATCATCTATTCTGAATACACATCCCTTATCAGATATAAATGATTTACAAATATTTTATCTAATTTGGTTTTTTAATGTTCATTTTATTTATTTATTTTCTTTATCATTATTATTATTATTTTGGCTGCGTCGGGTCTTAGTTGTGGTACACGGGATCTTTGCTGAGGCATGCAGGATCTTTTGTCACGGCGTGGGCTTCTTTCTAGTTGTGGCGTGTGGGTTTTCTCTCTCTAGTTGTGGCACGCTCTGTAGTGTGCGGCAGGCGGGCTCTCTAGACGCGCGCAGGCTTAGTTGCCCCGCGGCATGTGGGATCTTAGTTCCCTGACCAGGGATCGAACCCGAGTCCCCTGCAATGGAAGGCGGATTTTTTACCACTAGACCACCAGGGAAGTCCCTATTTTATCTAATTCTATGGGTTGTCTTTTCACTTTCTTGATGATATCCTTTGAAGTATAAAAGTTTTTCACTGTGATGAAGTTAATACATTGATATCTTCTTTGGCTGCTTATGCTTTGGTATCTAAGAAACCACTGCCTAATACAAGCCATGAAGATTTACTCTTATGTCTTCTCCTACGTTTTATACTTTTAGCTCTTATATTTAGGTCTATAATCCATTTTCAGTTAATATTTGTATGTGGTATGAGACAGGAGTCCAACTTCATCCTTTTACACATGGTTATCCTGTTGTCCCAGCACCTTTTGCTGAAGACTATTCTTTCCCCCATTGAATGGTCTTGCTGGAAACTACAAAGGTTTATTTCTGAATTCTCAGTTCCATTACATACGGCCAGCCATATGTATGCCAGGATCAAACCATCTTGCTTATAGGAGCCTTGCAATAAGTTTTAAAACTGGGAAGTGTTAGTCCTCCAACTTTGTTCTTCTTTTTTCAAATTCTTTTGGCTATTCTGGGTCCCTTGCATTTCCGTATGAATTTTAGGATCAGTTGCCAATTTCTGCAACAAAGGTAGCTGGGATTCTGATAGGGATTGCCTTGAATCTGCAGATCAGTTTGGGGAGCACTGCTATGTTAACAATATTAAGTCTTCTGATCATGAACATGGGATGTCTTTCCATTTATTAGATCTCTTTGATTTCTGTCAATGATGTTTTATAATTTTTAGTGTGCAAGTCTTACACTTCTTTTGTTAAATTTATTCCTACATATCTTATTCTTTTTCATACTATTGTAAATGGAATTTTCTTAATTTCATTCCTTAGGATTTTCTATACACAACACCACGTCAGTATGTCAATAGAGATAGTTTTCGTTCTTCCTTTCCAATCTAGATGTCTTTTTTGGTTCTTACCTAACTACCCTGTTAATGCTGATTTTTAAGATTTTACGTATTTCATCTTTGAAAATGTCTTTACTGATATTAATCCACAGGCATGGGTTCAACGGAACAGATTAATTGCTTAGAAGGAATTTTTAAAATTCTGTTAGCTTCTTCCCTTGATACGTGCTTTTGTGTGTGTGTGTGTGGTACGCGGGCCTCTCACTGTTGTGGCCTCTCCCGCTGCAGAGCACAGGCTCCGGACGCGCAGGCTCAGTGGTCATGGCTCACGGGCCCAGTCGCTCCGCGGCATGTGGGATCTTCCCGGACCGGGGCACGAACCCGTGTCCCCCGCATCGGCAGGGGGACTCTCAACCACTGCGCCACCAGGGAAGCCCAATACGTGCCTTTTAGCATGTCATCATATTGCAGATCAATCACTCCCAAGTGAAAGTTAGGTGGGAGCTTCTCACTGAAGTTAAACAGATTCTGAGAGGCAGACATTTCCTTTGCACTGTGTCAAGGTGTGAAAAATGCTGCTAGACCTGCAGTTTGACCTTGGACAACATATCCAGCGCAAATTTGTGTGGGAATGGAGATTTTGCTTCTTGTTTTAACTTCTGACATAATGAAAATGCATAAAGCAACTTGACATTATTTGTGATTCAAACAACGTTAGCTGTTAGAATGACTTTACCACATTACAAATTTTGCTTATATGTGCTACTTTGCCTTGCAATTTTAGGCTGAACCCATTAAGAAACACCATCAAGTCTATAGCAAAAGCTAAACCAACACTAGTATACTAGATATATTTTTATGCATCCTGCTCTTGCCACTTACTGTATTTGAGAGCTCCCTTATTCTATTTTTTTCTGCCTTCATGTACTGTGTTATGACTTATTCATTAACCATTAGCATTGAACTAATAATTAGACCTTAAAAGAACACAGTATAAAAAAGCTCAAGATATTTCTATTTTACTTGCTATATTTTCTGTGCTATACTAATTAAAAGTCCACTTAGACATAAACATATAATATTATGCATGTGTCAAATATTTACTAGGTAAACTCAGCAAATCAAGTATGATTCTTCAAAGTCATAATCTTAAAGACAGAGCACAATTATTAAGCACCAAAAGAAGATGTGGCTAAAGGACTTCTCAGGCCGAGAATCTACTGTCAGGCGCTTTTCTAGACACTACTGTGAGGTAACATAAGGCTAGAGTTTTGATTGACTTTCTCTTGCCGTCTTCTATCAAAAAGGAAACTGAGAACTGGAGGAAGGAAAAGACCACGGCATTGTGAAATGCAGCTGGGATCAACGACTGCTGTTCGCTGCGGGGGCACCCGCCTCCCACAGCTTCCCATTAACAAGAGTCCTGAAAAACCAAACCACCAAGAGTCTGAATGGGACTAATGCCACTCCCATCTGTGGGCCTTAATCCCTCTGGCCACGAAGACTGGCTCAGAGAGAGGCATGTGACCAATCAGAAATGAGCACTTGAAAATGGGCCCTCCACACAAGATTTCTGCTGGGAATGCAGGGAACACACCCTCTGCACAGTGTGAGAGCAGGATGCTGGAAACGTGCTCATTGTCATTTGCCCTCCAGTCCCCAGCAGTGGTTGCAAAACCAAGCTGGTGCTGGGAGGCAGGCGGACGCCCTAACGACACTGTGAGCTCTGAGCTGAGCCAGGCAGGGCCAGTCCTCATTCTGGACTTGCAGCTGTACGAGACTTTCTTTTTTTCCAATTAAGGCGATTTACACCAAATTTTTGGTTGCTTGTGAATGAAAGATATAGCTAGAATCTGAGGAAAGGCCTCAGTAATAAATTCACTTCTCACTGCTCAAAGGAACTGTAAACTGCCTCTAAAAATTGAATAGCACCAATTAAATGAGAACTTCAGGTTAAGTGCATCCTTTTTTTTTCCTACTAGGTCTTCAGCCAACAAGTTCCTCATTGGCCTCCCTGTTTTCAGTTGCCCAACCCGATCACCCATTACCATGCTTGCCATCTGGTACTGTTGACTAAATATAGCAATGGGTCTTTTTGTCTCCAGGACTAAAATACAAATCCTCCAGCAGAGCACATCAGGTTCTTTGGAATCAGCTTCCTGCTCGCCTCTCTCGGTCTAATCTCCTCCCCCTCCCTCCCTATCCTCCTCTGGCCTCCCAGTATCAGGCCCCTTCCTGCTCCTGTGACCTCGCACGCACCCGCCTTTTCTTCTTCCTTCAAGGCTGTTCAACCGTGATCTTGCCTGTGGTTCCCGCCACCGCTGCCCCCCAGGCCCACGTCCCGGACTGTGCACAGTCAGAGCACATCACAGACCCGAACCTGATGGCCGTCTCCCAGAGCCCACCCCCCCCCAGTCATCTCTGCAGTCCTGGTGCCTGCCGGTGTCTAGCAAGCACATCATGGCCATTCATGTGGTGAGTAAAAACCCAGGCATTAAATGCAGTGCTGATATTCAAAACATCTTCTCTATTCCATGAAAAGATTTTACCAACCCCCCCACCCCTTTCACTATGTATCTGAGGGAGTCTGTGGACATGAACTTGTGCACCCACCATTAGTACTAACTCCTACTCTCAATTTTTTTTCACACTCCTTATGTGTAAAGTTAATTTAAATTAATGTCTATTGAGTGAATGATTGTTGAAATACAGTATATGCAGCAAGACACCTGAGGAACCCAGGATGGGTCCACTGTTATTGTTAAAGGAAAACACTGCAAATGCTAGCTTTTCCAAGCAGTGAAATGCTACACTAATGGGGATATACTGTAAAGTAGGTTACAAGTGGGCTGAAAGAACAAGTTTTGTTGAATACAGAAATGATCCAACTCAACTAGCAATCAGTACAAGGATTATTCTTATTGAACCTGTGGGCAAAACCAGAAAGTGCAATAACCCAGCTACACTTCTAGAATGATGGACTCTGAGGTAGAAGATACAATTAATTAGGGATTTAAAAGAAACTGCAACAAAGCTACAAAAGTCAAGACAGTGAGGTACTGGCATAAAGATAGGCATATAGACCAATGACTAGAACAGACAGCCCAGTAATAGACCCTCACATATACGCTCAAATTATTTTCAACAAGTGTGTCAAGAGCATTCAATGAGGAAAGGACAGTCTCTTCAACAAATGGTGCTGGGAAAACTAGACACCCACATGCAGAAGAATGGAATTTGAGTCTTACCACATACCAAATAAAAAAGTTAACTCAAAATGGATCAAAGACCTATGCGTAAAAGCTAAAACTATAAAACTCTTGGAAGAAACATAGGGCAAAGCTTCTCAGCATTGGATTTGGCAAAGATTTCTTGGATGTGACACCAAAGACACAGGTAACAAAATAAAAAACAGACAAACTGGGCTCCATGAAAATTTTTAAATTTCATGCACTGAAGGACACGATGAACACAGTGAAAAGGCAAACCCCGGAAATATTTGCAAATCATGTATCTGATAAGGGGTTAATATCCAGAACCTATAGAGAACTTCTAAACTCAACAACAACAAAACAACCAGATTCAAAAATGGGAAAAGGACTTTAAAGTCTCCAGAGAAGATATGCAAACAGACAATAAACACAAGAAAAGATGCTCAACATCATTAATCATCAGGGAAAATGTAAATCAAAACTACAATGAGGGGGCTTCCCTGGTGGCGCAGTCGTTGAGAGTCCGCCTGCTGATGCAGGGGACGCGGGTTCATGCCCCGGTCCAGGAAGATCCCACATGCTGCGGAGCGGCTGGGCCCGTGAGCCATGGCCGCTGAGCCTGCGCGTCCAGAACCTGTGCTCCGCAACGGGAGAGGCCACAACAGTGAGAGGCCCACGTACCGTGGGAAAAAAAAAAACTACAATGAGGTACCCCTCACACCAATTAGAATAGCTACTATGTAAAAACAAACAAACAAACAGGAAATAACAAATGTTGGTGAGGATACGTAGAAATGGAACCCTGTGCACTATTGGTGGGAATGTAAAATGGTGGAGCTAATGTCACTTCCTCAAAAGATTAAAAACAGAATTATCGCATGATCCAGCAATTCCACTTCTAGATATATAACCCCCAAAGCTGAAATCAGGGTCTCGATGAGATATTTGTACACTCATGTTCATAGCAGCATTGTTCACAGTAGCTAAAATGTGGAAGAAACCCAAGTGTCCACTGACAGATGGATGGATAAGCAAAAAGTGGCATATCCATATGATGGAATATTATTTAGCCTTAAAAAGGAAGGAAATTCTGACCTGCTACAACATGGATGAACCCTGAAGACACTGTGCTCAGTGAAATAAGCCAGTCACAAAAGGACAAACACTGTATGATTCCACTGATACGAGGTACTTAAGAGCAGTCAAAATCATACAGACAAAATGTATAGGGCTTCCATGGTGGCACAGTGGTTAAGAATCCACCTGCCAATGCAGCAGACACGGGTTTGAGTCCTGGTCCAGGAAGATCCTACATGTGGCGGAGCAACTAAGCCCGTACGCCACAACTACTGAGCCTGCGCTCTAGAGCCCGCAAGCCACAACTATTGAGCCTGCATGCCACAACTACTGAAGCCCGCATTCCTAGAGCCCGTTCTCCACAACAAGAGAAGCCACCGCAATGAGAAGCCCGTGCATGCAATGAAGAGTAGCCCCCACTGGCCGCAACTAGAGAAAGCCGCGCACAACAACGAAGAACCAAAGCAGCCAAAAGTAAATAAATAAATAAAATAAATGTATTAAAAAAACCCAACAAACTAGGGCTTCCCTGGCGGTGCAGTGGTTAAGAATCCGCTTGCCAACACAGGGACACGGGTTCGAGCCCTGGTCTGGGAAGATCCCACATGCCGCCGAGCAACTAAGCCCGTGCACCACAACTACTGAGCCTGCGCTCTAGAGCCCGTGAGCCACAACTACCGAAGCCTGCGTGCCACAACTACTGAAGCCCGTGCACCTAGACCCCATGCTCTGCAACAAGAGAAGCCACCCAATGAGAAGCCCACACACCGCAACAAAGAGTAGCCCCCGCTCACTGCAACTAGAGAAAAGCCCGCGCGCAGCAACAAAGACCTAACGCAGCCAAAAATATAAATAAATAAATAATTTTTTTTTTAAAAAAAAAGTATAATGGTGGTTGCCAGGGGCTGTGTGGAGAGGGGAATTATAAAGTTTTCATTTTACAAGATGAAAAGAGTTCTGGAGATGGATGGCGGTGATGGCTGCACATTATGAATGCATTTAATACCACTGAACTGTACACTTAAAAATGGGAAAGATGGGGCTTCTTCCCTGGTGGCGCAGTGGTTAAGAATCCGCCTGCCAATGCAGGGGACGCGGGTTCGAGCCCTGGTCCGGGAAGATCCCACATGCCGCGGAGCAACTAAGCCCGTGCGCCACAGCTACTGAGCCTGCACTCTAGAGCCCGCAAGCCACAACTACGGAGCCCACGTGCCACAACTACTGAAGCCCGTGTGCCTAGAGCCCGTGCTCCGCAACAAGAGAGGCCACCGCGATGAGAGGCCCGCGCACCGCAACGAAGAGTAGCTCCTGCTTGCCACAACTAGACAAAGCCCGCACACAGCAGCGAAGACCCAACACAGCCAAAAATAAATAAATAAAATAAATTTTAAAATGGGAAAGATGGTGGTGGTGATGAGGGAAGAAGCTACAGTAACTTCTCTGAAGGGCAGGCAGGCCCCAGTGTGTACCTATGACATCTGCACTCACCTCCATCATGTTTCCCCCTCCACACACAAGTCATACACCTGAGAAAGAAGCACACATCTATTCATTTCTTTAATAAATCTCTGAGCATCTTCTACATCCCATGAATTGCTTTAAGGGCTGGGAATACAGCAGAAAACATGGCGGACAAGGTCCCTAACTTCATGAATTGTATATTCCAGCAGAGGAGACATACAAATAAACATAAAATATCACAAATAATCATACAATTCCAGGTAGCAACAAGTGTTATGAAGAAAAATTAAGTAGAAAAGAGGACTGAGAATGGAAGGTTTCTTTTTAAATATGGTGGTCAAAGAAAGACTGAGGAGAAGATAAGCAAAATAAACACCAAACTAAACAAGAAAACAAATGAACACCCTCTTTTAAAAAGTAACAATCCATGAAAGAGAAAATGGGTAAGTTGGATTTCATTAAAATATAAACTGCTCTGCGAAAAACAATGTCAAGAGAATTAGAAGACAAGCCACAGACAGGGAGAAATGTTTGCAGAAGACACATCTGCAAGAACTGCTACACAAATTCACAAAAAACTCTTAAAACTCAATAATAAGAAAACAAACAACCTGATTAAAAGATAGGCCAAAGACCTCAACAGACACCTCATCAAAGAAGATATACAGATGGCAAATAAGCATATGAAAACATGCTCTACATAATGTCATCAGGCAAATGCAAATTAAACAACAGTGAGATACCACTACACACCTTTAGAATGGCCAAAAACTAGAACACTGACAACAGCAAATGCTGGCGAGAACGTGGAGCAACAGTAACTCTCGCTCACTGCTGGTGGGAACGCAGAATGGTGCAGCCACGTCGGAAGGCAGTGTGGCAATCTCTTCCAAAACTAAACATACCCTTACCATTCCATCCAGCAATCAGGCTTCCTTGGTATTCACCCAAAGGAGCTGAAAACTTACTTCCACACAAAAACCCGCACACGCATGCTTACAGCAGCTTTACTGGGAACTGCCAAAACTTGGAAGCAACCAGTATGTCCTTCAGTAGGTGAAGGGATAAATAAACCGTGGTCCATCCAGACAGTGACTGTCACTAGGCACTAAAATGAGATGAGCCAGCAAGGCACTGAAAGCCATGGAGGAACCTTAAACGCATATCACTAAGTGAAAGAAGCCAATCTGAAAAAGCTGCGGACTGTATGATCCTGATGATGGAAAAGATAAAACTATGGAGGCAGTAAAAAAAGCAGTCACCGGGGGTTAGTGGAGAGGGAGGGATGACGAGACAGAGCAAACAGATTTTTAGGGCTGTGCAGCTACTCTGTCTGATCCTATAATGGTGGATACATGTCATGACACACTTGTCCAAACCCACAGAATGTACAACACCAAGAGTGAACCCTCATGTAAACTATGGACTTTAGGTAACAATGATGTCAATGCAGGTCTGTTGATTGTAACAAAGGTACCACTCTGGCAAGGGATGCTGATGGTGCGAGAAGCTGTGCATATGTGGAGGCACGGGGGATATGGGATCTCTATACTTTCCTCTCAACTGTACTATGAATCTAAAAGTGCTCTAAAAAAACTGCCTTAAAAAAACCAAAACAAACAGAAAAACCAAAGAACTGGCAGCAGATCAACTGTCCTGCCCAGACTAACCAGAAAAGCCAGATAACATACCAAACCAAACCAAACACCCAACATCCGCGCTAAGTCATTAGTGACCTAGTGAGCCACCCAGGCCTTGAGAAAAGCAGAAAGGACCGTTCCAGGGATGGACAGCTAAGGCTGCTTTCTCCCTTGGGAAATGTACCCAGTCCAGGCCCCGGACAAAAGGCTGAGAAAAAGGTAGCCTTTAAGAGGTAATAAACCAGTGGAGCTGGGAGTGGTCTCTCAGATCTGGAGAGAAAAAACTAGAGATGTAGGCATCAGGATCCCAGAAAAAGGAAGGAGTGGAAAACAGAAGCCACAGTCTGCTGGATTCCCCTCTGGACACATGAGGAATTCTAAACCTGTGTGGGGCAGGGGTGGCGGCGGCTTCTGTGTCAATGGAATGTTCTATTTATTTTTCTGGGAGTAATTACATAGATACAAGCTTTGTGAAAATTCACTAATTTGTACCCTTTCTGTATGCATTTTATATCTCAATTAAAAGTTTAATTCTTGTACAGAATCCAGAGTTGCTCCCTATCTGCAACAGTTAATGAAGTTCTTGGGAGCCTTGGGACCTAAAAACAAAATCTAACATCGTAAGAACATCTAAAGCAATCACACAGGTTGAGGGTCTATCATGAAAGGACAATTTCAGAGGAGGTCTGCAAAGATAAAAGTCCTAGAAGTAGCAGAGAGAACAAAATCATGAAGAGAGTGGATAACATTAGCAAGTGGTTTGTTTGAGGCCCAAATCTTAGAATGTAGTACAATCAGGGAATATTTACTAAAATTTAAATTTATAATAAGAAAGCGTGACTTTGTACACAGGTATTTAGAGAGCGCTTCTTTTTGATGGGTCAGCACCCTCATCATCCCAGATTTCCTTGGGAGCCCACCCTCTCCAATTCTTAGTCCTCATGGTTCCAAGTGCTTGCAGCCCAGGCACCAAAGTCCCCTCATCCTAGCAGCTTGGGTCAGGGACCGGTCATGCACGGATGAGGGTGGGAGTCTGGGCTTACAGTGAGGAGGGGAGCAGGGAAGCTCGAGAATAACGGCAACAGAGAAGGCAAACTTCAAGATGAGGCACTGATTCTTTGAAGGCCCCTCAAGCTGCCGCTGAGGCCAGCCCTACCCCATGGACATTTCAAGCTTTAAAACCAATAAATGCTCCAATGTTTACTAGCTGTGTGATGCTGGGCAAGTTACTTAGCCACTGTGTCTAAGTACCACCACCTATGGAATGGGGACAGCAGGGTGGCTGTGAGGGTTAAATGAGGTGCCGTGTGTTGGAAGTGAGCGCTCCAGCTCGAGGCTCACGTGCGGCACATGACGCACATGGGCTTGTGTTTTACCACTGCTTCTGTTGAAGACAGACCAAGCTGGGCTTTCTGTCATAATCACGGACCAGACAAACAAAGCTTTCATGATGCTGAGAACATTAAAATATAAAGACATAAGACATGTCTTAATAAACTCTTGGATGGTGGTTTTAACGTAATTGGCTACATAGGAAAACTAAGACTGCCTGGGGTTGTATAAGAATGTGCGGTGAAAGGCAGTTCCACCTTCCTAAAATAATTCTTCCTACTCATGACAGGTTATTGGGAACTTGCTGTTGACCATGATCCTCAGGACAAGAAAAGGTAACTCCCACCTTTAAATTACAGTTTTACTATAGCTTTCCTTTCAGCCATTTTTAATAAGACTGTGAAATATTCTGGAATAATGTAACACAGTCTGTTTTAAGAGCTGCAGGAGCCAGGCTAATGCTCCGACCTCCTAGCAAAGCACACCGCTGTCTGCCGCTCACGTCTGCTCCATGGGCACTCAACGCATAGTTCAACTGTGAGCTGAGAAGACAAAGCGATCTTTCCCCACCTCTAAAGCCCACAGTGCATTAAAAAACAGTAAACCAATTCCACGTAGTTTCTAAAACTTGCCTTTACAGTAGAGTGTTTTAATGTTATTCATTCAACAATTATTTGTTACATACAAAAGCCAACAAAAACAAAACTCTGACGTAACAAATGGGCACGGGATTTGGCTGCCAGACATGAGTTTAAATCCTGACTCATTACTAACCACCCGGCCTTAGGCATGTCACCTAACCCCTCCGAACATATATTTCCAGGTGAGTAAAAGCAGGGAAAATACCACTTAGCTTCAAGATGTGGCAGGAAATGGCCGGCACTGCAGTTGGCCTACGGCAGTGTTCTCTACACAACAAGGAGATTAATTTTAAAAAGATGGAAGGCACTGCAGCACACGCCAATGACTAAATGTACATGGGATAACCAAGTTAGAAAAAAGATCATCATTTTGCGACCATCAAAGTAATAATTAATTCAGGTGGGAGTCATCTATGGACGGCAAACTCAAAAGTCTCCTCTGGACAGGTGACCCGAAAACTACACAGAGAAGTGTTCAGCTTTACGGTGCAGAAACCTGGCGGCCACCATCTGAACCAAAGTCAGCGTCAACAAGAATGAACAGACTGACATCATGTGCTGTCCACCGTGATGCACAAAAAAGAGGGAAACTCATCGCTTCAGTAACATTACACAACGGTACTCCCATAAATCATAAGCTGACTCTAAACAGGAGGAAACATCAGACAAACCCAAATAAGGGATATTCTGCAAAATAATAACTGCCCTGTTCTCTTCAAACCTGTCAACATCATGAGACACAAAGGAAAGATGAGGAACTATTCCTGATTAAAAGAAATTAAAGAGATGTGACCATGAAGGTCAATGCAGGACCCTAGATGAGGGAAACAATTACAGTGGAGGACATCAGTGGGACAGCTAACAATAACTGAACACTGACAGTAGATTAGATAATAATGTGTCGGTGTTAACTTCCTGAATTTTACAACTGTTCTATGGCTAAGAGAAAATCCAGTCTTAAGAAATAATATGCTGACATTCACAGAAATACAGACAAGATGAAAAGGCAGAGGGCTATGTACCAGATGAAGCAACAAGATAAAACCCCAGAAAAACAACTAAATGAAGTGGAGATAGGCAACCTTCCAGAAAAAGAATTCAGAATAATGATAGTGAAGATGATCCAGGACCTCAGAAAAAGAATGGAGGCAAATATCGAGAAGATGCAAGAAATGTTTAACAAAGACCTAGAAAAATTAAAGAACAAACACCTAGAGGCATTAAAGAACAAACAAACAGAGATGAACAATACAATAACTGAAATAAAAAATACACTAGAAGGAATCAATAGCAGAATAACTGAGGCAGAAGGATGGATAAGTGACCTGGAAGACAGGATGGTGGAATTCACTGCTGCAGAACAGACTAAAGAAAAAAGAATGAAAAGAAATGCAGACAGCCTAAGAGACCTCTGGGACAACATAAAACACAACAACATACGCATTACAGGGGTCCCAGAAGGAGAAGAGAGAGAGAAAGGACCCGAGAAAATATTTGAAGAGATTATAGTCAAAAACTTCCCTAAAGGAAACAGCCACCTAAGTCCAGGAAGCGCAGAGAGTCCCATACAGGATAAACCCAAGGAGAAACACGCCGAGACACATGGTAATCAAATTGGAAAAATTAAAGACAAAGAAAAATTATTGAAAGCAACAAGGGAAAAATGACAACATACAAGGGAACTCCCATAAGGTCCACAGCTGATTTCTCAGCAGAAACTCTACAAGCCAGAAGGGAGTGGCATGATATATTTAAAGTGATGAAAGGGAAGAACCTACAACCAAGATTACTCTACCCGGCAAGGATATCATTCAGATACGATGGAGAAATCAAAAGCTTTACAGACAAGCAAAAGCTAAGAGAATTCAGCACCACCAAACCAGCTCTACAACAAATGCTAAAGGAACTTCTCTAAGTGGGAAACTCAAGAGAAGAAAAGGACCTACAAAAACAAACCCATAACAAGGAAATGATAAAAGGAACATACATATTGATAATTACGTGAACGGATTAAATGCTCCAACCAAATGACACAGGCTTGCTGAATGGATACAAAAACAAGACCCACATATATGCTGTCTACAAGAGACCCACTTCAGACCTAGGGACACATATAGACCGAAAGTGAGGGGATGAAAAAAGATATTCCATGCAAATGGAAATCAAAAGAAAGCTGGAGTAGCAATACTCATATCACATAAAATAGACTTTAAAATAAAGAATGTTACAAGAGACAAGGAAGGACACTACATAATGATCAAGGAATCAATCCAAGAAGAAGATATAACAATTATAAATATATATGCACCCAACATAGGAGCACCTCAATACATGAGACAACTGCTAACAGCTATAAATGAGGAAATCGACAGTAACACAATAATAGTGGGGGACTTTAACCCATCACTTACACCAATGGACAGATCATCCAGACAGAAAATTAATAAGGAAACACAAGCTTTAAATGACACAACAGACCAGATAGATTTAATTGATATTTATAGGACATTCCATCCGAAAACAGCAGATCACACTTTCTTCTCAAGTGCACACAGAACATTCTCCAGGACAGATCACATCTTGGGTCACAAACCAAGCCTCAGTAAATTTAAGAAAACTGAAATCATATCAAGCATCTTTTCTGACCACAACGCTATGAGATTAGAAATCAATTACAGGGGAAAAAATGTAAAAAACACAAACACATGGAGGCTAAACAATACGTTACTAAATAACCAAGAGATCACTGAAGAAATCAAAGAGGAAATCAAAAAATACCTAGAGACAAATGACAATGAAAACACGATGATCCAAAACCTATGGGATGCAGCAAAAGCAGTTCTAAGAGGGAAGTTTATAGCAATACAAGCCTACCTCAAGAAACAAGAAAGACTTCAAATAAACAATCTAACCTTACACCTAAGGGAACCAGAGAAAGAAGAACAAACAAAACCCAAAGTTAGCAGAAGGAAAGAAATCATAAAGATCAGAGCAGAAATAAATGAAATAGAAACTAAGAAAACAATAGCAAAGATCAATAAAACTAAAAGCTGGTTCTTTGAGTAGATAAACAAAATTGATAAACTATTAGCCAGACTCATCAAGAAAAAGAGGGAGAGGACTCAGATCAATAAAATTGGAAAAGAAGTTACAACAGACACCGCAGAAATACAAAGCATCCTGAGACTACTACAAGCAACTCTATGCCAATAAATTGGACAACCTGGAAGAAATGGACAAATTCGTAAAAAGGTATAACCTTCCAAGACTGAACCAGGAAGAAATAGAAAATATGAACAGACCGGTCACAAGCAATGAAATTGAAACTGTAATTAAAAATCTTCCAACAAACAAAAGTCCAGGACCAGATGGCTTCACAGGCGAATTCTATCAAACATTTAGAGAAGAGCTAACACCCATCCTTCTCAAACTCTTCCCAAAAACTGCAGAAGAAGGAACACTCCCAAACTCATTCTATGAGGTCACCATCACCCTGATACCAAAACCAGACAAAGATACTACAAAAAAAGAAAATTACAGACCAGTATCACTGATGAATACAGATGCAAAAATCCTCAACAAAATACTAGCGAACAGAATCCAACAACACATTAAAAGGATCATACACCATGATCAAGTGGGATTTATCCCAGGGATGCAAGGATTCTTCAATATATGCAAACCAATCAATGTGATACACCATATTAACAAACTGAAGAAGAAAAACCATATGATCATCTCAATAGATGCAGAGAAAGCTTTTGACAAAATTCAACAGCCACTATGATAAAAACTCTCCAGAAAGTGGGCATAGAGGGAACCTGCCTCAAAATAATAAAGGCCATATATGACAAACCCACAGCAAACATCATTCTCAATGGTGAAAAACTGAAAGCATTTCCTCTAAGATCAGGAACAAGACAAGGATGTCCACTCTCACCCCTATTATTCAACATAGTTTTGGAAGTCCTAGCCACGGCAATCAAAGAAGAAAAAGAAATAAAAGGAATACAGACTGGAAAAGAAGAAGTAAAACTGTCACTGCAGATGACCTGATGCTATACATAGAGAATCCTAAAGATGCCACCAGAAAACTACTAGAGCTAATCAATGAATTTGCTAAAGCTGCAGGATACAAAATGAATGCACAGGAATCTCTTGCATTCCTATATACTAATGATGAAAAATCTGAAAGAGAAAATAAGGAAACACTCCCATTTACCATTGCAACAAAAAGAATAAAATACCTAGGAATACACCTACCGAGGGAGACAAAAGACCTGTATGCAGAAAACTGTAAGACACAGATGAAAGAAATTAAAGATGATACAAACAGATGGAGAGATATACCATGTTCTTGGGTTGGAAAAATCAATATTGTGAAAATGACTATACGACCCAAAGCAATCTACAGATTCAATGCAATCCCTATCAAATTACCAATGGCATTTTTTACAGAACTAGAACAAAAAATCTTAAAATTTGTATGGAGACACAAAAGACCCCAAATAGCCAAAGCAGTCTTGAGGGAAAAAAACGAATCTGGAGGAATTAGACTCCCTGACTTCAGACTATACTACAAAGCTACATTAACCAAGACAGTATGGTACTGGCACAAAAAGAGAAATACAGATCAATGGATCAAGTTAGAAAGCCCAGAGATAAACCCACGCACCTATGGTCAACTAATCTATGACAAAGGAGGCAAAGATATACAATGGAGAAAAGACAGTCTCTTTAATAAGTGGTGCTGGGAAAACTGGACAGCTACATGTAAAAGAATGAAATTAGAACACTTCCTCACACCACACACAAAAGTAAACTCAAACTGGATTAGAGACCTAAATGTAAGACCAGGCACTATAAAACTCTCAGAGGAAAACATAGGGAGAACACTCTGACATAAATCACAGCAAGATCTTTTCTGATCCACCTCCTAAAGTAATGGAAATAAAAACAAAAATAAACAAATGGGACCTAATGAAACTTAAAACCTTTTGCAAAGCAAAGGAAACTACAAACAAAACGAAAAGACAACCCTCAGAATGGGAGAAAATATTTGCAAACGAATCAACGGACAAAGGATTAATCTCCAAAATATATAAACAGCTCATGCAGCTCAATATTAAAAAAACAAACAACCCAATGAAAAAATGGGCAGAAGGCCTAAATAGACATTTCTCCAGAGAAGACATACAGATGGCCAAGAAGCACATGAAAAGCTGCTCAACATGACTAATTATTAGAGAAATGCAAATCAAAACTACAATGAGGTATCACTTCACACCAGTTAGAATGGGCATTGTCAGAAAATCTACAAACAACAAATGCTGGAGAGGGTGTGGAGAAAAGGGAACCCTCTTGCACTGTTGGTGGGAGTGTAAATTGATACAGCCACTATGGAGAACAGTAAGGAGCTTCCTTAAAAAACTAAAAATAGAATTACCATATGACCCGGCAATCCCACTGCTGGGTATATACCCAGAGAAAACCATAATTCAGAAAGACACATGCATCCCAATGTTTGCAGCACTATTTACAATAGCCAGGTCATGGAAGCAACCTAAATGCCCACTGACAGACGAATGGATAAAGAAGATGTGGTACATATATACAATGGAATACTACTCAGCCATAAAAAGGAAGAAAATTGGGTTATTTGTAGAGACATGGATGGATCTAGAGACTGTCACAGAGAGTGAAGTAAGTCAGAAAGAGAAAAACAAATATCGTATATTAACGTATATATGTGGAACCTAGAAAAATGGTACAGATGAACCAGTTTGCAGGGCAGAAACTGAGACACAGATGTAGAGAACAAATGTATGGACACCAAGGGGGGAAAGTGGTGGGCGGGGGGGGGTGGTGGGATGAATTGGGAGATTGGGATTGACATATATACACGAATATGTATAAAATGGATAACTAATAAGAACCAGCTGTACAAAAAAATAAATAAAATATAATTCAAAAACTCTAAATAAATAAATAAATATATAATATGCTGATTTATGTAGGATAAGCGGGCATAAAAAGGAGAGGAGAGAAATAAAGTAAAAGTGGGAAAATGTTAGCAACTGGGGCTGACTGAGGTTCTTTGTCGTACTCTTCCAATCCTTCTGATGTTTGAAATTATTTCAAAAAATAAGTTTAGGGGCTTCCCTGGTGGCGCAGTGGTTGAGAGTCCGCCTGTCGATGCAGGGGACACAGGTTCGTATCCCAGTCCGGGAAGATCCCACAAGCCGCGGGGCGGCTAGGCCCGTGAGCCAGGTCTGCTGAGCCTGTGCGTCCGGAGCCTGTGCTCCGCAACGGGAGAGGCCACAACAGTGAGAGGTCCACGTACCACAAAAAAAAAAAAAAAGAAAAAAGTTAAAAAAAATTTTTAAGATGAATATATGATTTCCGCCATTAAGCATCTTATAAACTACTGGGAAAGATAATACATTCTAATAACTATAATTAAGAGCTCTATAGTAGAAACATGGTCAAGTTTGGAAGAAGAAGCCATTGTTTTCATCAGAAATTATCAGAAGTGGATTCAGAGGAAGGTGACCTGGACCTTGAAGGATGGGTTAGAAAAGTAGTTTATATTTACATCTAAAAATGATGAATAGTGAATTCCTGATTTATCTAAGCATACATTTATCAGAATATGGTAATCTTGACAAAAAGAAAAAAAATAGAATTTGTGGAAATAAAATTACTATGACCCACCTATAATATCTACGTATTAAAAGGCAGTTGTTCTCCAGCACTACGCAGTACACAGCTGTCGCCACAACTGTATTTACAAACCTGCCCAAATCAAAGGTTTACATGTAACTCTGTTTGTTAGTCAGTCTCAACCAAGACCAGGGCCTGATCAGCTGTACTTCCTACCCAATCACCAGGGGCTGCTGAGACAAGTACAAAATCTGTTTCTCAGAACTCAAGAGCTCTTTGTGTGTTTCTTTTAGCTAAAGCTGTGAAAAGCCATGAATTCACCATGACAAATAAGGCCAGTAGTTGAGGCAACGGCCTTAAAACTAGGCATTTTCAAGTCAAGGTTAGACTAATTCAAGGACTGAGGGGTGAGAAAAGATGCAAGGAAACAAACACCCAAAAGTGGAGTCACTTGGCCTTCAAATGAGGGGTGAGCCCACCCTCAGTGTGACCCAGGGATCAGGAGAGTGGCACGCTTGCTCGCCCACAGTAGGCTGGTGAGTATGCCCATTAGGTGGAGTCTGAATCACAGAAGGTCAGCTCAGGCCCTTCCCTTGGCTCTATGCCCTGACTCTCTCTGGGGGGATACAGTGAGCATATCCTCCTCCTTGAGTCATGGAAAAGTTATGGGTCATCTCCTATGAAAGGTCATTTTCAATTTGACCTTCCCCATCAGCATGGGACTTGGCACTGTGCGAGCCAGGGCTGAGCAGAAAAGGATTTTAGGGCCCTTTTAATTCCCTGTGGATTCTCCTTGTAATTCCAGACATGCTCTGTTTTCACTAACCTTTATCTGTCCTGTGTCCTAAAGATGAACCAGAACAGGGAGGATCAACACAGTAGGCCGCTGACAGCTGCCAAGACACCCACCCCCCGCCCGCCGCCACCCTACAGCGAACACAGAGACCAGAGGGATTCACAAACAGGTCTCATCACAGAAGTCTTCACTATAATCTTAATAGCAGGCCTATGTTTTCCCCCTTTTTCCATGTACTATAGCACCTAACACATAAATACTTTGTGCTAATATAGTTATTGGTGTTGATACTGTTAATACACAATTTTAAGAAGTAAAAAGTCTTATTAAACTCCTACTAAAAAACGATTTGTTTCCTACACGTACGTATTTACAACTGAAGTACATGATTTTTGAGTTAAGAGGAATATCTTCCTCATTTCTGGAAATAAAAATTCTTCTATGTTGGTAGATTTAACATGTTACTTGCCCTTAAAGTACATTTACTGGAAATATGATGGAAAATAATAGAGCTTTGGTAAGAAAATTATGCAAAATACTGACCGCCAAAATAACACACTTTCTGATTATTAGGTTTTAAGTCAACCCCCTCAAAGCCTTACTTGACCTAATAATCACCAGCCAGGGCAGTAAGCAACCTGGAAGCAGGGGAAATGTAGTTGTGTCCAGCTAGAAAGGATGCGGAACACCAGCAGTGGGAAATACTCTGCTCAACTGACATGTGACAGAATGTTAGGCACACTGTGAAACCCCCTGTATGTACAGGACTCTGAAACTGCTCTGTGGTTTGGAAGGTCAAAGCCAGATTCTTCCGTCAATGAAACTTTGCTCCTGTTTTCAGTGTTAGTAACAATGGTTTAAAACAACAACAACAAATACTGCCCACAAAACACTCCCTTTTTAAAAAGTTGTTTATCTTTTGGCCGTGACACAAGGCATGTGGGACCTTAGTTCCCCAACCAGGGATCGAACCTGTGCCCCCTGCAATGGAAGTGCGGAGTGCTAACCACTAGACCGCCAGGGAATTCCCAAAACACTCCCTTTTACATGAAATTTGTACCCAGAAGTCACCCAGAGCTCACTGGTTCAGTGCTGATGACTCTGCCTCCCTTTCAGCAAGCCTCACATTCAGGAGCTTCTCTTGGAGAGTGAGACTGAAGTTGAGATTTTTTTCAAGAACATAGATTTGGTTGCTTTCTTCACTTTAAGCACCTAAGTCAAGTAAAATGTATATTGGCCACTTTAAGGTTATATGCTTTACCAAAATTTTAAGTCTACTGATTCAAAACACACACTTTGATTAATAAGCAGTTTATCATCATTCTTAGAGATAAAATGAAATATTAAACTTTGGAATGTTAAGAAGTGTAACAGACCCAACGATGAAAACGTCTAATCACAATGTGGGGTCTTCCTAAATAGTAGAAACCAACATTCTGGAGCAGCGCTAACTCAAAGGCAGTGGGTCATCAAACTACTACCGTCTGTGACAAGATCCAGAGTCTGTGTCAGAATGCAATCAACATCAAGAAAATGTCAGAGAAAATGACTGAACCAAACTGTGTGTTTGGTAACGCGGCTCATCTATATTCACTGACAGCTTAAAAAGTTTGTGGACCCCAGCCGTCTAACTTGTGCTAGAATACGAAAGTGCTCTTTGAAGGAAAATGTAAACACAATCATAAATTTTCACAAAACATTTACAATATGTAAATACCTGTTCCTGCAGGTCGTAGTCATAGCTGTCATGCAGCAGAAGACTGAGGACGTATCGAGTATAAATCATGGCATCAATGCCACATTTCTCTAGCTCTTGTCCCAGCCAGGTCTGCACTGGACCCAAAGCATGAAGCAGAGACATTTCAGAGACAGATACAGGGCCTGGATAAGAGCTTGAGGAGCTTTCAGATGGTAAACCATCCACAACAACTGTACAGATAGGGCGCATGAATTTAGGTTGCTGACATCCTTAAAATGTGGAGCATTTTCTGCAGTGATGTTCTGTTGGTATCTGGAGGGGATTTTCACTCCAGTAAAAAGGAGAGATGCTTGACATCTAGGGTAAGCATTTATTTTTGCTGGCAGTCAGCCATCTAGAACTGAATTTCCCTCTTCAGGCATGACCAAAGAATCAACATCCTGATAGCAACATACATGTAGATGTGATTTTCTACTTTAATTTCACATTGAGGCCAAATGTAAGTCTCCAGCAGAACCTACAAAAATAAGAGAGAAAAAAGGTTTGTGTTATGTATAGATATAAATTACGTTATTGATCTTTTGAAAAAAATCCAAATGAACCATTCCTCTTTATTAAAATACCTTTGGTATCTTGGAACATTAATTTTTTTTTTTTTTTTACTGTAATCGCTGACATTTTAAACTAAGTGACATTTTAAACTTTTAAAAGTTTAATATCATTTAAAAGTAAGGAAAACTCAGAAATCTGTATTTTTGTACTCATGCTCAATTATACTGATGTTTATTTTGCTATGTCTCAAGGGACTGGACTTGTAAAATTTTGCTACGCTGAAAGAATTTATCTCGTAACAAATCACTAGCTCATTTTAAAGTAAAACAGAAACAAGCAGCTGAATGGTAATTTCATTGAAACACTGGTAAAAAAAAAATTAGGCCCGGGCTTCCCTGGTGGCGCAGTGGTTCAGAGTCTGCTTGCCGATGCAGGGGACACGGGTTTGTGCCCCGGTCCAGGAAGATCCCACATGCCGCGGAGCGGCTGGGCCCGTGAGCCATGGCCGCTGAGCCTGCGCGTCCAGAGCCTGTGCTCCGCAACGGGAGAGGCCACAACAGTGAGAGGCCCGCGTACCGCAAAAAAAAAAAAAAAAAAAAAAATTAGTCCCATAAACGTAAGTTTTACACAGGTAATCAATTTTTGTATGGCTAAAAACTTTGGACTGCTCATCACTTATTTCATAAAAATTAAGATGAAACACACATTTGTCTTATAGCCCTGCCAGGCAATAGTTATATCTATTTTAACTTTTCTTCTTATATACCTAGGTTGACTTTCTGATTACTTGTGATAGATGCCATTTTCCACTAAATTAATATACTTTCAATACGTCATACTAATCTAACAATGGCTTTATTAAGTCATAATATTCTTTATGCTAGAGTTCTGATTAATTTATGCCACTAGAAAATGAAAACTAACATAGTGATAGGTAAATCTCATTGGATCAGCTTTTGCATGAATTTTAGCAGATAATAAGAGGGTTACAAAAATGACCTTTTAAAAAGTATTAATAATTATTTTTAGTAAGAGCATCAAGTCAGAAAGACAGACACTCTTCACCAAAGATTTAATGCTCAGTTTCTTGCACTTCATCTAGAACTACACACTAAATGTTACAAACATTAAATATAAAGAAAATATGTTTAAATCCACCACAGGATGAAGTTACTAGATCAATGTATCACTAATATGTATTCTGCTACTTCCTAAAAATCTTCTCTATAATTCTTTTCTGAATTATAAAAACTAGATAAATTAAAGCAAAGATTTTCTATAACGTTTACTTGCTGAAATTTTCCAGCTGACTCCCAAAATTAAAACATTTTCCATAAATTGTTTAATACGTGTGGATCTCAGGATGCCAGACAGATCATCAATTAACCAATACCTTCACTTCTGGGGACATCACCTGAAGCGAGTGGATAGCCAGCACTCATTCAGTGAAGGTTGCACCAAGACAATGAGGAGACATGAAGCGGTGGCTGAAGGAAGTAGGTCAGAGAATCTAAGGCAGCTGGAGATCACAGGAAAAGTACCGAGAGGAGAGAGCTCTCCAGAGGAAAACACCAGATATCTGCAAAGGGCTGCTCCTAAGCCTTCAAAAGAGTGTTAATCGGGGCATGCATGTGAGGACCCAGCCACGTCACCGGAAAGGGTCATCATAAAGGAAAGGAGGAAACACGCCCTAAGGCTCAGCGTGGCTGGGGATGGTGCCTGTTTCCTACCAGCCAGACTGGAAAACCTCGTAATTCAGGGCACACTAGGTAGAGTGCTCAGAAGGGTCTCGACTTAGTAATGGGGAATAATTAGCCCTACACTAAACACTGCTCTGGACCTGCCTAACAAATCTTAAAATCAAGACCCAAAAGACCAAACTGTTTCCAACTATTTTCACTGTGGCCCCAGAACAAAGCTCAAGGGATACAAAATATCCACCACCCAAGAAGATAAAATTTACAAAGCTTGGCATCCAATCAGAAATTAGCATGCATGTGAGAACTCCCCAGCAGTCCAATGGTTAGGACTCCCATCTCACTGTCGAGGGCCTGGGTTCAATCCCTGGTACTAAGGGGAACTAAGATGCCACAAGACCCGCGGTGGTGGTGCGGTCTAAGTAAATAAATAGCAGGCATGCAAAGAAATGGGACACAAAGGGAATGGAAATGAAGAGAAAAATTAACTGAAACCAATCCAGAATCAACACAAAAGTTAGAATTAGCAGAAAAAGACTTTAAAAGTTATCATGATTATATTCCATATGTTTGAAAAGATATAAAATCAAATATCTAAAGATGAAAACTACAATGTCTGAGATTAAAAATATAGGACAGGACTAATGGCAGATCACACATTTGAGAAGAAAAGATTACTGAATCTTAAACCACACACATACACAAAACTATACAAAATGAAATATGGAGAGAAAAAGAAGTTCAAAAAATTAACAGCGCTTCAGTGAGCTGTGTGATAACTTTAAGAAATCTAACATACATGTAATTGGAAGAGAGAGAGAAGGACAGAAAAAAATATTTGAATAATGGCCAAAATTTTTCCAAAACTAATGAAAACCAAAACACACAGATCCAAGAAGTTCAATGAACTCTAAGCACAAGAAACATGTAGAAATCAACACATAATAAAACTATTCAAACCAGTAATAAAGTCGCCAGAAAAAAAAAGAAACATTAGGTAGAACAGAACAAAGATATGGATGACATCAGATTTCTTGATGGAAACCATGCAAATGAGAATGGGGCAAAAACACTTGAAAGTATTGAAAAAAAGAACCTGTCAACTGAGAATCCTGTACTCATCAAAAGTATATTTCAAAACAAAGGTGAAACAAACACTTCTTCAGACATGGAAAAACTGAAAGAATTCATCACCAGCAACCCTGCCCTAAAAGAAATGTCAAAGGAAGTCCTTTAGGCAGAAGGAAAATGATAGGACAAAATGTCCTATCCACACAAAGGAACAAAGAGCACTAGAAACATTAACTAAAATTTTCTTGTTATTTAAGTATCTTTAAAAGATAACTGAGGGACTTCCCTGGCAGTCCAGTGGTTAGGACTCTGCACTTCCAATGCAGGGGACGTGGGTTCTATTCCTGATCAGGGAACTAAAATCCTACACGCCTTGCTGCATGGCCAAAGATTTTTTAAAAAAAAAAAGAAAGAAAGAAAGAAAGAAAATAGATAACTGACCATTGAAACAAAAACAACAACGTATTGTGAGGTTAATTACATATGTATAAATAAAATGTATGACAACAACAGCATAAAGACCAGGAGTGGGAAACTGGAACACTATTATAAGGTTCTTATACATCACATTAAATGGTATGTTATCTCTTGAAGACTGTGATAAGATAGCTGTTAATAATCATAATAAATTTAAATGGCTTAAACAACCAATTAAAAGGCAGAGATGGGTCTTAAAACAACAAGTCCCAATTACAATATAGTAAAAATTCTACAATAAACATAAAGTCACAAATAGGTTAAGTAAAGGATGGGACTTCCCTTGTGGTCCAGTGGTTAGGAATCCGCCTGCCAGTGCAGGGGACACGGGTTCGAGCCCTGGTCCGGGAAGATCCCACACGCTGCGGAGCAGCTAAGCCCACGACCCACAACTGCTGAGCCTGTGTGCCACAACTACTGAAGTCTGAGTGCCTAGAGCCTCCACAACAAGAGAAGCCACCCCAATGAGAAGCCCATGTACCACAGTGAAGAGTAGCCCCCACTCTCTGCAACTAGAGAAAGCCCGCATGCAGTAAGAAAGACCCAACGCAGCCAAAATTTAAAAAAAAAAAAGTTAAAAAGAACATAGTTCTACATAACCAATAGGGCAAAGGAGAAATTAGAAAGTATTCTGAATTGAATGAAAATAAAAACACAACGTATCAATATTTTTAGGTTGCCACTAAAGCAGTATTTAGGGGAAAATTTATAGCACAAGGAGAGCCTATATTAGAAAAGGTCTCAAATCAGTTTTCATCTTAAGAAACTAGAAAAAGAAGAGCAAATGAAACCTAAGCTAAGCACAAGAGGGGAATAAAAGATGAGAGCAGAAATCAATGAAATAGAAAATGGAAAAACAATGAAACCAAAAGCTGGTTCTTTCAGACAAGATGGACCTCTAGCCAGACTGTTCAGGAAAGATAGAAGACAAATTACCAATATCAAGAATGAAACAGGTGAGATCACTACAGATTCTACAGATATAAAAAAGACAATAAGGGGATACTAGAAAAATTTTACACCAATAGAATAAACTTAGATGAAATGGACAAATTCCTTGAAAACACAAACTACCAAAGTTCACTCAAGAAGAAATAGAATTAATGGCCCTGTACCTATAAAAGAAATTGGGTTTACAGTTTAAAACTTTCCCACAGGGGCTTCCCTGGTGGCGCCATGGTTGGGAATCCACCTGCCAATGCAGGGGACACGGGTTCGAGCCCTGGTCTGGGAAGATCTCACATGCCACGGAGCGACTAGGCCCGTGTGCCGCAACTACTGAGCCTGCACTCTAGAGCCCGCGAGCCACAACTACTGGCCCCCACTCGCCACAGCTAGAGAAAACCCACACGCAGCAAACGAAGACCCAACGCAGCCAAAATAAACAACAAACAAACAAACAAAAACTTTCCCACGAAGAAACTTCCAGGCCCAGTTGGCTTAAAGGTGAATTCTACCGGATATTTAAGGAAAGTATAATGCCAATTCTATACAAACTCTTCTCAAAAATTGAAGAGGAGGGAATATTTCCCAAATCATGTTAAGAGGCCATCATTATCCTAACATAAAAACCAGACTAAGATATTATAAGAAAACTACAGACCAATATGGCTCACGAACACAGATGCAAAAATTCTAAACAAAATTTTAGGGAATTGAATCCAACAATATACATCAGATCCAGAGAGTACAGAGGTATCAGAAGAATGTCTTTAACGAAATGTATATAATTGTCTTTGCCAGAGAACTTCTAAAACTTAGTTTCGCTGCGAACAACTTAGTATAAGGCTTTTTTCCATTATTTAAATGAATAAAGGCCTTAAAAATTCACATATGACAGACCTGGTTCACTGTTAAGACTGATAAAGAAAAACTGTTTTAGTTTACTATGTTTACTTTAAAACATGGTATCAACCCAACCATGGGATTCTCTCTGTTGTCATTAAGAGATTTGGACAAATCAAAGGATTCAAGAAGTAGGTGAGATGCAGAAAAGAAAGCAAAACACATTGAACGCCCATGATCTCATCAAAGCCAGTTAAGACCTTCCCTTGCATCATTACCACTAACAGAACTCCTGCTGTGACTTGTTCAATAGCTGATGCCATATAATTTTTAAATTGTCCATATCCCTAGAGTCATTAGTGACTATATTTTGTTTTTACTCTCTACGTAGAACAGACTCAGAGGACTGAGGAAAAGAGAGGAAAGGCTGGTAAGTCTGGGAGTGTCAGCCTATGTAGTCATCTGGGCAGCACCTGTAACTGGACACCAATAACAAGGGTCTGAGACAGAAGCACCCCAAGCTGGCTTCCTCCTGTACCGTCATGACAGGTCTAAATGTTCCTGGAGCTCAAGAGTGTCCATTCTCCTTACTGTGAACATAAACTGTTAACAGATGGCCCAGGTATAAATATTGGGTCATAACTAAGCTTCCCCTCCCCTAAGCTGCAAGCCTTTGGTAGCAGAGCGAACATCTGACCGAACAAGAGGCTCTTTATTTTTAGTTCTGAACTGTTTCAGAAATAAAATTATCTGTTTAACTTACTTCAGGTGTGATCCACCACGTGGCCAAAACAATGGAGGGATCTGACAAGCACATGCAAAACCCACTTAACATTCACCTGGCAAGTTCAAGAACATGGCTGGCAAACACCCATATGTCAAACTCTGTCTATTCATCTTCATACTCATTCCAAATGTGAAGTTTAGTCAGTATGAAGTTAAACTGCATTTTAGTTTAACTTCTCTAAAAGGTTTTTTTTTTTTTTTTTTTTTTTTTTGCAGTACGCGGGTCTCTCACTGTTGTGGCCTCTCCCGTTGTGGAGCACAGGCTCCGGACGCGCAGGCTCAGCGGCCATGGCTCACGGGCCCAGCCGCTCCGCGGCATGTGGGATCTTCCGGACCGGGGCACGAACCCGTGTCCCCTGCATCGGCAGGCGGACTCTCAACCACTGCGCCACCAGGGAAGCCCTTCCCTTCATTTTTGATAATATATTGTTTTTAGGTTTTTAGGTTTGCTCAAAACTCATAAAAATTATTTCAAAAAGCATAATGTCTTTCTGACACGGTACATACAATATTATTTATGGATTGTTTTCTCAATTTACTTGTGTTACAGCACAACTGATGATAAAGAGCACCAGACAGTAAAAAGTTGTAAATCTGGCTTCTTCAGGCAAAATGTACTGAATAAAAGGTAGATCTCGTGAAGAAATATCTGTGCAGCTCTGTTCAAGCAATATATTCACTTGCTGAAGCATTCTTTTAGTCTCAGAACACTTTTTCTTTCTGCTCATATATACCTTTATTATAAAAGTTTTTTAAAGTATTCTTAAATATGAAAACAGAAGGGCACCCATACACAATTTCTCTACCCTAATACAATTCACTGTTAGTATTCTGGTGTGATTATCAGTGTTTTTTCCTTTGCAAAGAACTTAAAATTTTTCAATATTTCAACACGTTAAAAACAAATATATACTTTTGTATCCTGCATTTTTCACCTAGCATTATGTCATCCCAGTGTTGTTTTAGCGTCTTACTACACTGTCAGACACAGTAGTCACTAGTCACATGTGACTACTTACATTTAAATTAAAAATCAGCTCCTTAGCGACACCAGCCACATTTCAAGTGCTCAATAGCCACACATGGCTAGCAGCTTCTGTGCTAATATAAAGTATAGGACATTTCCATCATCACAGTTCTACTGGACAATGCTGGCAATGATTATGCTGGGCTAAACCAAGAACCGTTAGCTCTTTTCAAGAGTTCACCATGTCCTTCCTCATGTGCCTGTAGACTGTACGAGACACTCTTCCTTATACCCGGAAGGTAGGGTACCAACCACACTGTTATTTTGAGATATTTTGTGCCCGAGAGGAATCGTGTGAGGGAACTGGAAAAGATTTACCTTTATGTTTGAGAGGCCTCAAATGTCAACAAGTCAAATTTCGTTATGGTAGAATGCAACCATGGAAGGTTTAATGACGAAGCCAGACTGTTCAGAACGGCAAGAAGAGATGAAGCTTATCAACAGAGCAAAAAGAAAACTGAGAATAAATAGAATAGAGGGCCAACGGACAAAATTGGGAGGAAAGGTTATTTAGTCCAAGGAGGGTAGGTGTGTGGGCTTCCCTGGTGGCGCAGTGGTTGAGAGTCCTCCTGCCGATGCAGGGGACACAGGTTCGTGCCCGGGTCCGGGAGGATCCCACATGCCGCGGAGCAGCTGGGCCCGTGAGCCATGGCCGCTGAGCCTGTGTGTCCGGAGCCTGTGCTCCGCAACGGGAGAGGCCACAGCAGTGAGAGGCCCGCATACCGCAAAAAAAAAAACACCTGTGTCTAGCCAAATACTTTCCAAATCTAATGGGGGGAATGAGTTCCAAAGGAGAAAGTTTGGGAAATAAAACAATATTCATAACACCAGCAGGGAGGGTTGGGGAGGGACTCAACTCTAGTCAATTTCTAAACCCCCCCCCAGAAGGGAGTAACCCTCTAAGCCAGGGCTCTCACTCATTCTCTCACCACCCACACACCTACTGGAGGCTTACTGTGCACCAGGCACTGTGCACAGTGTTAGTGACACACAGACGGCGACCCTTGGGGTCTTTCCTTCGGGGTCACCACCCTGAATTAGTGGGCTTTGGTCTTCATCCTTAGGTAACCAATTTGGACTTCTTCCCACCGAAACCCACTGCCCTCCCTTTGACCCGGTATGGTACTTCTGCAAATTATGCCTTCACTCTATTTTTAACTGGTCCTTTTTCACTACAAATTTCATCAAAAAATGGTTAAAATGCTCCGTATTCATCAAAGGCCTACATTACCTGCAACTATCTTTTCATAATTCTTCAATTTGGGTGTCCATAGGATTTTCACATAAAGAAAAGCCTTTGAAGGGGAAGGGTAAAGGGTATAAGAGAGAAATAGACAAAAGAACATAGAAAAGAGAAGAGATGTCTGAAATAGTAAGCCTCTGGCTTTTATATTCTACTACTCTCACAAACTTCCTAAATAATACTTGCCAAGCAAACCAGAGAGTACACTCATACAATGAGATAGTTATACATATACACACAATCTTTACCTGTTAGTTTCAGATCTCAGTGCATCAATTTGGAACACAAGGTATTGCTTTTCTCTTTAGTAGGTAGCCTGGCTCCAGAGCCAATTTACGGCCAGAAGAGAAAATCCACAGAGAATCTATAACCTAACCTACAGCCCTATCACTGAAGACAGGACCAAGGGCTAAAAGCTGGTCTTGTACACCTGTTTAGCCACGTAACTGGAAAACGTATGGAAATGGACAATCAGACCTACAGTCTCTTCCCCATCTAGAAATGTATCAAGTCCTAGGAAATGAATAAGGCTCCATTTAAAAACAACATAATCAATAAATCTTGTGTGGGACATGAGTTCCTTCTGTGCAAATAGGAAGAACTGCATGACAGATTAAGAAATTCCATTTTTACTACAGGTTATCAGAAATGAACTGATAAGTGTATATTCTCCAGTAACAAATAAAATCAATTTTTTTCATAAATGTAGGATTGTTCTTATAGATAAGACTACTACTTGATAGTAACAGGAACTAGCAGGTGTCTTAATAAATTACAGGCATGTAGCAGACCTAGGCCAATATCTATGTTTAAAAGATAAGAGAAAAGGAAGAACCAACTATATGAAGATAAAGTATAGGTGAAAGCACTCAGTTCTACATAAGAATCAGAAGTACTAAACAGACTTCCATTAAAGCAAAACAAATGAGATGTAGATCAAGTGTGTAATGAGAATGAATAAAAGGGAAGAGCTTTCCATCCAGCTTGGATGAATTCCCCTCTACTGACCGTGCTGTTGTCAAATGCTTACAGAAATGAGAGTTTGGATCAGCTTCTATGTTCTTATAGCTTTAACTGGGCTGAATATTGAGGAGATGAACTGCTTATGTAAAGTAACATTGCTTTATCTCTAACTTTTACTTGACGGGCAGTTATTTGCTGATTCATACTCATCTGTTAATATTTCTGGTTTGAAAAGCTGAACTGCCTTTCAAAGGTTATAATTTCTTTGCAGGTTATCACAGTACAGTAACCAATGAGGTGTTTAGTTCAAGATCTATTAGATGTCAGAATTCTTTAGCAGGGCTACAAAACGATAGTTTTTATGCCTTCAAAAAAGTCCTATGGAAAAAAAAAAAAAAAAAAAAAAGTCCTATGGAGATTTTTTTAAATGCCCTTTTTCCCTAAAAGGGGAAAACTTCACGTCACACAGTTTACAGGATAAAAAAACACGCATGAAGCCATTTGGGTCAAAAGTGAGGGGGAAACGTATACACTTACATCTGAAATAAAGAAACAGTGTAAAAGATTACAAACCAGCTACCAAACAAAATCCAAAAATCAAAACATAGTTCACTATTATGAAATTCTAGAAAGCTTTTAGAAAAATTGTTGGAAAAGTGATGGAACAACTAAATTTTAGAAACCTAAAAACTTCAATTAGGAGAAACTTAAATTGATCTTCACTCTAAGAAATGCAAATTTTCACAAGCCCAAAGCAAGTTTATTTGGAAACAAAAAATTAAAACAAGTAGATTTTCAGAATTGTTGAAAATGCAAAAAGCTCTAACATGATGAAACCCATTTCGTCAAGGATGAAACACTTTATCAAGTAAAATACTAGATCATTGTGTACTAAAATAATTTTTCAAAGTGATATTGTTGCTTGTCAAAATGTCTGTGCATTAAAATTTTACAGCTTTCAACTTCTCATCTCAAAACTACAAAGTGATCTGTCTTCTGAGTTTCAATGAGTGGGGGAAAAAAAATGGCCTGAAATTCTACAACTCACTGGTAAGACAGTGGGTCAATTCTTTTTTGTAGTTACTATTAAAAGCCATAATCTAAGTAATACATATTACAATTCTCTAAAATGAACTTAGGTAATAAGCAATACTTTGGTGATGTTTTAGTATCTGTTAATAAGAGATACCTAATTCAGTATAAAAATTTTATATGGATTATCAGACTCATATCCAACTAGTTATAAATTTTAAAGAATCAGAATAAAATTCTCTTTGATCTTGCAAAAAGATATATATTTGAGAACTCAAAATATGTTCAAAGTACATATTTTCATTTTGCATCCATTAATTATTCAATACATGCTTCAAAGATTAAATCAAGTTTTTAGATGTGACTTTTTTTTAGCTTTAAAAATGATCTTTTTTTTAGCTTTAAAACTGATTTTTTTTAACTTTTTATTTTATATTGGAGTATAGCCGATTAACAATGTTGTGATAGTTTCAGGTGCACAGCAAAGGGACTCAGCCACACATATACACGTATCCATTCCCCCTCAGACTTCCCTCCCATCCAAGCTGCAGAGTTGAGCAGAGTTCCCCGTGCTCTACATTAGGTCCTCGTTGGTTAATCCATTTTAAATACAGCAGCGCACACCTCTTGATCCCAAACTCCCTGACTATCCCTTCCCTATCCTCCCCCACCCCCAACCGTAAGTTCCTTCTCTAAGTCTGTGAGTCTGTTTCTGTTTTTTAAATAGGTCTATTTGTATCATTTCTTTTTAGATTCCCCATTATCGTACCGTATTTCTCTTTCTCTGCCTGACTTACTTCACTCAGTACGACAATCTCTAGGTCCATCCATGTTGCTGCAAATGGCATTATTTCATTCTTTTTAATGGCTGAGTAATATTTCATTGTTTATATACCACTAGATGTGACTCTTAACATAACGACAGTTATCATGTTGCTGCAAATGGCATTATTTCGTTCTTTTTAATGGCTGAGTAATATTTCATTGTGCTTATACCACTAGATGTGACTCTTAACATAACGATAGTTATAGCTCCTAGGCAGCTATTTAAATGAACAGTGTCATCATTTAAAAGATAACCTGCCACAGTTTCCCCAAGGTGTATTCCAGGTGATATAAAAATGTATTACTTTTGTTATAGAACTTCTTCTTTTTGCATAAATTAGGGAAATACCAGAGCTGAAACAAAAGCAGGTTTGTTTATTTTAGGACATCTTGAAACTTTTAATATGGTAATGTGCCTGTGGAACCTCCCTGAAGGAAACAAAGTAGAGAGCATTTTCCATACTTGTTAAGGATCCTTTCTGTGTTCCTCAGAATATGCTTTGGTAAACATAATCTTCTAACCAGAAAGAATTAACACTTTCTCTAAGGTCCACATTATAAGCAAGACATAGATCACCTAGGGTCCTTACAGTCTCAACTTCCCAGGGTTGAAAAGTTAAACTGAAGATATAATTTTAGGAATGAGACCATTAAGTATATCCTTCTCCTTGTCTTTAAATAATCTGCATAAATTGTACTGTTCTATACAGTAAAATCAATCAGTACTCCATTTTTTAATAGTGTCAGAAACTTCCAGAATCTCCCTTTTCCCCTGGGCATGCCTCACCCTCATTTGTTATCTTTGATTACATACACCTGGAGGCTCTTGACTCCTCAATGCATTCTCTGCCCCACTGCAAGGGCAGGGTCCACTGTGACCTACCTACCTACATGACATGCGCAGCAGCAAGGCAGGCACCTGAATATTATGCGGGTGCCTACAGCCACTGAAATGGTCTTGAGTTGTTCCTATTTCACAGAACAACCAAGCTATCTTTTAGTGGATCAAGACAGACATCTGACAACAGGATGTTCATAGCAGAGCCACCACCAAGAGTGAATCCAACTGACCAGTGGATCTACAATGGAGGAAAGAGGATGGCGCTCAGAGGGCACACTCCTGGGGCTGGTGAAGACGCAAGCTAAACACAAAGTACCTGTATTTAACAAACTTTTGCTGGATATCAGGCACAGCTGCTAAAAAATTTAGAAATGCTACCAAATTTAAGTGTACTTTGAGGCATTCCTGAATCTGGGAAACATGAGAAGCCCTACTACACTTGGAGCCCAAGTGACTACTTACGTATGGAATTCTCCCTAGATCGATGAAATAGACATACTCTCCGAACCTAAAATATAAGTACTTTAAAGACAGGTTAGGGCTTCCCTGGTGGCACAGTGGTTAAGAATCCGCCTACCAATGCAGGGGACACGGGTTCCAGCCCTGATCGGGGAAGATCGCACATGCCGCAGAGCAACTAAGCCTGTGCCTGCGCACTAGAGCCCGTGAGCCGCAACTACTGAAGCCCGTGCACCTAGAGCCCATGCTCTGCAACAAGAGAAGCCATGCGCCGCAACTAGAGAAAGCCGCGCAGAACAACAAAGAGCCAAAGCAGCCAAAAGTAAATTAAAAAAAAAAAAAAAAAGACAGGTTAACAATGCAACATTCCTGAAAAATATATTTAAAATACTGTACGCAGCCAAGTATGATACTCAACAAAGGTGATACGTTTGAGATTGGAATTTTACACTAATTAAAACTCTTCCCCTCAAAAAAACAGACTAAAAGACTATCTACAGAGCCCAATACAGGTCAAAACTCTTTAAAACTTCACAGATATGTTCAAATCGTAAGTATTACGTTACAAAGGTAAATGTAAAGGAAGGAAAAAATCAGCAGAAATATTAAGCAGCATGGTTCAGAAAGGCATATAAACAAAGATGCAAGAAAAATAGTTAACTATCCAAACACTAAACAAAAAAATCAACTTTCAAACAACTCATGTCAAATATGAAATTGATTATTCCTTTCTTATAGATTCTGGTCAAGTTTTCTGTCATGTGAAATAGCTGATTTGGGGGTTAGTAATGAGTATTCTACTCAGATGAATATGAAATTAAACAACTCTAAAAAGAAAGAGATTATCATCCCTTGAAATATTTAATAAATTAGAGTAATCTTGTTCTAATGCATCTTTCAGGTACCAGTAATTATAACTACTGGAGTGACTTTTACCTAGAGTTGTGTTACAGACCCTATGAACATTTATGTTTCAACTATTCAATGACAATGTTAAAGATCTGTGTAACTTATGCAAATGTCACCATCTACAAATCAATTCTCCTACTTTGACCTCTCAGTCTAATATTCCCAACTACCCAGAGGATATTTCCATTTGAACGTAAGTTAGCTAGGCCTCAATTTACACAAGAGTTGCACATACATGCAACTCATTTTTTTTTAAGATTTTTTTTTGATGTGGACCATTTTTTTTAAGTCTTTATTGAATTTGTTACAATATCGCTTCTGTTTTATGTTTTGCTTTTTGGCCAGGAGGCATGTGGAATCTTAGCTCCCCGACCAGGGATCGAACCCACATCCCCTGCACTGGAAGGCGAAGTCTTAACCACTGGACCGCCATGCACTCATATTTAACTGTTATCCTTCCTTCAATGTTCTGTCATTCTTTCCCTGAGATAATCTCACATCAATTAATTTCATTCTTCTGCGCTCCCTACATCACCAATCTACTTCGCCTTGCTCTATACCTGAATCACCACTGTGTATCCTATTATGTTCCAGCAAAATCCCCTTTGTGTCCTTATGTCCTTGGGGGAGGGATGAAGATGAAGCACAGCACAGCCAACACCACCCAGGCCTCCTACAAAGCTAGCTAACTAGTGCTCTGGCCTGATGGTTGCTCAGAATAATGAAACTCTGAGAAAGCGTTAACTGAAATAGAAGGATGCCTCCCCAGGGATCTGTGATCTTTACTAGAGGAGCAACTGAAGTTAGGAAGGGAGATGGTCACTATTAGGTGCCAACTTGACTGGGCCATGGGTGCCCAGATATCTGGCACAATTTTAGGTGCCAACTTGACTGGGCCATGGGTGCCCAGATATTTGGTAAACGCGTTTCTGGGCTGTGTCTGTGAGGGTGTTTTCTAGGTGAGATTAGCATTTGAATTAGTAGACTAAGTAACACAGACAGCCCTCCCCGACACAGGTGAGCCTCACCCAGTCCACTGAAGGCCGGAGTACGACAGGAGTAAGAAAGAATTCTCTTTCTCTCTGTCCGTCTTTGAACTGGAATACTGGTCTTCTCCCGCCTTCAGACGGAACTGGAGGTACCCCATCAGCTCTCCGGGGTCTCACGCTTCCACGCACAGGCTGGAACTACACCATCAGCTCTCCTGGGTCTGGACTTCTCCGGCTCCACAATCACATGAAACAGTTCCTTATCTCCCCACCCTCCACCCCACCCCTATCCCATTGGTTCTGCTTCTCTGGAGGACCCTGACTAACACAATCACTTAAGACAGAGCAGGCCTGTCTCTTTCATCTGTCTTCTAACGGAGCCTACTAGTGGTATTAACGTTTGCTTTTATTACAGGTAAAACATCTACGCACATAACGCTTTTCAGTTATAAAACACAAAAAGGTAGTTAGTACCACCCAGCCTAGAACACATTACCATTTATTTGTCCACCTCCCCACCCCGTCCCACCCCATCCCACTGCCTCCCCATCCAACAGTGGCTACTAACCTCTGTCATTTCTTTGATTGTTTTAAAAGACAAAACTTGTCACAAATGCAGATTTGCTTAAACAATATATTTTTCAGTTGTATTTATTCTTGAGCTCTGTAAAAATGGTATTACAATGTATATAATCTCCTGGGACTTCCTTTTTTTACTCAGCATATGTTTCCAAAATTCACTCATGTTGTATGCAGAAGTTTATTCACTTTTACTATTTTATAATACTCCATTGTATAAATACCATATTTCATTCAATCTCCTGTCAATGAACATTTGAGTTGTTTCCAATTGCTATTATAAACACAACAGCTATGAACAGTCTGGTATATGGCTCTTGGTACACATTTCTCCTGAAGATATATACCCAAAAGTGGGACTGTCAAGTTATAGGATACACAAATGCTGAACTGTGCAACATAATGTAAAATTATTTCCCAAAGAGATCATACCAGTACTGCACTCCAATCAGCAATGTATGTAAGTTATCCCTTAATCTACATCCTCTCTAATACATGGTACTCAGAGACGTGAATCTTTGTCACTGTAGTGAATGTAAAAAAAGAAAAATAGCTCATGGAGATTTAATTTGCATTTCCCTTATCATTAGTGACAAGCACCTTTTCATATACTTATTGGCTATGATTCTTCATATCTGAACTACTTGTGCACAGTTTTTACTCATTTTTCTGTTGAAATGTTTCTTTTTTGTGGCCTTCTAGAAGTTCTTCATATAATGGACACTAATCCCTCACCAGTTATATATGCCAGAAGTATTTTTCCCAGTGTGTGGCTCATCATTTTCTTTATGCTATCCTTTGATAAAAAATTCTAACTTTAATATGCTGAGTTTATCAATCTTCCCTTTTTATGGCTGGCACTTTATGTGCCTTAAAGACTTTGCTACTCAAAGTGTGGTGCATGCACCAGCAGCATCAGCATTCCCTGGGAGCTTGTTAGAAATGCAGACTCTGGGACTTCCCTGATGGCGCAGTGGAGTGCACTCCCAATGCAGGGGGCCCAGGTTTGATCCCTGGTCAGGGAACTAGATCCCACGTGCATGTTGCAACTAAGAGTTCACATGCCATAACTAAGGAGCCCACCTGCCTCAACTAAGACCCGGTGCAACCAAATAAATAAATAAAAAGATTAAAAAAAAAGAAATGCAGACTCTAAGACGTCACTCCAGATCCACTGAATCAGAATCTGCATTTTATCACATCCCCCAGATAACACATATACTTTAAAGTTTGAGAACACTGTCTTCAGATATCCTTCCTTACCTCAAGATCAGAAAGATACTTGTCTGCATTTTCGTCTGAAAGTATTCAAGTTTCTCTTCTCGCATTTGTGGCAGACTGCAATACTATTGTTCCCAACTAGCCTTTTCCTTCCCTTATCCATCCCTTTACCCAGCAGGTCTCTACTGTCACCACGGGACAGACTGGCAGCACCTCCCTGAAGCCTCAGTACATGCCCCTGCACTGCTCCCTATGACTGGTCAGACATAACATACACCAGGTCCAAAAAGATGCTTTAAAAGTGATCATGGGAGCTTCCCTGGTGGCACAGTGGTTGACAGTCCACCTGCCGATGCAGGGGACACGGGTTCGTGCCCCGGTCCGGGAGGATCCCACATGCCGTGGGGCGGCTGGGCCCGTGAGCCATGGCCGCTGAGCCTGCGCGTCCGGAGCCTGTGCTCCGCAACGGGAAAGGCCACAGCAGTGAGAGGCCCGCGTACCGAAAAAAAAAAAAAAAAAAAAATTAATCATGGGATTCAGCCTGGCCTCTTCTGGTATCACAGAACAGCATGGGCCCCAGAATGAGAAGACACCTAAAACAGAGCCACAGCAGCCAGTATGTGATGTGAACCAGGAAGAAATGTTTGATGTTTTAAGTCACTGAGATTTGGGGTTTTGGTCATCAAAGTACAACCTTGTAAAGTCTAATAAAATACTCAAGTCCTTAACCCATCCACAAGTTACCTATGTCTAGAATTAGTGAAGTGGAATTGTGAAGAAGGCATCTAATTTCATTTCTTTTCTACAAGGAAAATCAACTGTCCAGCATCACTTACGGATCAGCCCTGCACCCCCATCTGTAGCACCACTTCTCTCCTGTATCAAAGTTCCACATAATCACAGGTCTTGTGCTCAGTATACTCATCCCACGCCAGCACCATGCTGTATTCATCACTAGACCTTTCCATGAAGTCTCGAGATTTTTCTCCAGAGGTGTCTTCCCAATCTTGGCCCTTTGCTTTTTCTTATAATTTTAGAATCAAGCATCACATTCTATGAGAAACCCTACTGGGATTTTAATTGGAAATGCATTACATATACAGATCAATCTGAGGAGAACTGACTGCTTTGCAGTACTGAGCAAGGGCCATTTCTCCATTGAACTGGATCTCCTTTTATGTCCTTCAAATAAGTTTTAATTTTCAACACACAGACCGTGGCTATTAGATTTACTCCCAGATACTAGGTTACAGATTCTCTTAGGTCTTCTACACAATCATTGTCTGCGTATGACAACAGTTTTGTGTTCCCAGCATTCCAATCCCATTAACGCTGTTCTCTCCTTGTGTGGGCTGGTGCTCGGGACCACGGTGAGGAGAAGTAGTATCAGTGGGGCACCCTTTGTCTTGTACAAGATTATACAGGAAATGTTTCCACACCCTCACTAAGACAGATGTCTCTCTAAGTTTTCTGTAGACATTCTTTATTAGTTAAGAACATTTCCTTCTACTTGACATTTGCTAAGATCACAGATATAGCTCAGTCACCTATATCTAGAATTAGTGAACAAAGATACTTTCTTCCTTATAACATAAGTGTGGTTTTCTTCCAGCAACGGCAGAAGCAGCTTACGTTTACTGAATCCTTACTATCTATGTGTTCCCTTTTTACAGATGATGAAAATGAAACTTAGGAAATTAATTTCCCCAAACAGCAAGAAAAGAGGAAGAGTTCGGATATGAAAGCAGACTGAGCTAACGCCAGGGTCAAGCTCTTCACCACCACAGACCATCTGATAACAACTTGCAACAACCCAGAAGGATCCTTCTGGCCCCAAAGGGGACGACTTTAACAGCAATGGTCTCATCTAACTCTGGCTTTCCAGGAATTACACACTTTCCTCTAATGGAGTCCAATATGACCACGGATTCTGTAAAGGGTCCTTCAAATCATCAAAGCAGGGCAAATCAACAGGGGAAAGAGAGAAGTAGCATAAAATGAGATAAGAATTTAAATTCACATTAAATAGGTTTCACATTTTTGAGAATGAGCTATTGCTCTGAGGACCTCAATGTCACTGATAAATACTTGAAAACAGGCAGACAGATGGCTAAAGAAAACCAAGGAAGTCTCAACCACACCAAGAAAAGAGCAGGTTAGCATCAAAACCACGTGAAATAACGTAAGTTTAAGGAAACCAGCGTGTCTAACCTGGCACAGAAAAGCTTACGGCGAACTGTAACTCTGTTCACCACCCGAGCCCACCCCTGCCACATATACATACACATTACATACACAGTGGGGAGGGGTGAGGGGAGTCACAAAGGGGACAGACTTATCCTGTATTTCTCCAGAAGGCTAACCAATGAATCAAATCAAATCAATCAAAAATTTTCTAAGAAAAATACTGTCCAACTGTGGCAGATGCTGTGATGTACCAGCCAGACCCGCAACTGAAGGACACGTTGCCAGCTGCTGGGAGTGCTGTGCCAGCCCCTCAGGGACTGCCTCAGCTGCAGGGAGCTGTCCCTTCCAGCGTCCTGACCCTTCCCAGGACCGCCCCACATCTGATGACTGACTGAGAGTACACAGGTCCAACCTGGGGCAACTCTGAAGGGCTGTTCTAGCTCCACAGCTCCCCATGGGGGGCGCCAAGGCTGTGACTGGGCCTGCAAAGCAGCCCAGCTTCTCCCTTCCTTCTGCAGGTTCTGCAGGTGTGGCCCCCAGGCGTACTTTTTTTTTTTTTTAATATTTTTTTTAAATATCTACTTCTTTATTTGGCTGTGCCGGGTCTTAGTTGCAGCACGTGGGATCTTTGACCTTCATTGCAGCATTCGGGCTCTTTAGTTGCGGCGTGCGGGATCATTTAGTTGCGGCATGTGGGATCTAGTTCCCTGACCAGGGATCAAACCCAGGCCCCCTGCGTTGGCAGAACAGTACCTTAGCCGCTGGACCACCAGGAAGTCCCTCCCAGGGGTACTTCCTAATCAACATTCTGCATGCTAAACTATCTGCAGCTGCTTTCCAGAGAACCCACCTACCAAAGAACTCATAAAGGAACCAACTGCCCCATCAGATTCACGACCCCCTTAATCATAGTTAAATATCAGAAACAACCACCATTTGGTGTATGTTTACTCTGTGCAAGACACAGTGGGGGACACAAGGCAGCTTAACCTGGAAGGTAATGGTGGCATGTTGTCTAGTAATTTTAAAGCTAAGAGAATGTGATTTCAGCACATGCATGAAATGATCATCCTCACACATCGTTTGCTCTGCAGAAAAACCAGGATCCACCATTCCACTCTATGGAAACTCTACGTTTTATGTTTAAGAACATGAATATGCTTATCAAAGCTCTAGGCAACGTAATCACTTTCAATTAGTAACTCTTCTTCGTTCTCTTACAAGCACTACTCATTTTCAATCTACCTCTGTTCAGGCCCTAATCCAATGACTGATGTCATTATAAGAAGAAGAAAATGTGGACAAAGACACACAGAGAATGTCACACAAAGACAAAGGCGAAGACTGGACTGCTGTGCCTACAAACCAAGAAATGCCAAAGACTGCCAGTAACCACCAGAAGTGAGGAGAGGGACACAGAGCAGGTCCTCCCTCAGAACCTCCAGAAGGAACCAACCCTGCTGACAACATCTGGACTGCAGACTTCTGGCCTCCAGAACTGAGAGAGGACGTCTGCTGTTCTCAGCCGCCTAGCTCGTGGCACTTCATTACAGCTGCGCCAGGAAACGATACAGCACCTCTGCAGCACTCCCCACCCCACCATGACTGCAACTGCATTTATTCTCCCACAACTTTTACCTTGGCACTAAGTATACAGGGATGTGACAGCGGGGAGCATCGGAAGCGTGCCGGCTTCACGTTCAGAGATGGGTCTGCTAACCCAGTGTTGTGCAAACATTTCTCAAAGCAGCAGAACCCAGTACCATATCTGAGACAGGCTGAAGGAGCAGAGGTGAGGGGGGGGCCTGGCCAAACACGCCTCCCCGTCACCCCATCCTCTGCCTCATGCCCTAAGTACCTGGGCTCTCTAGAATTCTTTTCTTCATCCGTTCATTCAATAAGTCTTTGAGCACCTACTTTGTGCAGACACTGCTTTCACAGCATGAACAAACACTGAGCTCAACCAAACCTCCTCATTTTATGGATTAAGAAACTTAAACATGTATTCGGGGTCCCAGGTGAGTCAAGACCAGGGCCACTGTGGGCCTAGGTCCGAAACTGGTGCCCTTTCCATCGCACCATCCACCCCTCATCTAACCTGTAGCCTTGCCATCAGATAATTGTAAAGAAACAAAGCCAAGTCTTCCTACTTTGCATTTAGCGTCTCCTTTGAATCAGTTCCTGGTTCAGCCATCTCTGCTCACTGTCCCCACAGGCACAGAGGCATCTCGAGAAGCTGACAGACCTGACTCCCAAGCCAGAGAGAAAGGGAGACCAGCCCTGCCCCACCGCAGCCAGTGCAGACTGCAGGGCGCGACCCGAGCCTCCTCAAGGTGGTCGCCAGCCTACCCTGGCAAGGCCCAAGCGAGTTCCACGCAGAGGAGCTGCGGGGTCCGTGACAGCTTCTATCACACGGCTAGTGAAAACACTTGGAAACACTGTCCTTAGATGTGCAAGTGTGCTTTTGGAAATGGGAAAATGAAATGCAGGGGGAAAAAGTATAAGATCTAAGGGCAAAAACATGTGCCTAACACACATACCAACATAGTAAAAAGAAGCCCCTGAGCGGCACCGGAAGGTCCTCAGACGGCCTGTTGCCAGTGAAGGGCCAAGCCTGTTCCTCAGCTCTGGAGCCCTGTGCGCTGATCGGGCCAGAAGTGGACTGGGGCCGCGGGCGGGCAGGGAGGGACGCGTGCCAAATCATGTGACTACCACAACAGAACGAGCTGCGTGTCAACCAGAAAACCCAATTACAGGTCTAGATAACGGACGGCCACGTGGAAGCTAGGTCCACTCCCCGGCTTAGAACTGGGAAAAGGAAGGTAAGAAATTCTCACAATTGTTTCATCAAGGGAAGGTTGCAAGATGAAAGAAGGCCCTGAGAGCGAGCCTCTGAAGGTCAGAGTCACTTGCCTGCATTAACGGTGTCCAATCTCCTAAATGTGTGCTTCTTCCTACTGCGCGGCTGCATCCACAGAGAGGCTACATTATAACTCTGGTTGAAAAGGCTGCACTCTTGTCCTGATGAGACTCACTTAAACAACAAAAAACAGTACAGGGAAAGATCCCACTCTACAGACCACCTCCAAGACTCGTTCACTCCTAAAGCAACGGCCGTCGGTCACACGGTGGCAGGCCTAGTTGCTCTCTGGTACTTTTCTTTCGCTCAAGCCCTAGAGACCACAACTGTTACCACCCTCACTGCCCCGCCCTCTCGGCCCTTCCTCTGCGGGCCCCTCCTCTTCCCCAGCTCTCCGCCCAGGCCTCACACTTCTCTGTTTACATTCACTTCCTCCTTTGAAGCCATCCAATAGCAAAACCTGAGTCACGCCAATGTAATTTAAAAGTTTCTAGCAGCCATATTAAAAAAAACAGATGAAATTAATTTTCATAATATACTTTAACTCAACAGACCCAAAATATTATCACTCCAAATATAATCAAGGTAAAAGATCATTAATGAGCTATTTTACATTCTTTTTTTCGCATACTAAGTCTTTGAAATCTGGTGTGTATGTGACACTTACAGAACATCTCGAGTCAAACCAGCCTCATCTCACGTGCTCAGAAGCCGCAGGTGGCTCATGGCTACCTTACTGAACAGCACAGGCCTAGCTGATCTCCACTCCCATGACTGTAATCTCTACATCTATCTAGAGATTACTCCAAACTTTCTCTCACCCCCACTTCTCTCTCATGAACCCAAAACTTACAGAGCCATCAAGCTACTAGACGATGTCTGAATGGCATCTCAACTTACAACATCTCTTAAAAAACACAAATGAAAACCCAAAAATTCTTACCACCGACAACCTTGCCAGGACCTTCCCAGTGTCAGTCAAGGGCAACTCCGTGCTTCCACTGCTCAAATCAAAAGCTCTGGCATCATCCTTAACTCCTCCTGTTTCTCTCACATTCCAATCCAACCTGTCAGCGAGTCCTCTCCGTTCAGTTCCACCTTCATAACGTTTGTTCCACCTTCATAACGATGCACGATCGGGGTCTTCCACTTGTTCTGCCCTCGCCCTGAATAATGCTCTGCTCCTCAGACAGCCCCACACCTTTCTCCCTTTTCCCCTCAGGTCTCAGCTCAAGTATGTCTTACCAGAGAGCCCTTTCCTGCCCACCCTAAACACACAACACCCCTCCGGCCTACTTCATTTTCCCTCTCAGCACGCATCTGCACTTGACCCGTGTACCCATCTGCTTGCTTCCCCCACCCGCCCCAGCGCTGAATGGTGTGGTGGCCATGGGCTGGTCAGGCGGCCCCTCGAGACGGCCTGCCGTGGGGAGCCCAGCTGACTGAGAGTCTCCACTTGCTACATGGTGGCAAAGACATCAGGCCACGTGCCCCTCAGGCTGCTCCCAGCAATGCTGACCAGGATGGGGTACAGATCTGACCTGCCGAGCAGCCAGCAGCCTGGCCAAGACAGTCTCCAAACTGCCCTGGCCTGAGGCTGCTCTGGCCTGCCCTCCCCCATCTCTCCTCCCCCTGGATCACACCTGCACGGAAGCCGATGGCTCTTCCTCCCTCCCTCCTGCTCCCTCCCTCCCGCCCCGTGTAAGTCTCGTGCATGTCTAACCATCTTGGCATCTAGGCATAGGACACTGTGAGCAGACAAGTGCCGTGTGAACCAATGAATCTCTAGGAAGAGCCGGGCAGTGGGAAGTACGTTAACTTTAAGTTGCAAAGATAGAAGTTGGGGCTCCTGCTCTGCCATGTATTACGTGTAACCTTAGGGAAGTTTCTTGAGACCTCTGAGCTGCAGCTTCGTCATCTGTAAAATGGAGATAATACCTCCTCTCTCAAGAGCTGTCAGGAGGATTAAAGGAAACACTTTACCTAAGGTCCCTAACAAAAGGCCTCACATGTAGGAAGTGCTTTAACAAGCGTGAGCTCAGACTCCTCCTTACCCGTTTTCTAATAGCTACTTCTAAGAATCCCTTACCTTTCCCCTTCACCACAAACTCTGACCACTTTTAAACTAAATAATGCCCCAAATAACCCTAAATACCTGCAGGACTACTTCAGAAAAGAAAATACGCAGCCTAATGTCTAAAATTATTAAATATAATAAAGCCACCAAGAAAATTTTCAGTATGATCAATGATAATTTAGAGAAGTTAGAAACTTGTTCGTCAGTTTTTGTTTTGTTTTGTTTTAGGCTGCCTAGGTTAAGGAGGTTTCTCACACAAGTTTACCAAAACATTATGTATAAAAATGCTTACTGTGTTACAATAACAACATGGAAACCCACTCCATCAACTAATCAAATAAATTCTGGTGCATTCATACCACAGAATACTGGGCACATTAAAAAAAAACAGTGGGGCTTCCCTGGTGGCGCAGTGGTTAAGAGCCTGCCTGCCAATGCAGGAGACACGGGTTCGAGTCCTGGTCTGGGAGGATCCCACATGCCACAGAGCAACTAAGCCCATGAGCCACAACTGCTGAGCCTGTGCTCTAGAGCCCGTGAGCCACAGCTACTGAAGCCCGCGAGCCTGGAGCCCGTGCTCTGCAACAAGAGAGGCCACCGCAGTGAGAGGCCCATGCCCTGCAATGAAGAGTGGCCCCCGCTGGCTGCAACTGGAGAAAGCCCACGCACAGCAACAAAGACCCAACACAGCCAAAATTAAATTAAACAAAACAAAACAAAAAAAAACAGTGAAGTAGATCTGTACACGAGGTAGGTCTATACATGCTGATACGGAAAGCGCTCCAAGATACAAAGTTTAGTGTTTGTTTAAACGAAGAACACTCTCTACCATGACTCCAATTTTTAGAAGTACAGGCGTAATTTTTTTTGTATGACATCCGAGAAGCTTATCAGTGATTTTTCAAAATGAGTACAGGGTGAGAAGGGGAGTGAAAGAGAACACTTACTATTCATCTTATAACTTACTGCTTTTTTAGATTTAACATGGACTCTTTAAAAAATAAATAGGCTTTATAAGAGTTACTTACATTCAAAACAATGTTTTGGTAAATCATACAAAACATATTTTGATAGTTTTAAATTGAGCTTTACATCTTATAAAAACAAGAAACTCCTTCGATGGCACCAGCAAAAAACTATTAACAATACAATCAGTAATAATTATCTATGGTGGTAATCAAAGGAAGCAGTGGCAAAAACAACAACCAAAAAAAGGACCAAAAATGTGTCTATTCAATTTCAACTTTCTCGTGATCATTTTGTAATGTATAAAAATAACTGAATCACTATGTTGTGTAGCAAAACTCATATAATATTGTAAGTCAATTATACTTCAATAAAGAAAATTTTTTTCAACTTTCTCACCATTAAAATCTTCAGGGAAGATGCTAACAAGGAGCTAAATGTTAATCAGATGCCCAAGAAAAAGCTATAGTTACTGAGGAAGACAAGTAAAGAGCCTGAATAAATCCCCAAGCTGGGTAAACAGTTTTGAAATAGTTATGTACTGGCTATTAAGATTCCACAGGTACTTTGCAAAATGTAGTTGAGCTAGAAACAAACTCCTGGCTGAAAGGGAAAATAAATCCCTCCCCACTTTCTACCTCCTCCTGTTATTGAGGTAACAACCACATTACCAAAAAAGAAATCTGGAAACGTGCTGAGGCCCATTTCTTTACACTTATTTATCTCCACGTGTGACTGACTCATCTGACATCAGTGTGTGCTGAGTGACCGCTCCTTGCGCCAGGCACCATAAGGACTATAGACACACAGTGCCTAGGTTCGCTTCCCGTAACCAGAGAACCACATACATGTACAGACGTGTACACACACACACACACACACACACACAACCTGCATTCACAGAACTCACATTCCTTCATCACTCTAGCTAGGAACACACACACAAAGCAACACATTCTCAAGCATTTTTGCAATTATTAATCTTCTAACTGTCCTACTGCTTTTATTTCTAATTGATACTAATTCATCCACTGGGATAGGCCTATCATCCCCAATTCTTTGGGGCAGGTTTTAAGAGAGATTTATTAGGAATATAATAATTCCTAAGAATATAATAGGAATATAATATTTCCAGTGATTTTTTAAAAGCTCATAATCATCAATATAGTCAACGTAAGCTAAATAGCAATTAATACATATTCTTATGTTGCTGCAAGTAGGGAATTCCATATTTTGTTAGAACCAGAGATACCACTTTTTAAGGTTTCTGGATACAACCTGTCAATCAGTAACACATATAAACTTAAAAATAGTACCTAAATATTTAATTAAAAGTTTCAAAATGATAGCTGGTTTTCCTCCCCTAGGTTCTCCCTGTCTAGTCACAGGGCAAGACTGCTGAGCAGACAAAGGAAAAGATAGAGAACTACAGAGAAAGCCTAGTGGCAAGAAAAAGCTTTGGAGATGACTTCAAAAACAAAATTTCAACAGTCATTCTAAATACTAAATAAGAAGATTCTACTGCTTAATATATAATTATAAGATTAAAACGAAAGCATGTGTTTTACAGAAAAATAACATATAGTATAACAACTGACAAACCATTTTCCACTTTCTTAAGCCACTGCAAAAAACCTGGCTCACTTACAGAAAGGTTTCCTGTCTTCAGAATAATTTAGGACCACCATCATGAATCTGCTTATGCAAAAGCTCCCTCCAACCAAATACTCACTTTTCTGCTAATTCCCAAAACTAACGAAAGAATGAAGATGGAGAGACCAGACGATTTTTTTTTTCCTTTACACAGAAGCCAGAAATAAATCTGTGAACACTGTTACAGTAACCAGCATATACAATCAATCAACATACTGTGCTAACACATATATATGGAATCTAAAAAAAAAAAAAAATGGTTCTGAAGAACCTAGGGGCAGGACAGGAATAAAGATGCAGAAGTAGAGAATGGACTTGAGGACATGGGGAGGGGGAAGGGTAAGCTGGGACGAAGGGAGAGAGTGGCATGGACATATATACACTACCAAATGTAAAATAGATAGCTAGTGGGAAGCAGCCGCATAGCACAGGGAGATCAGCTCAGCACAGGGAGATCAGCTCGGTGCTTTGTGACCACCTAGAGGGGTGGGATAGGGAGGGTGGGAGGGAGATGCAAGAGGGAAGAGATATGGGGATATATGTATAGCTGATTCACTTTGTTATAAAGCAGAAACTAACACACCATTGTAAAGCAATTATACTCCATAAAGATGTTTAAAAAAAAAAAATCAACATACCCAACCACTAGTATTCTCTACACCTGCTCCAACTAACAGCTAAAAGCTGCCACTTACTGGGCACTTACTACATGCTGGGCCCTGTTCTGAGTATGTCGTGTGGATTCATGAAGCTCTCACATAAAGCCATTCCAACCCCACTACCCCTCTGCTAAATTCAGAGAATGTAGAGTGATTGAGTTAACTCAATCAAGCATCTAAGTCAACAAGTACTATGTGAAAGACTACTTCACACACTAGAGGGAATCAGCAATGGATAAGATTTTCCTCTCTCCCCTTAACGAGTCTGTAATCCATGTAAAGAATAAACTAAAAAGTCAAAAAGAAAAACTAGCTGAGTGGAAGTATCGTCAAGCACTGTGTGGGAGAATAATGAAGAGTTAATTCTGAAAATCAGGGGAAGCTTCTTTCATAGAAGTAGAAGCATTTAAGCCAAGCCTTCATTCAGTATTAAGGATTTTGATAAGAAGAAAAAGGCAGAAAGGACATTCAAGAGTAAAGAAGTCAGACCAACAACCATGAAAGTGGCCAGAGGTCTAGTGTTGAAATACCAGGTAACAAGAGAGATGCAGTAAAATATGACGCTAGAAGTTGGAGTGAGGCCAGATGGCACAGGTCTGAGAATGCTTTCCTAACCCCTAACACTAACCCTCAACCGGCCAGGGGTGATGCCTCCAAGGTGAAGATCTTTGTAGGAGTAAGCCTACTGGACAGCGCTAGGTCATAACCCCAGGCGTGATGGAACTCGGGGGCGGGGGGATGTCAAGAACCGCTGGTATATACCTGGGGGGCAGGGCATGATACGATTTGATTTACATATTGAATAATTCTGGGAACAGAACACAGGAGGACTAGAGAGACTAGATACAGGGAGACCAGTCAGCAGGCCTACAGGAACAACCCCCATAAGAACTGACAAGAGCCAGGGAGGGCAGCGACCGGGGAACTGTGGAGGAAAACAAAAGCAAAAACAAGAAGGTTGATGGAAAAGACACATGGAGGCAGACCTGGTAAAAATCTGGTCAAGAAAAGGAAGCCTCAAAAAGTTTCCAGCCTGGGTAACAAGGAAGACCAATGTGCTGTGAAGTAGTATCATCTCATTACCTTTATCTGAACAAGGGCACGCAGTACACAAAGAATAGCCACTCTAAGTGACACCGCAAAGCATTTCACAAAATAAAGAATCTGAAGTTCCAGAGAGATTTAACCGACCTGCCCATGGTGCCCCAGGGGTGAGGAGATGAGCCAACACACAGACCTGAGTCTCTCGAATCCAGGCCTAAATAAGCGCCCTCAAAAGCAGTTTACTTCTTAGGAGTACAATAAACCTCCAGAAACGTTTCAGACAAAAAGCGTGAATCTGCTGAGACTGCAATTACACTTTAAAGGTAAGGAACATTTTAAAACGTATGCTCTGATCCCCTCTCCCAAGAGACAGGGTGCAGTGACTTCAGTCAGCATTGCTGGTCCATGGGCCCTGAAAGTTTCCACACACGTGGGAGAGGTGGTTGTTTGTACTTTGTATAAAAATACCACTTGGTATTTTGTGAGAGATTAAAAATATCTGAAAAGAAATATGCTAAGTATTAACCATCTTCAATATAATAAAACCTCATTCCCAGTGCTGTGGTTGGTACTGATGTTTGTTATTAAAATCGTTTATAATAATAAGGTGGATTACAGACTTTGACTTTATTCAGCAAACATCTGAACATTTTCATGGTTAAACCCCTGAGCAAGGTGTTGGGGATAAAATAATGACAGGGTCACCACAGCCAGAGTATTACATACACAACACGTGATATAGGCAATAACGAAAGTAAAAATAGAAGATTATGACTGCAGAAATGAATAATTCACTTTGACAGGATTTCCAAAGGGCTCCAGAGAGGACATAAAATCAGATGTGGACTTTTAAAAAGTGGAGTGGGTGGAAGTGAGACAGGGCATTCCAGTCAGAGAAAAAGTTATAAGGGAAGAAGGGATGAAGCAGCCTGGCCTGTTCAGAGAACCAAGAGTAGTCTCATTTGGCAGGACAGTGTGGAAGGGGAACCGAGAAGACAGGTAAAGTTCAGAGATGACCAGGGCCAGACTGTGAAGGGCCTTGAATGTGATGCTGCTGAGTCTGGTTCTGGCCTCCAAACAACAGGCGGTCAGTCCTTAGAAGCATTCTGAGCCAGAGGCTGACAAGATGCAATCTAGATTTAGGAAAGGTGACCTGACAGCCAGGCAAAGTGCAGACAGGAAGGGATGGGGAGGGTCACAAGAAAGCTTTAAGCCAAGAGAGGAATCTGAAGCTTGGACATACTAGCACTACCTAGTATTTTAAAAGGGACTGAAAGTTGGCATAACAATGTCACATCTCCCCTCACTTGATCATTCCAACCATGCCACGGGACAGTTATCAACACTCTTCCCATTTTAGAGATGAGAAAACTGGCCCAGAGGCCATGAACTGCTCCAAGTCAAATGCTGCTGAAACAGGGAGAACAACCCAGGCTCAGTACTTTCCACACTGCGAAATAAAAACAACCCTACTGCTTTTGAAAAGTGCTACTATAAAATAAAGCACGGAGTGATCTATGGTATCATTAAAGAAGCACTAAAAATCCATTTAATTTTCTTAAATGTTTGCAACTTGTGTAACAAATAAGCTAATTGCCTTTGAAATAGTTACAGATTTGCCTTATGTTGATGCCATGGTAAAGACTGGTACTTTTCTTTAAAAACAAAACATTTGTACCTCTAATTCTACTTTCTACAAAGTTAAATATTGAAGAGTAATATTCTCTCCTTCCTTCAATGTTTCAGTGGCCAAACTGGCATTTCACTGATGACACAGGCTTATACAAAAACCGTAATATATGTGCCCAAACTGAAGCAATAAATTTTTTTTGAATTATTAAAAATTCATTATTTATCAAGTACAGCAACTGAATATAGAACATTGCAAGAAGCTTATTTATAGGTATGCAAAGGCACAATTTCAGAAATAATTTTTGCTACCAAGAACTATCATAAAGATCCCGAGAACCATTTATGAGTGGATCAATCCAAAACAACCTATGAGAGAATATTTGACCTTCAGGCTGCAAAGTGATAGATTCCCGCCCCCGACCCCGCCACGTCGGATTCGAAATCTATGCAACGTCAAGGTGCTCGGGCCCCGGTCTTACTGCACAGGAGAAACCTACCTTAGGGATTAGGGATTTGACTGTATAGTTAGTTTTATCCACGGCATCACCGATTATCAAAACTGCTTGCCCCGACCTCTTCACCAATCTCCTACCACAGTTTTTCTAAAACAAGCAAAGACCCAGACACGTAAAGCTCAATCTCAGGAACCTGGCCGAAGTAGCCGACCTAGATATCCAAGAATCCAACCCAGATATTTATTAGCAGAAACCACATTTAGTTAAACCATTCCAAAGAACCACATGTCCCCCTACCCGCTTAATCTCCTACACTTTGTACTAGGTGAGGTCTCCATTGCCTGTCTATGGAGGGCAAAAAGTGAAAGGTGGCGAAAGTGAAATCAAAACCGGCTTCTGCCAGGATTTCGGGGGGGGTCCGCCACCAACAGTTCGGCAGGCCCGTTCAACTGCGCACCGCCCGCTAAGTCCTGGGGCTGCAGGCATGTCCCTCGCGATCAGCCGTTCCTCGGGCGCGGAGGAGCGGAGAGCTCCGAGGGGCTGCCGGGGACGCGTGTGCTTGGAGCCGGCCCGAGCCGGCTCAGGCCCTCCTGCGCCGCGGCCGCGGATGACTTTGCGTGCCAGTCCCTCCCGCGGGCGGCCGTAACCTTCGCCGAACCTTGCGCCTCAGGGCCCGCCCCACCGGCAGGGCCCGCCCCGCGCGCGCAGCGCCACAGGCCCGCGCGCCCGTCCGTCCGCGCCGCCCCGCCCCTCCCCTCCCCCGCCGGCGGCTTCCCTTCCCGGGCCCCTAAAGGACAATGCAGGAGGGGAGGGGGCGGAGGGACGCAGCTGGGCGAGGGCAGCGCCGCGAGCGCCCACCGGCCGGCTGGCCGGCCGCTCCAGGTGTCCCGCGGCCGCCGCACTCTGGGCGCCGCACCCCGGCCGCACGTCCGCTCCCCACCTCGCCGCGCCTCCCCCCAGAGAACCGCTCCCAGCGCGGCGACACCCGCCCATTGTGCGGACTCATCGTCCGCCCCGTGCGCCGGCGCCCGGCTCCCCAGGGCCGGGGTCCCCGGGCCAGCAGCCCACCGCACGCCCGGGGTCCGGCCGGGGTCCTCGCGGAGCCCGCGGCCCGGCGGGGCGGCCCGGCCTCCCTCAGGCCGGTCCCGGAGACCCTCGGCCGCGGTGGCGGCCCGCCCCAGCCGCCCAAGGGGCCGCGGCCCGCTCAGCCCGCCCAGCCCACCCGCGGTACCTGCCGAGCGGCCGGGCGTCGCGGCGGCTGGCGGGGGCGCCTCCTCGCTCCGAGGGCTCCGAGCGGCTGCCGAGCGCCGGGCAGCCCTGGCCTGCGCCTTACGTAAAGCGGCGGCGGCTCCGGCGCCACTCGGCGGAGGGCGGGAGGCGGCGCACCGCGGCCGCTCCGCTCCGTTACCCGGCAACTGGCCTCAGCGCCCAGCCAACCGGGCGCGCTCCATATCCTTCCGCCCAGGAGCCGGGATTACATCAGCGCCACCGCCCCGCCCCGGCCCCGCCCCTCCGGCCGGCGCTGGGCTTCCCGACACGGGCGGGCGAGCGGAGGGCCCTGGAGCCTGGCGGAGCCTTGCTGCTGCCGGTGGGCGCTGGGAGTCGCCGGGAGGTTGGAGGACAGGAGGCAGGAGCCCACCCGGTGTGCGGGGCGTAGGAGCGGAGACGCCCCCTGCGGAGGGGCGAGTGGGGCTCCTGAACTCCGCCGCCGCCCCTCCCCGCCTCCGGGCTGCCTCGGTCCCCGCCTTCCCGGCACACGCTCCACCTGTCTGCGGCCCCCTCCTCGCCGCGTCCTGGGATGGCTGGAGTGGGCGGTTTAAAATACAGGCTTAAAAAAAAAAATTTTTTTTTTAACCCAGAAGACAAGCTAAAGAAATGTGACATGGCTCTTTTTATTAAGTAGGCAAAAATAAATTCTGGAAGATTCGGAAGTGGGAACCAAAAATGTGCACTAACCTTTTAATCAAAGTCTCTTCACACCCACCCACTTTTCCTAAATGTGATTCGTAGGTCTGTCCTTAAAAAGGCAAATAAGTATCACAGGCGCCAGAGAGAAAGGAGCCTTGGAGATTGCCAATTTTCTTAAGAGGGAGCATGACCTGCCTGGGGGTCATTCTCCATTGATTTATTTGTTGAGCACCTACTAAGTGCCAGGCACTGAGCTTTCCTTTCAGAACTTGCGAAGCAAGGTTCCCGCACCAGCTCCCTGGCATAGGAGAAGCTGACGTACAGGCTGGGAAGGGGCAAACTGGATATTACGGGCTGGGTGGGTGCTGGAGGGATGGACCACAAACTATTTGCACACTTTCTACAAAGTGCTTTTCTGTACACCTGTGTTTTGTTCTTAAGAAGAATCCTGAGTCAAGGCATTATTGTTCCCATCTCACAGGAGAGAAACCCGAGGCTCAGAGAAAGTAAATGATTTCACCTAAGCTTTACTGCTCCAGAAGAAGTGAGGTCTTCTGACTTCCCCAAACCACACTGCCTCTTGCAGGATTTGAACCCAGGCTCCTGGCTGTGAGGTCTGGGATCTTCTCCTTTACACAGCTCTCTCCCTTCATCAGTTTGCTCCCAGTTTTATTCTGTGAGGTTCATCTCAACTGAATGTGTCTCATCATGAATCACAGTGCATTCAATCCGTGTCTTCTGAGCACCTGTTCTGGGCCTTGCTGGACGCCAGGCAGGGGCGACCCTGCCCTCTTGGAGATCAAACTCTGAAAAGAGGGAGAGGATGAAAGGGTGTGGGAAATCCAGAGTGACCTGGGTGCAAAGAAGGGGCAAGTAATGGAGCTTCGGAGTCTAGTTCCCAGGTGCCCTCGGACCTGGGATTCACAGACCAACCAGAGAAATTTACCCCCCAATATAGGGGATTTGCAAAGAGTGGTCAACTTTTAATTTTTGCCGCGTTAACTTTGTCGTCATCTACGCTCATCATTTAGTGAAAAGGACTTATTAACAGTAAAAAATAAAAATACAGTCAGCCCTCTGTACCCATGGGTCTGCATCCGTGGACTCAAACAACCATGGATCAAAAATACTTGAGAAGGGCTTCCCTGGTGGTGCAGTGGTTGAGAGTCCACCTGCCGATGCAGGGGACACGGGTTCGTGCGGCGGTCCGGGAAGATCCCACATGCCGCGGAGCGGCTGCACCCGTGAGCCATGGCCGCGGGGCCTGCGCGTCCGGAGCCTGTGCTCCGCAACAGGAGAGGCCGCAGCAGTGAGAGGCCCGTGTACCGCAAACAAAACAAAACAAAACAAAACAAAACAAAACAAAAAAATACGTAAGAAAAAAATTCCGGGAAGTTCCAAAAAGCAAATTTTGACTTCGCCACAACTATTTACATAACATTTACATTGTATTTATAACTATTTACATCGCATTAGGTGTTATAAATAATCTAGAGATGATTTAAAGTATGAAGGAGGGGAATGTGCATGGCTTATATGCAAATACTGTGCCATTTTATGTAAGGGACTTGGGTATCCTCCAATTTTGGTATTGAAAGGGTCCTGAAACCAATCCCTGCTGAACGGAGGGATGATTGTAGTAACAATATATCTCAGATATTCTCAGAGAAAGGTAACACGGTTGGCAACCTTTTAGTCACACACACACACACACACACACACACACACACGGGTTTTCTGACATTTTTCTCATTTTGCCACAGACCAGTTTTTATAAACCACGAACTAGTGGGACCAGAAGGCTTCTTGGAGGAAGAAGTATTTAAACTGAGTAGGAATTAACTAGTATTAGTATGATTTTGAGGTGGTGGGGGAAGATTACAGGTTAGAGAATGAAAATATCTTGTTTACTTTGTTTCCTTAACAAAACAGCCCCCCTGGGAATTCCCTGGCCGTCCAATGGTTTGGACTCTGTGTTCTCACTGCTGAGGGCCCAAGTTCAATCTCTGTGGTGCGGCCAAAACAAAAACAAAAGCAAACAAACAAAAAATCCAGCCCCCTTGCCTTCAGATTATTTGTTTTTTTGCCATTTATTTATTTATGTGTGGCTGCGTTGGGTCTTTGTTGCTGCGTGTGGGCTTTCTCTAATTGCGATGAGTGGGGGCTACTCTTCGCTGGCTGCGGTGGGCGGGTTTCTTATTGTGATGGCTTCTCTCGCGGAGCACGGGCTCTAGGCACGCGGGCTTCAGTAGTTGTGGCTCGCCGGCTTTAGAGCACAGGCTCAGCAGTTGTGGCACGCGGGCTTAGTTGCTCTGCGGCATGTGGAATCTTCCTGGACCAGGGCTTGAACCCGTGTCCCCTGCATTGGCAGGTGGATTCTTAACCACTGCGACACCAGCAAAGTCCCAGAGTATTTGTTTTGATGAAAGTCCTAGAAGGCTAGGCTGACTCCAGCCTCAGGGCTTTTGCACTTTCTGATTTCTCTTCACAGAACCTTCTGTCCCCAGATGTTTGCATAGCTGGCTCCTCCTTGTTCAAAGCTCAGCTATAATGTCACCTGCTAAGAGACACCTTCCCTGATCCCCACTTTAAAGTAGCCAGCCTTCCCAGTCATGATGCCACCATCCTGTTTCGTTTTGGTTTTTATCCATAGCTCTCATCAGTATCTGAAATTATCTTGGTTGTATGTTTATTTACTCTTTAAGCTCAGCCTCCCTTCCACCGAAGACCTGGATCCCAGGAGAGCAGTCATCTTGTCCACGGTGTTCACCGACGCACCACAGGGCCTGCCAGTTCGTAGATGAATGACTGAAAGGTCATCTGTAATGTAGTCCAAGTAGACACACATGAGAAAACAACCCCGTGTTCATGGGAGCCGTCGGGAACTGGGTTCTCAAGCATGAACCCACACTCTTTTTTAAAATTAATTAATTAATTTATACTTTATTTTTGGCTGCATTGGGTCTTCATTGCCGCACGCGGGCTCTCTCTAGTTGCGGCGAGCAGGGGCTACTCTTCATTGCGGTGCGCGGGTTTCTCATTGCGGTGGCTTCTCTTGTTGCGGAGCATGGGCTCTAGGCGCGCGGGCTTCAGTAGTTGTGGCACGCGGGCCCAGTAGTTGCGGCTTGCAGGCTCCAGAGCGAGCCACGAGCCTCCAAAGCTTTAAGGAATGTCAAAGGCAGGGTGGCACAGTAAAGAGTGTGGGTTCAGACTTCCCTGGTGGCACAGTGGTTAAGAATCCGCCTGCCAATGCAGGGGACACGGGTTCAAGCCCTGGTGCAGGAAGATCCCACATGCTGCAGAGCAACTAAGCCCGTGCGCCACAACTACTGAGCCTGCCCTCTGGAGCCCCACTTCAGGATTTTGTAAAGAGAAACCATCTTGGCCTCTGTGTATGTCTGTGATCATTCATTTCTCCAGTCTGAGAGCCACCTGTCTAGGCTCTTTAACCCCTGCACGAGGACAAGGCAATGAGAGGGGGAATGTGACAACTTCCAGTGCCCTCTGACTTTGATGTGCTGGACTCCAGCAAGGATTTCGGTGGATGCCAGCTGGGGCAGTAGTTTTGCAACCCCATGTATGCGTGGTGAACAGCAGGATGGGGCTGAGTCCAGGATGCTTGGTGATGCTGTGCAACCCACACTGACTGATAGAAAGCAGGGGTCAAGCCTCCTCGGCTCTGTGACCTTGGGTATGTAATCTCCCTCTCTGGGCCTCAGTTTCCCCTTCTACACAGCAAGGGACTCAGGCAGGAAGGTTTCAAATGTCTCCTTTTTGTTTTTTTTCTTTTTCCTTTGAATTTTGGAAACAAAATTTCAATGAAGCTACACTTTAATACAAGTGGGAGGCTAGGGAGGGAGGGGTAGAAGGCATATGGGAAATTTCTGTCCTTTCTGCTCCATTTTGCTATGAAACTTAAACTGCTCTAGAAAATAAAGCCTGATTTTAAAAATCAAAGAATGTGTACAAACCTCAGCTGTGTCCAACACTGACAATAGCAGCCCATTTACTGAGCCCCCAGCTGTGTGCCATACTGATCCCACACATCAGCCAGCAGTGGAGAGGTTACCCCTATGTGCAGTTAGAGACGCCGAAGGCTCTGGAGGGGTTAGGCGGCCTGCCCCAGGCCATGCTGCTACCGTGTGGCAAGCATGGAGATTTGACTGTAGCCCTGCTCTTTACACTGTGCCCCGCTGTGTCTGAGAGTCCATCCCAAGCCAGCTTTTCAGTGAATGATCCCCCGACCAGAGAAGCTCCCCACTGACTCCCCTTGGGACCCACCCCCTCCTTCAGGATTCTAACGTTCTTCTCAGCTTGGACGTTGTCACTCAAGGCGGCCAGCTGGGCCTACAGCCCCTCCTCTCAGCGGCCCTGCATTCCTCTTGGGGGTGCCAGATACCCTTCCAGCATCTGGAGAGTTGAGGTCAAGCCTCTGACACAGCCTCACAGTATGACCTTGAGGAACCCACTGACCTTGACAAGTCTTCCAGTTCCATGAGAAGATGGAGGGGTAATAGGCCTGCCCTGCTTGGCTGTTAGCTGTGCTCAAGGCCAAACAAAATCAGAGGCGCGGTCTTGCCATTATTCTTCCAGATTTGTTCTGATGGCTGCTGGCTTTTTCCTCATTCCTACCCCTTCACCCCAATCCACGGAGAACTCAACAGTGGCGCCGGCGACGGGCCAATCTAGAGGTCGGGTAGTACGGTGGTTAAGCCCACTGGGTTGAAGCAGAGCTCCACCACTTATTAACTTGCTGACGTGGGTAAGCTATTTAGTCTCTCAGTTTTCTCATCTGCAAAATGGTGTAATGATAATAGTATCCACCTGGGACTTCCCTGGTGTTCCAGTGGATAAGACTCCAGGCTCCCAATGCAGGTGGCCCAGGTTAGATCCCTGGTCAGGGAACTAGATCCCGCACGCATGCCACAACTAAGACCCGGTGCAGCCAAAATAAATAAATATATATATATTTTTAAAATAATAATAATAGTATCCACCTGAGAGGGTTGTTGTGAGGGGGATACGTGAATCCATGCAGAGGATCAGAATAGTGCCCGGTGCACAGGAAACACTCCGTAAACGCCAGCCCCAGCTCCGGTCCCTTCTTCCTCTGTCCCATCTCACTCCACCGCTTCACCCCATCCCTCAGCAGGCTCCTGGGGAAGTTTCATCTACTCCACAGCTTGAACGAACGTGGAGATGAGGGACACGTGCATCTCTCTCCTGACCTTTCTCTGAGGCCCCAGACTTGCCTCCTGCACTTGTCACCTTGCTGGTGGGGACCCGCACTGCAGCATGTCCACAGCTAACTCATTGCCTTCCCCAAATAATCAGTGCCCTCTCCCCAGCCGCTGAGCTAGAGCCCTCATGCTCTGCCCTATTAAATTTGCTCCAGAAATGACCTTGCAGTCAGGCTCTGAGGTCCGGCGACCAGGGTGGGAGTCCACTGCTGCCGCTCGGTAGCTGTGCAACCTTCAGCAGGTTACTTCCTCTCTCTGAGCTGGCTTCCCAACCTCGAAGATAGAAACCACCAGAGCACCCTGCAGGAGCAAACACCAGTCTCTTAATTGCCCAGGATATGAAGCCCCTTCCTGCGACTGGAGAAACCGCCTCCCACGTGTGAGTCTGGGTGGGAAGCAAGGCTGACGTCCCTCTGCTGGAGCCTGAAGGCTAGACATTGACCACACCTCCCAGCCTCCCGGCCTCAGCACTCATGGTTTGTTATTATTAGTAACAGAGGCTTCCTCTGCACTGGTTTGCCCTTCTACGCCCAGGAGGACCCTGTGTCTGGGCAACTGACATGTAAAGGGCTTGGAGGTGATTTTTAATCAAGGTATTAAACTGTGAGCATAGCCTACCAGCAGCTTGTCAGACACCAGGCCTTCCATAGGAGAGGGTGCTCCATCCAGGTGATATTTAAAAGCCCGGAGCAGGTGAGCTGGAAGGTAGTCATTCCCTCTTCTCCATCAGAAGGGGCTCCCCTGCTGCCATACCAGGAGGAGGGGCCGGGAAGGCATAAGAGGGGTTGCCTTTCAGGAAAGCAGGTCCCATCACTGGGAAGCCTGGGCAGACCGAGATCCTCTCCATTTACCTCCACGTCTTGGGCCAGACCAGTTCTCGCACCATTCTTGTCAGTGCACAGCATGGGGCAGTTCCCAGCCAGGAAAGGACGACAGGAAATTGGCCCTTGTCTTCCAAGCGCTAAGGGCACAGGGCCCTTACGAGGGCACTGATGTGTTTGACTCCCACCTCCTGCGCTCTCAGGCCAGGGCTGTGCTATGTGGATCAGATGTGGACACTTTGAGGACCACACTGTCTCCCAGGGACTACGTGTACGTAACAGAACGTGACAGAGCAAAAATGAAGGAAGACACACTGACCTGACATTTGTTCAGTGCCTACTGTATCCATTTCCTAGTGCTGCTGGAAAAAGTGCAACAGAAATTTGTTGTCTCACAGCAATGGAAGCTGGAAGTCTGAAATCAAGGCATCAGCAGGGCTGTGTCCGTCTGAAGGCTCTAGGGAAGAATTCTTTCCTCTCTTCTAGATTCTGTTTTTTGTTTTGTCTTGTTTTGTTTTGGCTGCGTTGGGTCTTCACTGCTGCATGCAGGCTTTCTATAGTTGCAGCGAGTGGGGTCTACTCTTCGTTGCAGTGCGCCGGCTTCTCATTGCGGTGGCTTCTCTTAGGCATGTGGGCTTCAGTAGTTGTGGCACGCAGGCTCAGTAGTTGTGGCTCGTGGGCTCTAGAGCGCAGGATCAGTAGTTGTGGCACACAGGCTTAGTTGCTCTGCAGCATGGGGGATCTTCCCAGACCAGGGCTCAAACCCATGTTCCCTTCATTGGCAGGTGGGTTCTTAACCACTGCTCCACCAGGGAAGTCCCTAGCTTCTGTTGTTTTCCAGCCATCCTTGGCATTCCATGGCTTGTAGATGCATTACTCCAACCTCTGCTTTGGTTGTCACATGGCCATCTTTCCTCTGTCTCTCTCTCTTCTTATGAGGACGCCAATCATATTGGAGTAGGGGCCCACCCTACTCAATATGACCTCATCTTTACTAATTACATCTGCAAAGACTATTTCTGAATAAGGTCACTGAGGTACTGGGGATTAGGATTTCAACATATCTTTTGCGGGGAACACAGTTCAACCCATAACATCTTCTATGTTCTTGGTCTTGTGTATTACACACACTATCTAATTTAATTCCCACAAGAAGGGAGGGACTATTATTATCTTTGTTTTACAGAGGGGGAAACTGAGGCTCAGGGAATTGAAGTAATTTTCACAAGTTTACAGTTCAGCTGGTTCACAGATTCAGGACTGGGAAACAGCCAGGTCCCTGTCAATCCCACATCTAGTTTTCTTCCCTTCCATCTTTCTGTCCATTGATTCAACAAACTTGACAGATACTGTGTTAGACTCCTGGTACACATTGGTAAGTAAAGCGAGCATGGCTCCATGGAACTTACAACCTAAGTATGGAAACCAACTATAATAAAAATAGAAATATATCATTACTAACCTGTTAAATGCTCTAAGAAGAAACAAACAGGGGGAATCTACTTAACTATCTACTTAGACTTTTATCAGCAAAAGGTTTCTCTGAGGAAGTGATATTCAGCTTGAGGTTTGGAAAACGAAAAGGACCCAGGTTTTTGTGATCAGTACCGGAAGGTAGGTTGAAGGGAGTATTCCAGGCAGAGGAATAGCACATACAAACGTCCTAAGGCAGGGGAGGTCATAATGCACTGAGAAAATGAAAGCAGTTTGGCATGGCTGGAGGATTCCAGGTGACACTGGAGCGGTGGGATGTGTGTGTGTGTGTGAACAGAGTGCAGATCAAGCCTGGCCTTGTAGGCTATGGCAAGGAGTTTGGAATTTGTTCGTAGCATAGGTGGGAGCCGCGAATCTATGGTGAGTGTGCTATGGAAGAATTCGTTTACCTATTCAGCCCATTTGGATTGAGCACTTACGATACGCTTCATGTTCTGGAGGTGTTTGCATGGCGGGGTATGGGGGGGGTCTCAGGTCTCCCGGGTGCCAGATCAAACCTCAGTTCAACAATGTCCCCAAGCCAAGGCCACCATTCAGGAGCCGTGTGTCAGAAGAAGGAGCCAGGCTTCGGCTCTCACTTGCTGGTGATCCTGGGCAAGTTATGTCCTTTCTTAGGGCTCCTGCTTCCTCCCTTGCAAAGTTGTCAGTGCCATGTGTGCACCTGCGAAGGAGAGAGAGAAAAGGAAGGTCCTCTTGGTGACCCTCTGCCCTTGACTTCTAACCGTATCTGAGACTCAGGGGAAGTGGCAAGTTTGTACAGTGCCCAGAGCCAGACTGTGGCCAAAGCTGTCTGACTTTGGGTGACGACTGAGCCTCAGTTTCCTTATCTGTAAGAGAGGGTTAATAATACCTACCTGGGGGAATTCCCTGGTGGCCCAGTGGTTAAGAATCTGCCTTCCAATGCAGGGGACGTGGGTTCGATCCCTGGTCAGGGAACTAAGATCCCACATGCCACAGTGTAACTAAGCCCACACACTCTGGAGCCCGAACGCCACAACTAGAGAGAAGCCCACACGCTGCAACGAAGATCCTGCGTGCCACATCTAAGACCCGACGCAGCCAAATAAATAAATAAATATTAAGAAAAAAAAAAACATACCTGGTGCAGGGAATGAGCATTCAGAACTCTTGCTATACCTGGAATTGCCTTCAGGAAGGTTGTACATATTTGGACTGTGAGCAATGGAAGCTTTTGCTGAGCACCTACTATGTACATATTTTGTGCAAAGAACGTTCACCTATATTATTTCCTTTCAATCTCATCCACTGTCCCACGAGTCCCCATTTAACAGGTGAGGACGCTGAGGCTCAGAGGGCTGAAGTGACTTGTCCCAGGTGACTGGACCCAGCATTGGAAACCGACTCTCCCTTCTAGTGCTCTGTCCACTTTAAACAGCCATGGGTGTCCCAAGATGGGACTGACCTTCTCAGGAGTTGTGAGAAACTTGTAAGGGGAGTATGTGTGTGTGGCCTGATCACTTAGCTGAGATCTTGCAAGAGATATTGAAGCACTTAGTGTGGTCTAGACAGGCTGAGCTCCAAGGACCTCTCCAACCCTGCAACTTTGGGACGATAGCATTGAAGGCTGGCTAAAGAGAGCATCTATTTTTAATTATTTTCTTTTCACAAATGCATTTTTTTAATATATATAAATTTATTTATTTATTTTTGGCTGCGTTGGGTCTTCGTTGCTGCGCGCGGGCTTTCTCTAGTTGCGGCGAGCAGGGGCTACTCTTTGTTGCAGTGCGCAGGCTTCTCATTGTGGTGGCTTCCCTGTTGCAGAGCATGGACTCCAGGCTCATGGGCTTCAGTGGTTGTGGCACGTGGGCTCAGTAGTTATGGCACGTGGGCTCAGTAGTTGTGGTGCGCGGGCTCAGTAGTTGTGGGGCGCAGGCTCAGTAGTTGTGGCTCACGGGCTTAGTTGCTCCGCGGCATGTGGGATCTCCTGGACCAAGGCTCGAACCTGTGTCCCCTGCATTGGCAGGCGGATTCTTAACCACTGCGCCACGAGGGAAGTCCCAAGAGAGCATCTATTAAGCCACAACCTGAGGAGGAAGCAAGGAGGGTGGTGGTTACAGCTGGAGTCTGGAGGCCTGAGTCCCGATCAAATGGGATACACCCAGAGGCCAGGAAACTCCTGATACCAGATAGGCCACTGTTGAGTCTCCTGCCTGCACTTGGTCACTTCCAAGGCCACTGTGAAAACCCAGTGAAAAGGGTGGCTGGTGGATGCCTTTGCCAGTTCATGCCCGTGCAAATACATAATGACGCTTCCCCAGCCTCAGCCCAATTGAAGTTAAATTGACTTTAACGCCCAATTTCAAGGGACTGACTCCTCCACTTGTCAGTTGCATAGCCTTGGGCCCAGTCCCTGCCCCTCCTGGGCCTTAGCTTTCTTATCTGTAAAATGGGTATGAGGATAATCGTGTCCATCTCCTAGGTTGTTGTGAGTTTAGAGGGAGACAGATAATCTATGTAACATGCTTGCTCACTGTCTGGGACCAGATCTGAACCATAAGCAGATCACGTTGACAATGATCATCGGAAAGTCTGGAATCATTTCCCGGGGTTTTCAGGAGGCTTTGTTTGGCTATAAGAGACTTTGCCTCTCTTAGCTTAGCTTCTATGGGAAATGTGTTCAGAAGGGAACTGAGATGTTTAAAGGGGACAGAGGGTAGCGTTTGTTGGGTGCTGTGCCATGCAACTGCCCTTTCTATTTTCTCATCAAACCTTCACTAAAACATGAGACCTTGATGATGCTTTGGGGATTGGATTTGACTCGGGGGTCACGTCAAGTGGGCTTCCACCCCCACTCCCACCCCTCAGTCTACTCTCATCTCAGCTGCCAGAGCAGTGTGATTATAAATCACATCAGGTCATGTTACCCTCCTCTCCCAGCACCTCCAGTTGTTTCCCACATCATTCAGAGTAAATGTCAAAGTTCTTTTCCCACAAGGTCCTCACCCACCAGGCTGCTTCTGACCTGCTCTCACATCCCACCCCCAAGCCCGGCTGTAGCCATATTGGCTTTTTGCTATTCCCTAATTCTGCACAGTCAGCCTCAGGGCCTTTGCACTCGCTATTCTCTTGACCTGTAATGTTTTTCTCCCACACACCTGCGTGATTACTTCCTCACCGCGTTCAAGCTTCAGTCAGAAATTATGTGTATGCGTGTCCTGTGTCTGCTGTAACAGATGGCCACAAACGGGTGGCTTAAAACAACAGAAATCGATTTTCTCACAGTTCCCGAAGCCAGAAGTTCAAAATCAAGGTGTCATCAAGGGCCTTGCTCCCTCTCAGGGCTCTCAGGGAGAATCCCTTGTCTCTTCCAGCTTCTGATGTTTCCAGGCATTCCATGACTTGTGGCCACATCATTCCAGTCTCTGCCTCTGTGGTCACACTGGGCCTTTACGTGACCTTCTCTGTGTATCTCTGTCTTTGCTTCTTCTTATAGGGACACTTGTCATTAGCTTTAGGGCCCACCTGGATAATCCAGGGTGAACCCATCTCGAGACCTGTAATTTAATGACACTGGCAAATACCCTTTTCCCAAATACGGTCACATTCACAGGTCCTGGGTGGACATATTTTGGGGGGAGTGCACCATTCAACCCACTACATTATGGCCCTAAAAATCTTCTACGGTCACCAAATAGCGCAGCCACCTGTCCTTCCAGCTGTGGTATCTGGTTTTGTCCTTCACGGCACTAACCATCATGTGCTTTCTTGCACATGCATTTGTCCCTGGCGCTCCTCTCTGCTCTAATTGTAAGCCTCAGGAGGGCAGGCAGGGCTTTGCCTACCTTTTTTTTTTTTTTTTTTAATTTTTTGGCCACACTGCACGGCCTGTGGGGATCTTAGTTCTGTGACCAGGGATCAAACCCGTGCCCCCTGCAGTGGAAGCGCGGAGCCCTAACCACTGGACCTCCAGGGAAGTCCCTAGGGCTCTGTCTACTTCGAGCACTGCTGCATTCCCAGCCCCTAGCACAGGACCTCACACACAGCAGGTGCTCAGAATAAATACTGGTTGAATGAATAAATAAAGATCAGAGAATGCCAAAGATTTACAGTCCGATTTGGATCATTCCTAAGAGACAGAATTGTTCCTAACAGCTCATGATACTGTGGTGTTTACAGGGGGAATAGATATAATGGATGCCTGTTAAAATGGATTTTATATTTGTGTTTATGTACCATAATTATGTCACAGTCTGATGACAATGCTTAAGTATCCTTAACAGGAAGCGGACATCTTCCAGGAAGAGGTGACCTTAGGCGAGAAGATACGTCAGGTAAAGTTCATGGCACAGAGCATGCCACAGAGCAAGCCGGCAGGGGCAGGTGGTTTACTTCTCGAGCCTCTGTTTCCCACATGGAAAAGTGGGACTGGGTGGCGGATCCCTAAAGCCCGTTCAGCTCAGACTGGGAGACCTCGGTGGCAGGAACGTCCACCTGCCCTGCCTGTCCTGACCCAAAGCCTGGGGTGCACTTCTCAGCTCTGATTAACATATTCCTCCTCCAAAGTCCTGCTCATGTGTCCTTTTGTCCAGGAAAATCTCCTGTGAGGTGGTCTGCCGCCCCGCTCTCCTGCCCTGTAGTTATGTGCGATGTGTTTGCTGCCGTGTCTGTCTTCCCCACAAGACTGGGCCCCCAAGTTCTTTATCTCTCGTACCTCTGGTTGGCTGGGACAAATGCCACCTTCTCCAGATGCCTTCCTGGGCCCCAACCAGAGGGCTGCCTTCCCTCCCCGGGAACTCCCAGGAACATTGGCCCCGCCAATGAAAAAACCCTACCATATTATTCATGTTTCTTTCTTCATAGTCTCTTTCTGTTTATTTACTTGTCTCTTGCCTGTCCTCCCCAATAGGACATCAGCCCCAGGGCAGGGACCTGGCCCAGAATAGAGCTTGGTACACGGTAGGTACCCAAGTGAGAAGGCAGTTCCCAGCACCCAGCAAGGATCTTCAGGTGGCGGAGGGCACTCAGGCCTATTGGAGCTGTCAGCATGTATCTGGGCATCTCATCTCGCTCCTCCCTAGACCTCAGAGCTAGAAGGATCTGGATGCCCTCCTGACCTAACGCTCATACAGCAGGCCAGAGAGGGTGAGTGGTGTGCCCAAGCTCACACAGCAGAAGTTGCCTGACACCCCCTCCTCCTAACTTCATGCCCACTGATTGCTCCTCTCTCCTGGGTCCCCTTTCGTGTTTTCCCTCAGTCAAGTATTCAGCTCTCTTTCTGAGCGCCACGCTCTTCCCCTGAATTGTACCCACTGAACAGACATATGGCAGGGAGGTTTGTGTTGGGGAACCACTGGCTGGGAACCACTCACTTTGTCCTGAGTCTGAATCCTGCCTCTCACGCTTCCCAGCAGAAGGACCTGGGCAACTTGGGTCATTTCTTTTTCCTTCTGAAAGATGTTTAATGGCCATAAAATACATGTAACATAAAATATACTAGCTTAAACATTTCTAAGTACACAGTTCAGTGGTACAGTTCAGTGGTATCAAATACATTCACAATGTTGTGCAACCTTCACCACCATCCATCTCCATAATCGTCATCTTGCAAAACTGAAACTGTGCACATTAAACAATAACTTCCATTCCCCACGCCCGCTGCCCACCCCCAGCCCTTGGCAACCTTTCCACTTTCTGTTTCTACGAGTTTGACTACTCTAGGGACCTTGTTAAGTGAAATCATACAGGGTTTGTCTTTTGGGGACTGGATTGTTTCACTTAGCATAATGTCCTCAAGGTCCATCCATGGAGAAAGTGTCAGAATTTCCCTCCTTTTTAAAGCTCAGTAGCATTCCATTGTGCAGATCCACGCTGTTTATCGATGGACACGATCCACGCTGTTTATCGATGGACACGATCCACGCTGTTTATCGATGGACACGATCCACGCTGTTTATCGATGGGCACGATCCACGCTGTTTATCGATGGGCACGATCCACGCTGTTTATCGATGGACACGATCCACGCTGTTTATCGATGGACACGATCCACGCTGTTTATCGATGGGCACGATCCACGCTGTTTATCGATGGACACGATCCACGCTGTTTATCGATGGACACGATCCACGCTGTTTATCGATGGACACGATCCACGCTGTTTATCGATGGGCACGATCCACGCTGTTCATCGATGGACACGATCCACGCTGTTTATCGATGGGCACGATCCACGCTGTTCATCGATGGACACTTGCGTTGCTTCCACCTTTTGGCTACCGCGAATGGGGCTGCCACGGTGCATTTCTTTTTAAGCCACATTCCTCATTTGCAAAATGGTGTCCCTGTCCTGATACTTTAGATGAATTAATTTCCCTGCCATTTGCTTAATTAGCCACGGAGGCCTCGTAAGCAGGCCTAGTATTTGCTGAGTACTCTCTGAGTGCTGGGTGCCCTTCTGGGCTTTACATGTGTTGACGCATCAGATCCTCTCAATCCTGCGAGGCAGGTGCCGTTGCTCTCCCATTTTACGGAAGCAGAGAGAAGTAGCAACCTTGCCAACGGTCGAACAGCCAGGAAGTGGCTGAGCTGGGACGGGACTTCCTGGTTCCAAAGCCTGGTCTCCCTCAGTCACGTATTTTCCCACGTGACTGGGCTTCTCCCACCCATGGTGCTGGGGGCAGTGTGTTCACAGATTCCCTGGTGACCGTTCCTATGACCCCCCCGCCCCCGCACCGCTGCTGAGTCCCTGGCTTGTCCCAAGCATTCCTGGTGGCGGGAAGTGAACCACCGAGGGGGTCGGTCCTGGCTGCCCTGGGGAAGAAGATGGAGAAAAGCACTAGAAGTCTCTGCAGACAATCTGGTTGGCAGAAAGTTACCCAGCTGTCCCAGCAAAGTAGATGTTCCTTCAACCCAGCTTTTGAAAAACAAAACAACAACGAAACCCACTCAGGAATCGCGGAAATTCCTATTTCATCCATCTCTCTTGAACAAACGGCTAAAAGAAAACCACATTCCATCCAATTGACATGATCAAGGGGAATATCTAACAATATTCACATAGAACAGCACATTAATTTAATGCCAAAAAAATCAAAATCCATCATCTAACTTATTTCCACCATCAAATGGAAAGAAGAGTACATATGGTTCCATGGAAGACTTACCTGAAGGGGAAAGTTGCTATAAAGTCAGACACCCTTCCCATGCGTGGCTTGATATATAGCATTTCAAGGAGCTTTTGAATTTCTACCTCAAGACCATCGGGCCTAATTACCCTGGTAGCTGACCCAGGGCCCACTTTTGAAGCAAAGGTGCTTGTGGGTCCTCTGAAGAGCCCCCTCCTTCTCCCATGCTACCCCAACATTTCAGCTACCTTCCAGAGGGCGTCAGTTTTGTCTGGGATAATTGTCAGTTGCACCAGGCTTGGAGAAATCAGCTGGTTCTTTGCATCCAGGAAACAGACAAACTTCTTCGGCCCCTAATCAGATTGGCAGTTCAAGGTGGTAGCAAAGCACTTATTTATTTATCATTAATATTTTCTATAAAAAAAGATGGTAACCACCTAGGGCTAGAGCCACCTGGTCTCTGAAAACAGCTCTCGTTTCCCGAGAGCCTACTGTGCGCCAGGTACTTCCCTCCATCAACTCTCTAACCTGCTTAGTCGCCCCTTGGGGCCCCTCACACCTTTGTCAGGTGAGGACACCAAGGCTCTGAAAGGACCAGTGAGTCTCCGGAGGCCACAGAGCAAGGAAGTTGCAGAGACAGGATTGGAACCCAGCGCTGGCAGTGGCCAAAGCTGTGCTCTTTTCTCCATCCCAAGTGTTGCTCCTATTCTCTGCCTAGCTTTTTACCTTAATTGTCCTGGTTTAAGAGAGACTCCAAGAGCTGTGGGCAAGGCCTTGGTCAGGGGGTGTGGACTTTGGAGGAGGTAATTCAGGGTGAAAGTTCAGCAAAACCCAATGTCTGTTGGAGGCTGAACTGCCAAGACTCTCAGAGAAGGGGAAGCAATGTCGACCAGAGCTGGGGCACGTGCAGGGGAGCAAGGGGCTCAGGATTAAGGTTTGAGGTTCTTAGTTTGAGGCCCCTATCAGACCTTGGGGCAAGGATTCAGTGCAAATGTGTTATTCTGGAGGTGAGGTCTGCAGAATAACGGCTCCCAAAGCTGTCCACTTGCTAATCCCAGGAACCTGTGAATCTGTTACATTACACGGCAAGAGGAACTTTGCAGACGTGAATAAGGTTACAGACCACAGATGGGGAGATTATCCTGGGTTATCTGGCCAGTAATCTAATCACATGAGTCCTTAAAAGTGGAAGAGGAGAGGGACAGAGGAATGGATCAGAGAGACGCGATGTGAGAAGAACTTGACCTGCTGGCTTTGAGGACGGAGGAAAGGGCCACGAGACAAGGAATGCAGGAAGCCTCTAGAAGCTGGAAAAGGCAGGGCAAAGATTCTCCCCTAGCGGCTCCAGAAAGGAACGCAATCCTGCAGACACCTTGGTTTAGGGACATCTGTGCCAGACTTCTGATCCCCAGAACTATGAAATATGAAGTGTGTGCTGGGCTTCCCTGGTGGCGCAGTGGTAAAGAATCCGTCTGCCAATGCAGGGGACATGGGTCCGAGCCCTGGCCTGGAAGGTCCCACATGCCGCAGAGCAACTAAGCCCGTGCGCCACAACTGCTGAACCTGCACTCTAGAGCCCGCGCGCTACAACTACCGAGCCCATGCGCCGCAACTACTGAAGCCCATCCGCCTAGAGCCCGTGCTCGGCGACAAGAGAAGTCACCTCAATGAGAGGCCCGCGCACGGCAACGAAGAGTAGCCCCGGCTCACTGCAACTAGAGAAAGCCCGCGCACAGCAACGAAGACCCAACACAGCCCTAAATAAATAAATAAATAAAATTTTCTAAAAAAATAAAGTAAGTGTGTGTTGTTTCAGCTGCTATGTTCGGGGTCGTTTGTTATAGCAATGACAGGCAACTAGCACAGTACGTGACCCTAGGAAAGGCTGGCAGGAGAAAAGGCAAGCAAGACGGACAAGAAGGCAGCCAGTTCAGGTGCATCATGGAACCAGTGGCCAGGGAGCGCCTGGCACTCAGTCACCCCGCCTGAGGCGCCAGGGCTCCTGGTGGGAGTGAAAGGGGGTGGGGAGGGGGCATGCATTCCGGCAGCCAGAGAGAGCCCTCAGGAAAGAGCTGCAGGTGCCGGAAACTGGAGGAGGCCTCCATAGCGCCTGTGGCAGGAACATGCGAGGCACAGATGGTGGAGTCTGAGCCTCCGGGTGACCGTCTCTTTGAGTTCAAGAACCCGCAGTCTTTCTAAGATGCTGATCCGACGTCTCACCCCTGCTCCACACCCTCCCTTGGCTCCCCGTTGGTCCACAGTCCCATCTTGCCCTTACCTTGGGGCCTGCCTTCTACCCCAGCCAGACCCTCCTCCCCTCACAGGCACCCCGCCCCCCCAGATGCCCAGCTACTTGCCCTTCCTGAGGGCTCACACTTGTCATACCTCTGCCTTTGCCGATGCTGTTCCCACTGCCTGGCACGCGCCCCCGTACACACACCTCTTCTTTTTTTAATTTAATTTTATTTTTTTTAAACATCTTTATTGGAGTATAATTGCTTTACAATGGTGTGTTAGTTTCTGCTTTATAACAAAGTGAATCAGCTATACATATACATATGTCCCCATATCTCCTCCCTCTTGCGTCTCCCTCCCTCCCACCCTCCCTACCCCACCCCTCTAGGTGGTCACAAAGCACCGAGCTGATCTCCCTGTGCCATGCAGCTGCTTCCCACTAGCTATCTATTTTACGTTTGCACGCACCTCTTCTTAATTCCTGCATTCACCCATGTGACCTATTTCCGGAAGCCTTCCCTGCCCCACCCCTGTGACTGGGTGAGAGGTCTCTCTTGCACAGTCTACTGCACCTGGCCAGTGCTAGCCCCTCCCCGGCCCCGCCCGCCACGGTGTACCCCGGACGTGTCCCGCCCCAGGCAGCTGTGCCTGACTCAGCGCTGCCTCCCAGGTACCCGGCCCAGGGCCCGGCACACAGGAGGGCTCAGGGAAGTCCTCTGCTCTGCAGGACCCAGGTCATGGGAAAGGCATGCCTTGCTGCCCACAGTCTAGCCGCTGGCCGCTCGGCCCGGCTATTTTTATTATTATTTTTTTTTGCGGTACGCGGGCCTCTCACTGTTGTGGCCTCTCCCGTTGCGGGACGCAGGCTCCGGACGCGCAGGCTCAGCGGCCATGGCTCACGGGCCCAGCCGCTCCGCGGCATATGGGATCTTCCCGGACCGGGGCACGAACCAGTGTCCCCTGCGTCGGCAGGCGGACTCTCAACCACTGCGCCACCAGGGAAGCCCCCGGCTATTTTTACTTCTTCCCCCTGCAGAGCTGAGGCCTTTGGGGCAGGTTCTCACACTGAGCCAGTGAGACCTGCCGTATGGAGCGAAGACACTCGCGGTGCTGCCCCAGCCAGAGGCCGGCAGGAGTGGCCGTGTGGGCTTGTCCTCTGGACAGAGCACAGCCCCTTGACCGCAGCCGGGGAGCTGTAGGCTCAGAGCCACCAACCTGATGCCCCAGGAGAGTCCCATAAGGCGGAGCTGGGTTCAGCGCCCATCTTTCTCACGTTTTCCCTGAGTCACCTTGAGCAACTCATGTCACCTCATCTGCCAGGTGGGCAGGAGTCTAGCTCTCTCTTGCAGGTCATCCTGAGGATAGAATGATCAATATGATAAATAGATATGCCTAATTTGAATGAGATTTTAAATAGGCAAAACAATCACATGATTCGAAATTCAAAATGTAGGGACTTCCCTGGTGGCGCAGTGGATAAGACTCCGTGTTCCCAATGCAGGGGGCCCAGGTTCGAGCCCTGGTCAGGGAACTAGATCCCACACGCATGGCACACTAAGAGTTCCCATGCCACAACTAAGGAGCCCACCTGCCGCAACTATGACCCAGGGCAACCAAATAAATAAATAATTAATTAAAAAAAAAAGAAATTTAAAATATAGAAAGGGGTATTTACTCAGTGCCAGTCCAGACCTTATCCCCAGACAGACAGCTACCGTCCCTGAAGTCACAAGTGTGGCTGTTCTCTCTCTCTCCCCTTCTTCCTTCCCTACCTCCGTCCCTCTCGCCTTTTCTCTCTCTCTGTCTCTTTATGGATATACAGGTATAGTTACATAGATAGATAAAGATAGATAGGTAGATAGATAGGGACGGAGAGAGCGAGCCAGAGGTTATGAGAATGTGTATGTTTGCATTTATATTTATACACACGCATGCACACCCCGTTACGGAGCAGCTATCCTGAGCTATATGCTTTGGCACATAGCTGTGCTTGTAAATGTTAGCTTTGATGTCTCACCCTCTGTCATCACCAGCTTCATAATTGTCAGTGTCAACTATTGTTTATTGACTGCTCAGCTACCAGGCTCTGTGCTAGGTTCCCTGCAAATATTATTCCCATTTTGTAGATGAGGAAACTGAGGCTCAGGGAGGCTGGGTGACTTGGCCAAGTTCACACACCTGGCTAGTGGCAGAGCCAGGAATCAAACCCTGGTTTTGGACCCCAAAGCCTGTGATCAGAGTCACTTGGCTTCTGATGACCTGGCCCTGGGCAAGTGTCCCAGGTTCCAGGAGTGACAGGCACACCCAGGCTGTCCCCGTGAGGGCCCCACATCTCTGGACAAGCATTAGGGATGAATGTGTCTGCCCCGCCTCCCACACAACCGATGGAGCCCCACCTTCTTCCTGGTGTCAGCAGTATCAGGCTGGAGGACCCCGTGCCAGGCAGCCCACACCCTCGTGGTGCCCTAATGTCCACAGACGGCAGGGCCTTGCTCCAAGTGACACAGCAAGGAAGTGACAGGCCCAGAACCAGAATGCCGGGCCAGTCCCGTCCTGCCCTGTCATATGGGAAGCGTTTAATAAATGCCCGTGTGGAAAGAGTGCTCACCCGTAACTTGTTGGGACACCTCAAAGCGTCACTGGGATTCTGGTTCCCACCTAAGCTGCCCTCACTAAACCCTGAGCTTCTGGATGGCAGGACCACCTACAGCTCGTTCACCTCCAGGGGCCCCGTTCCACCCCGGCCCCCAGCCAGGGCTCTTGGGACGGCGCCTGGGACAAGGTTGGACTCACGCACAGAAGAATTTGTCTACTCCCCTGACTTTGGATATTTCTGATTTGAATCTTAAACTCTTAAAATAAGAACTCTCAGTGTGTTTAAATCCCATAACATACTGTGTTCCCTCAGGCATAGGAGCCCTGGACTTAGAATCAGGGGGCTTCTTTGAATTCAAGTTGTTCCATTTACCAGCTGTGTGACATTGGGCAAGTTGCTTAACCTCTCTGAGCCTCAGTTTCCTCGTGTGTAAGACGGAAGTAATAAAACCTACCGTACAGATCGTGGGGAGGGCAAAATCAGGTAGTACAGGTGAAAGCACCTGGCAGATAAGGATAAAATCTTACTAACCACAACAACCCTAACACACACTGGGCCCCCTTTCGGTGGAGGACAGGGACATTCATAGAACCTTTGTGGTTTGCGAGCCTTCAGACCTCTTACGTCACTCAATCACCTGACCTAGAATATTCTTGCTAGCTTGTTCACTGTCTGTTGTCCCCGCACTGGAATGCCAGGGCTGGGAGGGCAGGGGCTTATCTGTGCTGTTCACCATTCCACCCCAGGCTCCTGGAGCCTGCCTGGCCAGCACATGGTACCTGCTTGTTAAGGATTTGTTGAATGAATGCTCACTTCAGGAGCTGGGTAAGGGAGACATACGCTTTCCCATTTTACAGATGAGGAAACTGAGGCATAGATAGGTTGCTGTGGCTTCCTCTCTACACCGCATCCACGGTCCTCCCACCACAGTTTGCCTCTGGAGTTACGGGGAGTGGAGGGGCTCAGAGTGTGGGCCCCGGAGCCAGACTGCTTGGTTTCAAAGCCTGGCTCGGCCGCCTACTAGCTGTGTAACCTCAGGCAAGTCACTCAAGCTCTCTGGTCCTCAGTTTCCTGTCTGTAAAATGGAGGTGATAATAGTAGCTGCCTTGTGGGTTGTTATGAGAGTTAAATGAGGCTATCTCTGGACTTCTCTGGCGGCGCATTGGTTAAGAATCTGCCTGCCAATGCAGGGGACTCGGATTCAAGCCCTGGTCTGGGAAGATCCCACATGCTGCGGAGCAACTGGGCCCGTGTGCCACAACTACTGAACCTGAGCTCTAGAGCCCGCGAGACACAACTACTGAGCCCGTGCGCCACAACTACTGAAGCCCATACGCCTAGAGCCCGTGCTCCACAACAAGAGAAGCCACCACAATGAGAAGCCCGTGCACCACAATGAAGAGTAGCCCCTGCTCGCCACAACTAGGGAAAGCCCGCACGCAGCAACGAAGACCCAATGTGGTCAATAAGTAAATAAATTTATAAAAAATCAATGAGGTTATCTCTGTAAAGTGATTAGCACAGTGCATGGCAGAGAGGAATGTCAGCTGTCAGCAACACCATCCGTAATACTAGGAAGAAACAGGTCCAGGGAGATGACTCACCCACAGTCACCCTGCTAAACTCCAGGCTCTGTCCACCACCCACACGCGCCCCACTAGCTGCACCTGGAGACCAGCCACGGCTGGGGAGTTAGCCAGGCCAAGCGATGGGCTCCCAAGACAGTTGGGGTGTAGGGGTGCTCCATCCTGGGCAAGGCCTGGCCTGGGGACTCTGCTATCAGCACCGCATTCAGCTCCTGGAAATGGGCACACCCAGGTTGGCCTGTATTCGTCTGTATAGGCTGCAGCTGCTCTGGCCCAGGCTGGGTAGGGAGCAGAGGTGGCTCCAGACCTGGCCGGGAGCCCAGGATGGGAGACAGGAGTGGGGAGCAAGCCTAAAGGGAGGGGCACTGCTGGAAGCCTGCCTCTGCCTCTGCTGCGCCCAGGCATGGACCCCATCCTGTTAGAGGCTGCAGTTCTAGATTGTCCCCTTACTCCGCCCTGGAAGGCTGACTCATAGGGTCCAGAATCAAATTCTGGTTATGAGCTTGGATGTGGACTTCCAGGCCTCCTCTGGAATTAAGATCACCTCTGGGGGGCTTGGGGCTAGCTTCTGCAAGGAGTTTGTGTGATATTGTTCAAACAGTAAGGGTTTTGTTGCCGTATGGACCTGCCTCTGCTGCTTCCCTTTGTGTGACCTTGGACAAATAAAAACCTCCCTCGGCCTCAGTCTCCTCATCTGTAAAATGGGCATAATGACAGTTGTTCCTCATGGCTGTGTTAGGTAAGAAAGAGCCTGTGAAGCCCTTCCTTCCAGAAAATCCTCTCTCCAGCAAGGACAGCAGATCAGCAATTCTTCAGGCATCCCCAGGTGGGAACACCACTTCCTTGCCGGGTGCCCGATGGTCCTGCCTGCTACCATCACACAACTTGATTAGAGCGATTTACTGGGAAGCCAGGTCATCCTCAGAACTTTGCATGACCAGTAGGGCTCTCATATTCATCTGACTTTGATTCAGTGCCTAGTGGCACGGAGCTCTGTACGGCCCTCCCTGCTGCCCCAGGGCCCAGGGTTTATGCCCAGCTCATGTCTAAGGTGGGACAGCCTGATGCACCTCTTTCCACTGTGGAGCAGACCTGTGGGGGGGTCAGTAAGTGGCCTGAAACATCAGGGCTAAATTCAGTCCCGACTCCACTGTGTGACTTAGGGCAAGCTACTTACTCTCCCCGAGCCCGATTCCTCTTGGAAAATGGCATAACTCATCACCCTGGAAGAGGTTAGTCAGTGTCAGTGTCGAGCTTAACACAGGAAGAATATTTTCCGCCCATCTCCAAGGAGGTGGGCCCTTTCTCACCTGGCTCTGGGTACCAGGGCTAAAGCATCATCCTGGACAGAAGCCCAAGACCTTAGGAGGCAACCCGGATGGCAGACCGAGCGTTCACAAAGATGGGAGCTGCCTGGCGAGGAGGTCTCAAATGTGGAAACTGAGAAAAGCGGACTTGGAGGAGCATAACCTGTGCCAATGAGCTCCACCTGCCCCAGGGGAGGGTCTCATAGGAGGAAGGGCACGGATCGGGAGGGAGGGAGACCTCACAGGCTCAGGGCTATGAAAGGAAAAGCCGGCAATCTTGGATGGGTCCAGGATCCTCTCAGAGAGGGGCCGACGGTGGAGACAATGACCCTGAAAGCCCTGAACCTTGGACTCTGCCCATATCTGCTCCCTGTGGGCTCCAACTGGGGCTCTGCACACAGATACCAAAGTCCCGGTGCCATGCCAGCCAGATGGGCCACTCCTGCCAGACCTGGGAGAGAGGAGAGGATGGCCGTGCTCTCAGGATGCAGGCCCACTGGGCATCAGGAAGCTCCCTGGACGTGGGTGACCGGCCACCCCAGATACTTACTCTGAATGCACTGGGCATGCTCTGGGGAGAAATTAGTACAGCAGGGACCTCCGAGAGAGAGGAAAACAATCCTCACCTGAGACGAGTGTGCTGGTCACTTTATGTGTCAGCTCGGCCAGGTTTCTCTCCCCAGTTATTAGGTCAAACTCGAGGGTGGGTGTTGCTGCAAATGCATCTGTCGATGTGGTTCCTTCTACAATCAGTTGACTCAAGTGAAAGAGGTCGTCTCCATCACGTGGGTGGGTGTCATCCAATCAGCTGAAGACGTGAAGAGCAAACCTGAGGTTTCCTTGAAAAAGAAGAAATTCCGCCTGTGGACGGCCGTTCCTGCCTGTCTCCAGCTCACAGGCCTGCCCCGCAGATTTCAGACACGCCCAGCCAGACCCCACAACTACGTAAGCCCCTTCCTTAAAATGAATCTCCATTTCTCTGCTGAACCCCGGCTGACACGGAGGAAACAGATGTCCAGTTCCAGGTTCACCTCCCCTTCCTTCTTTCCATTCATTCCTCGGAGCCCACGATGCAATAGACACCGTACTAGACCCCGGGTACGTGATGGTGAGCACAGCCGACACCTTCCAGGCCAGCAGGGAAAAGACACGCACCGTGTAAGCGGTGATTCCTGCCTTTGTGGTGCGCCGTGGCTCGTGGAGTTGACACATCCCTTCCTGACTCCGCGTTCAATGATGTCACGCTGGTGACTTGAAATTGGCTGTGGTGTATTTACACCCCTGACATTGTCAGATGCTGCAAATTAGGGCTCTTCTCACCCCACCCTGTCTCGTGGGGCTTATGGATGAGAAAGAGGGGGTGGAGAATGCCACCCATGTTTCTGGCCTAAGAAACTGGGGGACAGTGGTACATTGACAGAGATGGGAGTGTGTAGGGGCATAGGTGTTAGGGGGTGGGTATCCCAGGTTCTGAATTGGCTGTGAAAAGCTGAATGCATTTCTGCTCGGGGCAGTTAAAGGGTTAAGTCAGCAGTCTGCCAGACAGCCTTGGACTACTGGCCACTGGCTTGGGATCAGGAACAACTAACATATCTTTTTGCTCTGCCCTCCTGAGTCCTGGCCTCTAACCTAGAGGTCACTTCAGGGTCCAAAATAACTTGGAACGCCAAGCTTCATGTCTTCATCCCAGGCGTAAAGCAGGAGGAAGAAGGAATGGGCAGCTCTCGGTCTCCTTTTTAATGAGCTCTCCTTTCCAACTTCTCCTGTGTCTCACTGGTCAGAACTAGGTCACACGCCACACCTGGCTGCAAGGGAGGCTGGGAAATGTAGTCTTTGGTGGGGACACATCTAAAACAGGGTTTCCTTGGAAGGGAAGAAGTGAGGCAGCCATGTCAGCAACACTGTCTTTCTCCCACGGCTCTCCCACTCCCTGGCTGAACGATTCCCCACGCCCCTCGTGTGGACACGTAAAATTCAGACTCCCTTCTCTGACCTGCAAACCCTTCACCATCTAGCTGCTACTGCCCAGTTCCACCTCTCCCCAGGCCTCTCCTTCTCCTGTCCCCAGACCTGATTCTCATCCCAAGGTGAAAGTCACGTTGTGGTCACTCCGTGTGTCCTCAGTGCCCTGACCAGGGCCTGGCACCAGGCCACGGCCAAGACGTACGGAAGGAATAGGTGTTGAGGTGTTCTCGAGGGCTGTGCACAACCCCAGAGTTATTAGCGACATATGAGAAGCAGTTCTGTTCGGTGTCACCACCGTCACTGCGAGGTCCTGCCCCTGCAGATGGAAGCAGCCCGAGGGCTCTGAGAGATCGGGGTGGACGGCCGAGCCACGACCCCTCGACAGAGGAGCTGCCGGCTGCATGGTCCCAGGAGGTGAACACAGCTCAGCTGCGGATGCCTCTGAACCATACCACGCACTTAGGAAGCAAACAAAGGAATGTTTTCAAGGTTGACGTTGCTGAGGCAGGCGGCAGCATGGAGAGGCCAGTTTTGGGCAGAGATGCTTGCAGAGCTTACAGGGGGCCTCTCTAAGCAGCCATCAGCCCCTTATTCCTGTTCATGGTGAGGACGGTGTGGTCCAGAGAGGGGGAGAGGGAGGGGACCAGATGGCCCAGTATGTGCCCCCGGGCACCAGGCACTGTGCACAGATTTCCAGGTGATGGTTCATTTCTGGAGATGGAGAAACTGAGGTTCACAAAGTTAAGCAACCTGGTTGAGGTCACTAGGCTGACTCCGTTTTATTTTATTTTTCTGATTCTTCACCTCGTATTATCCTATCGCTCACTTTTTCTTCCCTCCCTCCCTCTCTTAAGCTTCCTTCTTCTCTCCCTCCCTCCTCCCCTCTCTCTTTTTTTAGCAATAATTTCACGTAGTAAAATGCACAGAACTTAAGTATTTGATGAGTTTCTCCAAACGTATACACTCTGTAACCACTGCTCCCATCAAGATGAAGAGCATTTCCACCTCCCAAATCCATTGCCCTCCCATCCCTTTCTAGTCGACTCCCCTCCCCCTCCGAAAGCAACCCCTGTTCTGATTCCTGCCTCTGTGGGTTTGGTTTTGCCTGTGTCTGAACTTCATACACATGGATTCAGCTCATGTATAGGCTGCTTGTTTTGTTTCCTTACAAATGGCGTGGGGAATCCAGGGCCATGTGGGGAAGGGCTGTGGTCAGGGGTTGTCGGCTAAGGGAACAAAAGGCACAGCGCCGTCTGTACGGCGCGTCCTTCAGCCCAGCGCCAGCGGCAGGGCTGCATGTCCACTTCACTGCTCTCCTTCCCGGCCAGCCGTGCTCCCAGCCTCCCCCAAGCACTGACCCGCTATCTCTCTGGGAAGCGTTCCCTGACCCACCGGCTGCTGTGTGCTCCCCTTGCCCGAACTTTCCTTCAACACCCTCAGCGCAATCGTGATGAAATCACCGGTGGTGTTATTTTTATTCAACACCTGTGTCCCCCACACACACGAGGTCAGGTGTGTCATGGTCACATCACATGCCCAGGTGTAGCTTGCTCCAGTGCTTACACATCTTCAGTAAAGACTTGTTGAACGATTGATTGTAGGAGTGTGTGTGTGTGTGTGTGTGTGTGTGTGTGTGTGTGTAAAGGCTGTGCTACGGGAGAGAGGAAAAGGGAGTATGGGCGAGTGTGGGCTGAGGAACACAGAGGGGCACAGGGGCAGCCCTGCCTGGGGAGGCTGCAGGGCAGTACCTCAAGGGGTGCTGATTCAGCCTGGCACGGACCCATGCTTACTCCCTTTAAATCCTTACCAGCATCCCTAAGGAAGTTACCTCCATCACTTCCTTTTATAGACAAGGAAATGTCCGGCCTGGAGCCCATCTATCTCCTGCCTCAAGACTGCTCTGAAGAGGCAAGGGAGGAGCCAGGATACAGAGGAGTTTTTGCAAAAAAGACCAGGGAGTGGAACATAAAAAGATTACTTTTGGGGCTTCCCTGGTGGCGCAGGGGTTAAGAATCCACCTGCCAGTGCAGGGGACACGGGTTCGAGCCCTGGTCTGGGAAGATCCCACATGCCGCAAAGCAACTAAGCCCATGTGCCACAGCTACTGAGCCTGTGCTCTAGAGCCCACGAGCCACAACTACTGAACCCACGTGCCACAGCTACTGAAGCCCGCGTGCCTAGAGCCTGTGCTCCGCAACAAGAGAAGCCTGCGCACCGCGATGAAGAGTAGCTCCCGCTCGCTGCAACTAGAGAAAAACCTGCACGCAGCAACGAAGACCCAATGCAGCCAAAAATTAAAAATAAATAAATAAATAAATAAAATTTCCCGATTCATTCTGTGTATGTGAGGTTAAACAAGATGTCTTTAAATGAAAGAATAACAGGTATGATATTCCTGGTTAACTTTTGGTCAACCCTTTTTGGCACACTTTCCTAGGAACTGAGAAAGTGAAGGACTCTAAAAACCAGGTGACGAATCCCTGTGCAAACCAGGTGGTTTCCATCAAATTGAGAAGGATATAACCAAGTCACCCACTGACTGATCAGTAAAAATAATTTAGACAATGAATCATTATTATGTGATTTTTTTGGGGGGGGCCACATATCTTTGAAGGAGTTCAGAGAATTAAGTGACATTTCTATAACAAAAGTGCTTCCCTTCCCATAGATGTATTTATATTAATGAATTATTTCCATGCTTATATCTATAAATACAAAAAAGGGGAATAAAACCTACCTTGAACCATGTCTCATTTTAGCTATAAGTAATATTCATCCATGGATATCATGAGCTAATTCAGACAGCAAGGCCTGGATGGGACCTCAAAAAATTTCAACTAAATTTTTACTTTTATGTTCAATAAGTATCAGAATGTGTAACATAAGAGATTTTTGGTAATGGTAACTCAATCCAAAAGTAAATGTTTTAAGCCCATAGAGCCTTGGAGTGAAAGGAGATTAATTTCAATTTATATAAGGATTTTTGTTAGAGAAAAACTAATGATTGGATAACAGTAAAATACTTTGGTCATACAAATATATGCTATTAAATTAGGATAAAATTCTGGAGGGAGTAGAATGAAAATATAAAGCCACAGAGGAAAAGAAACAAAACAGTATGTTCGATTGTCAAAGAGCTTGTTCACAAGTTTTTAAGTGGAGGGTAAGTGGGGGTCAAATTTCTAGAGAATTTAGATTACATTGTTTATATTTATTTATTTATTTATACAAATTTATTTGTTTATTTTTGGCTGTGTTGTGTCTTCGTTAATGTGTGCAGGTTTTCTCTAGTTGTGGCGAGCAGGGGCTACTCTTCGTTGTGGTGCACGGGCTTCTCATTGCGGTGGTTTGTCTTGTTGCACAGCATGGGCTCTAGGTGCTCGGGCTTCAGTACTTGTGGCACACGGACTCAGTAGCTGTGGCGCAAGGGCTTAGTTGCTCCACAGCATGTGGGATCTTCCTGGACCAGGGCTTGAACCTGTGTCCCCTGCATTGGCAGGCAGATTCTTAACCACTGCGCCACCAGGGAAGTCCCCACTGATTATATTTAAAAGAGTGAAGTAACAATTTTATTTTAAAATGTGAATATTTTCAATACTTTGGAAGTTACGTTATTTGCAACTGTGTAAATTTAGGGTAAAAAACTGAGAACCAACTTATACAAAGTTGAGAGAGTCAAAATACACAAGGGAGTACAATGGGGGTCCCTCTCCCAAATTTTTTAAGGCTTAGATGAGCAGAAAAGTTTTGAGATGACGACTTGAAGGATAGCTCTTCAACAGCGGACCACACTCCCATCTCCTCTCAAATGTTGGTGTGTTTTTTTCTCCTGAGCCGTTTATTACCCAACCTGAGCTTTTTGAAAGGAGCCTGCATATGACATGCTGTGGAGGAGGGTCTGATCTTTTCAGGTAGAAAGTTGCAGAGTTGATCTTAACATGTTTCAGAGGGTTTGTCTCTTTCCCAACCCTATTCCGTTGAAGAACAGAAAACCTCTGGGGTAATCTTATTTGAATCCCCAGGACCAACATCAAGTCTCCTGGGACAGGGAGATCAAAGAGAGGGTGGCATCTCTGTGCAGGGAGGCTGCAGTGAGCTTCAGGGGATGCTGTGCTCCCAGGATTGGTGTGTTGGAGACGACAAGTGTCTTATCTTGGCCTCCTGAGCCCTCCCTCTTGAAGTCTTCTCTAGGTCTTCGTGCAGACCAGTGGTCGGTATAATAGTTGGGCTGGACCTGAGGCCAGCTCTTCGGTGTTCCTGGCAGGGTTGCTACGATGGCCACTCAAGAGAGACCCTAGGGAGCCACTGTTACTGACTAGCCACTGTTACTGACTTCTTTTTTTTTTTATAAATGTATTTATTTTATTTGTTTATTTTTGGCAGTGTTGGGTCTTCGTTGCTGCGCATGGGCTTTCTCTAGATGCATCGAGCGGGGGCTGCTCTTCGTTGTGGTGCACGGGCTTCTCATTGTGGTGGCTTCTCTTGTTGCGGAGCACGGGCTCTAGGCACACAGGCTTCAGTAGTTGTGGCTCGCAGGCTCTAGAGCACAGGCTCAGTAGTTGTGGTGCACGGGCTTAGTTGCTCCGCGGCACGTGGGATCTTCCCAGACCAGGGCTCGAACCCGTGTCCCCTGCATTGGCAGGCGGATTCTTAACCCCTGCACCACCAGGGAAGCCCTTTTAATGATTTTTTAATATACACTAATATATATAGACTAAGATGTATAGCTAATATGTATAGCTAATGGATAGCTAATAAGAACCTGCTGTATAAAAATAAAATAAAATTTAAAAATTTTTTTAAATAGTTTTTTTTTTAATTAATTAATTTATTTATTTTTGGCTGCGTTGGGTCTTCGTTGCTGTGCACGGGCTTTCTCTAGTTGCGGAAAGTGGGGGCTACTCTTCATTGCGGTGCGCGGGCTTCTCATTGTGGTGGCTTCTTTTGTTGAGGAGCACCGGCTCTAGGTGCGCGGGCTTCAGCAGTTGTGACTTGCAGGCTCTAGAGCGCAGGCTCAGTAGTTGTGGCGCACGGGCTTAGTTGCTCCACGGCATGTGGGATCTTCCCGGACCAGGGCTCGAACCCATGTCCCCTGCATTGGCAGGCGGATTCTTAACCACTGCGCTACCAGGGAAGTCCAGTACTGTTGTTTTTAAGACCATTCTCTTAGTAGTTTTTAAAAACTTAAGTCAGCATTGTCTTCCAGTGTTAAAGGCACCCCTCACCTCTGCATTGAACTTAAGGTGTCAATCAATACAAAGGAGTGGAACATACATCCTGAGACAATTCCATTGTGTGTAAATTCATACTATTTTAATTTTTAATGCAATCTGATGAGGAGATGAGCTCAGATTTAAAATTCTTCAAAGCACATTTACTGTAACAAGAACTGTTATATATTAATACTGCAGTTTTCAATAAAGATTGACTTATGTTACAAGAAAAAGAAAGCAAAAAAAAAGCAGACCACAGAAGGATGAGCTCGTTTCCCTGAAGTCCGTTCAGTCAGGACTGTGATTTGTGCTTCGCGCTTCTTTGTTTTAAAGCACGCAGGTGACGCTTGCCAATGGGATCGTCAGCTGAGAACGCATCTGCTAAGCGCAGGGAGGTTGGAGTCAGCCTGTTCTGGACAGGCCTGGCTCTCCTGCAGCGCTGGTGGGCCACAGGCTGGCTGTTGGCCTTTGGACAGGCAGGCTGGCCGGCCAGCAGGGAGAAGGGCCACAGCCAGGCCAGGTGCTGCTCCTGAGACAGGCAGAGCTCCTGGAAGCCTCCTGATCTTCTAGGCAGGATTGGAGTCTAGTCCCTACTCGTGTTGTGATGGAGGGTGAGATGTTGATTTTCCCAAAGGGCAGCTGGGCAGATGTTGGGAAGATCACCCGTAAAGGACATACGGACCCCAAACTTCTGTCTCTGCAAGAGCCACTGGCTTCCTCTGTGCCAGGGACTGACCTAAGCACTTGTACCTAACCCTCAAACAGCCTGTGAGGGCAGAGTGATCGGAAACCCAGGCAGCCTGATTCTGCGGCACATCGTGTATGAGGCGCCGCCGTGAATACAGACGCGTTCTAGCCTCCGAAGGGGCGATTTAACTCTTACCTCTTCTACTTAGAACTCTGTGATCTGGAGTGAGGCATTAACCCTCTCCGATCCTCAGTTTTCTCATCAGCAAAATGGTCCAGGCAGTGGCAGCTGCTCTGCCTGGGAAGGACTCTGCCCTATCAGAAAAGTTGGTGCCTAAAATTAGAAGGCTGAAATCTCAATTTTGGCGTGTCAGATAAGATAACATCGGAGGACAGACCACACTCACTTTTGTGGCTTTCGTAGTTGGCTCTGCTCGGAACACGGTCTGGCATTTTCTACGCCTGGGGCATCCCCAGCTGCCTCTTGGGGCCTGAGAACCTTCCCTCCCCAATCCCAAATACCGTAGCAGCTGCACCAGGGCTGGCAGCCATTGGGATGATTCCCAGGTGGCCTCTTTTGGAAATTTATGGTGACTGGGCAGGAACTGCATTCCTGCAATGGAGAGGAGGAGGCCTGTCCTAGAGAGGCAGGGGCATGGTGAGGGCCGTGGAATCCAAGTCCAGAGACCTGGGTCTCGCCCTACAAAACCACTTACTGTGTCATCTCAGGTGGGTCGCTTAACCTTTCCGAGGCTTATTCCTTCACTCAGCTGTACTCAAGGCTGAGCCCTGGGGACTCAGGAATGAGTCAAACAGGCCCTTCCCTACAGGCCCTACCAGTTTCATGGGAGAGGCAGCCAAGGAAGCAGTGACAGGCAGTGGGATCCTTCTGCAGCTGAGAGGCAGTGTGCCTAGGCATCAGGAGGACTTCTTGGAGGAAGTGAGGTCGGGGCACCATTTTCCTCTTCTGTTAATGGAGAGGGCTAAAATAACTAACATTTTTTTTATTTTGGAGTAGAATTGTGTTTTAAACTATTTTATCATAAATACATGCTCCTGATGAAAAATTTCAAGAGAACAGAAAGGTATTAGGTGAAATGTCTCTTTCCCTGCTCATCTCTGGAAGGAACTAAGGTCCACAGTTTCTTGTGTAGCCTTCCAGAAATGTTCTATGTGCGTGGAAACCTATGTGGGCAAAACATGAAAAGCCCAAATAAATAATAATGACGGCTCCTAGCTGTTGAGTGTTTCCTAGGTACCAGCCTCAACGATGATGCTTGCTCTCTTCAATTAATATCTCTGACATATTTCTTCATCCATAATCAGCTTTTCAAGATGCTGCAAAAGTAGCCTGGGAGGCAAGTGAAGAAACATTTCCCACTGCCTTTGTCAGAATTGCCTGGATTCCCCTGAAACCTCCCTATGGTTGACTTACTGTTAGCTCAATTTTCAGATGGGGAAACTGAGGCCCAGAAAAGCACAGTGGGGTTCTGAGTCCACATGGCAACCAGAGGCAATTCCATGCCCTGATTAACCAAGTGGGGCTCTGGGGCCAGAGGGAAGCCACAGTGTCCTCAAGTCCTGGTTTCTGGAAGAGAGCAGGACAACAGATAACCCAGGCAGGCGGGAGGTGAGTGTCAAAAGCCCAGCTTCACTAGAAAGTGCAGGCCGGAGGGCAGGCCGTCCTCCACCCGCAGGGGTCTGGGATCAATGCACAGGCCAGGCTCTCTGGATTCAGGCCAGTGCCCCTGTTCCCGCCCACCCAGGTGCCCACACATCCCCAGATTCGTCATTGTGGCCGCTTCGATTGTCACTGGCTGGGTGACCCTGAGCCTGGGCAAGTCACTGGCATTTCTTTTTCCTTTCGTTTTTTTTTCCCTTTGTTTTTAAAAATTGAGGTGAGATTCATATAACACCAAATTAACTCTTTCAAAGTGTCCAATTCAGTGGCCTTTAGTGCATTCATGTGCAGCTGCCCCCTCTAGCCCCTTCCAGAACATTTTCATCACCACCAAGGAAGACTTGAAGTAGTCACTCCCCAACACCCTCCCCGCCAGCCCCTGGCGGCCACCTGTCTGCTTCCTGTGTCCGTGGATTTGCCTCTCCTGGACGTTTCATATAAATGGAATCGTACAATATGTGGTCTTTTATGACTGGTTGCTTTCACTGAGCATCATGTTCTCAAAGTTCATCCATGTTGCAGCGTGTATGTCAGGGTTTCATTCCTTGAAACAGATAAATAACATTCCACTGTATGAATAGAACACGTATTTTGTTTATCCATCGTTGTCTGCAGACATTAGGGCTGTTTCCACCTTTTGGCTACTGTGAATAGTGCTGCTATGACATTGCCCTTTCTCAGCCTCTGTTCTCACATCCGGAAAATTCAGATACTAAAAGTACCCCCCCTTCCCTTTCCCCGCTGGGGGCAGGGAGGGGCAGTATAGGGGTAGGGGATTAAGAGGTACAAACTATTAGGTATGAAATAAGCTACAAGGATATATTGCACAACATGGGGAATATAGCCAATATTTTATAATAACTATAAATGGAGTTTAACATTTAAAAATTGTGAATCACTACATTGTACACCTGAAACTTATAGAATATTGTACAGCAACTATACTTCAATTTTTGAAAAGTTTTTTAAAAAGTACCTACTTTGTGGGGTTCTGGGGAGGATGAAATTACTTATGGATGTAAAGCCATTACCTGGCACACCACGACACTCCACTACAGCTTCGGTTGGGTGTTCACTAAACAACCTAACGTTGATTGAGCACCTGCTGTGTACTGTTCTCAGCGCTTACCTGTTTTCAGTCATTTATGGAAATGTCTTCCATTCATTAATTCCTCCGGCAACTTTATGAGGTAGGTCTCAGTGATCAATTCCACGTTATAAAAAACTAGGCCCAGGGGAATTCCCTGGCCGTCCAGTGGTTAGGGCTCGGCACTCTCACTGCCGAGGGCCCGGGTTCAATCCCTGGTCGGGGAGCTAAGATCTCACAAGTTGCGCGGTGCGGCCAAAAATAAAATAAAAAATAAAAACAAACTTTAAAAAACAAAACAAAAACTAGGCCCAGAGAGGTTAGCGAATGAGCTGCCTGTGGAGGCAGGATCTGAACCCAGACCACGTGATCTTGATGCCTCTGCTGGTGTACACTCGCGGGGGGCTGACACAGCTATCCTTAGGGACATCGCCTCCCGGCTGGGGACTGTGAAACTTTCCCTTTCCTTTTTCTCTTGGGCTTTCTCTGTTCCACATCTCTGTAAGTGCTTGATTTTTTTTTGTTTTGTTTTAAATTTTATTTATTTATTTCTTGGCTGTGTTGGGTCTTTTGTTGCTGCGCATGGGCTTTCTCTAGTTGCGGCAAGCGGGGGCTACTCTTCGTTGTGGTGCGTGGGCTTCTCATTGCGGTGGCTTCTCTTGTTGCGGAGCACGGGCTCTAGGTGCGTGGGCTTCAGTAGTTGTGGCACGTGGACTCAGTAGTTGTGACTCTCGGGCTCTAGAGCACAGGCTCAGTAGTTGTGGCGCACGGGCTTCGTTGTTCCGCGGCATGTGGGATCTTCCCGAACCAGGGCTCGAACCCGTGTCCCCTGCATTGGCAGGTGGATTCTTAACCACTGTGCCACCAGGGAAGTCCCACTTGATTTGTTTTTGCAATGAGAAGATCATAATTTTGTAATCGGAAAGAATCAGGAATGATTTTAGATGCTGACGTGTTATATGTTATGTGAGAAGAGCTGAACCCAAAATTCCAGGTACAGCTTGATCTCAACCGTCTTGAAAAGTGTACAGGAGACACCCGGTGTGGGGTGGGGAGGGCCTGTTTGCCAACATATTAATAAGGTTTGTCTCTGGGGGTCTGGATGGGGTGATCACGTGATTTTTCATATGAGTTTGGCCTCCTTCTAGCTTTTCCAACTTTATTTTGACGACAAACAATTATTGCTTTTGTATTCAGAGAGAAAGTGATTCTGAAAACAAAAGACAGATTTTCTCAGCTGGGACCCATGGGTGTTTCTGCTTTGGGCCCGGCCAGGCAGGTGGGTTTGATCTGCTGGGAACAGTCCAGGGAACACATGGGGAAGCTATCAGACGGGGGTTCCAGCACCGAGGGACATGCCCAGGGACTGCCAGCCCGTCGCTGCCATTTGTCACCTCACCCCCAACCCAGGGATGCAGAGAGGACACTGCAACCCCAGGGCCTCACGTTCAGTACCTAGAGCAGGGGCACCTCACCCTGGGCTGCCCACTCATCCCGGCCACCTTGCCTTTACTTATGCACTGCTCCCACCTGGCATCCCCTCCCCGCTGCATCTTCCAAATCCTCACTCTCCTCAGACACAATCAGCAAGACCCGGTAGAGCGTTAAACAGAGCCGTCCGCCTCTGAAGGTGTTTGTCCTGGCTGCGGTGGACGAGGTATGGCCACAGCTCTGTCCTTCCTACCTCCTGCGGAGACAGTATTGCCTGTCCTGATCACGCCTGTGTTCCCGGGTTCTGGAACTGGGTCCGGCACACAGGAGGTGCTCAGTGCACGCTGAATGGATGGTATTGTCCTATCCTTATTCTAGAATGGAGACATCTGAGGCCCAGAGAGGTTAAGCAACTTGCCTAAAGCCACACAGGCAGAAGGATGCTTGCCGATGGAGGCTGGACTGTCACATTTGACACCAGTACTCCTGGCCCCCACGCCTGCCCTCCCTGCCCTGGGTTCTGATTGCCAGGGGGAGCTGGTCCTCGGTGATGAACAAAGGGCTTTTGTGAAGGAGACGGGCAGCAGCACCACAGGGCCAGAGCTTCAATCCCAGTTCTGCCACATACTAGCAATGTGACCTCGAGCAAGCTTCCTGACGTCTCTGTGCCCCCAGTTTCCGCATCTGTAAAATGGGTACAATGGTGCTACCCACCTTGCATGACTGCCAAGGGGAGCAAGTGAACCATGCGTGGTCCAGAGTATGTTTGATGTCTGCTTATTCAAGGAAATTGAGCTTCTTAAGGGGTCAGCTGAGCTGCCGGGCAGAGCAGGGCAGCCTGACCCATCGCAGCAGAGGCTGTTGGATTTTGGGCCGTGTGGTGGCAGCCAGGCCTCCTCCCATCGTGAAGTGGCCGTTGAGCCTCTCAATCTGACTGGACATCTCCGTAGCTCTCTCTCTCTGCGTGACCTACACTTGAGTCTGGAACCCCCATACCCTCACATGCCCTGATTTAAAGTGACCCCCCCCCCAGGAAAAAGAGTGAGTCAAGCCGCCCGACAGGGTTGGGGACCTCTGCTGTAACCACGACGGTCAGAGAGATGGCTAAACCCAAAATGGCAATAACAGCAGGGACAGAGCTGCCAGGATAATTCCACCTGGGGGAGTCCAGAAGCTTCCTGGAGACGGTGTCATTCCGGCAGTGTTGCGACAGCTGGGTCAGAGTTGACAAGAGAGCTGAGAGGAGAAAGACTTCTCGGCCGTGGACGGGATGGGGTGTGCAACGGCAGGGAGGGCAGAGGACGCTGCATCTGACACCACGGCCACCTCTGCTTTGGCAGGACACCCAGAGCTGGCCTGACCTAACCCCGACAGCAGCTGACAGGAAAACAGGTCAGAGTGGGATGGACCCTGGCGGCTTTGCACGCGAGCTTGGCTGGGACACGTAGCCCAAGCGGAGGAGGGGGTGTGCTGGGCAGGAGTGTGTGACCGGGCTGCTCCCCCGCCTCCCAGGGGCTGCTACTCCCACCCTGATGTCCAGGCCTCCCAGTGAGTTTGCAGGCAGTCGTGGCTGGCTGGCCTCTGAGGGGAGCCGGAGGGCTGCTCCCCCTTCCTTGCCCAGCGGTCCTGACGCAGCTCCGGCCAGGAACCAGGCTGGCCTCACGTGCTCTGGATCTGCCCCTTCCTGCCAAGGGAATGGGCCAAGAGTGCGGCCCCTCTGAGGCTGTTTCCCTACAGCTCTGCAGTGAGCTTCCAGGGAGATAAAGTTTGAGAAAGTGCCTGTGTTTATTTCTCTTTTTAAATTTTAACTTTTTGCCCGCACCATGCGGCGTGCAGGATCTTAGTTCCCTGACCAGGGATCGAACCGGGGCCCCCTTCAGTGGGAGAGCGGAGTCCTAACCACTGGATCACCTGGGAAGTCCCAGAGAAAGTGCGTTTAAACACGGGAAGCTCATCTGCAGAGGACCGTTGTTGCTGTTGCTACTATTATTCTTACTTTGTTAGGCTGTTTTGTTCAGTGGGAGAAGTCAGACGCATCTGGATTTGAATTCCAGTTCTGCTTCTGGGCAGCTGTGCATCTGGACGGATTACTTCTTTGAACCTCAGCTTCCCCGTCTGCGAACATCTAGCACGAGTGCATCCCTAGGCTCTGGAGTGTGGGGTGGCCGGCCTCTGGGAAAGGCCAGGGTCAGCCCAGGAGGGCAGGGCCCGTCTGGGGCGGCTCCAGGTCAGAAGCAGCGTCCTCGCGGTCCAAGGCCAGGCCACTGCCCTGGCCTCCGACGCCACCCCTGCCCCTGCTTCCCCGCCCTCCCCCCACCAGTCTGAAGCGCTAACTCTCATAACCTCTCACCAGTGCATGAACCCTCGCATTTCACCTAGAAAATGCTGTCAGCACCGCTTATACAAACAGCACAGTTGAGCTGCTGCCATGGGCAGGCCCCATGCTGGGCCCACGAGGCCACAGGCCAGGGGACACAGATGGACAGCCGCAGCCAACGCCCTCCACCAAAAGGCAGGTGGGAGGGCCGGGGCTTGGGGAGGGGTCAGGCAAGGCTTTCCTGAGGCAGCGGCCTTAGGCTGGGCCTTGGAGGGCCCCATGGCCCCCCCATCACCACTTCTCAAGTCCAGGTTCATTGTGGGTCCCCAGGGCCCAACGCACGCCTGGGGTTTGGGAGGGCCCAGTGCGTGTTCATGGAATAAATGAATGAGTGAGTGAATGAGACAGGGTGGAGAACTTTTCAGTATCTTTATATCCGACTCAGAATTCTTCCCAGGGAGAGAACTCAGCTCTGGGAGGTTACTTAGTCGGGCCTCTTAGGTGGTGATGGAAGCATCAGGGGACGTTTGGTGACTGAAGGGTGGACAGTCTCCCTTGGCTACCAGGCCTTCCTCTCACTCAAGAGGTGAGTGGGGCTCTCCCCAGTCTCAACGGCCCTCACTGTGCTGTGTGGCCTCAGTCTTCCCACCCATGAGATGGGGTTGTGACCGCAGTGTGCCCGGGGGCGCGCACAGGGCTCTGTGGCTGGGTGAGCAGACACAAGGCTGCGCTCCTGCAGCTTCTCGGTCTGGGCTCTCTGGAGCCCCCAGGCTCCGTGGGCGGGCTTGTGGGGCATCCGGAGCAGACAGCTCCCTTTCATTCACTCTCCCGGGCACCCCGGTGCCAGCTGTGCTGACTGCCGGCACCGTCTTTAATTATCGTGTCTGTCCCCACATCCAGAGTGGCCCATCCGCCTGAATGCATCATTGGGGCCCCCTAAAACCTGCGAACAGCCGGATTGTTGCCGCCAGAGAGCCTGGCAGGGCCTGGGTCAGCCCTTCCTTCCAGGGAGGTGAATGAGAGAGACAGACAGACACAGAGAGGCAGACGGAGGCGGGGAGGGGGGGAAAGGAGAGAGACGGAGGTCTGAAGGCCCACAGACAGGGCGCGAGACAGAGAGAGAGACTACGGGGGCGCCCGGGGGTGGAGGTGGGGCGTAGGCGGGGAAGGGAGGAGGGAGAGGCAGCCTGGAGAGAACAGCCTGGCCACCAAGGGCTGGGCAGCCCCACCAGAGCACACAGAAGCCTAGGCGGCTGCCGGAGGTGGGGAGACCCCCTGCAGCCCACCAGCAGCCCCCTCCTCCCTGTTCCCAGCCCTGTCCCCAGCCGTGGAAAACCCTCACACTCTCTCTCGCTCCCCAGCAAACACACACGTGCTCACCGACACCCTTCATGCACACGCAGCATTCACACACTCACACACACTCACCATCACTCACAACTGCACGTGTGCCCGTGCTCCACTCAGCCCCGCGTACACGTGGCTGGCATGACCTGGGGCTCCCGTCTGCCGGGAGGCGAGAACAGACCAGGCAGGCGCATGCCTGGGACTCTGTCCCCTGAGGCTGCTGGTGCCGTGGCCCACAAGTACCCCTGAATCGCCCGGAGGGGTCCTGGGACCTCCTAGAGCTTCAGCAGGGTGGACGCTTGCCTGCAGGGGCTGCACAACTTCTGCTTCAGAGCTGATTCTGCCTCCCCCCCCATCCCCCGCATTCATTCCGCAACCCAGACGGGCAGCCAGGGCCCCAGCCTTCAGAAAGCCTCCACCCAGGGTTTCTGCGCGGTGGGCCCACTGCCTTGTGCGACCCTGCTGCTCCCTGTTGGTTCCCGTGCGACATGCAGCTCCCGGTTTACGCTGGACACCAAAAATCCACTCCCAACAGGATCGTGGACGGAGGATCCGTGGACAGCCTCAGGGGATCCGGGGAGGGGCGGGCAGAAGGGGCCAAAGGAGCAGGGCCCACCATCCACGCTGAAGACGTCCAGACGCAGACGTCCGAGTACACCGCTGCCATGGTCTGTACCTGGCCACCCCTCTCTGCCCTCTGCCAAGTTCAGGGCGGACCAGAATTGCCGGGCTGACCCCACGCCACCAGCCCTCGACCACTGACAGCTCAGAATATTCTGCCTTGAGTGGACAAGTGAGCTCTCTCACTTCTATTCCGATGAATCATATCTGTGAAAGTGGATCTGTAAGTTACAAAATCCGTGCAGCAGAACAACTCAAGATGAACGGTCAGTGAAGAGGGTTCCCAGTGCTCTGTGCCTCAAGGATCACAAGATAAATCAAGACCGTCGTTTTGGTACATTCAAAACTGTTTTCCTACATTTACTTTTTTAAACTGTACTTTTAATTTAGGTATAATTCACAAAACATACAATTTGTCATTTTACCGTACTGTACGCAGTTCGGTGGGTTTTGACATATTCACAAGGCTGTGCCGCCACCACCACTGTCTAATTCTAGAACATTTTCATCACCCCCGAAAGAAACCTTGTACCCATGAACAGTCACTCGTCATTCCTCCCTCCCCCAGCCCCTGGCAACCACCAATCTACTTCCTGTTTCTATCGATTTGCCTATGTTGGACATTTCTGATGAATGGAATCATACAGTATGTGGCCCTGTGTGTCTAGCTTCTTTCACTGAGCACCAGGTGTTTGAGGTTCTGCACACCTTCGTATGTATCAGGATTCTGAGGGAATCATATTCTATTGTATGGCTATCCCACATTTTGTTTACCTATTCATCTGGCAATGACTACTTGGGTTGTTTCAAACAAACTTTTTTTTTTTTTTTTTTTTGGCGGTACGCGGGCCTCTCACTGCTGTGGCCTCTCCCATTGGGGAGCACAGGCTCCGGACGCGCAGGCTCAGCGGCCATGGCTCACGGGCCCAGCCGCTCCGTGGCATGTGGGATCTTCCCGGACCGGGGCACGAACCCGTGTCCCCTGCAACGGCAGGCGGACTCCCAACCACTGCACCACCAGGGAAGCCCCCAAACAAACTTTTAAGATACATTGTTCCAAAATAATTTTGGAAACAGTGTGCAGTTGACAACTCTCCTTTCTTATTTTCCCTCTTCTGAGGTTAAGTCCTTCCTATGTTTAAATGTTTTTTTCTTTTAGGAAATAATGGTGACTCTAGAGGAAAGTCTTTATGTATTTATTTATTTTTTGGCCTCGCCGCATGGCAAGGCAGCATGTGGGATCTTAGCTCCCCGGCCAGGGATCGAACCTGTGCCCCCTGCCGTGGAAGTGTGGAGTCTTAACCACTGGACCGTCAGGGAAGCCACTACATGAAAGTCTTAAACAAAATGTCCTTGGTGGGGAGGAACAGAGTCAGCAGCCCTAAATGGACTCCCAAACCTTTTCTCCTCCCCTGATCGGGAAGCCACGGGGCTGATGAGCCTGCAGATCTTGTTCTGTGGTGGCGTCACTGATAGCTGACACAGGGTGCCTTCCCGTTTCATTAGAGCTTCCGTGCCACGGCGTTTTCAGGAATCCGCATCTGGGTGGAGAAGGCCGTTCCCGGCCTGTGGGGAAACAGACATTCTTTGTGCTCATCCTCTCCAGCCTGGAGGCTGATCTGTGCAGGGCAGGGGCTGGGAGGAGGAGAGGCGCTTACAGCCACTGAGTCCCCAAGATGTGGGGAGGTCAGCCCTGCGCTTTCACCTGGGTGCCTTGTTCCCTGCCTGAATCTTGCTGACTCAGAATAACAAGAAAGGACAGTTGTCAACTGCATACCGTGCTCCCCGGATAAGCTCAGGTCCCGGGTATCCGGGCTCGGGCTGGAAGGGTGGGAAGGTGATAAGGAAAGTAGGTCCATTGGATGTGTTGACAATTACATGTACACAGAGTTGATCATAAAAGCAATACAATAAAGCACATCGACATTTTTTAAATAGGAAAAGAAAGGGAATTCCCTGGCAGTCCAGTGGTTAGGACTGCGCACTTCCACGGCAGGGGGCACAGGTTCGATCCCCGGTCGGGGAACTAAGACCCTACAAGCCCGGTGGCACATCCAAAAAATAAAAAATAAAAAATAAAATAAAATAGGGAAAGAAAGAAAAAATTCACCTCTAATCTCACCCCAGCAGGAGCACACTTCTTCGCATTTTGATGAACTTTTAATTTGCCTAAGAGAAAAACAAGAGTTAAAAAAAAAATTAAAAAATTATAATAGCCTGATGTTGTGTAACCATCACCATTATTTATTTCCGCAACTGTTTTCATCAACCCAAACAAAAACTCTGACACACTGAGTAATAACTCCCCGCTCCTCCCTGCCCTCCACCCCACATAACCTCTACTCTACTTTCTGCCTCTGTGAATTTGTCTGTTCTAGGTATCTCACATAAGTAGAATCATACAGTATTTGCTCTTTTGTGTCTGGCTTATTTCACTTAGCATGGTGTTTTCAAGGTACATCCATTGTGTAGCATGTGTCAGAACTTCATTCCTTTTTATGGCCGAATAATATTCCATCATATGGATTGACCATGTTTTGTTTATTCATCCGCTGATGGACGCTTTGGCTGCTTCCATCTTTTTGGCTGTTGTGAATAATGCTGAACACTGGTGTATAAGTATCTGTTGGATTCCTGCTTTCAGCTCTTTTGGGTACATACCTAGGAGTGGAATTGCTGGGTCATCTGGTAATTCTGTTTCACTTTCTGGGGAACTGTCAAACTGTTTTCCACAGCAGCTGCATGACTAAAGGCCATTTAAAAAAATTTATCTTTAATATTGTTAAGACATCAATACTACCCAAAGTGATCTACAGAGTCAGTGCAATTCCCACAAAAATCCCAATAACATTTATTATAGAAATAGAAAAATCCATCCTAAAATTCATATAGAATCTCACAGACCCTGAATAGTGAAAACAATCTTGAAAAAGAACAATGTTAGGAGTCTCACACTTTCTGATTTCAAAACTTATTATAAAACTCCAGTTATCAAAACAGGGTGGTAATGGCTTAAAGAAAGACATGTAGACCAATGGAATAGAATAGAGAGCCGAGAAATAAAACCTCGAATACATGGGCAAATGATTTTTCAATAAGAGTGTCAAGAGCATCCAATGGGGAAAGGACAGTCTTTTTAACAAATGGTGCTGGGAAAACTGAATATCCACATACAAACAAAAAAGCCGGACCCTTATTTAACACCATTGCCGGTACAATGCCGGTACAAAGCATCACCGGTACAAAGGTATCACTTTAAAGCTATAGAGAAGATTATTTTTCAAACGGAAGCCTGATTGCAACACGGCACAGCTTGCAAAATGGATCTAAACATAGGCCTAAAAGTATAAAACGCTTAGAAGAGAACATTGGAGAGAAGCTTTATGACATTGGATTTGGCAATGATTTCTTGGATATGACACCAAAAGCACAGACAACAAAAGAAAAAATAGGTACATTGGACTTTATCAAGATTAAAAACTTTTATGCATCAAAGGACACCATCAACAGAGTGAAAAGACAACGCATGGAAGAAAATATTTGCAGATCATACATCTGATAAGAAATTAAAATCCAGACTATATAAAGAACTATTACAACTCAACAACCAAAAGTTCCCGAACAACTTGGTGTAAAAATAGGGCAAGGCCTTGGTAGGTTTGATCTTCAGGTCCCACCTGGCTGTGAGCACCCTGGCTTTTCCAGTCACGGAGGCTTCTCCAAGGAGGCAGCTGGCAAGAAGGAAGCCTGGACTTTTCCAGCAGGCTGAGTGCACCTTGCCCCCCCCCCCCACCCCCGGGCAATGGGCTGGAGGCTTTGAAAGAAAAGTGAGAACCCAGAGAGAGCTAGTGGGCTCCTTTGCCTGCCTCTCCTTGACTGGCCTGGTTCCAGCTTCCCCTGGAGGACTCTGCACACCCCCAGCTGCGGGAATGGCTCTGTCACCCTGGCAGGGGAACCAGCCCTTGGATCTGAGCAGGGCTCATCAGAGCCGGCTGGCTGCCTCAGCCTCCCTCCAATATGGGGTGCCAGCTCCCTGGGAAGCCATCTCTTCAACAGCAGGGACACCAGACAGGGGCCCTCGGTCCCCAGGTCGGGGCAAACGAGGAGCTCATTGGAGGTGAGAGAGACGTGCGGTCCTTTCTGAGGTCCCTTCTGGTCACTAGCACTTCAGGTTTAAGCCAAGAGGAGGGCTTGTTTCTTGGATTTGATGTCAAGAAAGTAGCAGGTGGTTTGGAGAGGCGCTTGGGACGGCCGATCCTAGGAGTGGCCGGACGGAAGCTGCAGCGGCAGGAAGAGGGGGCGTGTCTAGAAATAACAGCACGGAAGCAGGCCGGCGGTGAGCACCGCGCCCTCATCGCTGTTTCTTTTCTCCACCCACAGACTTCTGCAGAGTGCCCCTCTGCAGAGAGGCCTCCCTGGCCACGTGGCTACATTCCCCTCCTCCCTGTGGGTCCTTGGCTAGAATGATAGGTCCGGAGCAGTACTCTGTCCCCTGTTCTTTCCTTAGTGCCTACAGCAGCGCCTGGCGCACAGCAGGTGCACGAGAAATACACACCTGAGGAATGAATGCATCCTGTGAGGGGCGTTTACTTTCAACAGCTTTTTCAGACAGGCTGTATAACTCCTCTGAGAGCACACAGCCAGAAAGAGGCAGGGCTGCGATTAGAACCAGGTCTCTTTCCAGGAGTCAGAACCTGGGAGCCCACTGCCGGGGTGGGTGGTGTCTGCACATGCTTCTCTCTGTGCAACGTGACAGGACATCCTGTCGGGATGCACACGCTCCCGGGAGCCGAGCCCTGGGATTGGTAGGAGGTTCTGTGCTGTCCTGGAGGATGACGGCCTCCTCCTCTCTCCTGCTGAGGGTTTCTTCCTCCAAGCCTGGTTTAAGCGACACCTCTTTTAGGAAGGCTTCCCTGGGTGTCCCCAAGTCCCCTTCCTCCTCTAGACAGTTCTAGAATCTTGTACAAAGTCCTGCCAGGGCGTCCGTCATGGCGAATCACAAGTACAGCAGAAAGACTTGGGGCAGGTCTGCCTGGACTAGAATCTGGACTTGCCAGCAGCTGTGGGACCCTGGGCGTGTCACTTCGCCCTCCCCCTGCCCCACCAGCATGGCTCTCTCACCCGGACAGTGGAGACACTAGTACCCTCTCTGCCAGGGCCGCCATAACACAGGACCACAGAGACAGGGCTTAAACAACAGAAACTCATGTTCTCACAGTTTTGGAGGCTGGAAGTCCAAGATCAAGCTGAAGCCTCTCTTCTCCCTGTGTCTCCATATCACCTTCTCTGTGTGTGTGTCTGGGTCCTAATCTCTTCTTATGAGGACACTAGTCCTATTGGCTTAAGGCCCACCCTAGTGACCTCATTTTAACTTGATCACCTCTTTAAAGGTCCATCTCCAGAGTCACATTCTGTGGTACAGGGGGTTAGGGCTGCAGCATCTGGATTTGGAGGAAACACAATTCAGCCCTTGGCACGGCCCCTAACCTGACCCTCGAATTCCCTATATAATGCCCCGGACAAGGGGTTTCCCCGCCTTGGCTTGCACACCTCCAGTGATAGGGAGCTCTGCACCTTCCCAGATGGTAAGTGGTGATGGTGACTTCCAGCGGGTGACGGCCATCCTTCTGAGCGCCCTGTGTGGAAGCTAATCCCTCTGGCCCTGGAGAAATGGAGAGGGCCATCTCACAGTCTTGAACAATTCAAAACAGGTTGGTTTCTCCCCAAACAGTGAGAGAGCTTGCTTGTTTTGGAAGACAAATTCAAAGGCAGAGACCTGTTAGTGGAGTTATCTGTGTTTTGTTATCTGCCTTGAGCAGAAGTGCTTTGGAATACCCAAACAGCATGGATGCCTTGTTTGCACAGATAAATGTCAAGTCTGCACCCAAAGGAGGTTATAAAAAAGCCACCTTGGGGGCTTCCCTGGTGGCGCAGTGGTTGAGAGTCCGCCTGCCGATGCAGGGGACGCGGGTTCGTGCCCCGGTCCGGGAAGATCGCACATGCCACGGAGCGGCTGGGCCCGTGAGCCATGGCCGCTGAGCCTGCGCGTCCAGAGCCTGTGCTCCGCCACGGGAAAGGCCACAACAGTGAGAGGCCCGCGTACCGCAAAAAAAAAAAAAAAGCCACCTTGGGAGGAGGGCATGGTTTTAGGGGCGGCCACTGCGAAACTGCAAATTATTTTCTTCCCCACCCAGATGAGTTGGATTGTTCTCGTGTTATCCTAGCCAGATGGCAAAAGGCTGCCACCAGGGACGCTCTGATAGTCTTACGCGATTCAGTTTGGCTTTAAAAATCTATTCTCAGAGCTCAGCAAATGAAGCAATTTTTTTTACCCTGATGTCATTCTATTTTTACTTAAAGTTTTTTCACATTATAAACATAATACATGTTTTTTGTAGATAGTACAACAAAGCATAAAACAAAATTTAATTCCATCTCCCAGGAACAATCGCTGTTAACATTTTGATGCACTTCTTGCATTTCTCTCTCCCACTCTCCCTTTCCCTCCCTCTCATCAAAGAATACAAAACTTAAAAAAAAAAGATTGCATTGTATCTCGTATACCCACTAGATATGACAGATAGAGCAGTGAATGAGACAGACAAGGGCCCACCCTCTTGGAGCTCAATCTAGAGGGAGACAAAAAATGAACATATAAATGAACTTTCAGGCTGTCTCCAATTTTTCCTCTGTTGCAAACAATACTGCATTGAGCATTCTTACAGCCAAGGGCCTGAATACACACATGCTGATTGCATAAAGATAACTTTCAAAAGGTGGAATTTAGGAGACAGGATGTTTTCCATTATTAAAAAAATAAAAAAAACTGTAATGATCATCTGTATGCGTATTTATGTTAGTAGTGTACGCTTATTACCTGATAAATACCTCCTCTGCCTATATTAGACAGGTTTCTATTAGAGATCTGTAGATTCTCTGGATCACAACAGATTTTGCAGCTTTTCTGCCTAGGCTAACCCCTCCCTCCTCTCCTTATGTAGCTTTACAGACCTCCAGGGACAGAGAGCTCATTCCTTTCTCTGACAGTTCATTCCATCTTTGCATGGCTCTGTCCTGGGACAAGTCCCCCTGTGTTGAAATGAAATGGGTCCTCCTGGGCGTCCTCCACTGACCCTGGTTTTCTTGAGGCCCGTGCAGAGCAAATCCAGGCCTCATTCTTGCACCAACCCTGCTGAGCCCAAGGCTAGAGCCACACAGCTCCCACCCCCTGCTGAACGGCAGTATCTCTCTTGGGATTCCACCCAGGGATTATCTCACCTCCCCCAGGGAGCCTTCCCTGACCAGCCCTCCCTTAAGAGCCCCATTCCCAGTCCCCGCGCCTCCAGGGAAGCACCGGCCTCTTTTCCTGCCTGTCTCCTTCTCTCATGGCTTTAGCTCCATCTGTGCCATCCCCTGGCCCCTCCACTGCCCTGGAAGGGCTTAGCGGTGAAGTGGGGAAGATCAGACGATTAAAGACAGACGTATCAGACAAGGATTCCTGCCTGTGTGCCCTGATCTCATTAACACAGTAATTGATCCATTGAATCCTGGCCTCACTGACTCATAGGTTGATTTCTCAATAGGGTGGTTGGTTTATTCATTCGTTCATCTAGTAAATCTTGACTGCGGCCTTTTTTTAAAAAAAAATTTTAATGAAGTATAGTTGATGTACAATGTGTGAATTTCTGCTATACAACAAAGTGATTCAGTTATACAAATATATATATTCTTTTTCATATTCTTTTCCAGTATGGTTTATCCCAGGATATTAAACATAGCTCCCTGGGCTCTACAGTAGGACCTTGTTGTTGACCCATTCTCTATACAATAGTTTGCATCTGCTCATCCCAAACTCCCACTCCATCCCTCCCCGAACCCCCTCCCCCTTGGCAACCACAAGACTCTTCCCTACGTCTGGGAGTCTGTTTCTGTTTCGTAGATAGGTTCATCTGTGTCATAGTTTAGATTCGACTGTGGCCTTCTTGAGCCAGGCACTGTGCTGCACTTTGGGGACGCGCATGAACAAGACAGCTCTGTGATCCGTGAAGCTCACCCTCTCGAGGGACAAGAGAGATGCTAAATATATGGGGAAAATCCAACAGGGCCGCGAGACAGACAGCGGTCAATGGCGGCAGATCCCAACCCGAGGAGGAACCGCTTAAGCTCAGGCTTGCAGGCAACCGAGAGGCAGCCCCGCGATCAGAGGAACAGCCCATGCCGAGGCCCAGTGTCCGAGTGGGCTCAGCACGTGCCGGGCTCAGCAGAGGGAAGCCTGCCCTTGAGCGAGCTGACCGGCGGCCCTGCCTGAGGAACACGTGTTTTGCCCTTAACAAATCACCCCCTAATTCCAAGGGGCTGCCAACGGGGAGGTGCCCTGTCTCCAGCCACACACAGCGCGCGCGCGCGTGTCTTCCTGGAAACCGGTAACGGCAGCCTCCCCCAGCGTGCACAGCCTCCTCCCAGAGAGCCCGGAGGGGCGGCGGCTGAGCGGAGGGGAGAACAGGGCCGCATTGTGAGCGTCCCACAGGCCGCTGTGGGCAAACAGAAGGCCCGAGTGTGTCCGGGGCGGGCAGGCGGGAGCTCAGAATTGCTCAGTGAACCCTCAGTCTCCAGGCCAAGTGCGCGGCCAGGAAGAAACAGGTCTTTATTACAGGGAGGCCCGGCACGGCCTGAAACGGAGGACACGCCGGGCTGTCCATCTGCAACCTTCCCGAGGCTTCACAGGGGTGGGGACTGGACACAGAGCCACAGGCGAGTATAGACACAGCGAGTCTACATTTATGATCCACAGGGGGGTTCACACACACACACACACACACACACACACACAGACACACACGCCTGGCTCCCTTCCCTCTGTGGCAGCAAAAAGAGAAGTGAAGTCTTCCCTTCCCTGAGAACAAGGAAGATAAAGGAAACAATGAACAGGCTAGAGAAGAAACATAACCTGGCCTGAAAGAGTTAATCATGTTGCAATGTAAATAGAAGTGAGACTTTTCTTCCTTCTTCTCTCCAGAGCAACTAAAGCAAAGGGAACAGCGAACGGGCGAGAGAAGAAACATAACCTAGCCTGAAAGAGTTAATCACCCCTCGGTTTACTTTAACTAATTTGTAGTAACTAGATTTGTACTTTAGGAAGCTAACCTCACTCCCTGACCCTATGTAATTTACATTCGGTACCCATCACCCCTAACTCTGTGTGAGTTACATTCCCTGCCTCTCACCTCCTAACCTTATTATGTCCCGGCACTTACATTCCATATGCCCCTGGTAAGAAATCACCCCCTAGGGGTGGGATAGGGAGGGTGGGAGGGAGGGAGACGCAAGAGGGAAGAGATATGGGAACATATGTATATATATAACTGATCCACTTTGTTATAAAGCAGAAACTAACACACCATAGTAAAGCAATTATACTCCAATAAAGATGTAAAAAGAATAAATAAATTCCATTGTTATTTATTAAAAAAAAAAGAAATCACCCCCTATAGTTTTTGCATTTCCGAAACAAGGTCACTGGCCAATAAACCAGAGGCAAACGGACACAATTATCAGACTGCCGGACCCCAATTACCGGGGTGGCCTGACGCCAGCTATGACTGTTTTGAAATAATGCAAAGGAAAGGAAGAATGCGAGACCTTCACTACTTTGATCCTTATCATAGACCCCGGACTGCGAGCCTCACATATAAAATCTTCCCTGATTCCCAAGGAGGGGGGGCACAGCTCTGGAGGCGCTAGCCTGCTGTGTCTTCCCTTCTGCCTGGCAGAAAAATAAAGCCATCTCTCTCTTCCTCCAAAATCCCAGTCTCTGTATTTCGGTTCGGCCTCGGTGCACAGGGAAGCTGATGCTTCGGCAACAAAATGGGGGCTCGTCCGGGGTCTGCTCGCGTACAGGCAGCCCCGCAGGGCCCCTCGGCTTGATCGGAAGCTCGGGGATCTCTCTGCACGCCAGGCTCCTTCGGGAGAGCGGAGGGTTGGAGGATTTCTCTGAGGCCAGATCGCCAGGGACTCCCTGCCGCAGGGCTGTGCCGCATCACACCCGGCCTGTCGGCTGCGGCGGAGAACGGGGGAGAGGCTGACCTAGCAGCTGCCGAGGCTCATTTTGCCTTGAGGACACCTTCTCTTCTCTTGGCCGCGTCGGCCTGGACTTCCACTCCGAGAAAACACTGAATATTGGAGGATCAGAAAGAGGACGTAGGGAAGTCGCGACGCACCCGTCAGCACCTACGGTGAGTCTCCCGGACTGCGCTCCGTGACCTTCGACGGTCCCCTTAAGGGGAACTAAGGTACCAATTTGAGGATTTCGTGCAAAAGGAAATCCTGATGTGGAATGCTCCCTGCAAAGGGAGATTTGATGTAAGACGCCGCCTTGGGGCAACGGTCCAGGTCGAGTGGGACTCGGAAATCACGTTTGGGCGGGTCTCCTCCATATGTTTCTCTTTTTCTTTTTTGAGCATCCCTTTGCTGTTTCCTTTTATGGTTTATGTTTTATGTGTGACTTCCAGCTGATGAGGTGAAGGTTTGTTTTGATTTGAGCGTGCTAATATCAAATGTCTGTTACCAACTGCTCGAGCCAAAATGGGAAGCGCTTCCTCTAAGGTTCCACCCACCTGGGAACACTTAGGGAAAATTTTAAATGACTGGTCCACCTATAGCTATGATCCAATGACAAAGGAAATGGCCTGAAAATGGGTCTCCTACAATTAGATCTTTATGGCCACGGGATGGGAAAAATGGACTGAGGTTCCCTTATGTTCAGGACTTTATGCACCTTTTATTATAATCCTGCTCTAGGTGGCCCCATAATCAAAAGCCTGAGGAATCAGAAAAGAAAAGAAAAGAAACGAAACGAAACTCTCCTGACATTCTAAAGGATCCTCTTCTAACTTCTCCCAACTCTCAGGGGAGTGGGAAGGTTTCCCCAGTCCTGCAAGTTCCCTCACCCCCAGATTCTTCTGATCAAACTAAGACCGCACCTCCCCAGAAGGACAATCCCTGCTGGGACAAGTTTATCAGCCAGTCTGCTCCTGTTATCAGAGCCAATTTGAGCACTCTCTGGTTTAAATTTTAGCTGTGCAACCGTGACCACAGAAAGAGAAAGATGATTTTTGACAGTATGGCCACAATATTCTTCAGACTCTGGAGAAAACTGGTTACAATAAAGCTTTTCTTAAAATTGCAAAACCAGTCCTTTTTGCATGTGCAGTTAGAAAAAGCTAGCTTGTTAAAATACTTTTCTCCAAAATTCTGACCCTGAGAGAACAAAAATATGCCTAGGACAAAGCTTGAAGTTAACTGTTATCATGTCCTTGAGCTACAAACAAAGCCCACTTTGCCTGAGACTTCAGCCTTGGGTTAATTAGTAGAACTTCAAGCCAAGAAAAAAAAAAAGAGGCAAAGAGACATTTTAAATCTCAAGTGGAAACCATGAGATCTCTGTCTGTCTGGATACCTGTGTATGTCTCAGTATATGTTTCTGTCTTTGGATAATATTGCTGAGGATAATTTGTAAATGAGCTCTATTTAATTGGCTTAAAAGAAAAGCACTTACAAATCAAACAATTCTAAATACAAGAAAAATTAAATAAATTTCAGGTTCACGTGACCTGGGAATTATTCAATATTAAAATACCTGGTATTAATGTTTGTTAATCTAATTAATATAGACATGTCTTTAGAGCCATCAGCATTAGGGATAATACTTTTATTGTGCCTAGGTTTAATATAAACTAAATAAGATCTTATTATATCTGTTACAAATTTGTCAGCAATGAAAATAACTCAATGTGAAGAAACTTTTAAGAAAAAAAATTGCAAATGAGATAAGAGCTTTGGGTGAAATTTTTAGGAATACTTACGTTTTAGGAATATTTACTTAAGAATGACCTCTCCAGATATCTGACAACTTGAAAATTTAGGGTTGTGCTAAATTAAGTTAAAGGATGCAAGTCATTAAATAACTAGGCCATTTCCAAATAAAATAAGATACTGAAACATTAATTACTGAACCTCGGCTTCCTTGTACAGAGAAACAAAAGGTTTAGAACTATTAAAAAATGTGTTTGGTGCCACACTGAGATATTTTCTATAAGAAAGCACATTCCTTAAATATTATTTGGATGTACGTTTACCGGTCTACAGAGTGCTGATATAAAGGACAGTTCATGGTTGCTTAAGGAAAGTAGGATGTGTGTTTTTAGTAAAGAAGGTATGAGCAATGGAATTGCATTTTATTAAGGGAAAAGGAAGCAGGTCTGATTTACAGGTGGCTGTTTCTGAATGGGAAAATAAAGTGATGGATACAGAAAGTGATAAAAAAGGTTTGTGGAAAGTGGACCCTGGGAAAAGAGTTTTATGCATGGTACAAGTTTTCTTAAGGTGTTGAACTGCCTTGGATGACAGATTTTAAGCTTCTTTACCTTTTAAGTGGTCAGTTCGATATTTGCCTTTAAATCTTTTATTGTCCTTTGGGTAAGTGAAAAGCAATCATTTCACAGTGATGTATTATCTTATCTGACTGAGTGTTCTAAACCCTTTTGTGTTTTTGGTAAAACTTCCCAAATCAAATTGTAATGAAGTTTCTTTGACCTCTAGCTAACTTTGGGGTGCTTCAAACAGCCTCTGAAACATCCCAAAGAGAGATGTTACACTAATTAGGTTCATTTGGTATGTTAAAATTACACGGGAAGTGTTGTCAAATGTGTAATAAATCTTCTTAGGTTATATTGTATGGTAATTGTTACTAATATAGATATTCTAGAAATCATATGGAGTTTCAAAAAAATTCTGAGGTCCTGGTAAAATGTTATCAGTCATAATTCTAGTTATTATCTTACGCATCATATGTCACAACAGTAACCAAGTTACCTTGTAAATTACATTGTAATCAGAGTTTTAAACTTGCCATAAGTCTTTTGTCATTAGAGACACAGTTTCACTCTGAAGCTTTTGCAAAGATGCTTCTTCTTCAAGAAGATTTATAAAAAGAACTTTTGGATAAATACAAGTTTCTGACGTTCAGACCATAATGCTAAACTGGATATAAAGAAGCTCTTCTCCTCAAGCTACTTATGGTTTACAACAATTTGGTAATTTACACCTACGGGTAAAATTAAAACATTTATCTTTTCTCTCTATTTGCTCCCTCCACAGATTGGAAACTCTTAGGTCCCCAGCACCTTTATCAGATAAATTAGGAAGGCTACCTCACTAACAGGTACAGAAATCTCAAGGTATTTTCGGGACCTTGAAAAGGGAGGAATTCACCTGTATCTGGTAAGCGAAATCTGTGACAAGACTTTGGTGGGACTTTCCTGAGAGGTCTTTTAAAAGTTCAGTCTGAGACTCCTTATAAAAGTTTCAGGAAGCAAAAAGCCTATATGATACAATACAGTTGTATAAATCATCAGGCCAAGTTTATTGACACCAGACTGAAATTTGGTTCTCTCTCTCTGTTAGAGAACAAAGTTTTCTTGGGATGCTGCTTTAATAACAGACTATGTACATTTCTTTGCCTTTAAGTGATTCACATTTGCTTTTAAAATCTTTTGTTACTTACGTAAAGTAAATAAGTACTATCTCACAATGATCTATGAAGATCTTGGCACCCATAGATAAAATTCATTCTGCTTCTACAAAAATTAACCTCTCATTGTCAGACTTTTGCCATCCTGACTGTCCTTAAACATGACAACAGTCCACTCCTAAATCAGGGAATTTAAAATGGGTAAACAATAGCTGTCAATCAAACAGTCAGGGCTATGGAAAATCCAAGAGGGCTGCCTGGCTTTTTCCTGCTCCCTGATAAACCTCATTTTTTATTTGATGGGATAAAGCCTTCCCTGGTTGCGGGGTTAATGCCCTCACAATGAAGAAAATCAATTATGTTTTACTGAATATTAAATTCTAGGTTTGTTCATTAAGGTCTGTGTTTACCAAGACTCCCTTCCCAGATAGTTCCTTGCAGTTACGTTATATTGCTAAAAAGTTTAATTGAATTATTAAAGGGCACTCTAAGTTTGTTTCTAAAGCTTATCTCCGTCATTTTTCTTTGGATGAAGATCAGATACCCCACGACCTACAACCAGGGGATTATACATACTGGAAAAGACATAATTTAAAGGACTATCTCCAGACTGGATGGAAGGACCCTTATCAGGTACTCTTAACTAGCTCATACACAGTAAAACTAAAGGGAATTAACTCTTGGATTAATTTCCACTCACAAAGGGCCCCTGCACTGGACTGGCCTATAGAGAGGATGGCTGACCTCAAAATCACCTTAAAACAACGCTCAAACGGAGGAGAAACTACACTCACACGAGGATGAGAAAAAGACATCATCAGAAGTGGACAGCTTCCCCAAGATCCTGGACCTGACTCATACGCTCATTTATAATGTTTTCTCGACTTCTTGGACCTTTGCATATGAATCAAATGTTTTTCTATCGTAGGCACGATGCTATGACAGTTTTTGTTGTTGTTGTTGTTGTTTTTGCGGTGCGTGGGCCTCTCACTGCTGTGGCCTCTCCTGTTGCGGAGCACAGGCTCCGGACGCGCAGGCCCAGCGGCTATGGCGCACGGGCCCAGCCGCTCCGCGGCATGTGGGATCTTCCCGGACTGGGGCACAAACCCGCGTCCCCTGCATCGGCAGGCAGACTCTCAACCACTGCGCCACCAGGGAAGCCCCTATGCTAGTTTTAAAAATCAATCCAGTTGTTGGGTTTGTGGCCAATTACCTATGTCTAGTACTTCTGGGTTACCTGAGTGGACTTCTCCACTCCAAGGCTCTAATTGGCTGCCTCTTAGGAAATTTATCTTAAAAGGAAAATTATAGTCATGTTCAGGCCACTACTGATATGACTGGATGAGATCCCCTCACCTGACCAATTAATAACACCTGCTCTGACCCTGACCATACATACGAATTTTCCTCTATTACTCAAAGTTCAATCAGAGCAACAAGCAAAATTTCAGCCGAGGAATAAAACCTCCCCCAATTATGGGATGGATTTATGTAATTAACACCAGGCTACGGTAATTTAAGGTTAAAGGTTCCTCTAAAGGCTGGGAACAATTCAATCATACTAAGGATAATCAGTCTTTTAGTAACACTAAAAAACTGGGCTGAGTACCTTGTGGACACTGCCAGTATATAATTTCCCTGAAGAATAGGGATTGGTACAGAACAGACTAAGTCAGACAGCCTGGGATATACCGGGCTGCCCCTAATGGAAGTTCTTGGCTGACTTCTTCCTTATGACTTTATGAATACTGCCAGCTATGTTATTTGTATTCTGCCTATTTCAAAAAAAGTGATTGTTTCTTATGTTACCAAGTGTGTGACTGGGCCTCTGATAAAATGATGATATAGAGTTCCATATGAGATCAGTGATTGCAATAGTCTAACTCTAGATATGAGAAGAAGCAACAAGAGGGAGTATTGTCCTGGACCATAAGAGACTAGGAAGACAGGTGGTCCAGAGACTTCTGGATACTAGGAAAGGCCTAGGCCAGTAATAGCCCATGGAGTGGCTTATCAGCAAAATCTTCACCAGACCTGGGAAGGAGCATTCCTAACACCATGGGACAAAATGGTCAGGAAATGCCCCAAACCATGGTCGAAATTACGACCATAAAGGGGCCCTGCTGACTGAAAACTGACACTTGCCATCTACTTCTACAAGGATTAAATCATGAGCTGTTGTAGCTGGTGACCTCCAACACCCTCTACAAGGACTTCCGGGTGGAGAGCTGAAACGAGGGACTCTGTGCCCTGGGAAAAACTGACAGGACAGGCCTTGAGATAGTTAAATAATTTCAGGAGAAGATTTTACGAGCCCCAGTTCTTGCATCTTCTCATACCCAGAGAAACACTGACACCATTAACGGTGACACTATGGTGTGATTTAAGCAAGTCCTTTTATTGCTAAGAACTTGAGTTTTCTGAGCTGTTTTAGATATGGGATGCCACCGGCCAATTTCAAAACAATGTCTGCTGACAGCTGGTAACTGCAACCTTACTTCTTAAAGGTCTCCTCTTGTAGCTATTACACTTTTAGACGATAAAATTGCTTTAGATCATATGTTAACAAAAAGACAAGACACATATGTAGTGACCAATAGCTCCTGTTATCTATATGTTAATACCACAACAAAGGTTAAAACCTACTTTGATGAAACTAGATAACCGGCTACCTGGCTACAAGTCTCCCCAAAGCACCAGGCCTAGACTGGGTTTCAGGCTTATTCTCCTAAAAAGAAATGAGATCTATTTTGTCTATTAACGTTTAGGTTGTCACGCCTCCAAATACTTCTAACAGGGTCTGTTACACCTACATCAACCACAATGGGCTAATAGAAGAGGACACAGAATTATATATATATCACCAAATGACTCCATTCCTTTAGACAGGGTAACACAAGCGCCGTCTCTATCTAGATCAGGATCGAAATTACTACCAAACGTTCCATGGCTCTTCATCCTGCTTGGGCCCCCAGCTACAATGATTCTTTTATTATTAATCTTTGGCCTCTGTCTTTTTAAACTACTTGCTAAGTTCTGTCTCTTCCAGATTACAATAGGTTCACATCAAGATAATGATGACGCAAAGATTCCAGCCATTTCTCAGAATAGATGCTGCCAAAACAACAGAAGTCACCCTGGGGCCCTTAATAAGACAGGGCGAGAGCTCTGTGACCCCAACTAGGTAGGGTCTACGAACCCCTTGCCAGCCTGAGGAAGCGACAGAAGACAGACCGTCGTCCCTCATCCTCCCAGTAAAGATTTCTTGGGGTTCACGTCTCTCAGGGGGGGATTTGAAATAGGAGATAGGTGGGCCCCTGGGCCGGACAGCTGGAGTTTGTCAAGTGGAGCAGAACTGAAGTTTCGTCCTCAGCCAGACAAGAACGACGCCCGCTTCCCTTCCTCCATTGATATGGAGGGAATGAACTAGCAGTGGGGAATTTGTTGCAGCAAAAATAGAAATGAAGTTTTCCCTCCCCTGAGAACAAGGAAAATAAAGGGAACAGTGAATAGGCTAGAGAAGAAACATAACCTGGCCTGAAAGAGTTAATCACGCCTTGGTTTACTTTAACTGTCACTAATTTGTAGTAACTAGATTTGTACTTTAGGAAGCTAACCTCACTCCCTGACACTGTGTAATTCACATTCGGTACCCATCACCCCTAACTCTGTGTGAGTTACATCCCGTGCCTCTCACCCCCTAACCTTATTATGTCCGGGCACTTACATTCTATATGCCCCTCGTAAGAAATCACCCCCTATAGTTTTTGCATTTCAGAAACAAGGTCACCGGCCAATAAACCAGAGGCAAGCGGACGCAATTACCAGACTGTCGGACCCCAATTACCGCGGAGCGGCTGGGCCCGTGAGCCATGGCCTCTGAGCCTGCGCGTCCGGAGCCTGTGCTCCGCAACGGGAGAGGCCACAGCGGTGAGAGGCCCGCGTACCGCAAAAAAAAAAAAAAAAAAAAAAAAAAAAAAATTACATGGGAAGTGTTGTCAAATGTGTAATAAATCTTCTTAGGTTATACTGTATGGTAATTGTTACCACCCTATAGTGTATGGTAATCCCCTCACCCTAAGGCAGACCCGCCTACCTGGGAAGGGGGACCCAGTGTTAATGGGGCTGTGACGCCAGCTATGACTGTTCTGAAATAATGCAAAGGAAAGGAAGAATGCGAGACCTTCACTACTTTGATCCTTATCACAGACCCCGGACTGCGAGCCTCACACATAAAATCTTCCCTGATTCCCAAGGAGGGGGGGCGCAGCTCTGGAGGCGCTAGCCTGCTGTGTCTTCCCTTCTGCCTGGCAGAAAAATAAAGCCATCTCTCTCTTCCTCCAAAATCCTTGTCTCTATTTCTGTTCGGCCCGGTGCCCAGGGGAGCTGATACTTCGGCAACACCTCCTCCTCCCTCCGCTAGCTCAGAGAGAATTTCTAAAATCCTTACTTGAAAGGTGCTGGCTGGTGAATAATGCCGACCACGTGAGGGCCTCTGTGCCCCGGGGCTCAGGTGCTCTTCAACAATCCCATGAAGCAGTTGCCTTTAGAAACCCCACTCTGCAGACGAGGAAACTGAGGGTCAGAGAGGGTCTGGGACTTGGCCGGGTTCACAGCTGGTAAATGATGGACAGGGATGGAACCCAGGCCTGTCTGAGCCCTGTCCCCATGTATTTCACCACCATGGGGTGCGTGTGTGTGCGCGCGCGTGTGTGTGTCTGGTTGTTCCAGGGGGCACTGAGAAATCCGACTTGGTCAGGACGACGCGCAGGGTGGGCTTACTCCCTGCAACTGTCGGGGAAAAGTACCCTCTAAGTGCCCCCTGTCAGTGACCAGAACAGAGCGCCTGCTTCAGTCTGGGGCATTTCCTTCATGGGGTCAAGGGTCTGGGGAGCTGGGTCAGCCCCTGGAAGGCTGCTGGGCAGGAAACGGAACGGAGCCTGGGGGGCGGGGGTAGGGAGAGAGGGGGGAGGGGAGAGAGGGGGGAGGGGAGGGGGGAGCCTGCAGAATGTCCCCACCCTAAGGCGGACCCACCTACCTGGGAAGGGGGATCCAGTGTTTATGGGGCTGTAACCTCACAGTTCACTGGCCTCTGACCGGGACCCTCCCCCACTCCCCCCACTCCCTCTCCCGTCCTCAGAGAGTCTCTCAATCAAATCCACCCCAGTCCGCCCCGCCCTTCGCCTTGTTTAGAGCTTCCTGGGGACAAATTCCAAGGCCGCTGGGCCCGCCCCTTCTCTCCCTCACCTCCCGCCTCCCCCGACTTTGGACTTGGCACTCTCAGGAATCTCTCCCTGCCTGTGCTCCTGCGGACTCTCTGCCGGCATCCTTGCCGCGGCTGCTCCACCGGGAGGGGGGAGGGGGAGGGGGAGGGGGAGGGTCCCGTCCCCTCCGCCCAGCTCCCAGGCCCTTGCGCTTCCCCTGCCCAGCGCTGGTCACAGTGGGGACGGGTGACTCTGCTGTCCCACTCCTGGGCTGCTCCCCTCCCAAGGGTAGGATGGGGGTCCCATTACTCTGGCTGTGGAACAAATTACCCCAAGACTTCGTGGCCTGAAACCACCACTTCTTAAACTCACAGATTCCGTGGGCTGGGAGTTTGGGCTTGTCTGGGGCCTCAGCTGGAGTCACCTGGAGGTTTGTTCAGGTCGCGCGGTCGATGCTGGCTGTCCAGTGGGCCCTCCACGTGGGCTAGCAGGGGGGGCAGCACCCACTTCAAGATGTAGGCGGTCTGGGACTTCCTTGGCGGTCCAGTGGTTAGGATTCTGCACTTCCACTAAAGGGGGTGCGGGTTCCATCCCTGGTGGGGGAACGAAGATCCCACATGCCATCAGCCAAAAAACAGGTGGAGGGGCGCTCCAAGGGGTGGGGGGCATGGCCCCCCCCCCGACTGCTTGGTGGGAGCTGTGTAGGGAGGGTCATTTAGGAAGATACAGGACCAGCCCCCAGCAGGTTCTCAGGACGTTTCTGCTGCTCTGTTGAGCCCACATAGCCCCGCTGCAGCTTCCAGAAGAGGAAACTGAGGCCCAGGGTACTCGCTCAAGGCCCTCACGTGTGGGACGCCAGTTCCACTGCAGGACACTGCCCCCTAGTGGCCAGAGGCGGCATGTCCAGGAGCCGAGGCCTGAGAGCCGGTGTGGACGGCGGTGGGGGGACGGGGGGGGGGGGGGGGGCGGGGCGGGGCTGACCCTGCCTCTCCTGGACCAGCGGGCAAACTCTTGAACCTCGGCAGGTTCCGCAGATTGGGGTCAGCGCACATTTATGTCGTCAGTCTCGGTCATCCTGGTGACCCTCCCATCAGTGACATCCTTAGAGATCTCCACTAGAGGTAGTGTGGTACTGACTGGACCTGCTGAGTGGCCGTGGGGTGACCGGATGGTCACAGGGTTAAAGTCCACTCTGACTTATTTGAGGAAGCCATCAGTGACTCCCGTGGTCTCCAGGATAAAGGCCACAGTCTTTGAAGTGGCTTGGGAGGCCCCACCCACCCCCATCCTCCCCCTCAACCTCAAATTGTCAAGAGCCCAGAGGTTCCCACCACTTTAAGTCCAGCAACAGCAGAACAAGAGGCCCAGGTTCTGCAGCCCTGTGGGAGCCAGACCAACAGCCCAGCTGCAGGCTCCTTGCTCCCATCTCGTGCTTAGCCTACTTCTTTTTCTTTTAAGAATGTAAAATGCAGTTTGCCAAACTGAATTATCATAAGTTGATTGCACAATTATGACCCCACTGTATTACATGCTCTCTCTGTCTCTGTCTCTGTGTGTTTGCACTTGCTGTTCCCTCTGCCAGGACTGCCCTTCCCCTCAAATCTCTCTCTTCTACTCATCCGGCAAGGTTCAGCTCAGTCATCACCTCCTCCAGGGAGCCTTCCCTGACTGCCCACCCCAACCCCGGACCTCATATAGAAGGCCAAGTTTTTTCTTGTGACAACCTAGATGACTCTTTAGCTGTCTCTCTCCTCACTGTCCCTTGAGGTCAGGGACTGGGTCTTATTCACATCTGTGTCCTCCATGCCCAGACCAGCACCCAGCACGTGTTATGAACTCAAAACAGTGTTTGTTGAGTGAATGAATAAAGAATTGCCTGTAGAAATGAGACCATCCAGGGGCGTGGCTAAGAGCTCAGATGCTGGAACCAGCCTGCCTGGGTCCAACTTCCATTTTTGCCACTAATAAATAGGCTGTGTGACCTTAGATACTTTCCTTGACTTCTCTGGGCCTCAATCATCTCAAAGGCTAGGAGAGTCTGAAAGGAGTGGGCCAGCTCTTATCCATGCATTTTCATCCAGCAGTGAGTACTTTTTTTTTATCCCAGCTGATTCTAAGACTGGGAGGAAACATAAAAAAGTATAAAATACAATGGGAACACTGAGATGCAGAAAGCACCCTGGAGTCGGAGCTTTGACGTAGCTGGGTGTGACCGAGAGCAGGTCCCCTCCCTGCTCCCTTCCAGGAAATTTAAGTCCTGCCCTCCTGAAGTGCTAACTACGGGCCAGAAAATCGATTAGCTCATTGAATCCTCCCGTGATCCTTTATGAGTATGATCATTGACATTTTATAGATGGGGAAACTGTTTCCCAGGGAAAGACAGCTGCAAGGTGGTGGAGCTGGGATTTGAACCCACGCAGTCTGGCCCTTGAACCAGTCACTCAGACGTTTCACTGTACCACCCGTTGTTTGCCATTCCCTGCCTTCTCGAGATTCAGCCTCTCGCTCCCCGTGGCTGGGTCTCCCACAGCCCTCACAGTCCTCTATACTTCAGTATGCAGGGGACTGTGTCTCAACACACACATGCACATGCGCATACACGCACACGTGCGTGTATCTCCACCTGAAAGAGTGTGGCCTTCTGTCCTCTCTCTCTGTGCAAGGGTCCTGGGTGAGCTCCACTGTCACTGTCCCAGGTTTATCCAGCGAAAGTCAGGACAAATGGCCAGGAAGTGGAATCCCCACACGCAGGGGAGAAACACCCGACACCAGGGCCTTCGTCTCCGTCCTCACTCGAAACCTCACCGAGGCACTGGTGCCACCCCTTGTTGTTCCCTTTTCCCTGCTCTGCTCCCCATCACGCTCGGGCTGTCTCCCTCTCCTGGTTCAGGTCTCAGCATGGATGGTATCACCTGCCAGAGGCCTTCTCCATCCTGGGCCATCCCGGGAGTGGGGGGACGGGGGCGTGGCTGGAGTGCTTTTCCAGTATGCAGGGCACCTCCGCTCACAGCCAGATCAGAAGAGAATGACATCTTCTCTGTGCTTCTGCTCCCCATCTGAAAAGCGGGGATCACCTCTGGGTCCTCAGCTGGTAGAGTCTATGCTGGCTGTGGAATGTGGAGAGAGGCAGAAGGGAATCGCTGGCCAGGGCCCCTGGGAGTTGAGGCCACAGAGCCCAGGGTTCTGGTGCCTGGAGCAGAGCATCCAGCCAGCACAGAGCCTGGAACCTGGGGGAGAGGAAAGGGGTCAAGGCCTCTTCCCTAGAAGGGAAGACAGACTCATGAGACCAAAAGGAATGAACTCTGGACACAGCCTCGGTGGAGCTCGGGGGCTTGTGCGGTGTGGACAAAGCCACCGTCAAAAGAGCACATGCTGTGATTCCATTTACATAACACTCTCAAAATTAACAACAACTATGTGTGTGTGTGTGTGTGTGTGTGTGTGTGTATATATGGTACTGTGGAGAGCAGATCAGTGGTTGCAGGGGTTGGGATGGGGGGGCATGGCCATAGGGAATAGCATAAGGGGATTTTTTTGGAATGATGGAGCAGTTCTGTGTCCTGATTGGGGTGGTGGTTACACAAATCTATGTGCAATAAAATTCATAGAACTATATACAAAGAGAAAAGTAAGTGCATGGAAAAACAGGAGAAATCCAAGTAAGGTCTGTGGTTTAGTTAGTAGTATCATGCCAGTGTCAATTTCCAGGTCTTGGCCATCGCATTATGGTTTTGTAAGATGCTGTCACTGGGGGAGCTGGGTGAAGGGCACAGGAGAGTTCTCTGAATTATTTTCGCAACTTCTCTGCAAGTCTAAAACTACTTCAAAATAAAAATGCTAGGAGTACTTCATCCAACAACAGCAGAATATACACTCTTCTCAAGTTCACATGGAACTTTCACCAAGATAGACCACAAAATACACCTTAAATTTAAAATACAGATTGGGAATTCCCTGGCGGTCCAGCGGTTAGGACTCTATGCTTCCACTGCAGGGGGGAATGGGTTCGATCCCTGGTCGGGGAATTAAGATCCTGCAAGCTGTGCGGTGTGGCTAGAAAAATAAATAAATACAAATTTAAAGATTAAAAAAATAAGAGAATACAGATCATATAATGTATACTCTCAGATCTCAATGGAATTAAACTAGACATCAGTAACAGAAAGATAGTAGGAAAAGGCCAAGATACTTGGAGATTAAACAACACTCTTCTAAATAACACGTGAGTCAAAGAAGAAATCGCAAGAGAAATATTAGAAGATTTTGAACTAAATGAGTGAAAATGCAACTTACTAGAGTTTGTGGGATGCAATGAAAGCAGTTCTCAGAGGGAAATTTATAGAATTGAATGTATCTATTAGAAGACATCTAAAATCAATCATTTCAGCTTTTAGAAAAAGAAGAGAAAATCCAGAGTAAAGCACAGATGGCCAACAGGGACACGAAAAGATGCTCAGTATCACTAGTCACCAGGGAAATGCAAATCAAAATCACAGTGAGGGAAAAAAAAAAAAAAAAATCACAGTGAGCGGGGCTTCCCTGGTGGCGCAGTGGTTGAGAGTCCGCCTGCCGATGCAGGGGACGTGGGTTCGTGCCCCGGTCCGGGAAGATCCCACATGCCGCGGAGCGGCTGGGCCCGTGAGCCATGGCCGCTGAGCCTGCGCGTCCAGAGCCTGTGCTCCGCAACGGGAGAGGCCACAGCAATGAGAGGCCCGCGTACGGCAAAAAAAAAAAAAAAAAAAAATCACAGTGAGATATCACCTCACTCCGGTCAGAATGGCTGTAATTCCGTAACTCCACCCAGCTGAGAAATGAACCAGGGGTGCCCGAGGCTCGCACACAGTACCCTGATAAATCACTCCTCCTCCTGGGTGGTGGGGGAGAAGGTGAACAGGAAGACAGGCGCACGGAGCGCCCGCTACGGTGGTTGTTATCCCTGGTGGCGCTTCCCCATCATCACCATCACCATCTACCCTGAGAAACCTTTACCTCCTCACCACCTCACGCCATCAGGATGGCCACTGTCAGAACAAGTGTCGGTGAGGATGTGCAGGAACTGGAACCCTCGTGCACTGATGGTGGGGATGTCCATAGAACAGCTGGGTGGGAAACAGTATGGTGGTTCCTCAAAAAAACTGAAAATAGAACCACCATGTGATCCAGCAGTTCTACTTCCAGGTACTTACCCCGCAAGATCGAAAACAGGATCTCAAAGAGATATTTATACCCCCATGTTCATAGCAGTGTTATTCACGATGGCCAAAAGGTGGAAGCCGCCCAAGTGCCCATCGACAGGTGGATGGCTATCAGGAATTCCCCGGAGGCCCCGTGGTTAGGACTTGGTGTTTTTGTAACAGGAAAGAGCCAATCCTGGCTCCGTGTTGGATCTGATTTACTTTAACCTTTGCTTCCCGTTGCTTTTGTTCGCTAAAAGGATACAGCCTCTACATAATGGCCTGCTTCGGGGAACCCTGCCACTCTGTCTGAATGTTAAACCAAAGTGCCTTTGGTCAGGGAAGCGTCCTGACCCTGTCCATCTGTGAATGGCTGCAAGAAAGATGAAATTAACACACCCCTCCCCGAAGCTGGCCATTCCAGGAGATATTTGCGAGACTTATGGTCTTTTTACCTTACTTCCCCACCTCCTCTCCCTGTCTGTTCTCTAAAAGAAACTGGCATCCAAACCCTGAGAAGATGGTGTTTTGGAGACATTAGTCTGCCATCTTCTCAGTCTGCCGGCTTTCCAAATAAAGTCATATTCCTTTTGCCTCATCACCTCATCTCCCGATTTATTGGCCTGTTGGACTCGGTAACACTTTCACTGCTGTGAGCCCGGGTTCGATCCCTGGTTGGGGAACTAAGATCCCGCAAGTCACACGGCATGGCCAAAAACAAAAAAACAGATGGATGGATAAGCAAAGTGTGGTCTACCCATACAATGGAATATGATTTAGTCTTCGAAAGGAAGGAAATCCTGTCACACACTACAACAGGAATGAAACTTGAAGACATTATGCTCAGTGAAACAAGCCAGTCGCAAAAAGACAAATACTTATGTGAATGCGCTCGTATGAGATCCTTCCTTAGAGCAGTCAAGTCCACAGAGACAGAAACTGTAATGGTGGCCACCAGGGGCTGGGGAGGGGAGGGAGTGCAGAGGTGTTTCATGGGGACGGAGTTTCTGTTTTGCAAAATGAAGAGCTGTGGAGATGCATGGTGGTGACGGCTGCACAGCAGTGTGAAAGTACTTAATGCCACTGAACTGGACACTGAAAAGTGGTTACGATGGTAGATTTATATTATGTGTATTTCACCACAATATTTTTGGAAAAAAGAATAAAAACAATGATTGAACTAAAAAATCAGTTAACAAAAATAAAAGAACACTTACATTCACAACTCAGATGCCTTCCTGAACAATCTTATAAAGCAATAGTGCTGGCACCTGAAACTCAGGTGTCCCAAACTACTGAGAATTGTGACATCACTAATAATAGCACATCACCCCCCCAAACCTCCCATCCTGCTGGTTCCTGTCTCAATTAATAGTGTCACAGGGAACAATGTGCTATTAAGAAAGTCTATGGGTAAGCATTTTCACAATCTAGAAAGTGACAGATATTTGGGGGTGAGGGGGAAGGAAGGTAGCGTGTGTGTGTGTGGGGGGGGGTCTGCTTTTTTTTTTTTTCCCGAGAAAAGACTGAAATCGTTTTCTGGTTTTGCCAGGACAAGGAGCTGAATTAACATCGGAGGAACCTGAAGGATGTGGCCCTCGCCATTTCCGCCCTCCTGGTTCTCTGCGTCTTGCTCATCCTCCTGTCTGTCCCCTTTCATTCATCCAGCAGACACGTTTGGAGTGCCTACCCTGCACCCAGCATGGTGGCCACTGATCCAGGGCTGCACAAAACGGACAAAGATTGCCCTAGCAGGGGAGACAGAAAAAACAAGCAAACAAATAAAGGAGGATGCTCATTCCGGTAGAGAGGTAGAGAGAAGAGCTGCGAGGACAGCAAGCAGGGTGAGGGGCATTGCCCTCAGCTACCACGTCCACCCTCCCATGCCCCGGGCAAGAAGAGCAGCCAGCAGTGCCTTGGAGTACAGCTGTGGTCCTCACACTGTGAGCCCCTTGGGCAGACAGGGCCTGGTGGCTCTGACTGCCCGGTGCTGGTGTGTTTATTTCCCGAAGGCTGGGCTGGACCAGCTGCTTTCAGGCGGCTGTTCCTGTTCCCACAGCTCCCTCTGCTGGAAAGGAGCTGCTCCTGCAGCCGAGGGCTATCCCGTAGTTACAGGGGCGACAGTTCCCGGTTATTCCCTTCCTCTGGCTCCAGGGTCTCATGTGACCACAGACTGACCCCTCCCCTTTGAGGATGAAAATCGTAACGAAAAATCTCTCATTCTAAAAGAAATGCATTTCCTTTTCTATTACTGGGACTAAGGATTTAGGTCACTTTGTAAAATATTTTTTTTAACAAATAGTTTTTAAGTTTTTTACTTTTTCAGAGTCTCTTTAGATAGTTCTGCAAGTTCTATACCAATATCCCTGAGGCACGGGAGCCCACAGGATTGCTTGTACGGGTTTAGCAAGTTCCGTCCATGAAATTTGGATTGGATTAGGTTGGTGTCTGACCTTGTCTCCCACTGGCCTGTCAAGCTCTTGGGAGATTTCCCTTGGGGTCCTCCGCCCACCTGTGGTGATTGATTTCCCAGCAAACATGTGATTGAGTTACCGTATCTGCTTTGCCTCCTATTCCTTTTGGGGTGCCTGGCTCTCGTCTAGATGTTCATCCTCTCCGCCAGTGTGAGTCATTCATTCAACAGGTATCTGAGTGTGCCGGGCACGGTGAGAATACAGCCGAGGAGAAGTGGGACTGCCAGAGCCCATGCCCGCCTGGAGGTGGGCCGACAGCCATCTAATAACGACCCAGACACAGTGGTGGTGAGTGCTATGAGGGGAACACGCTGGGCATCTCCCAGGATCCAGGTGAAGCTGGAGAGATGTGAATGAGTGAGAGGAGAGAGGCCCAGGACCAGTGAGGGCGTAGGGGCCAGATCCTGCAGGCCTGGCCGGCCATAGGACAGACTTTGGATTTTATTCAAACATAACAAGAGACACTGATGGGCGTTTCAGGCAAAACTCAAGTGTATTTGATTTCTGGAAAGACCCCTTGTGCCGCTGTGTGCTATATGAAAAGTGGCTTGGAGAGGGGATGGGGGAAGCAGGAAACCACTTAAGAGAGGGCTGAGTGGCCCAGGTGAGACGGGGCGGCGGTGGGGACAGACACAGAGGACGCACTGAGGATGTTTTCGGGGGTGCTGGGAGGCACACTGATGAATTGGATGTGCGCTCTTACTATTCACAGCACATCACTCCTAGTCAAAGTCTTCAGAAGATACTGCCATGAGTTCATGAGGCAAAGTTCCTGGTAAAGAAAGCAGGGGTGACGAGGCAGACAGGACAGATGTTGGCCCAAGGTCATTTTTCTGTCTCCAGAATGGAGGTTGGGGTGGGGGCCAGGCACACCCCGCTCTAGCTGGCACTGCCCCCTTCACCTTCTCCTGATTCCCTCCTCTCCCACCCCTGACCAGCTGGAGAGTTAAGAGGGCCCTTCTGGATCTCAGAAAACTGTCCTTCCACCTCTTCCTAAGTCAGCAACAAGTTGAGAATTGCAGCTGCGCTGCACTTGCTTGTTACTTGTGTCACAGCCAAGGACGGCTGGTGACGTGGATCCCATCTGCCACCCTGAGCCCACCTTTCTCCTTAGTCACTTTCAGCAGTTGGAAGAAATCCTTACGAAATAACGCTTCACCTCTTCCTATGCTGTCCCTTCTGACAGCTGTTTAGCTAAGCTAGTTTAAAACTTTAAGTTCAGACCATTATTAGTTTTTTCCTCTCAGTATGTCCTTCGTATGTCCCGAGCTGTGTGACTCCAGGACCCCTACTCTCAGGTTCATGATGGACACACCTCCTCACATATGGTCCAAGGCTCATATTCCTGAAAGTTCTGGCTTGGAGGATAAAAAGCCACAAGGTACTTAACCACCTTATTTCACGTGTGAATTTTATTTATTTTTTTATTTGGTTGTTCTGGGTCTTAGTTGCTGCATGTGGGCTCCTTAGTTGTGGCATGCGAACTGTTAGTTGCAGCATGCATGTGGGATCTAGTTCCCTGACCAGGGATCGAACCCGGACCCCCTGCATTGGGAGCGTGGAGTCTTTGCCACTGCGCCACCAAGGAAGTCCCACATGTGTGAATTTTACGTGTGAATAAATAGCACCCAATTTTATGTGTGCTTCCAGGGCGACTCCTGTACGCCCGAGGCTGCCTTTGGACGCACGAGGGGATGTCCTAGGTACTCCTGAAATCTCTAAGTGGCTACTGTGCTCTTGGCTGTAGGAATGAAGAACAAGCTAATTGCACAGGGCACTCTACTCAATACTCTGTAATGACCTATATGGGAAAAGAATCTAAAAAATACAGTGGTTTTATGTATACGTATAGCTGATTCACTGTGCTGTACAGCAGAAACACAACATTGTACATCAACTAGATTCCAATTAAAATTAAAAAAAAAAAAGCTAATCGTCTCTAGGGTGACGGGTGGTGTGCTCCTCTCAGCCTTTATGCGACCCCATGCCCATCCCTGCTTATTCTTCTAGAAGGTGGGGGAACTCTAGACCCCGGCAGCAGACACAGTCTGCAGGAGTCACCAGAATGACAACACACCCCGCTCTCCCCCAGCCTCAGCACTGGGGGCCTCCCTCCCAACTTTGTTACTGACTTCACAAGAGGTGGAAGGACAGTTTTCTGAGATCCAGAAGGGCCCTCTTAACTCTCCAGCTGGTCAGGAGTGGGAGAGGAGGGAACCAGGAGAAGGTGAAGGGGGCAGTGCCAAACAGAGCGGGGTGTGCCTGGCTCCCCCAACCTCCATTCTGGAGACAGAAAAATGACCTGGGTCTAACATCTGTCTTGTACTATGCAAACCAGCTTCCAGTCCCCATTCCCAATGAGGCCCTGCACTAATCTCTAGTAGAAACCTCAGAAACAACACCGAACGACTAAGAGAATTTCAGAACCCAAGGTCCCTTAGATATAAGGTGCACAGATAATGATGTAAATTATCTTCCAGGGCTTCCCTGGTGGCGCAGTGGTTAAGAATCCGCCTGCCAATGCAGGGGACACGGGTTCAAGCCCTGGTCTGGAAAGATCCCACATGCCGCGGAGCAACCAAGCCCGTGTGCCACAACTACTGAGCCTGCGCTCTAGAGCCCGTGAGCCACAGCTACTGAGCTCACGCACCTAGAGCCCGTGCTCTGCAAAAAGAGAAGCCACCACAATGAGAAGCCCGCGCACCACAATGAAGAGTAGCCTCCGCTCGCCGAAACTAGAGAAAGCTTGCGCGAAGCAATGAAGACCCAACGCAGCCGAAAATAAAATAAATTAAAAATATATATATATATATATAAATGTGTGACACAGAAGATCCATGAAAGCTAAGGTCGGAGATTACACAATCAGATTTTTCACGATGCACAGCTGAGAATACACCTACTTTACAAACCTCAAAGATCTATGATACATGACACAAAAGCAACCTAAGCTCTATGCTTGAGTTCTACTACCTAGGAGGACCACCTTATAAAAGAGATTAAAATCAACATCAAAGCCTGTTGTACCTGCAAGGGATCTTTAAGATTCCACGTGGTCAGGGTGAAAGAACAAAATCCTAATACCAGTCATATTACCACACAAATAATTTAACTGTTCACTTTGAGGAGAAATAAATATTTAATGCTGTGAACTTTCTTTATCCCACTCCTTAAATCACATACTCAACATGTCTATTTTCAAACAAGCAAAAAGGAAAGTACGTACAGTCCTTTTCAGATGGAAACCCTTTCCAATAAAATTTAAATTTTATTAATATTTAATTATAAACCAAACGTTGGGAATCATATATAGACACGTTTGCTATGGACAGACTTAGACTGTGAGGTCATACTTTCAAAAAAACTTCAGAATGAGTTGCAATAAATCAATACGTTTTCTCAGAAATTGTATAATTTCCTTCGGTTTGCAATCCATTATATGGAAAGTTTAATATAATTTTAAATAACTTACCACCTATCCTAGGAGTAAGCTATTGAAAACTGAATCACTATTAGGATCGAATTAACAAGGCTTTAAAGGCTCAGTTTCCCTAAGGATATACAAATATACAAATCTTGAAAAGGTAATACTGTTAGTTGAGCTGTAAAATCCATAAAAATAACGGTTCTGCCACAGTGCCCAGGTAAGTTCATTCATTTTGCTTCCCCGATGCCCCCCACCAAGCAGCTTTGAAGCTTCAAGTTTGAACTGGAAGGCGTAGAAAATCACACATCCTTCGTGAAATGATGAAGATACTGAGAAATCAAGTGTGCAAAAAATAAACTCTACAATTCCATACTCCAACATCATGTATGTCTAGTTACAGGATTTTCAACTGGTTTGATTACTACTCGAGAGAATTTCAGACCCGTCCTCTGGCAGCGCTGTCCCGCGGACTCAGACCTGAGATCTTTCGCTGCAACAAGGAAAGTGGTCTTCGGTTCGAAACACGACGGGGGGTTCGTAGCTGGTCCCCTGGGACCTGCTGGAGGGCGCCTTGTTGAAGAAGGAGGGCACATTCATTGTGCGCAGGAGCTTCCTGAACGTACTGGGGAACGTCCCCAGCTCGGCCTCCGCCCTGGAGACCTGCTCCTCCAGCCTGGCTACACTGGCGCCGATCATCCCGACGAAGGCCTCCAGCCGGTCGATCTTGCTGTACACTCTCCGCATCTCGGTGGCCTTGGCGTAAATGCAAGGCACGCCCTCGCTGACCACGTGGGAGGAGTCGCCGCGCAGCATGTCCAGCATGCCCACAAACTCGTCCACCCTGGTGAGCAGGTCCTCCAGGCTCGCGTCCAGCTCCTCGACCTCGGGCCGCGCCCCCGCGCCAGGCAGCAGGCAGGCGGCGTAGCCCGAGGCGGCGCGGCGCAGCAGCGGCAAGTCCCGGCTGGGCGCGCCCGACTCCGGGCCCTCATCCTCCCACGGCACCGACGCGCTGCTGTGGCTCTGGGACACATTACCGCTGTCCCCGCTCCAGGCCGCCACCTGGGGCTCGGCCTCCTCGGCCGGCCCCTCGCACGGCAGCCTGCTGCCCTCCGCGAAACCTTCCATGTCTCGCAACTGACCCGGAACACCAGCCCCGCTTCCAGCCTCTGCGCGCGCATGCGCACGCAGAGCACGCAGCACTACTTCCAGCCTCTGCGCGAGCACGTACACCCGCCCTTGCTACTGGCCTCCTCTGCCCCGCGCATGTGCACGCGCACCCATCTCTGCTTCCAGCCTCGGAACGCTCATGCACGCGCGCGGCGCTCTCCCGCGCACAGGTGCTCACGCTCAGAGCGTGTCGGAAAAAAACATGAACGTGTTGGGGGAAAAAAAAAACCCAACGTGTTGGGACTTGCCTGGTGGCGCAGTGGTTAAGAATCCGCCTGCCAATCCAGGGGACACGGGATTGAGCCCTGGTCCGGGAAGATCCAACATAATGCGGAGCAACTAAGCCCGTGCGCCACAACTACTGAGTCTGCGCTCTAGAGCCCGCGAGCCACACCTGCTGATCACACATACCACAACTACTGAAGCCCGCGCGCCTAGAGCCCGTGCTCTGCAACAAGAGAAGCCACCGCAATGAGAAGCCTGTGCACCGCAACGAAGAGCAGTCCCTGCTCGCTGCAACTAGAGAAAGCCCACGCGCAACAACGAAGACCCAATGCAGCCAAAAATAAATAAATAAGAACGTGTAACGGGAATACAATAAAGTTTGTGTATCTTAAGTGTACACATTGATTATTTTTTACATATCCATACAACCACATAACCTCCAACCAGGTCAAGATATAGAACATGTCCAGGAACCATGACGGTCTCCCGGCTGCTATCCCTAGTTTCTTCTTGCTGTTTATAGTTAAATGAAAGAGAAGTGAGATAAGCAAAAGGAAGGTCTGTTAAACCTTGATTTTTTTTTTTCTTTTTTTGGCCGTGCGACTCGTGGGATCTTAGTTCCCCGACCAGGGATCGAACCTGTGCCCCCTGCAATGGGAGGACAGAGTCCTAACCACTGGACCGCCAGGGAATTCCCAAACCTTGATATTCTTGATGACTTTGAAAGTTCTCAGCCTCTCCAGATGGCTAAAATAAAGAAACAAAATTAGGGACTTCCCTGGCGGTCCAGTGGTTAAGACTTCACCTTCCAATGAAGGGGGTGAGGGTTCGATCCCTGGTTGGGGAGCTGGGATCCCGCATGCCTTGTGGCCAAAAAAAAAAAAAAAAGCCAAGGCGTGGAACAGAGGCAATATTGTGACAGGACTTTAAAAATGGGCCACATCAAAAAAATCTTTCTAAAAAAGAAACAAAATTAAGAAATAGCTTTATAGTAAAGATCAAATCCAGGGTACTGCCAGAAAAAAACAAGGAGTTGTGACTGTAAAATACCTCTTAATCAACAGTCAATCAAAGAAAGAAATGGAAAATTTTATCTGAGCCAACCTGAGGATTATAACCTGGGAGACAGTCTTTCAGAAAGCTCTGAGAACTGTTCCACCTTTTAGAAGTCAAAGCACAATTATATGGTTTTGAGACAAAGGATTATACATCAAAGTAACATATTGACGGTTTACATAGCCCAGATCTGCACGTGCAAGGCAAGCAGTGGGTCATCATGACCCCTAACGGCAGCGGTCTGCAACATTTTGGGCACCAGGGACCGGTTTCATGGGAGACGGACGGGGGCGTGGGATGGTTCAGGTGGTAACGCGAGCGACGGCGAGCGGCGGGGAGCGGCAGGCGAAGCTTCGCTCACTGGCCTGCCGCTCATCTCCTGCTGTGCAGCCCGGTTCCTAGCAGGCCAAGGACCGGTGGGGTTGGGGACCCCTGCCTTACAGGATTGAAGAGGAATGTTTTCTCCTAAGGAGTTACCTCGCTAGTGCCAGGAGAAAATTGCTTTTTTATTTTTTTGGCAAGCAGGCACTCCTGCATCTTCTAAGGGAATCTTGTTACTGTACAATGCAGATGCACAATGCATACTAAAGAGGGATAGTGGCCCACATAGGCAGAGAGAGAACTGTATTTAAAAATTTTTTCTTGTCCTGCCCTAAAAGTAATTGTAATTCATCAAACCCCCTCCCCTTTGATTGCCCAATTTATTGTTAAATAAGAAAACATCATCTTTGTCTAAAAAATTTCCTCCCATTTTCCAGTTGATCAATCATTATGGGTTGAATGGGGAAAACTTAGAAAACAGAGAGGCAAATGTTGTAAAATCTTTTTAAAAAAACTCAGAAAAATCAAAGATGGCAGCTCAAAGTACCATTCAGTCAGAACAACTCTTTTTTTTAAACTTTATTTTATTTATTTTTGGCTGTGTTGGGTCTTCATTGCTGCACGCAGGCTTTCTCTAGTTGCAGTGAGCGGGGGCTGCTCTTAGTTGCGGTGAGCAGCTTACTGTGGTGGCTTCTCTTGTTGTGGAGCACGGGCCTTAGGCGCACGGGCTTCAGTAGCTGCAGCACGCAGGCTCAGTAGTTGTGGCTCGCGGGCTTAGTTGCTCCACGGCATGTGGGATCTTCGCGGACCAGGGATCGAACCTGTGTCCCCTGCATTGGCAGGCGGATTCTCAACCACTGCGCCACCAGGGAAGCCCCAGAATAGCAACTCTTTAAAGAGATTGAAGATGTGCCTCAGAGACTCTCAAACAATAGGGTCTTTGGGACTTTGGTCCAATAGAGTGAACCCCAATGAGATTCAAAGGAAACCTATGAAGTATTTTAAGACCATCATATTAGAAGAAACACCGCAGCTAGAAGGGACAGAGATGGTACAAAATGAAACGCCTCTGGACACCCCAAATTTCTCGAAGCATGAAGCATGCTGAGGAAATTACTCATCTGTAAATACATACAACCTATCATGAAAAAGGAAGTATGATTCAAAGGGCGGAACCAAGAGCCCAGATGATAGAGTTGAGAGCCATTCGTAGACTCTGAGACTGAACTGCAGAATTACTGTGCCCCAGTGACTCCTTTGTGCCTCCCATTTCACCCCTTATTTGAATAGCAATGTTTGTAATGGTTATCCTATGCCTGTCCCACAATTGTATACTGGATGTGTCAGGGGCATATAACTTGTCTCTTTAAAGTTCTACAGATCGAGTAGCACTGTAGTCTAGGTGCTGGAGCTAAGAAACTACGATCATCCACATCTGACCTACAGAGCAAAATTCTGGACTTGGAGATGTGGCTACAATAGGATGTAACTTTGGGGGCCTTTGGGTGGGGGTGCGGCTTGCATGTTGGGAGGGACATGAATCGTTAGTGGCCAGAGAGCAGACTGTGGTAGCCAGCCTTCAAGATGAGCCCCAATGATCTCCATCTCTTGTTGTTCACACTCTTGAGTATTCCTTCCTGTTGAGTGTGTACTGGACATAGTGACTTGTTCATAATAAATAGAAAAACGCAGAAGTGGTGGTGTGTGACTTAGGGATTAGGTCGTAAGAGGAGTTGTGTTATTGTTACTCACCAGGGTTCTTGGCCTCCTTGATCTATAGACATTGATAAGAGGCCAGATAAGAAATTCAGGCAAGGCTTTATTGAGGTTTCTGCTGCAGCAGTAGGGAGAACAAGTAACAAGTTCCCTTGCTCGCTCCCCGGGGTGGGGCAGGGGGCGAGCTGCTTCCTTATATGGGGTGAGGGTAGAGGTGTGTCCTGGGGTCAGCTGGAGGGGTGGCTTAGGAGGTTTGCCCACCCCTTAGGTGGGGTTGAGTGCAGGGGGCGTGCTCGGTACCCTGCTTTTGCTCCCGGCTCTTCAGAATTGGCAGCTGGGTTTTCGGTCTTTTTGTATCTTGTTGTCCATAATTTGTCCCAACTGCACATGCATGCAGTTTTCTTTTTTTTTAAAATTAATTAATTAATTATTTTTGGCTGCATTGGGTCTTCGTTGCTGCGCGCGGGCTTCCTCTAGTTGCGGCGAGCGGGGGCTACTCTTCACTGCAGTACTTGGGTTTCTCACTGCGGTGGCTTCTCTTGTTGCAGAGCACGGGCTCTAGGCGCGTGGGCTTCAGTAGTTGTGGCGCACAGGCTTAGTTGCTCCACAGCATGTGGGATCTTCCCGGACCAGGGCTCAAACCCATGTCCCCTGCATTGGCAGGACATGCAGTTACTTTTTCTTTGTATTTTGTTGCTGGAGGAGATGTCTGCCCAGGTGTGCACACAGCAGCAAAGGGTCCCAGGTCCCAGCCTGTCTCATCTCTTTCTCTCAAATCACTTGCTCTGACTTCCTGTGGACATCTATTGAGAAACTACATAGCAAGGAATTGAGGTCTTTAACCAACAGCCAGCAAAAAACAGCCTCCTTCCAGTAACAACAGGAAGTGGATCCTTCAACCCCATTCAAGCCCAGTGATGACTGCAGCCTAATTAAATGTCCTAAGCTGAAACTATGTGAGATAATAGATATCTGTTGTTTTCAGCTGCTAAATTTAGGGGTAACCTGTTATGCAGCAATAGACAATTAATCTACCATTGAAGGAATATACTATAATTTATTTGTTTTACTTATTCTCTGGCTGATAAACATTTATGTTGTTTTAGCTTTAGGGCTATTATAAAAAGCTCCTATGAATATTCTTCTATACATCTTTTTTAAAATAAATAAATTTATTTATTTATTTATATTTTTGGCTGCACTGGATCTTCGGTGCTGCATGAGGGCTTTCTCTAGTTGCGGCGAGAGGGGGCCACTTTTTGTTGTGGTGCGTAGGCTTCTCATTGCGGTGGCTTCTCTTGTTGCGGAGCACGGGCTCTAGGGGCATGGGCTTCGGTAGTTGTGGCACATGGGCTCAGTAGTTTTGGCTCAAGAGCGCAGGCTCCGTAGTTGTGAGCCACCAAGAAAGTCCCATCTTCAATATATCTTTTTGTGGATAAATGTGCTCACAACTACGGAGCCTGCGCTCTAGAGCCCGCGAGCCACAACTACTGAGCCCGTGCGGCCACAACTACTGAAGCCCATGCACCTAGAGCCTTGCTCTGCAACAAGAGAAGCCACTGCAATGAGAAACTCGCGCACAGCAACGAAAAGTAGACCCTGCTCGCCGCAACTAGAGAAAGCCCGTGCGCAGCAACGAAAACCCAAGGCAGCCAAAAATAAATTTTTTAAAAAAAAGGTCTTTAAAAACAAACAAACAAAAACCGGACAGACCTTGCACTTCTCTGATGGCACAGTGGTTAAGAATCCGCCTGCCAGTGCAGGGGACACGGGTTCGAGCCCTGGTCCAGAAAGATCCCACATGCCGTGCAGCAACTAAGCCCGTGCACCACAACTGAGCCTGAACTCTAGAGCCTGTGCGCCACAACTACTGAAGCCTGTGCGCCACAACTACTGAAGCCCGCGCGCCTAGACCCTATGCTCTGCAATGAGAAGCCACCGCAATGAGGAGCTCCAGCTCACCGCAACTAGAGAAAGCCTGCGCGCAGCAATGAAGACCCAACGCAGCCAAAAAAATAAATATAAAAACTAAAAAAAAAACCCAAAAAACATTGACAGACCTACAATGAGAGATGGACAAATCCACCACTAGAGTAGGTGACCACCACAAAGCCTCTCCCTGCGTGACTGACTGCTCAGGCAGGTAAGAAGACTTGGGACATCAGACAGGGATGATTTAAGGGGCCACATTAAGGAACTCTCATCCATTCTTCTCTGAGTATTTATGCAACTATGGCTGTGGGAGGTAAGGAATGTGGGTGAAATGGGTGTGACGTACAGGACATTGAATAAATGGTAAGAATGACTGTGCAGCCCGCCCCAAGTTCAGGATGCCTTTAACTAACCAAGAATGAAGTCATGGGTATTACCAGATGACCGTGGGGCGGCATTTGTCCAGTAGCCTTTTTCCAGTTGGAAAGAATGTCTCAGGGTCTCCCTGGAACCCAGGCATCTTCTGCCACCTAACGAAACTCTAAGTCCAAATACAGAACCTATTTGGAAGTCCCAGTGTAGCTGGACCATAAAAATAAATTCCCGAGAGACTACGAAAGGGCCTGAGACACCTGTTCTCCAAGCTCCGCCTCAAGGGGCAGGGCTAACATTGTCCACGAGGTGGCTGGTTACTTTACAGGAATCTCGAACAAATGGAATGCCAACTCCCCAAGAAAGCTCAAAGACAAGACAGTGCAAAACCATTTTTTTTGGCTCAGAAAGAGACGGTCACTGGTCCAAGGTGACACATTAATAAGCAAGGGGCAGAGTCGAGAGTGGAACTGGCCCTCCGACCCCAACCCATGCCGTCTGCGCCACCCACTGTCTGCTGTACCGTCAGCTGAGTCAGGAGCTCTTCCCCTGAGCATCTTCCCTCCTGCTGGGCTCAGACAGCAGATACTGCCCTTGGGTCCCAAGGTGCAAATTTCATGCACCTAGCTGTCGCCAGTTCACCATCATGGTGCCCAAGACCCAAAATGCCTTTGTCCAAGGGACTAGCTTAGCTGAGGAAACACCCAGATGCAGAGCCTCAGCAGTTCTGTACTAAGAGGATGGGGGCCACTCAGATTGGAACCTTCCACACACCTTCTCCTCTCCCCTGCCCACCTCTCTATACAGTTTCCATCATCTAGAGCCTTCCCCACGCCCTGGCTGGGTTAAATGCTGCCTTCCTGTTTCCCACCCCCTCCACTTGCTCAGTCTCAGCACTTCTCACTCACTGTGGCAGGGTCTGTTAAACTGGCCATCTCACCCACTATGGTACAAGCCCTTTGAAGGCAGCAGCTGTGGAAGAGTTGGGGCTACAATGTCTAGCACATATTAGCTCTCCCATGTATATTCCAGTGTGCGAATGAACAGGTCAGTGACTCTCACTAGGGAACCAACTGCTTGGCGGTGTCCCAGGGACCTAGTACATCGCCAGCAAAATATTTGCTGAATGAATAACTGAACAAATACATAAGCGAACGCACTCTATGAAACGAGCTGGTCAGTGTCTGCTGGAGACTCAGCAGACACCTGGAACGTGGGACCTCAGTAGAAGGAGGGACGCCTGCATTTGGGCTCCCTAATCCCACCGAGCCCCAGGGATTCCTCACACTCCTCCTCAGCCTAGACAGGGTCCATCACAGTCTATTCCCAACATCCTCGAGGCCAGCCCGTGCTCACTGCTGCATCCCTCTATAGAGCGCTCAGCATCGTGGACTGCTGTTGAAAACTGCTGAAGACCAGGTTGCTGAGACAAGAGGCAGAGGTGCGCCAGGTGCCAGCTGATGTTATGGAAATAGCTCTGGCGTCAGTCAGTTCAATGCTCCCGGGCAAGCTCCTGAGAGTTTTTTCAGCCCGAGTTTCCCCACCCGAACAATGATAATAAAATGACACCTGAAATGTGTGAAAATGAGGTAAGTGTGTTAAGTGCCTGATCCCAAGTAGATTCTTGTTCAGACAGACTTTTGCTTCTCATTTCACACACCCGATATCCTGTTATTGGCCAGCAGGTATAGGAACTCAGCTCGGGGGGTAACAGCAGAAACAGGATCAATGCTGTTTTCACTTTTGGCCCCTTGAGTGATCTTCGAATTTGACCTATCCCATGCCACTCATATCCTAAGACTGATTTCCCCCTTCATGAGTTTGCTGAAAGCAAAGGTAACAATCCCAATTACCACTTATTAAAGAAAGGAAATGGGGCTTCCCTGGTGGCGCAGTGGTTGAGAGTCCGCCTGCCGATGCAGGGGACACGGGTTCGTGCCCCGGTCCGGGAAGATCCCACATGCCGCGGAGCGGCTGGGCCCGTGAGCCACGGCCGCTGAGCCTGCGCGTCCGGAGTCTGTGCTCCGCAACGGGAGAGGCCACAACAGTGAGAGGCCCGCGTACCGCAAAAAAAAAAAGAAAAGAAAAGAAAAGAAAAGAAAAGTATTTCTTTGAATTAAAAGCATGTTTGCCTCAACAGACACCATATCAAATATAGGGACTCACAAAGAATTCCCCGTATTTCCACCAGCTGCCCTTTTCCACTTGACACTGCTGCACCGTCATCCACTGTCTGGCCAGGACAGGGACCATGGAGGGTAGGGTCCCCCCCTAGAGAGGGCACGTGCAGACCCTCAGTCCTCAACTCTAGCACCCCCCGCCCTGTTTGGCTGTGTTCACAATGGTCCCGGGTATTATTCACTGGGTAACCCATGGCACCAGACACAATCACCCTTTCACTAAGCAAGGATGACAGACTTGGGCGGCGGGATGGATCTGAAACTGGTGGCTGCAGTTCCAATTCTGACAGACATCACAAGTAGGTACAGGAAGTTAGGGAAGGGAGGTGGGTCAGGCCCTCATTTCCCTTCTGTGCAATTACCGCAGTGACACCTCCACCTTCACTGCACACCCCCGCCCTGTCCATTTTCTGTGACCATATTTGCATTTTCTAAACCACAAACAGGAAAGTGTTGTTGACCTACTCAAACCTTTCCATGGGTCTCCATTACTCTGCTTTTCAAAAGTTTTCAGCAAACCACCCTTAACTTCAGAAGGCCTTGCTACCCGAAGCATGGTACCTGAACCAGCAGCAATGCCATTACTTGGGAGCTTGTGAGAAATGCCTAAGTCAGGTCCTTAACCACAGGATTAGAAGCTGCATTTTAACAAGGCCCCAGGGGTTCAGATGCACTTTAAGTTTGAATATCAGCATTGCTCCAGAGGCTCAGGACAGGGCAAGAAGCAGCTCCAAGTGGGAAACTTCCTTAGCCAGTGGTGTGTCATTTTAAAAACTAAAAAAATACTTTTTCTGTCAAACATTCAAGTAAGTTGACTATTCAGAATGCATCAATACATTCCTTGGCAACAGGTACCCTACAGCGCATCTAGGTACAGCGCAGAACACAAGACCCCAGGTGGAGAAGCATGGACACACACAGAATCAAGTTTAAACTCTTCAAAGCCGTACGAAGACCTCCACAGCCACACTTCCTATGTCCCTCATTGCCTCCCTGTTCTCTCACAACACCCCAAAGCCCTCCCCACCATGCCACGCTTCTACCTGCCTATGGACCCCAGGGTCCGTACTGTACCCTTAGTCCCTGGGCCTGGGCAGTTGTGCCTATGCTTCCAGGCCCAGACCAAGAGTCCTTGGGTCTGAAAGCTTTTTCCCTCAGACTCCCCGATGCTCAGGTGACTCTCTCCTCAGTGCTCCCACCGCAGCATAAACACGGGGTATCCAAACCTCTTCGATGCCTTCAGCTGTCCTGGTTTACACTTATGATCCCACACTAATTACTACTAGGGCCACCCTTCACTCTCTTTTGTTTTCTTTTCTTTTTTCCCCATTTTTCACTGTGCCTCGCGGCCTGTGGGGTCTTAGTTCCCCAACCAGGGATCAAACTCGTGCTTTCTGCAGTGAAAGCTCGGAGCCCTAACCACTGGCCTGCCAGGGAGTTCCCAACACCTTTCACTTTCAAAACTGCCTCGGTTTGACAAATGACATGACCGCCCTAAACAGGCGCTCAGGCCATGAGGCCCAGAACCATGGTCGAATCCTCGCACATCCACACCCAGGCCCTCAGCGTATCCCATCTGCACCGCCTTCGGGATGCAGTCCACACACGTGCCCGCGCCGCAGCGACCACTCGGCCCCCAAGGGCCCCAGCTCTCCGCGGGCTGCTTCCCTCACTCTCATCCTTGCTCTACTCACAGTGATCAATTTTCAACACGGCAGCTGGACAGCCTCTGCGCATGTGGTCAGATCCTGTCACTCCTCTGGTTAAACCCTCAAACTGCTTCCCAAAGTGCTCCTTCTGCCCACCGTCTACTGCCTTGTCCCACAGCACTCGGGGCTCAGGCTGTTCCTCGCCTCTCTGCCCTGCTTGTCCGCCTGCCTGGAGTGTCCTTTCCCTAGATAGCCCTGTGTATATTCCACACACCCATCTTTGCCCAGATGTCACTATATCAGAGATGTCACCTGACCATCCTCTATAAGACAGCAGTGCGGCCCCAGCACCCTATCTTCCAGAGCCCCCTTCTTGCTTTTTCTACAGAACTTACCACTATCAGTGTTATTTCTCCCCCTGCCTTACTACAGTCAGGCACTGTTCTAAGTTTCTTATGAATGTGAGGTCCAAGGGTACAAGCACTTTGTTCCCTGATGTTCCCCAGTACCTGGGGACACTCAATTTGAACACATTTCCCAAATCAGAAGTATCTGACCTCCTTTTGACAATGACAACAATCAAGGAGACACTTTCATTCTGAAAAAAGTTTATATATCTCAACTTTTCTTGACCAACTCAGTGGCTTTGGTCATTTGCACAAAGACTCTAAAAACTGGCTTTCAGCATTTGTTTTTCCGAGCCAATGAACTTCATCATGACAAGCTAGAGCTCTGACCTCAATCCCTGTGATGTCTGCTCTGATGACCTAGCCTGGACATCACCTAAACCTGGAAGATGCCTCCTACTATCAGTTTGGGGCCTACCGTGGCCAGCTGCATGCTTTCCTCCCCAACCCTGCCAGGCTTCTGCAGAGGAGCCCCTCAAACCATAATTATACTATATGAAATAATTTTAGCCCCAAGTCAGCAAACACATGTAGTACCTAGAACTCATCCCCCATTTCAGGTTACTCACCAGACAGGTTACAAGATGTACACCAGTTAACATGCCACAGAAAAATTATAATTCTGAAAAACCAAACAAACAAAACCAAAGCAACACAGCTCCCCTCCGCTGATGTGCTGGACTGCAAAATCCCAAAATTCACACGCCACCACTCGACGTGCCCAACAGCCCTCTGGGCCTTCTCAATCTTATCCGAAGTAGCGGCATCCACACCCTTGATTGGGGTTTGGGTTCTTGCTTCGGCAGCTGCAGCCAAGTAGTGTCTTCCTTCCTTTTTCTTTTTTTTTTTTTTTTGCGGTACGCGGGCCTCTCACTGTTGTGGCCTCCCCCGTTGCGGAGCGCAGGCTCCGGACGCGCAGGCTCAGCGGCCATGGCTCCCGGGCCCAGCCGCTCCGCGGCATGTGGGATCTTCCCGGACCGGGGCACGAACCCGCGTCCCCTGCCTCGGCAGGCGGACTCTCAACCACTGCACCACCAGGGAAGCCCCATTCTTTCTTGCAGAACTCTGACTTCAAGTCTCTTTCTTGGCTCCCAAATTCCAGGAAGCATTAAAAAATAGCAAAGCACAACAGTACACTTTCAAACTTTAAAAATACAATAAAATCACAGTAACAAAAATAGGACCACACAGCAGTTTACAATCTAGGCCCTGTTCCTGTTCCTTTACGTAACGGCATTTACTTAAAAGCTGTCTTTTCCAAGCTGAATGCACCTAACAATCAAAATCCACATATGACAATATAATACTGAAACCATCTACCATACTGGTACTGGAGATTTAGTGTCCAACAGGGCGAAAACGCAGAAAGAAACGTAGGGAGAGAAAACGAAAGACTCTTGGTTTCGGCCTCTCCAAGCAGTCATCCTCCTTACCAGCTGAACGGAGTCCATCAGCTGATAATCGAGAGTACGAGCGGGGGAAGTTCATTAACACGACGTAAATTCTAAGACTCTCATACCGAGGAGGCAAACAAGAAACCACCCGTGCAAAATGCGACCACTTGCCCTAAGGTCATCTGAGACGGTGCAGGCGCATCGCAGCCGGTCTCTAAGGCGCCCCCTCTTCTTTTTTTGGCCCTACGGCCGGGGTTTTCACCCCAGCGACTGAGCTGGTCCACATTCTGCAAATATTTTACTAGAAGGGATCTTTACGGTTCACAACAACATATCAAATCATTTTCTTCTAATTGCCAACGTTAAAAAAATAAAACGATATCTAAGCGAGAAGCTGAGCGGGGTATTATCCTCGTTCTGCCCCCGCCGCCTAGCACGGAGGCTGCGATGCCGGGCGAGCCGGGCTCCCCTCCCCCCCGCGGGCTGGTGCCCACCCGTCCCCGCGTCGTCAGTCACACCCGCTCCCGTGCATCCGCCGGTGCAGTCCGCGGCCCTCCTCGCCGTCAGCGCGGCCTCCGCCGCCTCCGCCTCCTCCACCTCCTCGCACAGGCTTATCACCCTCTCTTCCGCCGTGGCGCCGCACTGCGGGCGGGGTCCCGGGCGCGGGCCTCCGAGACCCCCACCTCCCTCTCCTGCAGCCGGCGCGCCTTCAGATGCGCGCGCACGTGCTCGCGCTCGCGGACGGCGACGCCCCGGCGGGCAGGCGGGAGGCGTGGAGCGCGGGGCCTGGGAACCTCTCCCAGGCGTCGTCGGGCGCACGTTCCAGCTTCCCGTCTACGGGCCGCCTCGCGCCGCCACCGCCCCGCGGCCTCGGGGCCCGCTCACCGCCCCCGGGAAGGCGGCCGGCCGACAGCGAGCTCTGGGCGCGGGGTTGAGCTCCGCGAAGCGCCGCTGTAGCGGGCAACAGGTTTTTGAGTTTTGTTTGTTTTTGATAAAGCTTTGCTTTTCGCCTGAAAGCCGCGAAAGCCACACCCAAAATGGCCCCCGCCCCGTGTACCGACGCTCTGTTGCTTTGCAGCCCCTTTCACGACACGCCGGGACCCCTTTACGGCCACGCCCCGGGTGGAAACACTGAGCTGGCGTGTGCCCGCGGGAGGGGGCGGTTGTGCTGTTGTCGCCGCCCTTCTCGTTTCCCGGTCACGGCCTTTCCCTTGCGTTTTGAGGGCATGGGTTTTAACTCTTGAGTTGTGATAGTGATTTTTCCACGCTAGAAGTACTTACACCAGACACTGTGACCAGGGGCTGCGAAGCCCCCGGCTACCCGCCTTCCCCACCTCCCTGAACTCCCCAAAGCAAAGGTTGATTTGGCGCCTCAGCCCTAGCCACCTGGCACGGAGCGGGTCCTCAGGGAGAGTTTATTAAAACGAAATCGTTACCAAACTAATGTCTGCGAGGAGAGCTCTAAGCACCCTGTGTGTCAGGGATGAGTGATAAGTTCGTGTTCTCGCCCCGTGGCCCCTAGACACGGTAACACTAAAGATCGTGTGCCCACGCATTCCCTGTCGGGGACACAGGACGCCTGGAGGCCGGCGGGGCCGCACGAGCAGCTTTCTCCCAGGGCTCGGGCCGTCTTCCTAGTGACGTGGCGACAGGCTGCTGCACGTGCTCGTTTGGGAACCAAGCTGAATGCCTGCCGGGCAACCACAGATCTGGGTGGAGGCCGTCTCTCCCACTCAGCCCTGGGGCACCTGTCCCAGGCCGTACCCCTCCCTCCCTAGCCTGCCCTCCTGGGGCCACTTCCCAGTGTGGCTCAGACACCCGGGGGCAGGCGTCCATTCCTGGGTCCGGGTGCCCGTCTGGGTGTGTGGGTGGGAGGCTTTGCTCCCTCGCCTCGCCTCGCCTTGCCTTGGGGAGTCCCTTGCGCCAAGTGCCCAGGACCCTGAGGGGTGGAGGCGTCACTGTCCTGAGCAGCTGGGGGTTGTCGGGCGCGGGCCGCTGTGGCTCCTGGGGGGCCGGGGATGGCTGTGTGCGTGGGCTGGGTGCACGCGGGGTCTCGGCCGCCCCAGGACTCTGCACAAAGGGCCCCTCCTCCTCTCAAAGCCATTGATGGAGCTTCTCTGGAATTGTTTGCCAAAATCCCAAGGTAGAATCCAAGGGTCCAAGACCATTTGCATCCAGCACACGTTTTCCTTTTCTGTAGGAACTTTTTGTTGTTGTTTTTTAAGCAGCACCACACCATGCTTCAGAAGGCCATGTTTCGTCTATCCTGGATCGCTACAGTGAAGTATTACAGTTGTACTATTCCCAGTCTGGCCTTGGCTTGCTCGGATAAAACTTTGTATGTATTTTGTAAGGCATAGATTCTAAATTGTAATGATGTCCTGTGCAAAAAGAAAAAATATTAACTAAATTGTAAATTTTATTGTTTTAACGTATATGCGTGTTTAGCGACGTTTACATTTTGAAATAAAATTTATGATCCATTAAAAAAAAAGATTCTGTGTGTGTGTGTGTGTGTGTATGTGTGTGTGTGTGTGTGTGTGTGCCCTGCTTGCACAAGTGCTGTGGACTTGGGCCTCAGTTTTCCGGTGGATCATGTAAACAAAAAAAAATATTGTCTGCCATTCCAGTTCTGTTAATACAAGGATCAAGTCATTAGCCACTGTGGTTGCCCCCTCACCTCACTGTGGTGTGCCCTGAGAGGAATTCGGGATGGAAAAATAGAAAGGATTTTGTGCTTTGGACATACCAGCCCCGAGATAGTTCAGATACGTATCTAAGGAAAAATTTCATTCACCTCAGATTCTTGCATCTTCCCATGCACAGAAAAGCACTGAAGTCATTAACTTGAGATGTCTCTTTCTTTGTGATTAGTGGTAATCTTTTGATATTTGAAACATGTTTTTTTTCCAGGAAAATAATTCGTATATAGCCTGGCTCCTCTGTTGCCTCTTTGGAGCAGATCCTTAAGAGCCGTCTGAGAGACTGTTTCCCAGGCTATAGTCCTCAGTAAGGTCCCCAAATAAAACTGAACTCACAACTCTTTTTTTTTTTTTTGAATTTTTTAGTTTTATTTAATTTTTTTATACAGCAGGTTCTTACTAGTTATCCATTTTATACATATTAGTGTATACATGTCAATCCCAATCTCCCAATTCATCCCACCACCACCACCACCCCCTGCCACTTCCCCCTTTGGTGTCCATACGTTTGTTCTCTACATCTGTGTCTCTATTTCTGCCCTGGAAACCGGTTCATCTGTACCATTTTTCTAGGTTCCACATATATGCGTTAATATACGATATTTGTTTTTCTCTTCCTGACTTACTTTACTTGGCATGACAGTCTATAGATCCATCCACGTGTCTAAAAATGACCCAATTTCATTCCTTTTTATAGCTGAGTAATATTCCATTGTATATATGTACCACATCTTCTTTATCCATTCGTCTGCCAAAGGGCGTTTAGGTTGCCTCCATGACCTGGCTATTGTAAATAGTGCTGCAGTGAACATTGGGGTGCATGTGTCTTTTTGTTTTTTTGTTTTTTCTGGCTGTGTTGGGTCTTTGCTGCTGTGCACGGGCTTTCTCTAGTTGTGGTAAGCGGGGGCTACTGTTCATTGTGGTGCGTGGGCTTCTCATTGCAGTGGCTTCTCTTGTTGTGGAGCACCGGCTCTAGGCGCGCAGGCTTCAGTAGTTGTGGCACGTGGGCTCAGTAGTTGTGGCTCTCAGGCTCTAGAGCACAGGCTCAGTAGTTGTGGCGCACAGGCTTAATTGCTCTGTGGCATGTGGGATCTTCCAGGACTAGGGATTGAACCCGTGTCCGCTGCATTTGCAGGCAGATTCTTAACCACTTGGCCAGCAGGGAAGTCCCAAAATGCCCATTACTGAAAATCTGAGAGTTTAAAAAGGACAAGAGAGAGGCCTCTAGGAACTGAGGGTGACCCCCAGCCGACAGCCAGCAAAGACATGGGGACCTCAGTCCTACATCCCCTAGGAACTAGATTCTGCCAACACCCTGAATGAGCCTGGAAGCAGAATCTTCCCAGAGCCTCCTGATAAGATGCCAGTCAGCTAACACTTTGCTTTTGACCTTGTCAGACCCAAAGCAGAGAAACCTGCTAAGCTGACTGGGACTCCTGGCTTTCAGAACTGTGATAATAAACTTTGTTGTTTTGAACTGCTAAAATTGTGGTAGTTTGTTACAGTAGCAATAGAAAACTAGTGCAGGAGGGGTCTGGTTGGAAGTGGGGCTTGAAGTCTAGTCTGCAGAACATTTATAGAAAGTTGGAAGAAAGTTGATCATGAGCCTAAGGGTGGGGGAAAGGGAATAAAGACCCATCCCCATGCCTTATTCTCCTCTGACCTCTTTCTCTTTTTTCTTTCTTCTTCTTTTTTTTCTTGGCTGCACTGAGCGGCTTGTGGGATCATAGTTCCCCAACCAGAGATTGAACTCAGGCCCACAGCAATGGAAGTGCTGAGTCCTAACCACTGGACCACCAGGGAATTCCCCTCTGACCTCTCTTTTCATTCATTTTGGACTCTCTCTGTGTCTCTCTTTGTCTGTGTGTGTCTCTCTCTTTTTATTTATTTATTTAGTTAGTTGCACCAGGTCCTCGTTGTGGCAGGCAGGCTCCTTAGTTGTGGCGTGTGAACTCTCAGTTGAGGCTTGCATGTGGGATCTAGTTCCCTGACCAGGTATTAAACCTGGACCCCTGCATTGGGAGTGTGGCATTTTATCCACTGCATCACCAGGGAAGTCCCTCTCTCTTTTTTTGCTAAGATGTGTGTTGCAAGTATCTTCTCCCAATTGAGACTTGACTGTTTTTTCAAAATAGACTTTATTTTTTAGAACACTTTGTTTTACAGAAAAGTTGAGAAGATAGTAGAGAGTATGTGGTTCAACTTTTCCCTTTGATGAAGGTTTCTTTGATAAACACAAGATTGTAGTTTAACATTAGAAAACAATTATGGTAACGTATGGCTACCATAAAATCTACCATTTTAACCGTTTAAAAGTGTGCAGTTCAGTGGCATTAAGTATATTCACATTGTTGTGCAACCATTACTACCGTCAATCTCCAGAACTTTTCATCTTTCCAACTTGAAACTCTGCCTGTCAACCAATAACGCCCCATTCCCCTCCCCCAATCACTGGCAGCCACCATTCTGCTTTCTGTGTCTGTGAATTTTTTTTAATTAATTAATTAATTTTTGGCTGCGTTGGGTCTTCGTTGCTGCACGCGGGCTTTCTCTAGTTGCCGCGAGCGGGGGCTACTCTTCGTTGCGGTGTGCGGGCCTCTCATTGCAGCGGCTTCTCTTGTTGCAGAGCACGGGCTCTAGGCGCGCGGGCTCAGTAGTTGTGGCTCGCGGGCTTAGTTTCGCCGCGGCATGTGGGATCTTCCCGGACCAGGGCTTGAACCCGTGTCCCCTGCATTGGCAGGCGGATCTTTAACCACTGCGCCACCAGTAAAGTCTGTGAATTTTAATGCTTTAGCTTTAAAAAAACTTGAGGTGAAATTCATGTAGCATGCAATTAATCACTTTAAAGTGTGGAATTCAGTGACGTTTAGTGTATCCACAATGTTGTGTGACCAACAGCTCTCTAGTTTTAAAGCTTTTTCATCACCCCAGAAAAACACCCATTACCCATTAAGTAATCACTCCACACTCCCCTTCCCCTCATCCCCTGGAAGTCACTAATTTGTTTTCTGTCACTATCGATTTACCTATTCTGGATATATTGTGTGTATTAGTCTGCTGGGGCCGCCACGATGGAATAGTACAGAACGGATGGTTTAAATGGCAGAAATTTATGTTCTCACAGTTCTGGCAGCTGGCAGTCCAAGATCAAGGTGAGGACAGGTTGGTTTCTCTGGGTCCTCTCTCCTCGGCTTGTAGATGGCCGTCTTCTCCCTGTGTCCTCACATGGCCTTTCTCTGTGCATGACCATGCTTGGTATCTCTTCTTCTTCTTATGAGGACACCAGTCATGTTTGATTAGGATCCCACCCTTACAACCTCATTTAACCTCAGTTACCTCTTTAAAGGCTACTATGGTCTGAATGTTTGTGTCTTCCTCAAAATTCATATGTTGAAGTCTTAACTTCCAACGTGATGGTGTTAGGAGGTGAGCCTTTGGGAGGTAAAGGCTTTGAGGGTTGTGGAATTCATTAAAGAACCCTCAGCTGAAATTGGAGTCAGGACAGGCCATGCATTGTCAACAACTCCAAACAGGAAGAGACCAATGCCTACATCTCAGACAGGAAGGTGTTGCCTACTTTACTATCCAGCAGGAAGAAAACTTCTCTCCACCAGATGACAGCCCAGCCAACCAGAGACTATAGCAGCCCAACCAATGAGAAGCCTCCATACTTTGGATTGGACTCCCAACTCCTCCGCTGGACTCTTTAGTTATTATAGCCCCTCCCAAATATCCCTCTTTCCCTATAAAAGCAAGTTCCTCTTCCTTGTTCTCTGGATTTGCCTGTGGTACACCAAATGCAATTCCTCTGGTTATTCCTCAATAAACTCAGTTTTGCTCATAAAATAACTGGCTATTATATTGTCAAAGTTGGCAGGGTGGAGTCCCCATAAATGGGATTAATGCTATTATCAATGAGACCCCTCAGGACTCTCTAGCCCTTTCCACCATGTGAGGACTCAGTGAGAAGACATTGGCTATAAACTAGGAAGAGAGCTCTCAGCAGAACTTGACCATGCTAGCACCTTGATCTTGGACTTTGATCCAATTTTATTTCTAGAACCCTAGATAAACGCTGCTACTGATGCTGAAAATTTAGCTTTAGATTCTTTCAAATCTGTGAACTGTGAGAAATAAACTTCTGCTGTTTATAAGCTACCCAGTCTGTGGTATTTTGTTATAACAGCCCAAATGTTAGACAAAGTCTTAGTCACATTTGGGATTACAGTTTCAACATATGAATTTTATTTATTTATTTATTTTTCAGATGCTTTTCCATTATAGTTTATTACAAGATATTGCATATATTTCCCTGTGCTATACAGCAGGACCTTGTTGTTTTTCTATTTTATATAAAACAGTTTGTACTTGTTAATCCCAAACTCCTAGTTTATCCCTCCCCGCTTTTCCCCTCAGGTAACCATAAATTGGTTTTCTAAGTCTGTGAGTTTGTTTCTGGTTTTTTTTTGGCCATGCCACGTGGCATGTGGGATCTTAGTTCCCCCTCTAGGGATCGAAACTGTGCCCCTTGAGGTGGAAGCACGGAGTCTTAACCACTGGACCACCAGGGAAGTCCCTGTTTCTGTTTTGTAAATATGTTCATTTGTATCATTTTTTTAGATTCCACATATAAATGATATCACATGATATTTGTCTTTCTCTGTCTGACTTACTTCACTCAGTATGATAATCTCTAGGTCCATCCATGTTGCTGCAAATGGCATTATTTCATTCTTTTTTATGGCTGAGTAATATTCCATTGTATATATGTACCACAACTTCTTTATCCATTCATCTGTCAATGGACATTTAGGTTGTTTCCATGTCTTGGCTATTGTAAATAGTGCTGCTATGAACATTGGGGTGAATGTATTTTTTGAATTAGAGTTTTGTCTGGATATATGCCTAGGAGTGGGATTGCTGGATCATATGGTAGCTCTATTTTTTGTGTTTTTAAGAAACCTCCATACCATTTTCCATAGTGGCTGAACCAATTTGCATTCCCACTAACAGTGTAGGAAGGTCCCTTTTTCTCCACAGCCTCTTCAGCATTCTTTATTTGTAGACTTTTTATGATGCCATTCTGACCAGTGTGAGGTGATAACCTCATTGTAGTTTTCAATTGCTTTTCTCTAATAATTAGCGATGTTAAGCATTTTTTCATGTGCCTGTTGGCCATCTGTATGTCTTCTTTGGAGAAATGTCTATTTAGGTCTTCTGTCCATTTTTCATTTGGGTTTTTTTTTTTTTTGGATATTGAGTTGTATAAGCTGTTTGTATATTTTGGAAATTAGCCCCTTGTCAGTTACAGTGTTTGCAAATATTTTCTCCCAGTCTGTAGGTTGTTTTTGTTTTGTGTATGGTTTCCTCTGCTGTGCATAAGCTTTTAAGTTTCATAAGGTCCTATTTGTTTATTTTTACTTTAATTTTATTGCCTTGGGAGACTGACCTAAGAAAACATTGCTATGATTTATGTCAGAGAATGTTTTCCCTATGTTGTCTTCTAGGATTTTTATGGTATCATGTCTCATATTTAAGCCTTTAAGCCATTTTGAGTTTATTTTTGTGTATGGTGTGAAGGAGTGTTCTAACTTCATTGATTTACATGTAGCTGTTCAGCTTTCTCAACACCACTTGCTGAAGAGACTGTCTTTTCTCCATTGTATATTCTTGCCACCTTTGTCTAAGATTAATTGACTGTAGGTGTGTGGGTTTATTTCTGGTCTCTCTATTCTGTTCCATTGATCCACATGTCTGTTCTGGTGCCAATGCCATGCTGTTTTTATTACTGTAGCTTTGTAGTATTGTCTGAAGTCTGGGAGGGTTATACCTCCAGTTTTGTTCTTTTTCCTCACTATTGCTGGGTCTTCTGTGGTTCCATATAAATTTTAGGATTATTTGTTCTAGTTCTGTGAAATATGTCATGGGTAATTTGATAGGGATCACTTTAAATCTGTAAATTGTTTTGGGTAGTATGGCTATTTTAATAATATTAAATCTTGCAATCCAAGAGCATGGGATATCTTTCTATTTCTTTCAATCATCTTCAATTTCCTTTATCAATGTTGATCAATCCTTTATCAAGTTCTCAGCATCTTTCCCCTCTTTGGTTAGGTTTATTCCTAAGTATTTTACTTTTTTGATGCAATTTTAAAAGGGATTTTTTTTTTTTACTTTCCCTTTCTGATATTTCATTGTTAGTGTAAAGAAGTGCAACAGATTTATGTATAAACATATGAATTTTAGGGGACACAATTCAGTCTACTTTGGTCATTTCATATAAAAGGAATCATACAATATGTGGCCTTTTGTGGCTGTCTTCTTTCAGTTAAGATAATATTTTCGTGTTTCATCCAAGTTATCGCATGTATCAGTACTTCATTCCTTCTTATGGCTGAATAATATTTCATGGATATACCACAATTTGTTTACCCATTCCCCCATTGATGGCCATTTGGGTTGTTTCCATCTTTTGGCTATTATGAATAATGCTGCCCTAAACATTCTTGTAGAAGTTAATATTTTAATTTTGATGAAGACAAAATATAAAGCTTTCCTTTTATGCTTTCTTTGGGTCTTATTTTAAGAAATCCTTCTCTACCCTGAAGTCATAAAAATGTTTGTTTATATTTTCTTCTAAAATATTTAGTGTTTGGTTTTTCTTATTTATGGATAATCCATCTGGAAATGAGGTTTGAGGCAGGAATCTAATTGCAATTTTCTCCACATGTATAGCTAGTTAGCCTAGCCCTGTTTACTGAATATCCATTCCCTCTGGTCTGCATTGTAACATCTGTCATGTATCAAGTCTCTATTTTTCCTTGTGTCTGTATTTGTTCCATTGGTCTTTATCTCTGGGCTATGATCACACTGACAATTACTAAATTAGCTTTATAGTAAGTATTGATATCTGGTTAAATAGGGCAGATTCCCTTCCTGGATCTTCTTCAGAAATGTCCTGACTTTTTTGCTTGTCGTTCATCTAAAATTTGAATCAATTTTTGAATTTTGACCCAAATGATCAAACAGACTCACCTGATGAGATTTTTGGGGGATTGAATTGATTTATTGGACCAATTTCGAGAAGAAGTACAATACTAATTCAGTCTACTTAGTTGTTCCTCATTGTGTTTTAATAGAATTTTATAATTTTATGCATAAAGATTTTACATCCGTTTTGTTAAAATTTCATACTTACCATTTGTATTGCATTGAATAGTGATCTTTCCCCAAATACATGTCCACTCTGACCCTCAGAATGTGACCTTATTGAAAATAGGTCTTTGCAGATGTAATTAGTTAAGATGAGATCATACTGGATTAGGGTGGGCTCTAAATCCATGATGGGTGTCCTTACGTGAAGGCCAAGCAAAGATGCAGAAACACAGGGAAGATGGTCGTGTGACAACAGAGACAAAGATTGGACTAATGTAGCCACAAGTCAAGGAAGGCCAAGGACTGCCAACAATCACCAGAAGCTGGAAGAGGCAAGAAAAGATTCTCTCCTAGAGGCTTCAGAGGAACATGGTCCTGCCAACACCTTTATTTCTGACTAGTACCTTGCAGGACTGTGAGAGAATCAATTTCTATTATTCTAAGCCACCCAGTTTGTGGCAATTATGGTATCCATAGGAAAATAATCCACCATTAAAAATTTTTTTTTGAATAAACAAATGGGACCTTATCAAACTTAGAAGCTTTTGCACAGCAAAGGAAACCATAAGCAAAACTAAAAGACAACCTACAGAATGGGAGAAAATATTTGCAAATGAAGCAACCGTCAAGGTATTAATTTCCAAAATATACAAACAGCTCATACAGCTCAAGATCAAAAAACCAAACAACCCAATCAAAAAATGGGTAGAAGACATAGATAGACATTTCTCTGAAGAAGGCATACAGATGGCCAACACTCACATGAAAAGATGGTCAACATTGCTAATTATTAGAGAAATGCAAATCAAAACTACAATGAGGTATCACTTCACACCAGTCAGAATGGCCATCATCAAGAAGTCTACAAATAACAAATACTGGAGAGGGTGTGGAGAAAAAGGACCCCTCCTACACTGTTAGTGGGAATGTAGATTGGTATAGCCACTATGGAGAACAGTATGGAGGTTCCTTAAAAAACTAAAAGTAGAGTTACCATATGACCCAGCAATCCCATTCCTGGGCATATATAAGGAGAAAAACTCTAATACAAAAAAGGTACATGCACCCCAATGTTCATAGCAGCACTATTTACAATAGCCAAGACGAGGAAGCAACCTAAATGTCCATCGACGGAAGAATGGATACAGAAGATGTGGCACATATACACAATGGCATACTACTCAGCCAGACTTACTCAGAAGTAAGTCAGACAGAGAAAGACAAATACCAAATGATATCACTTATATGTGGAATGTAAAAAATAATATAAGTGAATTTATTTACAAAACAGAAATAGACCCACAGACGTAGAAAACCAACTTATGGTTACCAAAGGGGAAAAGTGGGGTTGGGGGATAAATTAGGAGTATGGGATTAACAGATACACACCATTATATATTATATAAAATAGATAAGCAACAAGGATTTACTGGATAGCACAGGGAACTCTATTTAATATGTTTTAATAACCTATAATGAAAAAGAATCTGAAAAATATATATGTAACCGAATCACTTTGCTATACACCTGAAACGAACACAGTATTATACCTCAACTCTACCTCAGTGAAAAAATAAAAAAATCTTTTTGGGTATTACAAGTGATAGCTTTTAGAAAATATATTTCTTTGGGGAATTCCCTGGCAGTCCAGTGGTTAGAACTCCAAGGCTTCACTGCCGAGGGCCCGGCTTAAATCCCTGGTGGGGGACTACGATCCCTGCGCGGCGCAGCCAAAAAAAAAAAAGAAAAGAAAAAGAAAACAAAAGAAAATATATTTCCTCTGGTGAATAGAAACACTACTGACTTTTAGGTATTGATTTTGTTTCTAGAAAACTTGCTAACCTCTACTAGTAATGCTGATAATTTATCTTTAGATTCTTTCAAATCTATGATGTTTCAAAAACATTACATTGGAATGTAATGATAATATCAGTGGTGGTTTTAAAAATATGTCCGCAAATTCTTTGCTACTTCCCTTGTCCAGAGGTGGAACTTATTTTTTTTTTGGGGCCATGCAGCATGCGGGATCTTAGTTCCCTGACCAGAGATGGAAACCACACGCCCTACAGTGGAAGCGTCCGGTCCTAACCAATGGACTGCCAGGGAAGTCCCAGGTGGGGGAACTTGATTCCCCTTCCTTGGAGCGTGGGCCCGACTTGCTGAAGGGATACAGAAGAAGTGATGGTACGTTTCACTTGTAATACCCAGTTGTCAAAAGACTGCAGCTTTTCAGGAATTCCCTGGCGATCCAGTGGTGAGACTCTGCGCTCTCACTGCCCAGGGCGCGGGTTCAATCCCTGGTCGGGGAACTAAAATCCCACAAGCCCCTTGGTGCAATTAAAAAAAAAAAAAAAAGATTACAGCTTTCACCTGTGCTTTCTCTGTCTCTCTTGGATCGCTCCCTTTAGGGGAAACCACCTGCCTAGGAGTTGGTACAAGACATCTGTATACGACTTGCATTCAGAAAACGGAAGAATGGGAGGCACATGGCACCTCTAGCTGACAGGAGCCCTTAAAGTCCACAGGCGGGAGGGCAAAGACCCAGCTCAGCCCATGCAGCACCTCCTGCTTTTGCTCTCTAAGGGGAACTACTCAGGGAGGCTCTTCCTTTTTTTTTTTTTTTCATTCTCCAAATATTTATTGAGCATCTAATATAAACCAGACAATGTGCTTGAAATACACTGTTAACAAGACAGAGAAGCTCCTTAACCCAAGGAACTCACAGTCTAGCATAAAGGCAAATATTAATCAAATAATCCCACAAATAAATCATCATAGACCATGATAAATGCTGTTTACTGTAAAAAGTCATGGCAATCTGTGAGAGGATATCCCCTGGGGGCTTGATGTTCTCAGACAGTAGTAGGTGACGTTTCTCCATGAAGAGACATTTACGTTCTGAAGCATGAACGGGAGTCGCCTAAGACAGGGGTAGGGGTAGGGGAAGGACGGCGTGGAGCTGTCCAAGCAGAGGCACAGCGTGTGCAAAGACCCCAGGGCGGGACAGGGCACAGAGCACCTGAGGGCCTGAACTAGACCGGAGTGGCTGACAGCAGAGAAGAAACAGGAGAGTGGCCCGAGATGAGAAGGGAGCAGGGTAAGGACCTTGGCCTTTATCCCAAGAGAAATGGGGGCCACTGAGGTTTTTAAGCAGGGGACTGACATGCTAAGATGTGTACTTCATGATCACTCAGCCGCTCTGTGGAGAATGAACTGGAGAGGGCCAGAGGGGAAGTGCAGAGGCCAACGTGGGAGATAAATAGAAGGAAAAGAGAAAAGGAGAGGGTGTGAGCAACCCCATGTCAGTTGGGAGGCAAACCGGTAGAGATTAAGGACTTGGGCTCGGACTCGAGTTGCGCAGTTGTGTCCTGGCTTTGTCACTCTGTGATCGTGAGCAAATTACCTGAGCTCATCTCTAAAACAGGGATACTATCTGTCTACCTCCTAGATTGTGTGAGGATTAAATGACCAATACATCTCAAGAACTTGTGGTATCTGGCACACAGGAACGTGCTGCGGCCCCAGGCCACACAGCTACTACCTAGAAACAGATAAATACTGGACTGCTCTGATTAAAGCTGGGGGTGGGCGGACCGGGCCCCGAGCCTCGTCCACTTGTCCACCCCTAACCACCACCTTGTCCCAGTCCCACCCACGCAGCCCTAAATGCCTGGGACTTCACAGACTCCCTGTCTGCCAAAGAAGGTTGGCTTCAGAGTGGCCTGTTGGAAGCCTGTCTCCTGGGCACTGTGTGAAAAAATGGGGTGACGGCAGCTGACCTGTTTAAGCATTCCAGCACACAGGGCCACTCTCAACTTTATAACATAACTAGACTAAGAACCTCAGGAGGCTTTTGCTTCCCATGCTTCATCTAAGGGAGTCTCTTCCTTGTCTCTCATCTTCCCAGGCCATGTATGAAATATGCCCTGGGAAGTGCACCTGTTTGGGGTAACACAGCTTTTTTTTTTTTTTTAGAAGACTTTTTTATTTATTCATTTTATTTATTTAATTTTGGGGGCTGCGTTGGGTCTTTGTTGCTGCGCGTGGGCTTTCTCTAGTTGCAGCCAGCGGGGGTTACTCTTCATTGCGGTGCGCGGGTTTCTCATTGTGGTGGCTTCTCTTGTTGCGGAGCGCGGGCTCTAGGTGCGCAGGCTTCAGTAGTTGCAGCACGTGGGCTCAGTAGTTGTGGCGCACGGGCTTAGTTGCTCCGTGGCACGTGGGACCTTCCTGAACCAGGGGTTGAACCCGTGTCCTCTGCCCTGGCAGGCGGATTCCTAACCACTGCACCACCAAGGAAGTCCCGGTAATGCAGCTCTGGAAGCCTGCTTCCTGCTGCTGCAAGCGCCAGACTCAGGAGTTCCTCCAGACGCTGGACGACTGCAGGATTTGCCACACCTGGCCTGGAATTCCTTTGGCAATGTAATTTCTTCAATACCCTACGATGATTCCTGTCTCTTTACTTTCAGTTAGCTCCAATGTGCGGTAATCACAGGCAAAAATCTCATGAAGACTCTGGTTTTCTGTTCAGTGGTCTCTGTGCCCTGTCCTTCCTGGTTCTTTCAGCTCAGTGGTGTCCATGTGAACAAGTGGCTTTGATAGGAAGGTGACAGTTATCATCTGGTCTTTGCTGCTTGGCTGGCATTCACTGTCTGGGAAAGAACCTTTAAAGGAGATGCTTGAAAAAGATCTTGGGGCCTCGGTCTCATCTCAACTGGAAGACAGTTTCTTCTGGAGCCGTCTCTTATAACTGTTTCAGGTTGGGGTGCAGACATCCTTGCCATTTTCAACCCCAAATGACCAGTAGTGGCGGCCTCTTTGACCTCCTTCAAAGAAGCTACTCAGGAAGCACAGTTGAGCGACGACCTTCAGCTGCTGCTTCTTTGGCTCAATCATGGTGTTCGTGCCAAGGCCATGCCCATCCTCCTTCAGAGTCTAAGTTCAGGACTAAACTTACAGTGCCTGTCACTCCTGTTTCTCCCGTGGATGAAGCAAGTAAGAGCCTAGGGTGCTAAATCTCACGACAAGTTTCCATAACGCTCTCCACCCCCAAGCCCTCTCCTGGGCCTGTAGGAGCTAGTGAGCCATTGCTAGCGTGTGCCCGGCTTCCCGCCCTCCACCCCACCTTGCTGCTTGCTGGACTGTCCACGGAGAATTAGGCCAACTTTGTACTCAGGCCTGTGGAGGGAAAGCTGCTCATTTCCCTGCGTTCCTCACGTATGCTCAGGAGTTGGGGCCAGCCTCCTCCCCTGGCAGTGGCTACACTACCTTGTCCCCCCTCTTGTCTAATGTGACATGCCTTTGGAGCCTTGCTGCTCATCTGAACGCCCTCTTCCTTTGTCATCCTCCAACCCCCCTCCCCCAACCCACTGGATTCCCCTCGTTCATTGCAGGCTTTCCCAGCTGGCTCCTGGCTCTCCTCCCGCCCCATATCCTGCCGCCATCATCCTAGGTGAGTTCCACGCTCACACGGCCACCATTCCACACCTGGGCCCCCAGGTCCTTGGCCTCTTCATATCCAATAAGCAACTCCATGCCCCTTGGCCACTCATTCCCAAGGGTGACTTAGGGCTTGTTACTGCCCCCAATCTGCTCAGTACCTGCTCGGCCCTCCTCTTTTCTGACCCCATCCTTCCATCGCTTTCACTGCAGTCGCAACCACCCTTTTTATTTTTTAAATAAGTATATTTATTTATAAATTTATTTATTTATTTTTGGCTATGCTGGGTCTTCGTTGCCGCGTGCAGGCTTTCTCTAGTTGCGGCGAGCGGCAGCTACTCTTCGTTGTGGTGCACGTGCTTCTCAGTGAAGTGGCTTCTCTTGTTGCGGAGCACGGGCTCTAGGTGCGCGGGCTTCAGTAGTTGTGGCACGTGGGCTCGGTAGTTGTGGTTCGCGGGCTCTAGAGCGCAGGTTCAGTAGTTGTGGTGCACAGACTTAGTTGCTCCGCGGCATGTGGGTTCTTCCCAGACCAGGGCTCGAACCCGTGTCCCCTGCATTGGCAGGTGGATTCTTAACCACTGCACCACCAGGGCAGCCCCTGGCACCTTTTGTAAATGTATTTATTTATTTTTGGCTGTGTTGGGTCTTTGTTTCTGTGCGTGGGCTTTCTCCAGTCGTGGCGAGCGGGGGCCACGCTTCATCGCGGTGTGCGGGCCTCTCACTGTCACGGCCTCTCCCGTTGCGGAGCACAGGCTCCAGACGCGCAGACTCAGTAGTTGTGGCTCCCAGGCCTAGCCGCTCCGCGGCATGTGGGATCCTCCCGGACCGGGGCACGAATCCGTGTCCCCTGCACTGGCAGGCGGACTCAACCACTGCGCCACCAGGGAAGCCCGGCACCCTTTTTAAAACCTCACTGGGCCCTCAGCTCCCTTGAACGGCTTTCTCCTGCAGCTCCCCTGCTCTGCACGTCCCCAGCATCCACTCACTGTGCACGGTCATGGCTGCAATAACGCCCTCAACACAACCCCAACCTCTTACTCCTGTTTCCTTTTATTTCCCCTCCACTCCTCTCTGTCAAAAATGCAGCCCTTACAAAAATAAACAAATGGGACCTAATGAAATTTAAAAGCTTTTGCACAGCAAAGGAGGCCATAAACAAGATGAAAAGACAACCCTCAGAATAGGAGAAAATATTTGCAAACAAATCAACTGACAAAGGATTAATCTCCAAAATATACAAGCAGCTCATGCAACTCAATATCAAAAAAACAAACAACCCAATCCAAATATGGGCAGAACACCTAAGTAGACATTTCTCCAAAGAAGATATACAGACTGCCAACAAACACATGAAAGGATGCTCAACATCACTAATCATTAGAGAAGTGAAAATCAAAACTACAATGAGAGGGCTTCCCTGGTGGCGCAGTGGTTGAGAGTCCACCTGCCGATGCAGGGGACATGAGTTCGTGCCCCGGTCTGGGAGGATCCCACATGCCACGGAGCGGCTGGGCCCGTGAGCCATGGCGGCTGAGCCATGTGCGTCCAGAGCCAGTGCTCCGCAATGGGAGAGGCCACAGCAGTGAGAGGCCCGCGTACCGCAGAAAAAAACAAAAAACTAAAAACTACAATAAGGTATCACCTCACACCTGTCAGAATGGCCATCATCAAAAAATCTACAAACAATAAATGCTGGAGAGGGTGTGGAGAAAAGGGAACCCTCTTGCACTGCTGGTGGGAATGTGAATTGGTACAGCCACTATGGAGAACAGTATGGAGGTTCCTTAAAAAACTACAAATAGAAGTACCATACGACCCAGCAATCCCACTACTGGGCATATACCCTAAGAAAACCGTAATTCAAAAAGAGTCATGTACCACAATGTTCATTGCAGCTCTATTTACAATAGCCAGGACATGGAAGCAACCTAAGTGTCCATCGACAGACGAATGGATAAAGAATATGTGGCACATATATACAATGGAATATTACTCAGCCATAAAAAGAAACGAAATTGAGTTATTTGTAGTGAGGTGGATGGACCTAGAGTCTGTCATACAGAGTGAATTAAGAAAGAGAAAAACAAATACCGTACGCTAACACATATTATGGAATCTAAAAAAAAAAAACAAGTGGTTCTGAAGAACCTAGGGGCAGGACAGGAATAAAGACAAAGACGTAGAGAATGGACTTGAGGACACGGGGAGGGAGAATGGTAAGCTGGGACGAAGTGAGAGAGTGGCATGGACATATATACACTACCAAACATAAAATAGATAGCTAGTGGGAAGCAGCCGCATAGCACAGGGAGATCAGCTCCGTGCTTTGTGACCACCTAGAGGGGCCGGATAGGAAGGGTGGGAGGGAGGGAGACGCAAGAGGGAGGAGATATGGGAACATATGTATATGTATAACTGACTCACTTTGTTATAAAGCAGAAACTAACACACCATTGTAAAGCAATTATGCTCCAATAAAGATGTTTAAAAAAAATGCAGCCCTTGATCATTTGGGTGTTGCTAGGGACCATCACCAGTGAGACTGCAGGAAAGTCCAAGGCTTGGGGGAGTCCAGTCTCAACTGTTATAGGTGGTAAAGAAACGTTCTTTGAAGAGGCAAAAAATACAGGCGAGTTTGGGAATAACAGAATGGGAGGATTTGTGAATCACAGAGAGTTTGAAGGAAGGAGGAATAGGGATATAAATCAGGAGAAAGGAACTACAGAGCCCTACGGGGATCAGAGAAGGGGAAAACAGAAGTGACCAGGGGAGGGTCTTACTTTGGGCAGCGACTGAAGCAAGCCCTGTTTGCATTTATAGTTACCTGGCTACAGTGTTAAGCAGATAACAAATCCCCACTTATCTCTGGAAGATGGTGGGATCTCGTGTTTATCTGCTGCCTGGAAGGGGGAGGGTGAAGTTGGGCTTTCTTTTGCCTTGGAGTCATTAGCGGGCAGAGGAGGGGCTTCCCTGGTGGTCCTCCGTACTTCCAATGCAAGGGGCTCGGGTTTGATCCCTGGTCGGGGAACTAAGATCCCACTTGACATGCGGCGCGGCCACCAAAAAAAAAAAAAAAAAAAGAGGGCAGAGGAGAGCAAACAGCTACGAATGAATGAGTAAGAAAGATCATTTTTCAGACAATGCCCTGAGCTAGTGGGACATGTGATGAAAAGTGAGGATATAGGCCTCAGAGAGAAGGACAAGCCTTTCATCCAAACACAGGATAGGAAAAGGATGAAAGTACCAGTCATCTCAGTCTCGGTTGTGTCATCCTAACAAAAAATACCCAGATCTCAGTGACTTAAAACAACGCAGGTTCTTCCTTGTTGGTGCTGCCTGTTCAGCATTGGTTGGCAAGGAGCACCACCATCTTGAAGGTTGTTGGTCCCTGTGTCAGAAGAGAACCTTGGAGGGTCTCATGTTGGAGGCTGTGGCTTGGATGTGACTGTATGTTACTTTCCCTCACAATTCACGGCTAGAATGACTGACACACACACACACACACACACACACACACCACCACCACCACCACCACCACCACCACTGGGGGGCAAGGGAGTACAATCTGACTAGACGTGTGAAAGATGAGGAATTGGAATTTATTTGGTGAACAGCACTCACGATACCTACGGCATTTTTACCGCAGATGAGCTTTATCTAGAAGTCATACAGAATGCCAGGGATGGAAATGAACCTCAGAGACAAGCCAGTACCTGCCCAAGATCACACAGAGAGCAGGCTGCCTGGGGGCCAGGTCTCCTGTTTCCCAGCCCCCTGGACTCCCGAGGCTTTATCTCTGGCAAGGTTAAAAACACTTTAGACTCACCTCCCTTCACCTGGAGTCAGACTTTCACTAATGCTTCCCACGCCCCCGGCCCCAGAGGTGAATGCGTCCGTGGCTGTTGCCAGTCCTACTGTAGTGTCCACTAGAGTTAAATCGGCTTTCTTCCCAGGGGTCATCTCAGCTGATGAAACCAGACGCAGAAGTCTCTTTAGCACTACTTTGTGAACTCCCGGGCCTGATTCTGATCAAGCGGGGGGACCGGCAGATTTTGAGCATTCCGCACACTTTGCCTCCATCCGTATCTCTTCAGAGGTTGTTACATAATACCTGCTTTCTCTCTTCCTGAGTGCCTCCCCAGACCTCCACGCTCCCACAGCCCCCGTGCTTCTTTCTGTAATAGCGCTTTGATGCAAGAGGACACTTGTCACATCGGAGCAAAGATAGACCTCAGCTTCATGGGGCCTCTGCTGTGTCAGGAACCTGTCCAAGAACCGCAACAGGCCTTTCTGCACAGCTTTCCATGACCTACCTCTGAACAGCCAGGACACGGAGAGAGCCTGGGGCCCATGAGGGACATATGGGTCTGTAATAAAAATCCTGGCAACTCTAGCTAGACTCAATTTAATATTATACAGCCCGGTAAGACTGCCTCTCAGAATGGATCCTTACCACATTCTCTGCTTAGAAAACACAAGATTCAGTCGCTCCTCCAGCTGCTAGCAAGCCGAGACTGATTTCAGGAGCAGGGGAAATTGGGCATTGTTGGCTGCATTGCAATTGTTACTGAAATCACAAGGAAGAGGAATTAAGGAGTGAAAATAATCTAGGACGATAGTCCTCAAAAACTTCCGGGTGTGTAAGAATCACCTCTGAAAACTTATAGTACAATGAAGGACATGCAGCCAGTAAAAAAAAGAATGCGGGTCTGGATGTTCGGCTAGGGTTAACTTGCAAACTATAGTTTTAAGTGGGGGAAAAAAAAAAGAACATTCACAGGTGTGTTTCTACTTACGTACAAAAAAGATTGGAGAGTTATATATGTACATGTGCAAACACACAGTATTTGCAAGGATATACAAGACACTGGTGAATGGCTGTCTTCCTAGGATGCTAGGGAGAAGAGGGGATCACTTTTTTTTTTAAGAAGATGTTGGGGGTAGTTTATTAATTAATTAATTAATTTTTGCGTGTTGGGTCTTTGTTTCTGTGCGAGGGCTTTCTCTAGTTGCGGCGAGCGGGGGCCACTCTTCATCGCGGTACGCGGGCCTCTCACTGTCGCGCCCTCTCTTGTTGCGGAGCACAGGCTCCAGACGCGCAGGCTCAGTACTTGTGGCTCACAGGCCTAGTTGCTCCGCGGCATTTGCGATCCTCCCAGACCAGGGCTCGAACCCGTGTCCGCGGATTCTCAACCACTGCGCCACCAGGGAAGCCCGGGATCACTTTTTTTTCTTTTGAATTCTGTGCCATTTGTATTACATCTTTTAAAAATAAATTACCAAATGAAATGTAGGATCCTGAGACAGAAAAAAAGAATTACTGGAAAACTAGTGAAATAAGAACGAAGTGTAGTCTACTTAGCACAGGTCCTACTTTTGGCAAATGTAGCTTTTTTGGTGGTTGTTTTTCCTGGTTCTTTATTCATCATATCCACTCCTCCCCACTGCTGGCTTTTTCTCCTACTGTTCCCTATGTGTGGGATGTCCCCCATTCTCTCCTCCTCCTTGGAAGCTGTACCCATCCTTCAAGGCCAAGGTCACCAGTTACTTGCTCTGAAATACTTTCCTTGCCTTCCCCCACTCAGTGCTCTAAGACATGGTATCCAGCTTGGGACAGACACATGGTTACTATTGTTTCACACTTGCTAGCAGCTGGATTCCCAGGAAGCAGACTTTATGGTGAAAACTAGCATACAGGTTAAGTTCTGAGGGATGCTCAACTGTAGACACAGAGGACTGGAGGGCCGACTGTACTATGTCATCTGACATAACGAACTTGAGCAGCCCTGGATTTTGGTATCTGTGGGAAGGGGGCGGGTCCTGGAACCAACCCACTGCTGATAGGAGGGACAACTGCATGCTCTTTCCTCAGCCAGTTTCCACAGCAGCACGAGAGATGAACCTTCCCTATGATCAAGGCTTACTGAGCGCCTCCAAAACCATAAGAAATTCACCCCCCATTTAACGAAGATAACATTCAAGGAGAAAAATTTCATTTTTAAAGAAACAATATTTCTCAGTCAATAACCTTTTAAGCCTTGTCTTTTCAAGCAAATGAATACTTTTATTAACATGGTAAAATTTTTTTTAAACACACGGTAGGGTTTTGACCTCAAATACTTGTCAGGTCTGCTACTGAAATGAACTTACAGCTAGACAACTTATGAATCTTGAAGACACCTAGTCCCTGTGCAGTTTAGGGTCCAAAACAGACAGCCCTTGCTTTTCTTCCCCAGACCCTCAAGGGCCTTTGCAAATATCGCTTTCATTTTATGTCCAGAATCCCCTGAAATGCATCAGGATATTACATCGATTACACAGAATACCAAGACCTATCTCGTCTCCTAGTCTAGGTTCCATGTCACATAAAGCTGGGTTACGCTGTCCAAACAATCTGACCAGACAAGTTACATCAGTGTGCCGCATAAAACCTAAAATTTGAACAAAATACATCTCTCCTCCTTTGGTCTCACATAGAAATTAAAGTCCCCAAACACACCACCATCCCGCAGCCCTTCTTTTGGTTCATCAGTCCCAGCCAGGTCAGCCCCCTCCTCATTCCCAATTGAAGTCTGGTCCGTTCTTCAGCTTCGCTGGCAATCGCTGCATGGAGTCGTCTTCCAGAAATAATGCCTTTCCTTCAACGCCTTCAGAGCCGGAGAACTCCAACTGAGTCTCATCTGTTACACACAGACCCAAAGTTCCAGGGAGCTGTCAGGTCACACAAGGAAGAGCAAAGCACCTCAAAAATTTAGAAATAACGAAAGCCCAGGAACAAATGTGACTGCTGCGACAGCTTACAATCTAGGCCCTAATTCTCGTGAGAGCATTTTCCAAATCAAAGGTACCTCCCCAAACGAAAACATTTAACAGTCAAAACTCATACTGAGGTCATTAACCACAGACCATAGCAGAAACGTAGTGTGAGGACAGAGCGTAGACAGAGAAAAAAAGAGAAAACAAAAGGCTCTCTGGTTTCAGCTTCTCCAGGGTGTCAGCCAATCTCCATCAGTTGACCAGAATCCACTGGCTGTAAACTGAAGTGCAATTGGGAGAAACGCATCATTAGGAAGCGAGAAAACGCTCAAAACTCAGCCTCGCAGGACACCACCTCTTCTGCGTGCCACCTGACCCCTTCCAGTCTTCCAGCAAAATCTGGAAGCGTCCAATAATGGCCTTCCCTCTGACAATTCTGTATTTCTACCCCCCTTTGCTCAATGGCCTGTACCGTGATTTTGTTATTACCCTACAGTTATCCTACTGATCGTGACCTTTGGTTTCAACCAAACACGTACAAGTCAAAACCAACCAACCAACCAAAGTGTTCCCCCCAATTACCAGAGACGTAACAAAAATAAATAAACGGTACCTACTAACACCTCCTAAAATGAAAACTGAGCACGCTTTTATTCTCTTCTCCCAACTCCCATCCCCCGCGGATCATTAGTAAATAAATGTCCCCGAAGCTGACCCAAGCGTCGGGCAACGCCTGGGACCTCCGTGCGGCTCCCGCCGGTCCCCGCCTTACCGCCGACCCTCCTTCAGGACGACTCGCTCTTCTCTATCCGCCGGACCAGCTCCACCAGCATCTCTGCCATCTTCGCGATCTCCTTGGCCTTCTCCTCCGCCTTCTCGCACCGTTTGGTCCCTCTGCCCTCGACTCCGTCGTCCGCGTTCTGCAGATGGTTGAGCGCGCTCTCCTCCGAGGCCTCCACCTGCGTCTTGATCTGGATGAGCATACTATCCATCTCCCACAGCTTGCTCCGGTTCCGCAGGTAGGCTCTCCCGTGCTCGCGGCTCAGCGCCGCGATGTCCTCGCGCATCTCGTTGATGACCGGGAGCAGGAACTGCTCGAAGTCCTCCTCGGGCTCCAGCACCTCCACCTCCTCCGGCTCTGCCAGCTCCACGATGTCCAAGGGCCGCATCTTCCCCCGCTATTCCGGAACCGCAGGACACAAGTCGGCTGCAGAGAGAAAATGGAGACTCGCTATGCTTACCAACACACTTCCAGAATATTCTTTAAAACTTTTACCCCTTTTAAACTTTTAGCCTCACAGAAGCCACGGAAACAAGCGACTTACGAGCAACGAACCGGAGGACAAAATGGAGTCGCGGCCGTCAACCAGCGCCCTGCGTGTTGCGGCCCCTTTCACGACACGGCCGTGCCTCTTTACGGTCACGCCGCTGGTAGAACTAGGTGCGGGCGCGCGCACGTCAATAGAGGGCGACGCAATCCGCTCTACCACGGCCGCGCGCGCACACACCCACACCCACGCGCGCGCGCACGCTCTCCCTTTTCCTCCCCTCCTCCTACTCCTCCACGCTGCGGCCCTCCGCTACCCACGCCCGCGCGGACGTGAATGCACGAGCTCTCTTATCCCCCTCCCCCTTCACCCTGTGCTGCTCGCCTCCGCTACCCACGCACGCGCGGACGCGCACGCACGAACTCCCTTATCCCCCTCCCCTTTCACCCTTGTGGTGCGCCTAGCGGCTACCCCACGCGCGTACGCGCGCAGTCTCATATTGCCCCTCTCGCTTCACCCTCGTGCTGAGCCTGGCCGCTACCCTGGCTTTGGAGGTGAGCCCTTCTGGTGCTCCCTCCTCCTAAAGGGGTTCTCTTAAAGGGTTTCCATCTTTTGAAGATGTCAACGCTGTCTTCCTACAGTAAACGGGGACAGCCCTACGTAATAATGTACTCAAAGTATGTGACATTCCTGGTCCATCGCTGATAGCCCCATCCTGTTTACTACCACGACTGGACCCCTCCCTAATGTCTTACTGGCTTATTTTCCTTCCTCTTTTTTTTTAAAAAAATATATTTTTATTTTATTTTAGGCTGCGTTGGGTTTCCATTGCTGCGTGCAGGTCTTTCTCTAGTTGAGGCGAGCGGGGGCTGTTCTTTGTTGCGGTTGCGCGGGCTTCTCATTGCGGTGGCTTCTCTTGTTGCGGAGAACGGGTTCTAGGCACACGGGCTTCAGTAGTTGTGGCATGCGGGCTCTAGAGCACAGGCCAGTAGTTGTGGCACACGGGCTTAGTTGGTCCGCGGCGTGTGGGATCCGTCCCGGACCAGGGCTCGAACACGTGTCCTCTGCACTGGTAGGCGGATTCTTAACCCCTGAGCCAGCAGGGAAGCCCCTTACAGGCTTATTTTTGTTCCTTTTCGGATAACGGTCAGACGTGTCTGGGTGTCTTTTCACCAGACCAAGCCCCCCCCCGCCCCCTCCGCCATCTCCAGGGTAAAAGTCCTGGTCTGTTTTATCCTGAGGTTCCACTGGCCTAGTCTTTACGCCTTTTTGTCGGGTCGAACGCTCCTTGAGGGACGTATTCAGCTCTATGTCTCTAAAGCCTGGAGCAGAACTTGGCATATGTTAGTAAATTTGCTTTACCCTTCACTTAATACAAAATTTTAAGGAAAGATAAGTTAATTTCATAGCCTATTGACCCAGTCACAAAAGAGCAATAAAAATGTCAGGAGAGCTTGCACAGGTGCATTGGTTTGGCTTCTGTTTTCCAGTCAAAATGGACACAACTCCCAGTTTTGAATATAGCAGAGTTAATAATGAAGAGATACAATAATCATGAAAATGCTTTGTAAAGGGCTTCCCTGGTGGCGCAGTGGTTGAGAGTCCGCCTGCCGATGCAGGGGACACGGGTTCGTGCTCCGGTCTGTGGAAGATCCCACATGCCGCGGAGCGGCTGGGCCCGTGAGCCATGGCCACTGAGCCTGCGCGTCCAGAGCCTGTGCTCCGCAACGGGAGAGGCCACAACAGTGAGAGGCCCGCGTACCGCAAAAAAAAAACCACACAAAATAACAAGAAAACAAAATGTTTTGTAAATACCAAGCTTAGACATAGGTAAAGTGCTTATTTTTTGTTGACTTTCCACGGTTCTTTATATCTGGTTGCTCTTGTAAAAATCCAACTTCAGGGCTTTCTGGATATATCAGAGGCAGCTAGCTCATAAATTCTTTGTGTGAAAGTAAAGAAATGGCTCAAATAATGAGATACCACTACACACTTGTTAAAATGGCCAAAACCCAGCCCAATGACAACACCAAAGCTGGTGAGAATGTGGAACAACAGTAACTCTCATTTATTGCTGGTGGGAACGCAAAATGGTGCAGCCACTTTGGAAGACAGTAGCAGTTTCTCATCATGCGAAGCGTACTCTTACCATACCACACGGCAAATGTGCTCTTTGATATTTACTCAAATGTATTGGAAACTTATGTCCACACGAAAACCTGCAATATGGATGTTTCTAGCAGCTTTATTCATACTTGCTAAAATTTGGAAGCAATCAAGATATCCTTCAAAAGGTGAATGGATGGGCTTCCCTGGTGGCGCAGTGGTTGGGAGTCCGCCTGCCGATGCAGGGGACACGGGTTCGTGCCCCGGTCCGGGAGGATCCCACATGCGGCGGAGCGGCTGGGCCCGTGAGCCATGGCTGCTGAGCCTGCGCGTCCGGAGCCTGTGCTCCACAACGGGAGAGGCCACAGAAAAAAAGATTAAAAGGCAAAAGGGCCTACAGAAGACTGATGTCTTTTCAACCCTATTCCTCTTTCCTCTGTGGTATGTGGGATCTTCCTGGACCAGGGCTCGAACCCGTGTCCCCTGCATTGGCAGGTGGATTCTTAACCACTGCGCCACCAGGGAAGTCCAAATTAAATTATTCTTAATTTTGTTTTATTTTCATATTTTGGGGTCAATCCTTTTTTTTTTTTTTTTTTGTCTCAAAATTTTTCATGGGGCTTCAGAAAGCTCCTTCGTCCTGGGCTCTGTGTAGCAGCCGCCTAAAGGGTAAAGAGAGCTTGCTGGGGGCAGGAGATAGGAGAGGGTGACCCAGAGAAGGGCCTCCACAGTAGAAACCCACTTAAGCCCGGGACCTCCCCCTTCCAGAGGAAGCTGCTGTTGCCCAAGTTCCAAAAACTGGGCTGAAGTAAGAAGTCCTGAGACCCCAGGGGAAGCAAGGGTGAGAGTGTCTTGCCTGTGCAACCCAGTGTTAATGGGTCACCTCCGAGGGAAACAACCTGTAAGACAGTAACGAGATGTAACCTGAGCAAGGCTCTCTGCGCTGGTCAGAAACTCCAAACTGACACAACCAGTTTGGAAGAGTCTGAGGGATTTTTGTTTGTTTTGTTTCTGCAGTGGAGGATATCCGACATCAGGAGTAGCGTATCTGAATTCAATTCATAAGGCCAAAAACGATTCTGGCTGTGGGAAATGCAGGGATGATGGTTCCCGTATTAGAAACGATTTCGTCAATGGAAAAAGAAAGAAGTCTCGCTCTTCTAAGAGAATTTCACTAGCATAAATCAATTTAATAATAACTGTGTTAAGGCATAAAAGGGAGCAGGTATTATTATAGGCCCATTATTGGCCCCATTTTGCAGATGGAGAAACTGAGGCTGGGGGAGATGTAACATGGCTTGTAGGGGTCTTGTCCAGGTTCAGCTGGCGGAACCCAAGCTTGCTTGCCATCAGATACAAGAGAAAAAGATGAGGACTTCGGTATTTTAAGTTCATTGAAATTAAGAAAGGCTGCTTTGGTTTTTTTTAAAGCTTAGCAAAGGAGTTAAAAGCAGAGTGACTTCATGTAACAAAATTCCCAGAAGACACATGTTCTCACCAAAGTCTTAATGCAGTATTGCTCTAGCATCGTGCTGGGCATGAATTGCTCATTTCACCAAGCAGGTGTCAAACATCACATCAGGAATAACTTTCCTCTTGAAAGCCCTTGGAACCAAATCATCAACGAATCAAGAGGAATCACTTAGGGATATGAGAGATTTTCAAATGGCGAACACTTTGGGAAAAGAGGGTAACTGTGGAAGAAACAAATGACATTCAAAGACTAGATACTGCGAAGATGTGGAGATTATCACACGTACTCAAGACTACCATCAGCGGAATTACTGAAAGTAGTTCCTCCTCCTTCCCCCTGTAATAACCTAGGGAGGGATGAATCGAGGGGAGAATGCCTAGCACGAACCCCCAAGCTCCTGCCTCTGCCTCTTCCCACGTGGCAAAGAGACACGTAGCCACAAAGCCACGAAGCTGAAGAGGACACATGTGCCATCGGCTCAGGCCACTTCACACACGCTGACGGAAGTGTGTACCTCAGTGGTCTTCAAGCTCTTCAGACCAGATGCCCTTATCAGAAAAAGTGTGTGACCAGCACTCCTGTGACCCAGCAGGACCCCACGAGGCCTTCCCCAAACAGATCCCCGCCCACGTCCTCCACCTGCCTTTTGCTTGTATAAACACTTTAGTCAAAGAATAAATTTAATCAGAGAAGTGAGAAAATGCAGAAAAAAAGGAAAACACTCAAGCCAGACAAAATAATAATACTTTAGCCATTCAACAAAGTCAAGGACCTTTAGTTCCTCCTCAGGGGCTATAGATAATATTCTGAGTCATGTCCTTTGAGCTGTTTTGCAGATCCCGAAACCTCCACCAGGTGGAAGACGTTAGCTGACCCCAGAAGAAGCACTGTAGACCCCAGACCGTTGGAACCAGAAGGTTGATGATGTTGACTCCCAGTTACCTCACCACCAACCAATCAGAAGAATGTCCACGAGCTGACCACACAGCCCACAACCCCTCTCCCTCACCCTGTCATTAAAAACGTTTCCCTGAAAGGCTTCAGGGAGTTCGGGTCTTTTAACCACTAGCTGCCTGGACTCCTTGCTTGGCGTCTGCAATAAACGCTGCACTTTCCTTCACCACAAGCTGGTGTCAGTAGCTTGGCTTTACTGCACACAGGTGAGTGGACCCAAGTTTGGTGCAGTAACACTTCCAGTACATGTTCATTGGTTCATCTAAAACTATAGTCACAATCTGTACTGGTAACATTAAGTAGATTAACATACACAAGACAGAAATTTAAGGGATCAGATGAAGTAGTTTTAATAGTTTTAAATAATTATTTCTTTTCACATAGTCCTAAAAAGTCTTTTATTCTCTCTCTCACACACACATAGGCCTAGTTAGCTGATAATATTTTTCAGTGAAAGTGGTGGGATTAAATATGCTTCATTATTTTGAAAACCTTGGTTTAACACCTCATGATAGAGCAAGGCGAAGGTCTACTTATAAATCCAGCTTACGTTGATACCTGCATTTAATGACTACTGAAGTTAAGAAGAAAAAAACAAACCTCACAAAGATCCTTGGGTCCAAATAGAAGAAGAAGGTCATCCACCAGCCTTATTAGGCCCTGATGCTGAGTTCTCAGTTCCACCCACCAGATATGCAAAGGTTTTTTACTGGAAATCATTTGCTAGAAATCCATCTCCCCAATTCGTTCTTGCAAACTAACTGCTGCATTTTAACAAATGGATCCAAAGTCTAGTGTAAGTTTTAATTTGGAAAAATTTTAAACAGAATGAAAAATTCTAACCTTCAACATGCTCAGACCGGAGAATTTTTTTTTTTTTTTACTTTTTAAAACTGAGAAACAAAGGGCTTTACAGATAATTTTGGGAACATTACAGATGTCTGTCATTTTAGAAACCTACTGTGCTAGAGGATAATGGTCTCTTTTTTTTTTGTCAGAATTATATTTCAGTTTAATTAAAGACATAATTTTTTCTTATTAGTTATCTATTTTATACATATTAGTGTATATATGTCAATCCCAATCTCCCAATTCATCCCACCACCACCCCCACCCCGCCACTTTCCCTCCTTGGTGTCCATACATTTGTTCTCTACGTCTGTGTCTCTATTTCTGCCCTGCAAACTGGTTCATCTGTACCATTTTTCTAGGTTCCACATATATGCGTTAATATATGATATTTGTTTTTCTCTTTCTGACTTACTTCACTCTGTATGACAGTCTCTAGATCCATCCACGTCTCTACAAATGACCAATTTCGATCCTTTTTATGGCTGAGTAATATTCCATTGTATATATGTACCACAACTTCTTTAACCATTCATCTGTCGATGTGCATTTAGGTTGATTCCATGACCTGGCTATTGTAAATAGCACTGCAGTGAACACTGGGGTGCATGTGTCTTTTGAATTGTGGTTTTCTCTGGGTATATGCCCAGTAGTGGGATTGCTGGGTCATATGGTAATTCTGTTTTTAGTTTTTTTAGGAACCTCCATACTGTTCTCCATATTGGCTGTATCAATTTACATTCCCACCAACTGTGCAAGAGGGTTCCCTTTTCTCCACACCCTCTCCAGCATTTGTTGTTTGTAGAGTTTCTGATGATGCCCATTCTAACTGGTGTGAGGTGATACCTCATTGTAGTTTTGATTTGCATTTCTCTAATACTTAGTGATGTTGAGTGCTTTTCATGTGCTTCTTGGCCATCTGTATGTCTTCTTTGGAGAAATGTCTATTTAGGTCTTCTGCCCATTTTTGGATTGGGTTGTTTGTTTTTTTAATATTGAGCTGAATGAGCTGTTTATATATTTTGTAGATTAATCCTTTGTCCATTGATTCGTTTGCAAATATTTTCTCCCGTTCTGAGGGTTGTCTTCTTGTCTTATGTTTTCCTTTGCTTTGCAAAAGGTTTTAAGTTTCATTAGGTCCCATTTGTTTATTTTTGTTTTTATTTCCGTTACTCTAGAAGGTGGATCAAAGAGATCTTGCTGTGATTTATGTCAAAGAGTGTTCTTCCTATGTTTTCCTCTAAGAGTTTTATAGTGTCCAGTCTTACATTTAGGTCTCTAATCAATTCTGAGTTTATTTTTTTTGTATGGTGTTAGGGAGTGTCCTAATTTCATTCTTTTACATGTAGCTGTCCAGTTTTCCCAGCACCACTTATTGAAGAGGCTGTCTTTTCTCCATTGTATATCCTTGCTGCCTTTGTCATAGATTAGTTGACCATAGGTGCGTGGGTTTATCTCTGAGCTTCCTATCCTGTTCCATTGATCAATATTTCTGTTTTTGTGCCAGTACCACATTGTCTTGATTACTGTAGCTTTGTAGTATAGTCTGAAGTCAGGGAGTCTAATTCCTCTAGCTCCATTTTTTTCCCTCAAGACTGCTTTGGCTATTTGGGGTCTTTTGTGTCCCTGCACAAATTTTAAGATATTTTGTTCTAGTTTTGTAAAAAAAATGCCACTGGTAATTTGATGGGGATTGCATTGAATCTGTAGATTGCTTTGGGTTGTATAGTCATTTTCACAATATTGATTCTTCCAATCCAAGAACATGGTATATCTCTCCATCTGTGTGTGTCATCTTTGATTTCTTTCATCAGTGTCTTATAGTTTTCTGAGTACAGGTCTTTTACCTCCTTAGAAGGTTTATTCCTAGGTATTTTATTCTTTTTGCTGCAATGGTGAATGGGACTGTTTCCTTAATTTCTCTTTCTGATCTTTTGTTGTTAGTGTATAGGAATGCAAGAGATTTTGTGCATTAATTTTGTATCCTGCAACTTTACCAAATTCATTGATTAGCTCTAGTAGTTTTCTGGTAGCATCTTTAGGATTCTCTATGTATAGCATCATGGCATCTGCAAACAGTGACAGTTTTACTTCTTCTATTCCAATTTGTATTCCTTTTATTTCTTTTTCTTCTCTGATTGCCGTGGCTAGGACTTCCAAAACTACGTTGAATAATAGTGGCAAGAGTGGACATCCTTGTCTTATTCCTGATCTTAGACGAAATGCTTTCAGTTTTTCACCATTGAGAATGATGTTTGCTGTGGGTTTGTCATATATGGCCTTTATTATTTTGAGGCAGGTTCCCTCTATGCCCACTTGCTGGAGAGTTTTTATCATAAATGGGTGTTGAATTTTGTCAAAAGCTTTTTCTGCATCTATTGAGATGATCATATGGTTTTTATTCTTCAATTTGTTAATATGGTGTATCACACTGATTGATTTGCATATATTGAAGAATCCTTGCATCCCTGGGATAAATCCCACTTGATCATGGTGTATGATCCTTTTAATGTGTTGTTGGATTGTTTGCTAGTATTTTGTTGAGGATTTTTGAATCTATATTCATCAGTGATACTGGCCTGTAATTTTCTTTTTCTGTGGTATCTTTGTCCGGTTTTGGTATCAGGGTGATGGCAGCCTCATAGAATGAGTTTGGGAGTGTTCCTTCCTTTGCAATTTTTTGGAAGAGTTTGAGAAGGATGGGTGTTAGCTCTTCCCTAAATGCTTGATAGAATTCACCTGTGAGGCCATCTGGTCCTGGACTTTTGTTTGTTGGAAGATTTTTAATCACACTTTCAATTTCATTACTTGTGACCGGTCTGTTCATATTTTCTATTTCTTTGCACAGGAGAATTCTTATAGGTGACACAGACTTTAGAAAGAAAAGAGTATCAGATGGAAACATTTCCAACACCCACCAGGAAGAGACAAAGTGTGTTTGTTTTCCTAAAAATAACTATTAAGTTAGCATATTCCTTAGTATGAAATATATTCTAGACACTTGTCATTATAGAAATGGTCAATACTGTGCATCATGTCTTTTTGTGAAAGAAGAATGTGCAGCACACCTTTCAGTTCATCTTTTAACGACTCTGCCATGAGATAAGCAGTGAGTCATCTGAATGGTACAAAACATTTCTATGGTCACTCTCTGATGGTTTTAAAAAAGGTCCGCAAGTGTTCTGACAGGCCTCCACGCACACCTGGAGTTTATGTCTCCTGCTCTTCAACCCCGGCAGGGTTTTGTGATCACCATTCAAGACCAATAGAGCAGGACTTATAAGCTAAGTGAGAAAAGACCCTGGGGCTTCTGTAGGTGTATCTTGGGCCTCTGCTCTGGGCACCTCCAGCCATCGTAGGAGAAGTCTGGCTACCCTGAGGCCACCATGTTCAGATACCAGACAGAAGGAGATCGGGAGGAGTGCCAGCTGTTCTAACCCCAGCTGTTAGATGACTGCAGCCTCATGAGAGACCCAAGCCAGAACTGCCTTGCCGGACAGCACCTCCACTGCTGACCCACTGCAACAGTGAGAGATAACACAAGTGTGGTTTTATCTACCAAGCTTTGGAGAAATCTGTTACACAACACTAGATATTACACGTATATCAACTCATTTAATTCTCACAATAACCCCATGAGTTATCGTCAGCCCCCTTTAAAAATGAGAGGGCAGGGTTTCCCTGGTGGCGCAGTGGTTGAGAGTCTGCCTGCCAATGCAGGGGACACGGGTTCGTGCCCCGGTCCGGGAAGATCCCACATGCCGCGGAGCGGCTGGGCCCGTGAGCCATGGCCGCTGAGCCTGGGCGTCCGGAGCCTGTGCTCCGCAACGGCAGAGGTCACAACAGTGAGAGGCCCGCATACCGCCAACAAAAAATAAATAAATAAATAAAAATGAGAGGACATTGAAGCCTTGAGAGGTTTCAACTCTGTTAGAACATCTGGGATTCAGTCCCCACATGGCCGGACCTCAGAGTCTATGTGCAGTGACTGTGGCCTCTCAGAAAGAAAAGCGCAAATGCAAGGATCAGAAGCAGTGGAAACAGTAGATCCTGGTGGAAGACGAGATATGGGAGGTGAAGGAAAGGAAGCCAAATAGAGCCTGGAGGTTTTGAAGAAACACAGGAAACGAAGTAAGTTTAGGGAGGAGGATTATGAGTTTGGATATTGTTTAGTTGGGTGTGTCACTGGTACCCACAAAGGAAGATGGCCCACAGGAATCCGGGGGCAAAGTCCAGGCCCCGGAAGTGCGTTCTGGAATCAAGTGCCTTCTGAAGATGAGATCATAAAGGGAAAGGGTGTTCAGCCAGAAGAGAAGAGGAAGAAGGACAAAGGCTTAGGGAGCGCCTCCTTGTTTAGTTTATGGTACACGTGACCATTTGTGATTAAGCTCCCAGAGTTTTCAGAATTTTTAAATGTGTGCTATAATGTCTGTGGATATACAATGAGATAACAGATTCCACAAAGCAGACAACATTTACTAATCTTACACTTGCATAAGAAGTTTATGAATTACTGCCTTGAGAAACTGGATGTTCTGTCAATAAGCCAAACCTAGAGCAGATGCGATGGCACAGAGACTGGCAGAAATAAATGCTGGGAACACTAATAAACCACTTGTGGATCTCAGGTATCCCACAGAATGAATATATTCATTTCAGATGAATATCCGGGTTTGGGGAGACTTGACATCTTTTTCACATGGTGGACCTTCTTTAAGAAAATGATTACATGACACCAAAAGCAAAGGCAACAAAAGCAAAAATAAACAAGTGGGACCACATGAAACTAAAAAGCTTCTGCACAGCAAAGGAAACCATCAACAAAATTAAAAGGCAACCTATGGAATCCCAGCAAATTTGCAAGCCACATGTCCAATAAGGAGTTAATATCCAAAATATACAGGGAATTCATGCAACTCAATAGCAAAAGTAAATAAATAAATAATTTAAAAATAGGAAAAGAGCCTGAATAGACATTTTTCCAAAGAAGAAATACCAATGGCCGACAGGTACATGAAAATGTGCTCAACACCACTGATCATCAGGGAAATGCAAATCAAAACCACAGTGAGACATCTCCTCACACCTGTTAGGATCGCTATTATCAAAAAGGCAAGGGCTTCCCTGGTGGCGCAGTGGTTGAGAGTCCGCCTGCCGATGCAGGGGACGCGGGTTCGTGCCCCGGTCCGGGAGGATCCCACGTGCCGCGGAGCGACTGAGCCCGTGAGCCATGGCCGCTGAGCCTGCGCATCCGGAGCCTGTGCTCCGCAGCGGGAGAGGCCACAGCAGTGAGAGGCCCACGTACCGCAAAAAAACAAAAACAAAAAGGCAAGAGACAGCAAATGCTGGCAAGGATGTGGAGAAAAGGGAACCCTTGTACACTCTTGCTGGGAATGTAAACTGGTACAGCTACCATGGAAAACAGTATGGGATACCTCAAGAAATTAAACATAGAATTACCATATGATCCAACAACCCCACTGCTGGGCGTACAAAGGAAACAAAATCATTATCTCAAAGAGATATCTGTACTACCATATTCATTGCAGCCTTTATTCACAATAGCCAAGGTATGGAAACAACCTAAGTGCCCACTGACAAATAAACGGATAAAGAAAATGTGATACACACGTGTGCGCGCGCGTGCACACACACACACACACACACACACACAGAGGAATATTACTGTTTTTTTATATCCATTCATTTAAAAATATTTAGTCATTATTTAGTTGTGGCAGGCGGGATCCTTAATGGTGGCATGCAAACTCTTCGTTGCGGCATGCAATGTGGGATCTAGTTCCCGGACCAGGGATCAAACCCAGGTCCCCCTGCATTGGGAGGTTGGAGTCTTATCCACTGCACCACCAGGGAAGTCCCTATTGTCTTAAAAAGACGGAAATCCTGCCATCTGTGACAACGTGGATGAATCTGGAGGGCATCATGCGAAGTGAAATAAGCCAGACAGAAGAAGAAAAGTGCTGTATGGCATTATTCTTCTGTCAACTTCCCACTGAAAGTTCCTTCTTCTAGGCTATAACAGTAAACTGGCCACCATGGCTCCATTCCCACATAGCCTTCCCCTCACCACTGGAATTTTAGGCATAAATCTGACGGTCTCACTCACTACCTTGCTTAAATGCTTTCACTAGTTACCCACTGTCTAAAGAGTAAAGCTCAAATGTTTTTGTGTGGCTATTCTCGTTTTTGTTTCCCTTCCCCCAAATTCCTTCTCCCCCCAAATGTGGAAATTCCGTAATTGACCTTTTCTTGGCTATTGACCTTGGGCCGGGCACCTGACTCTGGCCAGGCCACCCTAGACATTTTGACTTGGGACTGACACTCGGTCGATTTCTCTTTGGATGCCTGCAGCGTGCAAAAGCTCAGAAGCGGTTACTGGCCATGTTTTCTGCCAAGTGAACCAGAAGAGTGGAGAAATCCAATTATAAGAGAGAGAGAGAATGAAGGTGGGCAGCAAAGCTGAGCCCAGAGGTAGGAGACCGAGTCCTCAATCCCAGCTCTTCTTTGGGTCTAGTTGCATCCTTGTCCTGGAGTCTAACGTCAGACAAGTCAGACTCCTGACAATAAATCCCCCCTTGTAGACGGATGTGACCTGAGTTCCTGATACCTGCACCTAAGTCAGTCCTAATTCCACTGCATATGGCGACTTGGCGGTTCAGTCACAACCTGCCTTGCTGGCTTCATCACCCAGTGTTCTGACCACCCCTTCATCTCACCGGACACTCCCTCCTCTGCATCGAAGCCACCTGATCACGCCAGTCTCTGTGCTTATCATCCTTTATATTTGCCTCTTTAGTTACATTTACCACAGTACACTGTAGAATTCCTATTTGTTTATATATTACGTTGTAAGTTCTTCAAGGACAGTCTTATTCACCTACGTAGCTCACTGCCTAACACAAATGTTTGATAAACCAGGTTATTCCAACAAATGAAGTGAATTAGTATTTGCCACACAGGCTCTAGCAAGTCTGCCCCCCAAAAGATTTGACCAACCTATTGTCTGATTATTTAAAAAGCAATCTTTCATGAATAATGTAATTTTGTGTTTGTGAACAGAAGAGTAACATATATGAAATAAACTGACCAGGGAAAGCAGCACGAACTTCAGAGTCCCTAACCCTAATCCAATGCAGGGAACATGGGTTCAAGCCCTGGTCCGGTAAGATCCCACATGCCACGGAGCAACTAAGCCCGTGCGCCACAACTACTGAGCCTGCGCTCTAGAGCCGCAAGCCACAACTACTGAGCCTGTGTGCTGCAACTACTGAAGCCTACGAGCCTACAGCCCATGCTCCGCAACGAGAGAAGTCACCCCAATGAGAAGCCTGGTATCGCAACGAAGAGTAGCCCCCACTCACCGCAACTAGAGAAAGCCCGCGCACAGCAACGAAGACCCAATGCAGCCAAAAAAAAGTCTCTAAAAACAAAACATTCTCCGAAAGAGCCTGACTAAATCAGAAATCTGAATGCAGAAACTGTAATCTTATACCTGTCACCTACTCCCTTCTCTTCCTTCTCACTTTTTACAGTTGTTCATCCTGCTAAATTCTTCAACCTTTAAATATACAGATGCCGACCGCTCTTGTGATATGTGCCGTTTGCACTGAAGTGTTTGTTCTTAAACAAGTTGGATTACTCAGCCTTACAAATAAAAAAGCTACCCTATCAGCTAATTTTAATACTTAGGGTTTTTTCCCGAAAAGTTCTTTAACCTTGAATGTATTTCCAAATGGGTTAGTTTTTGTCCGTCTGATTCTAATGGATTACATACTACCTGGAAGCCAGAGGAAAACCAGAGATTTGTTTGTTTGTTTTATTTTATGCTCAACCTAGTAACCAAACGAAAATAAACCACAATGTCTTTATGCCAAAGCTGGTTTATTGAACTTCGTGAGGGTAAAGTTACAGTGATGCTATTCCATAAGAAAATTATTTAACTCTAGTTTAGATTTCATGAGGAAATGTACTAGCAATACACTGTCAATACAGCATTGTCACGAATAGCTAACGTCACTAGAATCTGATTCGTTTCTTTTGGTGTTCTCAAATTATGACTTTTCCAAAACATAGCTGAGGTTTTCAACTAAAGGTCACAGTTAAAATAAATTCATACAGGAGTTACAAAATGTGTGATTTGTGCTTTAAAAATTAATAATTAGTTGTTTGATAGCCACCATTTTGTAAGTGATTTCTCAATAGTCTGTGTTTTATAAATATTCTGGAAAATATCTAAAAGCTTTACCCCATTCAACTGATCAGTATGTTCTTTTTAAAAGTAAAAACAAATGTAGAAAAAATTAAAACAATAAATCACTACAAATGGGATACAAATATTTTAAAATAAATATTAAAGTGAAAAAATAAGTCCTTTTACAGAACTTTAAAGGATACTTACTACTAACTTCTTACAAAAAGAAATAAAGTTAAATTACCTTTTTAAAAACATGAGTAATAACAGCACTGAAAAAAAAAGTGCTTGGAAAGTCTGTAAACTTTCTTCCCCCACTTTAGAAAATGTTTTGATAAGCAATAAACAGATTCCCTTCTTTAAAAAACTGTTCCGCCCATGACAATTATAACAGCTGTCATTGTTTTACTATAAAAATAGTTGCAAATCAACACTAATTTAGACAAAGTCAAACCATTTTTAATTCTACCATGATAAGAAAAATGGATTAATCTTCTTAAAAGCAAACAAAGCCAATTTGTTTTTCCTTAAGCTCTAATGTTTAAAACAGAATAATTATTTCCTGTAATTATTACTTTCCATTAGTTCATTTAATAGAATTATCTTGTTTTCATAAGTAAATTATCCAGTCAGGACCACCATCATGATTACACAAAAAATCCTAAACTAGATTACATCACATATTTAAATGGTTTCCCACATTCTAAAAATATTTTAAGTATAATCATCTTTTGGCTTAATTTCCTCTAAAATTATTAAGTTCAGCAATCTTTCAGAATTAGTCAATGTGCACACTTCAGATAAAGTTCATGGCTTACATTCCGTTCACATAATAGCTTCACATGCAAGCTTACTATTTCCTATGTGCAAAGTCTTAAATTCAAAATAAAAGTAATTAGGCTAAAAAAACTTTCTGAAATATTCTTTCTACCACCAAGGGATAGACTAGATATTTTTCAATATCTAATTTATTTTTTATACTGAGGAGGAGCAGTTTGTTGTGACCATAAAAATTTAAAGATTTAAACAACAGAAGTACTGTAATGTACTATTACAGAAATAAAATGTAGACTCAGAGCAATTACAGGTATGCCCTCAGAGTTACAATCCAAATGGAAGATGATTTGTTTATTCAGCCTTTAGGCATTAAATTGATTGGGGGCCGGGGGAGAGCAAGAGATACTATGTCTGACACACAGCTTGACCAAAAGCCAGGAATAGGTCTTTTGTGGTAGCCAGGAACCATGTTTAGCTATTTTCCCCCAAATTACATCTCCTCAAATCTTTCAATTAGTTTTTCAATGTTTAAAGGTATCAAAATAAAGTATAAAGCACCTTACTATCTGATTTACTTTTGCATAATGTGTAGAGTTTAGTAAGAAAACAATTCAAATTACTCTTTTAAAAATAACAATGATTTTTTTATTTGTAGACCTGATTGATAGTGATTTGAAATATTAAGCATCTAGAACTGTTGGAAAGGTCATTCTTTATGGACTGAGAACCAGAAAACATTCTAGGCTCTCTCCTTCCACTGGAACTAAAGTCTTGGCTCTAAAATGTACCAATAATAATGCATTTAAGTACATTAATAATACAAAGAAAGAACTCTAGGGAGAGGCAAATACCAGTTTTTATCCCATTGAGAACACTTCCCATTCAAAGCACATACGAGTAAGTATACTAAACCCTTACTATATTTTTTCAATTGCAGGAACACAGGATTAAACAATCACTGACTCTTAAAATCCCATCATACTCTCATTTGAAGCCTCCTCATGGGGCTCTCAATGGAAAGATGTTCTGATTCATCCTAACTCTGCTTCACTTCAACCTCTGAAAACTAACTTTTCCCTTGTGTTGTCGCAGTGACAAACTTGATGAAGTAGATACAAAATACAAAAATAAGCATGACGATGATAAACAGTAAAGTGTCAGGATGCTCCATGATATCTGAGATTAAATTCTATGACTTATCACTGTCACACTTCAAAAGTATTTCTTTAGTCAAAATTAGATTGTACAATAAAGACTGTGATTTAGCACCAGCACGTCACTGCAGGCTTTGGTTCAGGCTTCAGGGAAATTCCGTTATCAGGGGGTTGACTAAGCATTAACGGTTTATGGCTCTTCAGCTTATGAGCCAAGGTCATAAATATAGCTTCCACATGGTCATTATCATTGGGGTTTTTAGCAGAGGTTTCAAACAAAGGCATACTGTACGTGTCAGCAAATTTTTGTGCCAAGTCTGTGGGTACCTGAATGGCACTCCTCAAGTCACATTTATTTCCAACGAGAATCCGTGGAATATCGCTGGCTAGCAAATGCTGTTTGCATTCTTCTATCCAAGATGGCAGGCTATGAAAACTCGCCATGTTGGTCATATCGTACACGAAGACAACAGCATGTACGTTTCTGTAGTAGTGCTGGACCATGCTCTTTCTGAATCGTTCTTGTCCTGCTGTGTCCCATAACTGGATCTGGAAGTGGGGGAAAAAAAGAGGAAAACTGAAAGTTTCATTCCAATTATACATACAGAAAACTTTAACCACCTTTGCATGGTCTTTCCTACTTCTTCACTTATACTACTTTGCTCCCTTCCATGATGCCTTTTCAGTGTTATTTAAGGGATCCAAATGTCATGATACTAGTCTCGTTACCTCATCATTAATGCAAGTGTCAGAACAAAGACTTCAATCTAGCACTTTAATTTCAGTAAATCAAGTTTGTTTAGAAAAATTATACCTCAAAAATTGATTTTAGGGCTTCCCTGGTGGCGCAGTGGTTGAGAGTCCGCCTGCCGATGCAGGGGACACGGGTTTGTGCCCCAGTCCGGGAATATCCCACATGCCGCGGAGGGGCTGGGCCCGTGAGCCATGGCCGCTGAGCCTGCGCGTCCGGAGCCTGTGCTCCGCAACGGGAGAGGCCACAACAGTGAGAGGCCCGCGTACCGCAAAAAAAAAAAAAAAAAAAAAAAAAAAATTGATTTTAAAACGCTAAGAGAAACAGATACCAGGTTTTAACAAACATGTGAAGTGTCTAATTCCTGCAAATTTGGTTACAATATGCCCTTCCCTACATTTCACTCATCTAATTTAAAATAGTAGACTTAGGATAGATGTGAAAAGTCATGAGATCTAGCCCCCAAATCAATATATATATATATATATATACATACATACATCCTATAAAATCCAGGCCCCTTTGAAAATTTTAAATGAATAGGAAATCACTTATCTATCCTAAACATCTCTACCAATAAAAATATTCCAATACCTCCTAATGGAAATATGGGGGAGTTGGGGAAAATGATATCTGAAACTAAATACAGGACTTCCCTGGTGGCGCAGTGGTTAAGAATCCACCTACCAATGCGGGGGACACGGGTTCCAGCCCTGGTCCGGGAAGATACCACGTGCCGTGGAGCAACTAAGCCCGTGTGCCACAACTACTGAGCCTGAACTCTAGAGCCCGGGAGCCACAACTACTGAAGCCCACGTGCCTAGAGCCCGTGCTCTGTAATGAGAGAAGCCACCACAATGAGAAGCCTGCGCACCGCAATGAAGAGTAGCCCGCGCTCGCCGCAACTAGAGAAAGCCCGCGCGCAGCAATGAAGACCCAACGCAGCCAAAAATAAATAAATAAGTAAATTTATTAATAGATAAATAAATAAAGTTAAATACAAGTCATGTGTTATGATTCTCTTAAAACACTGAATTTATCCTGCCTTTGTTTGGTTCCTAAAAAATGTTAAATGATGAGGGTACTGGTCACAATGGAAAACACTAGAGGCAGATTTGCTTAGATAGCCTAAACTGGTGATTTCTCTAGAGCAATACCGAAGGAGAGGGAAATTGAGGGGAGACTGTAGATGACACCCAGAGTAAGTAGGATGTAAGACAGGAAGCGCTGAGAACACGGTGGTATATGGTAAGTGTTCAATTAAGATGTAATGAATGAATAAATATATTTAAAAATGTGATTAGAGATGGAAATATTGATCACCACTCTTTCATGCTACCTTAGTTTTTAGCAGTTCTGATTTTTTTCATCTTTTTTTGGTGGTAGCTCTTTTTAGTCCAAATTTCTCCATCTTTGAAATATTCTCCCTTTCTTCCAAATTAACATAAATCTAACTTTGTTCCAGGTGGAAATATAAAATACTACACAGGCATATCCTGGAGATATTGCAGGTTTGGTTCCAGACCACTGCAATAAAGCAAATATCACAATAAATCGAGTCACACGAATTTTTGGGTTTCCCACTGCATATAAAAGTTATGTTTACACTATATGGTAGTTAATTAAGTGTGCGATGGTATTTACCTAAAAAAACAGAGTACATACCTTAATTTAAAAATGATTGGGAGACGCAAGAGGGAAGAGATATGGGAACATATGTATATGTATAACTGATTCCCTTTGTTATAAAGCGGAAACTAACACACCATTGTAAAGCAATTATACCCCAATAAAGATGTTAAAAATAAAAATAAAATGATTTATTGCTAAAGAATGCTCACCATCATCTGACAAGTCAGGGTTGCCACAAAACTTCAATTTGTAAAAACTGCACCATCTGCAAGTGTAGTAAAACAAGATATGCCCGTAGAAACTTGATTTCTCAGGCTCTCTTGGAACTAGGGGGACAAGTGACACAGTTCTGGCTAATAATTTGTAAATAGTTTTTTCAGTGGGGGTTTCTAGAAAAATAAACTGCTTTGTGATTTTTTTAAAAAAAGACAGAGCAGGGCTTCCCTGGTGGCGCAGAGGTTGAGAGTCCACCTGCCGATGCAGGGGACACGGATTCGTGCCCCGGTCCGGGAGGATCCCACATGCCGCGGAGCGGCTGGACCCGTGAGCCATGGCCGCTGAGCCTGCGCGTCCGGAGCCTGTGCTCCGCAACGGGAGAGGCCACAACAGTGAGAGGCCCGCGTACCGCAAATAAAATAAATAAATAAATAAAAATACATGGGAATTTCTTGGCATTAAAAAAAATCTTAAAAAAAAAAAAAAGACAGAGCATTTGACACGTGCCTTTTGCACTTCTCTCACCACACCCGTTCTGCCTGGAATGGAATATCATGCTGGGAGGCTCAGCAGCCACTTTGTAAGCATAAAGAAGAAAGCCACACACAAGAATGACAGAGCAGAAGTCTAGCATAGATAGAATACTGCTGACGGCGTACCACCATACAGGCTGCTGCCCCTGGTCTCCTTATTACGTGAGAAAAATAAAACCTTACATGGTTAAATCACCATAGTTGAATTTCTCTTACATGTAGCTCAGTGCTATCCTAAAATTATTTGCTATGTACACTGTTTAAAACCTTTACCGCTTACAGTCGCATTTACTCAGGAAAGTACAGGTTCTGCCTTGATGCACTCCTAGAGACCACTTCACAAAGTACGTTGTTAAAAAATACCCACTTTGTGATGTAAGCAACACAGTTGACAGATGGGCCATAAAGACTCAGTATCAAATAAATCAGAGGTAGAAGCAAACAGTTGTCAGCAAATTAAGAACTAATAACATCTAAGACTATTTAAATCAAGAAAAATTTATTAAATACCTACTGTGTATCCACCCGTAGGTTACTTACACCACTAGGCCTTTGCCTCCTCAACAGTAAAAGTAAAATTTAGTTTCAGACCCTATAAAATAAGCATTCATAGACTAGCTACACTAACTACGCAAAGAACTGATAAAGTAAATTATAATTTTTTTTTTTTTTTTTTTTTTTTTTTTGCGTAACGCGGGCCTCTCACCATTGTGGCCTCTCCCGTTGCGGAGCACAGGCTCCGAACGCGCAGGCTCAGCGGCCATGGCTCACGGGCGCAGCCGCTCCGTGGCATGTGGGATCTTCCCGGACCGGGGCACGAACTCATGTCCCCTGTATCGGCAGGCGGACTCTCAACCACTGCGCCACCAGGGAAGCCCTAAATTATAATTTTTTAAAAATACAACTTTCCTTTTTAAGAAAAATACTTTTTTTTAATCCCAATTAACATGTTAAGAATAAAAACACTCAGCATACAACTAAAACTGTTTCAAGCTATAGATGTCAGAATTTATTGCAAAGCTACACGGTGTACTATCAGCATACGATTAGAAATACAGATCAGTGGAACAGAACTTAGAGTCCAGAAATAAATCCATATCATCTATGGCCAATTGATTTTCTACACGAGTGCCAGGACAAGTCAGTGAGGGAAAGCACAGACGTTTCAATGAACGGGGCTGGGCCAACATGCAAAAAATGAAGCTGGACCCCTACCTCACACCATATACAAAAATTTATTCAAAATGGATGAAAGATCTAAATTTAAGTTAAAACCATAAAAATCTTAGAAGAAAACATAGGGGTAAATATTTGTGACCTTAGATTAGGCAATGGTTTCTCAGCCATGACACCTAAAGCAGAACCAACAAAAGAAAAAAATAGATAAACTGGACTTCATCGAAATTAAAAATGTGCTTCAAAGGGCATTATCATGAAAGTGAAAAGACAGCTCAAAGAATGGGAGAAAATATCTGTAAATAATACATGTGTTAGGGGTCTAGTATTCAAAATATTTAAGACCTCTTACAACTCAATAATAAAAAGACACATAACCCAATTAAAAACATCGGCAAAGGATGTGAACAGATGTTTCTCCAAAGAAAATATACAAATGTTCAATAAGTACACGAAAAGCCGCTCGACATCATTAGCCATCACACAAATGCAAACCGATAACAAGTGTTTGCAGAAACGTGGAAAAGTGGAACTCTCATGCGTTGCCGGTGGGGATGTAAGTGCAGCCACTTTAGAAAAGTTTGGCAGTTCCTCAGCAAGTTAAACAGAATTTTACTTAGCCATAAAAGGAATGAAGGGACTTCCCTGGCGGTCCAGTGGTTGAGACTTCGCCTTCCAATGCAAGGGGTGCGAGTTTGATCCCTGGTTGGGGAGCTAAGATCCCACATGCCTCGTGGCCAAAAAAACCAAAAAACATAAAACAGAAGCAATATTGTAACAAATTCAATAAAGACCTTAAAAAAAAAAAAAAAGGAATGAAGTACTGACACCTGCTACAACAGGGATGAGCCTCCAAAGTATGCTGAGAAGAAACCAGACACAAAAGGTCACATTTCTATGCTTCCACTTATATGAAACATCCGACATAGACAAACCCATAAAGACAGAATACAGACTGGTCGTTGCCAGAGGCTGGGGAATGGGGAGAAACGTTAATGGGTGAGGGCTCTTACTTGGAGTGATGGCAATATTTTGAAACTAGATAAAGGTGGTGGTTGTACAACATTAAACTTTAAAATAGTTACTCTGATGTTATTTGAGTTTCACTTCAACAAATTAGGGGAGAAAAAGAGAGAGAGAGAGAGAGAGACAGTTGCCATAGGACCCAGCAATTCCACTCCTCGGCGTATATCCAAGAGAACCGAAAAGATATGTTCACACAAAAACCTGTACACAAATGTTCATAGCAGCATTATTCATAATAGCTAAAAGGTGGAACCAACCCAAATGTCCACCACCTTATGAATGGATCAATGAAATGTATGTCCATATAATGCAACATTATTCAGCCATAGTAAGGAATGAAGTACTGACACATGCCACAACATGGATGAATCTTGAAAACATTATGCTGAGCCAAAGAAGCCAAGACACAAAAGGCCACACACTGTAAGATTCCATGTATATGAAATGTCCACTATACGGCAAGTCCCTCGAGACAGTAAGTAGACTAGTGGTTGCCAGGGTCTGAGGGAACGGGAGGAATGGGGAGTGACTGATCATGGGTATAGGGTTTCTTTCTGGGGTGATGAAACGTTCTGGAGTTAGACAGTGATGATGTTACCCAGGCTTGTGAATATACTAAAAACCACTGAATCGTATATTTTCAAATCTTAAATATCTCAGTTTTTTAGAATGAGAAAACAAAACCCACTTCAAACCGTCTCTTTAACATTCAGAAAGAGATTTGGGGAATAATTTGGATGACCTACATAAAAGCTGTCCAGAGAAATTGGAACAGATCTTTTCCCTTTTAGTAACATTCTTGCAGCTCAGGTATTCAAAAATCATTTCATCGATGGATACAAATGAACCTATATACAAAACAGAAATAGAGTCACAGATGACAGATGTATAATAGAAAACAAACTTTGGTTACTAAGGAGGAAAGTGGGGGGTGGGGGGGGAGGGATAAATTGGGAGATTTGGGCTGAAACAGACACACTACTATATATAAAAAGATAACTAATAAGAACCTACTGTATAGCACAGGGAACTCTACTCAATGCTCTGGAATGACTATATGGGAATAGGATCTAAAGAAGAGTGGATACACGTATAATAGATTCACTTTGCTGTACAGCAGAAACTAACACAACATTATAAATCAACCATATGCCAATAAAAATTAATTTTAAAAAATCATTTCATCGATGAAGAATGATTTATAATGTTTTAAGCAGAGTATATTTTTAAGTTAAAAGAATAATAAATAACATACAAAAAGGAAATATACCAAAACATTAACAATGGTTGTCTTTAAGGCAATTTCCCCCTTTATTTCTACTTTTCTCTGTTTTCCACAACAAACATACATTTTTTCTATTTGTTTTAACAAACTAAAGTTTAAAAAAAAATTATGCTGAATTTAGACCTGCCTCAAAGAACCATAGAAGTCCTCAATAAATGCAAGTGGTGACGATTAGGATGTTTATCCCTAAGAAAACCACTTGCTTGTTTTAGGCTAGGATTGACTCAACGTAACCCTCTTCCCATCAGTCCTGCTCAAAACATTCTAACCATATCAAGACTCCCAGGAAACAAGAAGTCGTAAATAATAACTCTGCACACTTTATCGGAGAACCGTAAAAGTAAATACTATGTTAAGTGAGGCACTCACAAAGAAGTACAGCTGTCTCTCAGTGTCCATGGGGGATTGGTTCCAGCACCCCCCCAATACCAAAATCCACGGCTGCTCAAGTCCTTTATATAAAACGGCGTAGTGCTGGCATTTAACCTACACACATCCGAATACTCTAAGTCATCTCTAAATTACTTATAATACCTAATGCAAAGTAAATGCTATGTAAATACTTGCCAGCAGTGGGCAAATTCAAGGTTTGCTTTCTGGAACTTTCCGGAATTTTTTTTCCTCAACTATTTCCCCATGGATATATTTGCCCCTGGAGGGCCGAGTGTATCTAAAAGGAAGCTTCAAAATTTCACTCACCGAATTGCTAGAACCAGTGAAGGCATAGGACACAGACACACTGTTATGCTGCCTGCTGCCTTTCAGGTCTGCACAGGACACTGAGGTGAGGGCAAGCGGGCTGCAGAAGGAGCAATGAGAGACACGGCAAAGAAAGGACAGGACAACTAATAAAAACTGTCAGCCACAGAAGGCTAGAGAAAGCTTTGACTGAAAGAGAGAGACACATATAGATACCCAGTGGGGAACAAACCTCACGATAACCTAGAAACATCTTGAGCGTTAGCTATGAGTGGAGTAGTTCACAACGCTTAAAAAAAAAGAGAAAATGACACTCTGGAACCTAAGGAAGTGACATGCTTTCGTCCTGGGAAATATTAAGTTAGGAAGTATTTTCAAAGCAATTTTTCCCAGTTTAATAATATCTTAAGAAAGAAAATGGCTCATAGGTGGTTCTACAAGATATTACTCCCATTTTAAACATCATAAAGGTAATATAAAATATACATTAATAATATTTCATGAATCTCTACTTTAAATTCCAATATCAAGCTCCAACAAAAATGACAACCTAATTGCTAAATACTAAGGGCAGAGTCTTTTTTTTTTTAATGTCTATTCAATGCTTTGCCCAGTTTTAATTATTTCTTTTTATTATTGATAAAGTGTGTGTGTGTGCGTGTGCATGTACACATATAGATTCTGGACACTAGACCCTTGTCAGGTATATGATTTGTAAATATTTGCTCCCATTCTGTAGGTTGTCCTCTTATTTTCTTTCTTTCTTTTTTTTTTTTTTTTAATAAATTTATTTATTTTTGGCTGCATTGGGTCTTCGTTGCTGCGCGCAAGCTTTCTCTAGTTGCGGTGAGCGGGGGCTACTCTTCGTTGCCGTGTGCAGGCTTCTCACTGCGGTGACTTCTCTCGTTGCGGAGCACGGGCTCTAGGCATGCGGGCTTCAGTAGTTGTGGCACGCAGTCTCAGTAGTTGTGGCTCGCAGGCTTAGTTGCTCCGCGGCATGTGGGATCTTCCTGGACCAGGGCTCGAACCTGTGTCCCCTGCATTGGCAGGCAGATTCTTAACCACTGCGCCACCAGGGAAGTCCCAAAGAGCAGATTCTTACTGTTCATGAAAGCTCTTTTTAGTAGTTTTATGACCAAAATGAGAAACGACCTGGCTAAACTGATTTAATGCTTTTTTTGCTTGACTGAAAAGGATGAAGGTATTAGCCCAGATGACCTTTCTTTGTTGGATCAGCTATCAAATTTCCTCTTCCCCTGTTCTTTCAAAGAACACGTTTTTATTATTTTTGCTTCTAAGCAGCCTATATAAAAGATCATCTGGTAATTACATAAAAGCTTCTATTAACAACTTGATGATGTAAATCAACATCATAAGGAGTGTAAGTAACATTTCAAGAGAACTCTTTTTGCTTTGGGTATACAGAGTAGAAATATGTATATCTGATGTATAGATCCAAATGGCAAATTTTAAAATTTATTTTAAATTTTAGGGGTTTTTAGCTTCCCTAACAAGGAGAAGTAACAAATTTTGTGTGACTATTTGAAAGGAATACTTCAAGGGAAGAACTGAATTATAGCCTAATGAAAGGAATAGGAAGAGAGTAAGCAGGGAGAGAAAGGAAGCAAGAGCTGGGAGCCCTGGGTTGTAAATTCCAGCACTGCCGTCTCCACATCACCACCACAGTTTAGGGATGGGCATGTGTCACAATCCCCAATCAGAACCACGGAGTCTCCATTTTAGAATTGGTGTTGGAACTGGCAGAAAGAGAACTTTACTTCCGGGATTCCAGTTATGTGAAACAATAAATTTTCATTTTGCTTTGTTACTTTGAGTAGAGTTCTGACACAGACTCTAAAGCAAAAGATCTTGATTACTGATTAAAGATTCCTGGAAAGTAAATAATTCTATCACATCTCACCACCTGAGTACACACACCAACGCTGCCGCCTTCAAAGACGAGGTACAAGAACCACAGGCTTTTGCAATCAGGCTGGAAGGAGAATGGGCCTCCGGCCTGGTTCCAGGGACACTTCAGACAGTAGAACGGCTTGGGTCTGTGAAAATGAATATTGCTTGTACCATACAGGCCTCACCAAACCACTGCAATACAGAATCTCTGTCAGACTAGACCCAAACCTCCTAAAGTTTTCTGAGCTAAGGAGTCACAAATTAAGGTTCTTTTTAGGGTACCCCAACAGTTAATACTCTCATTCTCCGAATTCCAATGCAAATCAAATCAAGAGGACCAATTTGGTATCTCCCTAACCACCATCACCACGTTTTTTGTTTTTGTTTTTTTTTTTACGCGGGCCTCTCACTGTTGTGGCTTCTCCCATTGCGGAGCACAGGCTCAGCGGCCATGGCTCACGGGCCCAGCCGCTCCGCGGCATGTGGGATCTTCCCGGACCGGGGCACAAACCCGTGTCCCCTGCATCGGCAGGTGGACTCTCAACCACTGCGCCACCAGAGACGCCCCATCACCACGCTTGAAGATGAATTATCAATTTAATTCTAGTAAGGTAAGGTATGAGATGATGTCTTATACAATATGCTTTGACTTATAAACATTAGATTACTTTTAATAAAGATCACGACAGAACAATGGAGAAGCGGAAATAATCTGATGTACCTTTGGCTTCAGCATTCACTGCGTATCATCTTCATCGCGCCATGACACAAAGCTCTACTCCGCTCCCTGTGCGTGTTAACCAAATCGGGCATTTCGTTCTCATCTATCTATGCTCTCCAGCTTCAACTTCATATTCATGATTATCTCCTCCAATTCCACACTTCTAGCTGCGAATGTGACATTTCCATTTCATCTCAACAAAGAAATGACTAGGAAAAAACTTTTTACGGAGCCTCTCAAAATTCCATCTTCCACATTGTATTTCTCATCTCTACTGAAGGCATACCTACCTTCAGTCAACCAGACCCACACCCTCAGCCATGTGAGTCCTTTCATCACCAAAAGCCAGTTACTGAAGCCTTTGGCTTTATCATCAAAATGCCTCTCTTACCGCCTCTTCCTTCACTAGCTTCCCTTATACACGCCGAGTCGGATTTCCAGAGCAGCCTACCAATGGATCTGCTGCCACCAAGTAGGCAGCACTTATCCAAGTCCTGCATAGTTTAGAAACTGAGCCACACACTGGAAGACGTCTACGGGGTTATCAGACACACGCCCTGTCCTGAGCAAGACGGAGTAGACCTAATAGAAGAGGTGGAGGGCTTCTCTGGTGGCTCAGTGATTAAGAGTCCGTCTGCCGATGCAGGGGACACGGGTTCGTGTCCCGGTCCAGGAAGATCCCACATGCCGCGGAGCGGCTGGGCCCATGAGCCATGGCCACTGAGCCTGCGCGTCTGGAGCCTGTGCTCCACAACGGGAGAGGCCACAACAGTGAGAGGCCCGCGTACCGCAAAAAAAAAAAAAAAAAAAAGAGGTGGATGCATATATAGAACAATGAGGAAAGAGAGAGAGTTTAAAGGCGCAGGTAAGGTGCTAAAGGAAGCTGATAGAAGGAAGAAATAGAATTGAGAATGAGAGGCAGGGAGATTCCTAATACAGACACACTGAGTTGAATAAGGAAGAATTACAAGTGGTGAAATATGGGAAGGGGGGATATTCCAGGCAAATAGTGGGAAATGTAAGAGGAAAACATAGGGATCAGGAAATAATTGGCTGGACTATAGGGTACTTGAAGGAAATTAATGGGGAAAAAATGTTAAGTTAGCAAAGAAGTCTGGAGCAAGAGAAGGAAGGCCTTATGTTCATTTTAAAAGTTGGAACTTTACGAAATAATGGAGAAACTCAGAGCATCTGAGGCAGGGGAGATTACTCTCCCCAAAGTGCTACACTCAGCTGGCATTTGGCAACAATGTTCCAAACAGATTAATTGAGGACTGGGGTTGGGTGAAGTTGAGCCGCTGCAACACAGCAGAGGGTAGAAAAGATGAACTAGGATTCCGAAGGAAGGGTGAATGAGAGAAATCATCCAGGTAGAAAACTAAGTGGATTTAGGGAGCAAAGGAGAGAGGCGAGGCCTCCGGGATGAGGGTAACACCAGGACCACCTAGGTCACGTCGAGAAGAAACAGCAGAGGCAGATTTGACACGGACGAGGAACTCACTTCGGAACTTTGAGGGGAGGGAGCGATTATCCAAATAGCCACGTCTACAAAACAACAGGAAACGCAGAATGACAGAGGAGGAGAGAGGTCTGGGCCAAACAAAGATTTGGAAGTTATCCTCATAGAAGTGACAGGCAGAGTCAAGAGACTTCCAAAGGAGAGGATGTAGATAGAAAAACGGTCACGGGGCAGAGCGAGTCTCTCTCAGGATTCATCCTCAATCGCTGCCACATTTATCTTCCTAGAACACTTGGACGATTTTGCCACACACACAAAATCAAGCTACATCCTAGCTGTTTTCCAAACTCTTCAGAAACGTTGCTACCAAAACCTTCACAGTCTTCTCACTTGCCACTTTCCCACGGGAACCTTTAACCCTGCTGGAGCATCCTGCTGGCGTTCCCCATCAAAATCTCCCTCCAAGTGAGAACGATTCTTCCACCGACAACCAAACCAATAACTTGGCGCTCACCTACTGCCTGATTTTGCCAGTCATCTTTTTTTTCTTTTTTGCGGTATGCGGGCCTCTCGCTGTTGTGGCCTCTCCCGTTGCGGAGCCCAGGCTCCGGACGCGCAGGCTCAGCGGCCATGGCTCACGGGCCCAGCCGCTCCGTGGCACGTGGGATCCTCCCGGACCGGGGCACGAACCCGAGTCCCCTGCATCGGCAGGTGGACTCTCAACCACTGCGCCACCAGGGAAGCCCTGCTAGTCATCTTTTTAGGTATATAAATCTTACCCCTATCTAGGACAGCGAATCATCTACGGAGCATATCAGGGTCAGCAAACTTTTTCTGTGTGTCTTAGCTTTGCAGGCCTAACAGTCTCTACCACAACCACTGCTCAACCCTGCCACTGTTGTGCAAAAGCAAGCACGATATGTAGACAAATGAGCCGAGCTGTGTTTCAGTACAACTTTATTTAGGGGCACTGAAATTTAAATTTCATAACATTTTCACTTGTCATGAAATCTTATTCCTTCGATTTTTTCCCCCCCAACCATTTAAAAATGTAAAAATCGGGACTTCCTTGGTGGTCCAGTGGCTAAGACTCCGTGCTCCCAATGCAGGGGGCCTGGTCAGGGAACTAGATCCCGCATGCCGCAACTAAGAGTTCTCAGGCCGTAACTAAAAGCTCCTCCCGCATGCCGCAACTAGAAGATCCCGCGTGCTGCAACTAAGACCTGGCGCAGCCAAATAAATCAGTTTATTTTTTTTAAATGTAAAAATCATTCTTAGCTTGCAGGCCATATAAAAACAGGCAGCGGTGCACAGATGGTTACTGGACTTATTGTGGTGATCATTTCATAAAGTATGCAAATATCAAATCACTGTGTAGTACACCTGAAACTAACATAATATTGTACGTCAACCATATTCCAACTTCAAAAAAACTAACAGAAAAACAAATTAAAAAAACAGGGAGCAGACCGTATTTAGCCCTCAAGCATGGTTTGCTGATTCCTGCACTGAATCATAATACTTTGTGCCTAACAAAATGTCTTCTTTCCAACAATTACTCATTAAATGTTTGACCAATGGGGCAGGAAGTCCTGGTTGCTTTCCTTTAGTTAATATTAACGTGGGAAAATTGCATATCCCTACAAATAACAAGTAAGCTATCTCAAAGTTCAAATAGGAACTGAAGATCCCTAGTTGAGAAAGAGATTAAATCCAACACTAGGCTTTAATTGTTCTGTTGGTGTCTGCCGTCGTCACACGCTGATACGAAAGGGGTACGGCTATGAGGATACACACACAAGGAAGGAGCATAAGGATTAGAGCCTCGATTTGAAAATCAAATGTATTTTTATTGAAGGAATTAATTTTATAATTTTATTTAACTTCCAAAATTCTGCAAACAAGATCTTACTCTTTCAATTATACATATATTGCACTTAGGACAGACTAACACATATAGACTTAATTACATTTCGTAAAACATTTTAAGTGATTCTGAAATAGCACTGCTGTAACATGCTCTCTGAAAAATTTCCAGGCCACAAAACATTTAACACAGTATCTCACTTAGCTATACCAGTAGCTAAGCCTTCGATGTTACGCACTGGACATATTTTATATACTTTTAATATGCTGTAAGTATTTCTTAAATTTGCACCTGATTCATTTGTGATCTTAAAGTATAAATGGCAACCCGGAGGCAGGTAAAGGGCCACTGAACCCCAACTCCTCCCGTGCCTCCATCCCCTCTATTTTGTTATTATCCTGCTTCCATGTGAGGGGAATTTCTCTTCCCTTCAGCTGTGTGCCTATGCCCTGCTCTATCTCTGTTTCACTCTCTGGTTGTGCAGCTGCAGAACTGATGGTGCCAAAGAGAAAAAGTGATGTTAAACCACCAGGGAAGAAGAATCTTCTTAAGATGACCAACTATGGAGCCAGGTGCCTTATATACGTTCTCATCTATCCCTCATATTAGCCTGATGTGGTACTATTATCCCAATTTTTCAGATGAGAAAACAGTCTCCGAAAGATTAAGGAAACTGCCTAGCGACTAGAGTAACCAACCACCCCGGTTTGCCCGAGACGGAGGGAGCTCCTGGGAATGTGGGACTTCACTTTTAAAATTGGGATAGTTTGGGGCAAAGCTGATCATCTACTAAGGACACACAGCCCTTTCATAGGTTCAGATTTGAGCCAGGTCAGTTGGGCGCCAAAGCCCATGCACTTTTTCTCAGAACTCCTTCTTCTCCCAAACAAACTCCCTCTCAAACCTCAGAAAGAAGTCCCACTACTTTCCTCCCCTAAAGGTTCCTGGGCCCAACTTAATTCTGATGTTAAAAGCCTCTTATTCTGCTTTTTCTTTGCAATGTATACAAATCTTTCTTAACTCACTAATACGGTGCACCCAAAGGACCACCACTCACAGCTTGAATGGGACAATGAAAAATTAAAGTGAAGATTAAAAGGCAGGGGCTTCCCTGGTGGTGCAGTGGTTGAGGGTCCGCCTGCCGATGCAGGGGACACGGGTTCGTGCCCCGGTCCGGGAAGATCCCACATGCCGCGGAGCGGCTGGGCCCGTGAGCCATGGCCGCTGAGCCTGCGCGTCCGGAGCCTGTGCTCCGCAACGGGAGAGGCCACAGCAGTGAGAGGCCCGCGTACCGCAAAAGAAAAAAAAAAAAGATTAAAAGGCAAAAGGGCCTACAGAAGACTGACGTCTTTTCAACCCTATTTCTCCTTTACTATCATTAGCAGTAAAACCCCTTTGGGGGTGGGAAGGTGAGGCAGAGGTTAGGCAACTAAAAAATAAATTGTTTGTGCCTCAAGGATGTGAGGATGGGAATGAAGTGAGCCTATTTTTTCCCCATGGGGGACTGAGGTAAAGATGAACATCCTAATTTAAAGTGAAAAAATAAATGCAGTATAAGGAAGGCAGAGCAGTTCCTCGGGTCCACGTGTTTTAAGGGATGGTATCAGCAGGTAGCTGAGGGGTTAGTGGTGGCTCAGACTCAAGAAGTGTGTCTAAGGATTACATCATCAGGAGGCCTCAGCCCTGTCACTGATCCTTATTCTCCAACGTCCCCATTGCAACCCCTCAGAACCCCAGGCTTGGCCTTGGGCTTACTACCTTCTCCATTGTTACTGTGTCTCCAGTCTCGGGAACCACCAATAAGACTTAAAGAAGACTTGAAAGCGGGTGGCACTGAGAATGTGCTCTGGCAACCCAAGTAGAAACCAAGTACAAATTACAGAATGTTTCTGCAGGAAAACAGGTTCTTCTCAACAACTCAGTGTCATACCAAAACTACTGTAACAAAACTGTATGCAAAAGAAGATCTAAGTACTTCCTCAAAGGCAAAGGGGCATTACTTCCACAGTACCTAGGGCAGTGCTAACATGAATGTTTAACAAATAGTATTTCCTAAATGAACTTCCCATGCTTGAGAAATTTCACTGTTTTTCCTTCGGTTTTACTTCACTAACTCCCAGCATGTGAGACACAGCCCATGAGTCAGTGGATACGCCCTACACTCTGGCTACTCAATGTGTCGTCCACAGACTAGCTGCATCTGCAACACCTGAGACATGACCGAATTAGCATTTGTATTTACTTAAAAAAAAAAATCCCCAGGCAAATCTCATGCACATCAAAGTTGGAGAAGCACTGCTTTAGAAGTTTGCTATATACAGATCCTTCCAATCCCCAACTCCCATCTCCACACCAGCGTCTGAAAAGATGGAGCGCACGCCCCGCACCGGGCCAGCAATTAACCCACGCAGCGGTTGGGACCCTTGTCATCCCCGGGACAGCCTTCCTCCTTGACAGTCTGTCATCCGCTCACCTTGATACGCTCCCCATCAATCTCCACCGCTCGTTCTCGGAAATCCACCCCGATAGTAGCCTCGGTGCGGTCGGGGAAGCGGCCGGCGCAGAAGCGGTAGGTCAGGCACGTCTTGCCCACATTGGAGTCGCCAATCACGATGATCTTGAAGATGCGGGAGCGAGCCGGAGGCAGAAACCCTGAAGCCCCTGACATCGCACCGCTGGATGAGAAGCTCGCCTCGAGCGACGACTCCATCTCCGAAGCCATTCTCCTGCCCCGCCCCAAACCGAGGCGGAGGAAAGGAGACGCAGAGAGGCTGGGAGATTACGCCACCGTCGGCGAGCTCGCCCAGTCCGCGGGCTCCGTCGCTCAACGTTCCGGGAGCCACCGCCCTCCGGGCCGCCAGCGCGCGTGCGCACCTTCCCGCCCCACCCCGCCCCGCGCAGGTGTGGCGTCCCCCCAGACCAGCCTCGCCGACCCTCCCGCCCGGCCCGCGGCTCCACCGCGGCGTCACTTAGGCCTGCGCCGTCTACCTGGGAAGGGACGGCGCCTGTCGGGGGCTTGAAGGTGGCGCGGAGGGCCAGCTGCCGAGAGGCCGAGCAGAGCGCCCCAGGCCCGGCACCCTGGCTGGCCGGGCCCCGCCACGTCCAAGGCTCCCGCCCCCCGGAGGAAGCCGCGCGAGCACTCTGGGGGCGGGGAGAGAAAGACTGCTGAAGGGAAGGAGGTGCCACCAGGCACTCTCTCGCGAGAGGGCCGAAGAGCCGTTTCGGCGGGGGCGTGTGCCTGCTGAGGACGTGTAAGGTCTCCGGAAGCTTCGGGCGTCGCGTTCGGCGCTCTCACCGACGTATCGGTGGGGCTTCCCCGGACCTGGAGGTGGAGGCGGGTTCCCTTGGCTTGCAGCTGGGGGCCGGCTGCTCTCCCTGCCTCCTCCGGGCTCTCGGGACCGCGGGCGTTGGGACAGTGACAGGGGCTGGGGAGGTGGAGGGCTGGGGGGTGTGAGGCTCCGCCGGAGGCCCGCCGGGCGCGGGAAGCCGTTAGAAGCGAGCGTCGGGCCGCGCGGAGCTTGAGTCTTGGCAGGAGCATGGCTGTCAGTGAGCGGGCGGGAGTTGGAGGCCGCCCGCCGCTTCCGCGCGGAGGCTTTCGTTAGGCGCGGGGCACCGGCCCAAGAGGTAGAGCAGGTGGACCCTTTGGCGGCATTGAACCCGGGAGCTGGTACTAGACGGCGTCTCTGGTGAGAGTAAAATCCACTGTGCCTTGGGCTTTCCTGTTGGCCCAGTGGTTGAGAGTCCGCCTGCCGATGCAGGGGACGCGGGTTCGTGCCCCGGTCCGGGAATATCCCACATGCCGCGGAGCGGCTGGGCCCGTGAGCCATGGCCGCTGAGCCTGCGCGTCCGGAGCCTGTGCTCCGCAACGGGAGAGGCCACAACAGTGAGAGGCCCGCATACCGTAAAAACAAAACAAACAAACAAAAAAAATCCACTGTGCCCTAGTTGTGCCTTCGTGCCTGGGTGACGGTAGCGGAGCCATTAAATATTACTGAGCGCACACAGAAGTTCTCTAGATACATATATCCGAGGAAAATGGTAATAGGCGCGACCACCCAGCATTAAAGAAGAGTCTCTGGATCACTGAGACTCTTCTGAGGACACCTACATTAAGTCATAGAAAAGGTCCAAAATGTGCAACCATATCGCTTTTTGTGAGAAGTTTTGTTTTGCAAGCCACGACTGGGGTTTGGGGGTGTTTTGTTTTTTCTGTTTGAGCACATAGTTATGCCGTTTGGAAATTCAGGGACTGTGGAGAGGAGGACAGGCATGCCTTAAATAGAATGAGGGCAACAGTAGAGCACTGAAAGCCCTAGGGAAGGAGACAGACTGCTTATTTCTTAAATTTATTTATTTATTTTTGGCTGCATTGAGTCTTCGTTGTTGGGTCTTTGTTGCGGTGCGCGGGCTTCTCGTTGCAGTGGCTTCTCCTGTTGCAGAGCACGGGCTCTAGGCACGCGGGCTTCAGTAGTTGTGGCACGTGGGCTTAGTAGTTGTGGCTCCCGGGCTCTAGAGTGCAGGCTCAGTAGCTGTGGTACATGGGCTTAGTTGCTCCGCGGCATGTGGGATCTTCCCGGACCAGGGCTCGAACCCGTGTCCCCTGCATTGGCAGGCGGATTCTTAACCACTGTGCCCCCAGGGAAGCCCCTAAAGTGCTTATTTCAATAGATAAAATGAAAATGTGGTCAGAGAGAATTTGTGGTAGAACCTGAGCATGCCAAGTTGCCAGGAATTTGCAAAAGCCTTTAATATACAATAATTTCCGTTGCAATAGAAAAATACAGTTGCTGATGTACCAACTTATGTTAGCCGGGGGAAAAAGTTTACACACCTGGTTGAATGTGTTTGCCAATTATATTTATTCAGTTTCCTGTTACAAAACCAGAACATGGCCTGGAAAATCCTCATTGTTTACCTGTGACATTATTTCCATGAAGAGTAATCATCCCAGAAACTATTAGAGGCCCTTGGAATATATTCATCTGACCTATTCTACCTATCCCATTTAAAGGATAGCATCTGAAGATTTAATAACAAAAAGCAGTTGAAGCATTCCAAGCTGGATAATCAGGTTAATTTCTAAGGATGGTGAATAAAAGCATCAATGTCTCTGCATCCCAAGACCCTTGCTCTCTCTTTGTTGTATTCTGGCTTTTTTGGTTTAGCTCGTGCTAAACTGCCTTAGAAATTATTTTCCTTGTCTATTTATCCGATCCTTTTCATATTTCACATCCTAGCTCAAAAGTCTCATCTCTGGGAAGCTTTTCCTGCTTACTTCAGCTCAGAATGTTCTTGATTTATTCTAAATCTAATACGCTTTTTGGGGTATTGCTCATTGGGCTTTGGAATACTGTCTTTGCTGTTTAAGTTTCATGGTTATGTGCTGTGCCTTCCAACTAGATTGTCAACTCTTGACTACTGACTGAGAGCTCGTTGTTACTCAGCAAACGATGAATAAATGAGTGAGAAATTTCTTGTGTAAGCCTTGTCAATTTGAACCCTTTGCCAGTTATACACAGTTCAGCACCACTTAGGTGGAAAAATCATTGTAGACACTTGACATTGTTATGAAGAGTTTTATATTTTCAATCTGCAGTTTGAGAGGCTACATGTGTGACTAAAGTGTATGTCACTCTTCTTAACTGAATAACCCCAGAACCACCAGGTTTGATGCTTGAAGGAGAGTCTGCTGTTGGGAAGAGTGGATGGATTATGCAGCCCTGTTTTCTGAGAATTCACTTTGTTCTTGGAGTTTCTCACTACTTGCTGCCACTACCGCTTGGCCTCAAAGTATAAGCATGTTAACCCTTCTTTCCTTAATACTTTACTTCAAAGCTGAGGAGAGACTGAATTTGGATCCTTTAGCAGTACAACTGGAATATTATACATAGTTTAGGGTAAGATGGGTATTTAAAAGTATTTTTCTAATAGAAAAAACTGAATGGATATTAAAAACATAAAATAAGGGTAATTTTATGTACAAAATATAACTACTCACGTTCAACTTTTGTTTACTACAGAGATGCCACCTCCCTGTGGCAAAGGCAATTTTTAAACTGGTCTTCCCAAGGAATAGCTCCTAGACAGCTTCACTCTTTAAGTTCTGGCCTGAGCACAGAGGACAGGAGAGTTCATTTGCTTGCCTATAAAAGGGTTTTTCAACCTTGGCACTACTAACATTTTGAGCCAGATAATTCTTTTTTTTTTAATTGAAGTACAGTTGATTTACATTATTATGTTAGTTTCAGGTGTATAGCATAGTGATTCAGTATTTTTGCAGATTGAACTCCATTATAGGTTATTGCAAGGTAATAGCTATAATTTCCTGTGCTATACAGTCTATCCGTCTTGCTTATCTATTTTATACATAGTAGTTTGTTAATCCATACCTCTAATTTCTCCCTCTCCCTTTTGGTATCCACAGGTTTGTTTTCTGTATCTGTGAGTCTCTTTCTGTTTTGGATATACAGTCATTTGTATTAATTTTTAGATTCCACATATAAGTGATATCATATAGTATTTGTCTTTTTCTGTAAGCCAGACACGTAATTCTTTGTTGTGGGCAGCTGTGCTGTGCATTGTAAGATGTTTAGTAGCATACTTGGCTTCTACCCACTACCTGCCAGCAGTACTCCACCCCTAGTTGTAACAACCCAAACCATCTCTAAACATTGCCAGATGCCCCTGGGGGGGTAAAATTATGTCCCCTTTCATTGAGAATCACTGGCCTATATAAGGGCTCTTCTGACAATTCTGGTTTCCTGTCCATCCCATTTGACAGCAGGAATCATCTCTCCCTTAAATACAGAACTCCAGTTCCCCAGAGAAGAACAGCTTTGGTCTTGTTGGCCTCCACCAGGTTACCGTATCACTGGTTAATGGTAAGCCCAAATATCTTACGAGAGATACTACATTATAAATAACAAGGACTTTAATTTTAGTACCTAAACAGCAAATTACCATCAACATTCTATAGGTAAGTTTACTGAGTTTCAGAATTCTTCAAGTCATATCTTCATAAGTAGGGTCATTGAGGATTTATGAAAGTTAACTATGTATTATGTAAATAGCACTGTGCTAGTGATTGGGGCAGGGGAGAAGACTTCAAAAATTCTAGATGTGTTCAAGTGTGGAGGCAGACTAGGAGCTAGGATGGAAGGCCTTCTTGTAGTGGACAGTAGAGATGAGTGTGCCTCTGGTAGTGGCATTCTAGATAATAAACTCAAATTATGAGTAAGCAAGACTTACAAATATTTGATATATGTGCAAAGTGCAGTCGCAGTGGCCTCTGTTGTTTCCTTTCTCATTCTCTTTCTCCCTCCTCACCTTTAGAATGTTTGATTATATAGCATTCCCAGTATTTGACATATCAAAGGCAAGCTACAGACAGTAATTTTTAAGAGGATCTAAAGTAGGAGATTTAAATATTAAACTTTCTAACTTGCAGGTAGAGAAGGTACTTTTTTAATGTGCATGTTTATAAAACTTTATTTTTAAAATAAATCACAGAAGAATCTCAATTTTAAGTTATACTCTCTGATACCAGAGCAATGAAAACATAAGGGTTTTTTTTTTTTTTTTAAATTTTAAGTAAAAGGATGAAAAAATCCATCTACTGTACTTGGAAGCTAAGAGGAAAATCTCTTATATAATTCTCGTTCAAGGAGAAAATCACAGTTGCTGATTTACAAAGTATTTAGAAATTAATGACAATGAGAACAGTAAAATTGAAACATAAAGATTCAGCTGAAGTAGTATATAAAAGAAAATCACAGATCAGTATTTTAATATTAACCAATATAGAATGAATTAAAATATACCAAATGGTCTACCTATCACTTATACAGTACTTAATGTGTCAGACAATGTTGTGTTCTGAAAAAATTTACTCATTTAATCTTCACAATATACCTATGAAGCAAGTAATATTTTCCCTCTTTTACATATAAAGAACCAAAGCTCAGAGAGGTTAAGTGTCTTTCTGAAGTTTATTCAGCTAATAAGTGATAAAGTCGATAATCAAACCCAATCTTTGAACCACTACACTATACTGCCTCTTACCTTAAATGAGAAAAACACATAAAGTTTTAAGGAAAAGCAGGTAAAATAATTAATAAAGCAATGAATTAGAATCCAGAAATACAGATCAAAAAAGGAAAGAGCTGGTTGTTTGAAATGATCAATAAAATAAATATGGCAAAATAAAAATAGCAAAGATTTTTAAACAGGAGAGATGATGTTAGAAATTAAAAAGGAGATATATTCAGATACAAAGGGAATTTTAAATATGAGCGAATACTATGTGTAAGTCCACGTATTCATAGAAATATTTTATTGCGCACCTACCACATAACAGGCAGGCCCTGTACATGTCACTAAGGATACGGTGGTTAGCAAAAAGATGCAATTTGTGGAATTTGCTTGACAGGATACCAGAGAAGAAGGAATTTACTCCAAGAAGATTTACAGAAATCTTGAGTCTTTGGCTGACTGCTAATCTGAGCATGTGTAGAGTAATACTCCACAAGGCCAAGCAAAGATCAACTACCAAGGAAAGAACAATTACCCGGGAGCTGTAAACTGAAAAATTCCCAGAGCTCATAATGGACTGAACAACTTCAGAGTTACCAGCTGGAGTAAAGACCTCATTGAACATCTGAGGAATTCAGTAGAGACACCTGAAGGCTTATGCCTTTAGTAATAGGGCTACCCTAGCCCTAGATTAAAAGCTACTCTCGGTTTAACCTAACAACGTTTAAAAACAAGCCTTGAAAGGTTAAAGCTGATCCCCAATAACTTAACTTCCTGCCAAAACAAGACTCAATACTTAAATACACACACACAAAATTAAGACAGTCAGCAATATAATGTTCACAATGACCAATATACAATAAAAAATTACTAGATATGTGAAACTTCAGCAAAATCTGATCCATAACTGGGAGAAAAATCAGTTAACAGACCAACGATGACAGAGATCAAAGAATTAGCAATAGGACCTTTAAAAAGGGCTGACAAGCAAATGTGAACATTATGATAAAAATGGGAGATATGTAAATGAATGAAATGCAACTTCTGGAGATGAAAAATACAGTATCTGAAAATTTAAAAAATCAATGTAGAAGCTTAACAGCAAATCGGACACTGTAGAAGACTGGTGGGAGAGTGAGTCAAGATGGCGCTGTGGGAAGACGTGGAGTTAGCATCTCCCCACAACTAGGGCGCCTGCCAGCCGCTGTTGGGGGACTCTGATGCCCAAGGAGATGGGAGGAACCCCAGAGTGAACTGATAGGACGTAGGGGGGCTGAGGGGAGAGGAGAAGTGGAAGCCAGACAAGATCAGCGCCCCTGAGGCTGGGGAGATCAGGAGAGAGAAAACTACTAGAACTAATCAATGAATTTGGCAAGGTTTCAGGATACATAATTCATGCACAGAAATCTCTGGCATTCCTATACACCAACAACAAAAAATCAGAAAGAGAAATTAAGGAAACACTCGCATTTACCATAGCAACAAAAAGAGTAAAATACCTAGGAATAACCAGCCTAAGGAGGCAAAAGACTTACTCAGAAAACTATAAAACACTGATGAAAGAAATCAAAGATGACATAAACAAATGGAGAAATATACCATGTTCTTGGATTGGAAGAAGCAATATTGTGGAAATGACTGTACTACCCAAAGCAATCTACAGATTCAGTGCAATCCCTATCAAACTACTAATGGCATTCTTCATAGAATTAGAACAAAAAATTTTACAATTTGTATGGAAACACAAAAGATCCCGAATAGCCAAAGCAATCTTGAGAAGGAAAAACTGAGTTGGGGTAATCAGGCTCACTGACTTCAAACTATACCACAAAGCTACAGTAATCAAGACAGTGTGGTACTGACACAAAAACAGACATATAGATCAGTGGTATAGGACAGAATGCCCAGAGATAAGCCCACGAACATATGGGCACCTAATTTAAGACAAAGGAGGCAAGAACATACAATGTAGAAAAGTCAGCCTCTTCAATAAGTGGTGCTGGGAAAACTAGACAGCTACATGTAAAAGAATGAAATAACACTCCCTAACACCATACACAAAAATAAACTCCAAATGGATTAAAGACTTAAATGTAAGACCAGACACTATAAAACGTTTAGAGGAAAACATAGGAAAATCACTCCTTGACATAAACGACAGCAAGATCTTTTTTGACCCAGCTTCTAGAGTAACAGAAATAAAAACAAAAATAAATGGGACTTAATTAAACTTAAAAGCTTTTGCACAGCAAAAGAAACCATAAACAAGACAAAAAGACAACCCTCAGAATGGGGGAAAATACTTGCAAATGAAACAACAAAGGATTAATCTCCAAAATATACAAACAGGTCATGGAGCTCAGTATCAAAGAAACAAACGAGCCAGCTAAAAAATGGGTGGAAGACCTAAATAGACATTTCACCAAGGAAGACATACAGATGGCCAAGAGGCACACGAAAAGATGCTCAACATCACTAATTATTAGAAATGCATATCAAAACTACAATGAGGTATCACCTCACTCTGATTAGAATGGCCATTATCAAAAAAGCTAGAGACAGTAAATGCTGGAAAGCATGTGGTGAAAAGGGAACCCTCCTACACTGTTGGTGGGAATGTAAATTGATACAACCACTATGTAAAACAGTATGGAAGTTCCTTAAAAAACTAAAAATAGAACTACCGTATGACCCAGCAATCCCACTACTGGGCGTATACCCTGAGAAAACCATAATTCAAAAAGAGACATGTAGGGGCTTCCCTGGTGGTGCAGTGGTTAAGAATCCGCCTGCCAGTGCAGGGGACATGGATTCGAGCCCTGGTCCGGGAAGATCCCACATGCCACAGAGCAGCTAAGCCCATGCGCCACAACTACTGAGCCTGTGCTCTAGAGCCCGTTAGCCACAACTACTGAGCCCGCATGGCACAACTACTGAAGCCTGTGCCTAGAACCCATGCTCCGCAACAAGAGAAGCCACTGCAATGAGAAGCCCACACACCGCAACGAAGAGTAGCCCCCGCTCACCGCAACTAGAGAAAGCCCATGCACAGCAACAAAGACCCAATGCAGCCAAAAATAAAATAAAATAAATTTTAAAAAATAATAAAAGAGTCATGTACCACAATGTTCATTGCAGCTCTATTTACAATAGCCAGGACATGGAAGCAACCTAAGTGTCCATCGACAGATGAATGGATAAAGAAGATGTGGCACATATATACAATGGAATATTACTCAGCCATAAAAAGAAATGAAACTGAGTTATTTGTGGTGAGGTGGATGGACCTAGAGTCTGTCATACTGAGCGAAGTTAAGTCAGAAAGAGAAAAACAGATACTGTATGCTAACACATATATATGGAATCTAAGAAAAAAAAAAGGTACTAATGAACCTAGTTGCAGGGCAGGAATAAAGAAGTAGACATAGAGAGTGGACTTGATGACCTGAGGTGAAAGGGCGAAGCAGGGGCAAAGTGAGAGTAGCATCAGCATACATACACTACTGAATGTAAAATCGTTGGCTGGTGGGAAGCAGCAGCATAGCACAGGGAGATCAGCTCTGTGCTTTGCGATGACCTAGAGGGAAGGGATATGGGGATATGTGTATGCATATGGCTGATTCGCTTTGCTGTGCAACAGAAACTAACATGGTATGGTGAAGCAATTATACTCCAGTAAAGACCTATTTTTAAAATAATTGCTGGACTTGAAAGCAGCAACAGAAGCTATTCAAATTATAGCACACAGAAAAAAAGAGTTTCAGTTTCCTGGGGAACAATAAATACGAAGTGCTCTGGGCTTCCCTGGTGGCGCAGTGGTTGAGAGTCCGCCTGCCGATGCAGGGGACGCGGGTTCGTGCCCCAGTCCGGGAAGATCCCACATGCCGCGGAGGGGCTGGGCCCGTGAGCCATGGCCGCTGGGCCTGCGCATCCGGAGCCTGTGCTCTGCAACGGGAGAGGCCACAACAGTGAGAGGCCCGCATACGGCAAAAAAAAATCAGCAACGATATAGAGGACTCGAACAATTTTATCAACCAACTTGACCTACTTGATATTCACAGAGCACTACATCAAACAGTGGCAGAGTACACATTTATTTCAAAATGCATATGGAACATTCACCAACATAGACCAAAACCTGGGAGATAGTTCTGAAAATTCTCAGTAAATTTAGAAATGACTGAAAGTATCAGCCAAGGTCAATCAGAAAATAGAAACCACAGTGATCCGACCATGCAACGTTTAATATAGAGAATTACCAACTATGATGGGATTGGGGCAACAAGGGGTTAGCTAGTAGAAAGCGAAGAGAACTGTAAATATAGGAATATCAGATATAAGAAGCAATTACTACCCCTAGGGCTGAGATAGATTCCCCAAGGTACCCCAGGCCCTGCCCCCAGCTGCAGCCTGAGATCTAGATCTCGTTAGAGAGGGCAAGGCCATGGCTTACTGACTGGCAGGGAATTTGCTTCGGTTGTGTGCCAGTGAAGCATGCTAGAAATCCACCTTCTGGAATTTACTGAAAATTTACCCTCCAGGGTACCAGAGAAAGCTGTTCATGGGTCGGTGTCTTGTGGGAGCCACTCTGCTCCAGAAGTCTGAAGGTGGATCTGGGGAAGCTGCTGGGTGCTGGGAAATTGCCCAGAATGCAGGAGCCTGGTGCTGGGGAAGCCCCTTCACCGTTGGAGCCAGGCACTGAGAAGCTATCTGTAGTGCAGCAGCCAGGGAAAGGCAAAGCACTGCAGGACGGGGGGTGCAAGAGAAGCTATGTGTGTGTCAAGTGTCAGGCAAGAAAGCAAGCAAGAACTAAGAAGGAAAAGTCTTTCCAGCACTTTCTACTGACATAACGTTGTGCCATCTGGCAAAGGAAAAATATTCAAAGAGCACAGTTCCCGTTTTAGAACAGGCAATGAATCTAGGAGAGAAAAGAATTCTTAATAAATTGCTTAAAGGAGAAAAATCTTATCTGTCATCATCTCTACAGATACTGAAAAGGCATTTGATACAAAATTTAACATCCATTTTTAATTTAAAAATCTTTGGTAAATTAGGAATAGGATACTTCCTTTACAAATAAAGAACATCGAATATCTTCTTCCAGAAGCATGGCTGGTAAGGCTCTTTGAGAGGTCCTGCTCTGGCAGAATGGGTATAATCTACACGAGATATGCTCTATAAGGCACAAACCCTTAGCCCAGGCTGATCAGCAAGCAGATAGGAGGACATATCAGGATAAGTCCTGTCCGCAGCCGCAATCTTGATACACAGCCCTGGACCAGTTGCCAAGTGGAAAGCCGTGCATGGGACTCCCTCCCTGAAACAAGACTCCCTATGGGAGAGCTGAATTAATTTTAAGTCTGTGTTGCTCCCCGCCTATGAGCAGAAACAGAAGCAAAACTTCTCTGGAAGGAAACATCCCCAATTTAGGTCAAGAGGACTCCCAAGATTAAGGTCAGGCAATGAGCTCACAGTCAAAGAACTACAAGCACCAAGAAGCCAAACTTCTGTGAGTATCTGCAGAAATAATATTCAACAGATACAGAACTCCAAGGACCATAGTAGTGGAGCTGATAGCGTGTAGAACAACTATACTCCAAATGTTAAAAATAAAGTAAAGGATGTAATGACAAAAGATGAGCAAGGCCTAATGAATAGGCAGAGGGGGAGGCAGGTGGGAGAGGGTAGACTTTCTACACATGAGAAGTGTAATTGTTGTAATGACAAAACTCAGTGCAAAGATTAAAGAAAAAATGAGATGCAAATGAAAAGAAAGTTAATAAATAAGAAGATTTATCTGAAGAAATTATCTAGGGTATACTACAGAGAGGCAAGGAACTAAAAATATGAAAGAGATAATTAAGAGATGGACACTAGGATGAGAGAGCCTGTCATATAAGTAATTGTAATCTCAGAAGGACAGAATAGAATAAAGGAGAAGCAATATTCTCCCCCAACATTTTATAAAACATTTTAAACATACAGAAAAGTTGAAAGAATTGTGGAGTGAACACTCATCCCCAACTAAATTCTAGAATTAACATTTTGTTACATTTGCTATATCACTTATCTGTCCATTCTTTTACCCATCCATCAATGCATTCTCTTTTTTTGATGCATTTTAGAGTAAGTTGTAGACCTCACCTCTAAAGATTTCAAGGCGTTTCCATTAACTAGTGTTCAATACTGTTTTATAGTTCTTTTTTCCCACCTAGGTAAAATTTACATACAGTAAAATGCACAAATCTTAAATGCATCATTCAGTGAGTTTTTACAAGTGCATATATGGGTATAACACAAACTCCTATAAAAAAATAGAACATATCCATCACCCCAGAAAGTTCCCTCATGCCTCTTGTCAGTCAGTCAGTCCCTGCCCCTTACCTCCCACTGATTACAAATGTTCTAAATGAGATGCAATATTTAAAGAAATAGTACTATGACTTTTGCAGAAAGGATGAAAAACAGGTACCTGCAGTTTTAAGAATCACAACATAACCAGACTTCCCTGGCGGCGCAGTCATTAAGAATCCACCTACCAATGCAGAGGACACAAGTTCGATCTCTGGTCCGGGAAGATCCCACATGCCGCTGAGCAACTAAGCCCATGCGCCACAAATACTGAGCCCGTGAGCCACAACTACTGAAGGCCACACGCATAGAGCCTGTGCTCCACAACGAAGTGCCGCAACTAGAGAAAGCCGCCGTGCAGCAATGAAGACCCAATGCAGCCAAAAATAAATAAAATAAATACAAATTTAAAAAAAGAACTAGAAAAAGTATTTTTTTTTTAAAAAAAGAATCACAACATAACCAAAGCAGGGTAAATAAAAAGAAATGCATAATGACACATAGTAAAGAAACCTAAGAACTCACAGCAAAAGATCATAAAAGCAGCCAAAGAGAAAGAACAGATCAGAACAATTAAAATGACGACGGATTTCTCATCAGCATCAATAGAAGCCAAAAGTTAATGGAATAATATCTTTCAAGTGCTGAAAGTGAGCTAGAATTGTGTACTCACCCAAACTATTGTTCAAGAACAAGAGTAAAAAAGAAACATTTAAGTTAAATGAGAACTGAGAGTTTACCTCAGAGACCTGCATTAAAGGAACTCCTAAATGATATATGAGAAGCAGTATTTCAAACAGGTTAAGAATATTTAAAGTCTGCTTGGTTTGAATCCCTGTTCTGCCATTTGCTGGTTGTGGGATATTAGGCAAGTGAGTTAACATCTCTGTGCTTTAGTTTTCTCGTTTGTAAAATGTTGACAATATGTGCAGCTGATTCACTTTGTTGTAAAGCAGAAAACAACACACCACTGTAAAGCAATTATACGCCAATAAAGATGTTAAAAATAAATAAATAAATAAAATGTTGACAATAATAGTATATACCTCATGGAATTGTTATGAGGATTAGATGAATTAGTAGAAAGTAGAAGTTAGGGACTTCCCTGGTGGCCCAGTGGATAAGACACCACGCTCCCAATGCAGGGGGCCCGGGTTTGATCGCTGGTCAGGGAACTAGATCTCACATGCATGCTGCAACTAAGAGTTCCCGTGCCACAATTAAGGAGCCCGTCTGCCGCAAGTAAGACACAGTGCAACCAAATAAATATTTTTTAAAAACCCGTAATAATACCATAATCCAAATTAAAAAAAGAAAATAGAACTTAAAACCTGGCATAAAGTAAGTGCTTTGTAAGTGAGAGCTTTTTAAAAAATTTTACAAAGAAATTATCCTAGAAGAATGGTCTGAGGTGCAAGATAGAATGGTGAGTGAATCAAAAGGTAAACAAACTTGTCAACTAAACATTGTCTAAAAAAATGTCTGATTTGTGAGGTTTAAAAAAATGTACAGAACTAATACCTTGAATAACACTAGCATGTAGGCATTGAGAGGAGGAGTAGTCATTTTGTTTAGAAGATGGGTTAATATACTGTTTACATTTTGTTAAGTTAGGGGTACAAGAAAACTTCTAGAAAGTACAAATATAGTGTACGAATTCCAAATAAAGGGAGAAATGGAATTTTGAAACTCTGAACAAAAGTTAATTTTTAAAAAAATACCTCCAAAAGGGTGAAAAAGTGGCTCCGAAAAAGCAAGGTAAACATAAACAAAAACGATGTTGGAATAAGTTCAAATACATCGAAAATCAAAATAAATATATATGTATTAAAACTACCAGTTAAAACATAGAAATTGAAATAAAAAGAAAAACCTAGCTAGATGCCATGTATAAAACACTCAGTTCCTCTGGGAATTTGTTCCAGGACCCCTGAGGATACCAAAATCCATAAATGATCAGAGACCTTATATAAAATGGGGTAGTATTTGCATATAACTTACACACATCCTCCCATATACTTTAAATCATCTCCAGATTATGTATAATACCTAATACAATGTAAATCCTATGTAAATAGTTGTTAGCACATGACAAATTCAAGTTTTGCTTTTTGGAACTTTCTGGAATTTTTTTCCAAATATTTTCCATCTGAGATTGGTTGACTCCATGGATGCAGAACCCTCAGATAGGGAGGGCTGACAGTATATATGGGGAAATGGTTTTTCAGGCAAAGGGAAAAGCAACTGCAAAGTCCTAGAGGCAAAAACAAGGTTCAAGGAATGCAAATATTTAAACTTTTTAAATCTGCTTAGAATCAATTTTTTTCCCCATTTCAAGTGAAATATAGAACGCTTACCACCACATAGGCCCATTTATCCTCTCCCCTTTATGTTCTAGTTGTCATCAATTACATCTACATGTGTCAAAACCCCCCTCAGACAATGTTGTAATTTTTGCCTTTAACATCAAACATATTTTATGAATTCAAGAGGAGAATAGTCTACCATATTCATACAGGTATTTACCATTCCTGGTGCTCTTTCTTCATTCCTGATGTTCCAGTTTCCTTCTAGTATCATTTCTCTTCTGTCTAAAGAATTTCTTTTAGCAATTCTTTTAGAACAGACCTGCTGGCAGTGAGTTCTTTTATTTTTTCTTCACCTGAGAATGCCATTATTTCACCTTAATTTCTGAAAGATATTTTTACTGCATATGCTATTACGTGTTGACCATTCTTTTCTTTCAGCACTTTAAAAATGTTGTGTCCCTTCCTTCCAGACTGCATGGTAACTCAAATTGTTGTTATTCTGTAGGTAATATATTGCATTTCTCTGGCTGCTTTCAAGATTTTTTTCTTTGTCTTTATTTTTCAGCATTTTGATGATGATGTTTCTGGGCACAGACTTCTTTATGTTCATTATGTTTGGACTTTGTTGAGCTTTTTGAATCTGTAGGTTCGTGTCTTTTGCCAAACTTGAGACTCTTCATTCATTATTTATTCAAAAAATTTTCAACACCTTTTGTTATTATCCCGCAGGTCCCTGAGATTCTATTCATTGTTTATCCAATTTTTTTTTCTCTGTTGTTCAGGTTGGATAATTTGTATTGATCTGTTTTCAACTTCACTGATACTTTTCTCTGTCATCTTCTTGGCTACTGAGACCATCCAATGAATTTTTATAATTTTGGCTACTATATTTTTCAATTCCAAACTAAACATATGTTTCTTCTTTATATTTTCTATTTCTTTGCTGATACTATATATTTTTCCATTGGTTTCAAAAGTGCTTTTGATTGCTTGTTAAGATAATTTTTATAATAGCCTTGAGAACTTTGAAGGGCCTGGGATTTTACCTTACTTGCAAGTTAACACGTTGGGCTGCCAGTTTAATGGATAGTGGCAGAAGTTGTGAGTCTCCTGGGTCAGAGACAAAGGACCATTTGTTGCCTAGAGCAGTAGCAGGAAGTAGAATATCAACATTTATGCCAGTTTCCTGAGCCCCAGGTCCCATCAAGTAATGCCAGGAGGACCAGGTGATACCTGCACATGCAGTGAGTTTCATTATAGGAGAGGAACTTGATGGGAAACTCCAATTTGTAATGAGGGACTAGCAAACCTATCCAACTGTGCCCTGGAGAGAGACATTATCTCTTTTATTCTAGACAGCAAACAAATCTGCCCTTGGCCCCAGAGGAAGACATTATCTCTGTGTTCCAAGGATGTTTGCTATACAAAAATCCCTGAAAAGATAGTCCAGGAAAAAAGCTGTTAATGCCCTTGCCCAAAAGACATACAGAAATACATGAGATCAATGGAGAATTGTCTCTCAACAAATAGCTGCTTCAAAGCCTTTTTCAGATACCTCCACTATCTGTGTTCTCTCAGCATTGACATCTTTTTTTCCCATGTGAATTGAGATTTTTCCTGGTTCTTTGTATGCTTAGTAATTTTGATTGTATCCTGGATATTTTGACTGTTCTGTTTTCTTTTTCAAACTGTATCCAGCTTTATTAAAGATACTTTTCATAAACAATCATGGTATTTCAGGCAGGACGTGGGCAGACAATCGTTAACAGTATACAACAACTTTCAAACTCCCTTTTTCAGTGGGCTACCAAAATCTGAAAGCCACTATAAAACCCAATGAAGTCTTCTTGTGATGCTCTGAACAGGGAAAGTTTAGAGTGAGGGTTGACATTTCACATTTAGCATGTTGTTTAACAACTTTTCACAAGCCGACCCTGACTTTCAGGAAATGGAAATGAAAATGGCAGAAGTATCAATCGGAAGGTCCACAACCTAAAAAAGGAACCGCTGCTCTTTTGAGGGACGCCATCTCAGTGGTCACACTGGAAAGTCCAGATTGCCTGACATACTGGTAACCAATTTTGAGGGGTCAGGTTCCAACAGGTCTCTAGGTTTAAGGGAGTCAAGTCTAGGCTGAAGGTGGTGAGGGAGAAGAGGACATAAAAACTAAATTTAGTTTTTCCACACCACAAGGCATTTGTGCCAAGGTGGCTACTGTGTGTCAACATCAAGGAGCCCCTCCTTCCTGGGAACCAAGAGGAAGTCTCTCACAACCAGACGGGAAAGGTGTTCTTTATCCCATGTCAATCCAGCTTTGGAGACCTATTAGTGACATGTGCTCTTCCCCCAAAAAACAATAATGAAGTGTTCCGGACGCTAACAACATAGCTTAAAAAAAAAAAGTAAAACAAAATTCTGCATTTTTATAAAACGTGATAGAAAATAGTACTTCAAACTGTACAGTCAGCAGAAGCGCACAGTTATCAAGAAGGCACACACTTCACTTGGCATCTCCTGCACCCTCAGCTTTCTGGGCCTGGTCTGTTTCGGCATCTCCGTTTTCTGCAGGGTTATCCCCATCCTTGCCTGTATCAGCTTTCCCCCTTTTTCCCTTTGGGTACCTTCTCTCCCTTCTTTGCAGGGGCCTTTTTAGGCTTGGGCTCTGGCTTTGGAGGAGCAGGTTTAGCAGATGACCTTGCAGATCTTCTCTGTGGTTCGTCCTTCACCTTGGTTTTATCTCCTTTAGCATCCCCTTCAGCCTTTCTCTTGGGCGTGGTGGCGACGGCGGCGGGACGTGGGCGCTGGACACGGGCACGCAGTGGCGCGCGGCTTTGGCTGGTCCAGGGGTCGCTCTCACCTCTTCTTCACGCTGCTCCGACTGTTCTGTTTTGAAACTCTGTGTATTGTTTAAATTCTATCCAGAATGTTGATATTTTGGTTTTAGCAGGCAATCAGCCTGGGTGGGTTCAGGCAGTAGTGTAATGGTGTGCATCTCAAGGGAACTAGGATTTTGGAAGGAAGGGGAAGGGTTTGGGTTTGGCAATGGAGAGCAAGCAGGACTCGAAGGATTTAAACCAAAACAAGACAAAACACCTACAACTTGAGAGTATTGCAAGGAAGCAAGGAGACGGCCAGGTTTTTGGTTAGAGTAAGAAGATAGAGGGAAAGGTTAGAAGAGTTGTTAAGGGCAACAGGGGATTTGACTCAGGACAGCACAATGAAAGGGTCAGGCTAGATTAGAGCAAAGCATTATGGGGTTAAGAATCTATATGATGAGTTCAAAAAGAGACATGCACCACAGTGTTCACTGCAGCACTATCTACAACAGCCAGGACATGGAAGCAACCTCAGTGTCCATTGACAGAGGAATGGATGAAGAAGATGTGGCACATATATACAGTGGAATATTATTCAGCCATAAAAGAATGAAATTGAGTTATTTGTAGTGAGGTGGATGGACCTAGACTCTGTCATACAGAGTGAAATAAGTCAGAAAGAGAAAAACAAATACCGTATGCTAACACATATATATATGGAATCTAAAAAAATGGTTCCGATGAACCCTAGAGGCAGGACAGGAATAAAGACACAGACATAGAGAAAGGACTTGAGGACACAGGGAGGGGGAAGGGTAAGCTGGGACAAAGTGAGAGAGTGGCATGGACATATATACACTACCAAATGTAAAACAGATAGCTAGTGGGGAGCATCGCGTAGCACAGGGAAATCAGCTCGGTGCTTTGTGACCACCTGGAGGGGTGGGAGAGGGAGGGTGGGAGGGAGGGAGATGCAAGAGGGAGGGGATATGGGGATATAAGTATACATATAGCTGATTCACTTTGTTGTGTTGTGGCTGGAAGGACTTGTGGAGCCATTCTTTAAATCCAGAACACTGAAAACCCTCGAAGCGTCCTTTATAGACTAAATCTTTGGTGTTGCTGCCACTGGACAGGCAATCTTCCAGGAGCATGGAAATCCTGCTGTGGGTGGGAAGTGTGTAATGATGTATATATACCTACTGGGAAAACCCAAGAAAAACGACATCATTTTAGGTCTCTCCTCAAACTTCAGCTTATCAGAGGGGCCTTATTTGAACATGTTAACTGAAGTAGTATTTTCTGTGGTCACTTTCCACCCTCTTACTATGCTTCCCCCACCTTCTTAGCACTTATCACCACCTGTCATATATTTACTTGTTTAGTATTTCTTCTCAGTAGAATGTAAAGATCTTGAGAACAGATTATTTTTTTTTTTAACTGCTTATTTCCAGGACCCAGAATAGTGCCTGAATATTTACAGAATGAATGAATGGATAGATAAGAATATTAGACCCATTAAGTGAGTTCAGTATCATGGCCAATTACAAAATCAATAATCCTAAAATTAATAGTGTTCCTATATACCAGCAAAAGCCTTCAGAAGAATATTTTAAAAGATAATATTTATTAACAGCAACAAAAAATATAAAATATCCAGAAGTAAACTAGATGGAAACTAAATAATGTGGAAATTTTACTGACAGAATTGAATGAATAGTGAAGTGTACCATATTGCTGGATGGAAAGACATAATATTGTAATGATGAAAATTCCCCCCAAATTAACCTATAAATTTAACACAGTATCAATCAAAATTCCAGCAAAATTTTTAGGGGAGACAGAGAGGCAAAATTTGATTAAAAGATTTAAAATTTCATCAGGAAGAATAAAGGCTTTAGATAGTCAATTAAATTCTGAAGGAAGGCACTGATAAGGGACCTTGCTCTACCAGACACAAAACCAAAAAATATAGGAAAAGACAAATTTGTGGTATGTATCAAAGCCTTAAAAAAAAAAAAAAAAGGTGCATAGCCCAGGCATTCCAATTCTGGAAATTTTTCCAGTCAGTGTTTGCTAAGTAGAGGATGGTTCAATTAAACAAATACCTGTGGAATACCATGGAGCTTTTAAGAATGATAGTGTAGAACTACATTAATTGCTATGGAAGTGTTCACCATACATTTTTGTGTTAAAAAAACTGATTACAAAACAATACATCTGTTATCCTCATTTCTTATAAAATTGAAAAATAATTATATATATATATATATATATATATATATATGTGAAGAAATAACCTGGATGGAAGATTATACATGAAAATTTTAATGGTAGTTCCTTGGGAATAAGGATTACAAATGATTAAAGCTTTTTGTTGTTTTTTGAATTTGTATACTGAAAAAATTAGGAAGTTTCCCCCCAAATAGGATGGCAGTTAAACTCTTCACTATTGCCACCTGGTGGCTACCACTGACAGATATCGTTTCTTTTCTATCACCTTAAGAAACAACACACATCACATCATAACTATAAGGTTGTAAAGAAATCTGCAGTATTACCTAGTTCTAGCCATCATTTTATGGCTGAGAAAATAAAAGGCAAAAACGTTTAAGCCATTTGTCTAGAGTCACACTGTTCGTGAAACTTATTAATAGTAACAAACTCTTGTTAAGCCCTTTTGCTAAGTACTTTATATAGACTGTCTCATTTTATTCTCATGGGAACATATGACGTAGTTCCTATTTTTACTCTCATCTATCCCTGTTTAACCAATGAGGATCCTGAGGCTCACAGAAAATGACCCACCCGAGGCTGCACACTCGGGGTAGAGCAGGCATTCTGAGGTCCACAACCCTTTCCTGAACCTCCGCGACGGTGCCACCTTAGTCTCTGAATTGCCCTTGCCCTTTCCATTATATCCCACTGCCTCTTCCTTCCGTGCTTTTGGTGAAAACTCTTAAATATGCCCAGCGTTATGTTCCTCCAGGTTGAAAAGAGAGTGTAAACATTTATGGAGAGAAATATAAAGAAACGAAGTGGTTTTACCCCCAGCTCCTTTTAAGAATCTTGTCCAGATGGAAACAGACTTACTTTGAATTGTTCCAGTGTCCAGATCCGAAGGAATATTAGAGACTTGGGACCATGGATAGGCTTCCCTGGGTTCCCTGCTCCAGTTTTCCACATGCTATGTTCTCCCCTTAAGTTTTCATTGACCAGAGCTGAAGAGTTACCATCACTATATGCAGTTGTTCGTGTACTTCTTCCCCTCTCTCTTCTAGCCCTTGCCCAAATTCTTAGGGAGAATCGTCTCTAGCTCTGGATCTATCTTCATGCATCAAACACAAATGGCATAACTGCTAATAAGTGCAAAAATTGTACTAGGGATAAATCTTTTGAAAGTGAAATTAGAAATGGGAAATGACTAGCGCGATTAGCCTCTGTAGCCCTTGAGAACCTAAAAAGTCTTTCAGAATTGTTCCCAAAATGAATACGTGCTTTTGAACTATCATCTAGTTAAAGCTGACTTTTCTTAAGTACAAGTGTGCTTCAAAATAAATTAAATCTTTTAATTTGTACTAGTGCTGTAAAAGTGTTATTTTTCTAAGCTAGCGAAAAGAACATAGTTGTTAGACAGCCTCGAGTTAAAATTCACGTATAAGCTATGGCTTGAGTAAATTATTAAATTTAACTTAAATTGCAATTTTTTCTTACCTCTAAAATTAAGGATAATAATATCACCAAAGGTGGTGGAGAGGATTCAATGAGATGACACATGAAAATGACATACAGGCCTCTAGCAGATACACACTTCCTTCCCTTCTCCCTGTGTTATGTACTTATCTCATCCAAACGTCCTTCATACACCCGGGCTAGGGTTTCTTTGAAGGAATCAGTTCTGCCTCAGCCTGGCTGAGGTGTTTGAGTCTCTTTCCTTTTTTTCTTTCACATCCCATCTTCAGTCTGTCAGTAAGTCCTGTGGGCATCACTTTCAGGATAGATGCTCAATTCGACTTTTTTTTTTTTTTAACCCCTCCACAGCTACCATGCCTGTCCAAGCCACCATCATCTCTCATCTGACTGGTGCAGTAACTTCCTAACTGGACTCCCTACTTCCTTTCTTGCTCCCTACCATCTATTCTGCACATGCAGCCAAATTATTTGTTCACAAATTACGTCACTTCTCTATTCAAAACCTTCCAAGAGGTCCCCATCACTCTTAGACTAAAAATCTAAAGTCTTCACCAAAGACTACTAAACCTCTGTGACCGGAACCCTGCCTACCATTCTCATACCTCTCTCCTATCTTGCTCTGCTGCAGCTGCACTGGCCTCCTTACTTTTTAAAAAACAACTGAAGTAGAATTGACTTACAATATTATATTAGTTTCAGGGGGCCTCCTTGCTATTATTCTTTGCTGCTGCCAACCATATACCTGCCTCAGGACCTGTATATCTGTTGTTCCCTCTGCCTGGAATGCTCCTCCTAGATCTTTAATGCCTTGCCTTTTCATTGCCTACCTCAGAGAGGCTGAACCTAGGCGCCCCATTTAAACAGATACTCTTCCAAAACTCTCTCTCCTTAAGCTTCTTTATTTTTTCTCGTAGCGTCTACCAACTACCTTGGCATTGAAAAATACATACATACATATATATTTCTCCGTCTTCTCACTTGAAATGTAAGTTCTGTGGAGATGGAGACTGTGTTTTATTCTCTTTGTATCACTAGCATCTAGAACAGAGCCTGGCATGTGCCAGGCATTCCAAACTATTTGTTAAAAAAATATATTTGTGGAATGAATAAAAAAACGTTTAGCTTCCTGCCATCAAGTCAGCAAACTTGCCTCCTTCTATAGCCATCCTTTCCCCTCTTCCTCCTTTAAGTACAAGAGATGTTTTTCTTCTTGTCTGAGGTTAATGTCTCACCTATGCTGCCTCCTCAATGACCTTGACTTAGCCTTTACATTCACCTCTCCCACCTGCAGAATTCTCTTTCTAGCAGGCACAAGTCTCTCCCATCTTAAATAAAAATCAAGGGCTTCCCTGGTGGCGCAGTGGTTGGGAGTCCGCCTGCCGATGCAGGGCACACGGGTTCGTGCCCCGGTCCGGGAGGATCCCACATGCCGCGGAGCGGCTGGGCCCGTGAGCCATGGCCGCTGAGCCTGCGCGTTCGGAGCCTGTGCTCTGTAACGGGAGAGGCCACAGCAGTGAGAGGCCCGCGTACTGCAAAAAAAAAAAAAAAAAAAAATCAAAAGAAAATCCTCTGTCTGCATCTCTTGTCACCTGCCAATCTCTCCTGCTCTTCACAGCCAAACTTCTTGAAATACTTCTTTATCCTCTTTGCATTCCTCACCTCTCCATCCATTCTGGTTTCTCTGAAACTCCTTAGAAACAGCTCACTCCTGCTTTAATAGTTCTCTTCCCTGAGCTTTTCCAGGACATTACTCTCTTCATGCTTTCTCCTACTTCCCTGACTGCTACTCTTCCTGTCCCTCCCTAAAATTCTGTGTATCTGAGTTCAGATCAGGGTTCTCCTTATTCTGCAGATTCTCCCTTGGCAATCTTACCCATGCCCATGGTTTCGGTTACCACCCAAATCTGTATGCCCAGCCCTCATCTCCATCTACTAGGCTCACAATTTATATGACCTACTGCCTACTTGATCCCCACCTGGATTTCCACAAGCACCTCACCATCGAGATGTCATCTTCTCTCTCCTAACTTGTCTCTCCTCCGGTGTTACTTATTTTAGAGAATCGCACAATCATCCACCAGTTGTTCGCGGAAGCTACCCTTGGTTTCTCTTCTCCTTCAAAGCCCCTCACCCCCATCCAGCCAATCAGTAGGGTCCCGTTAATTCTGCTATATTGGGTCAAACTCTTGCCCCACCCCTACCCCCCGAAAGATATATCCAGGTCCTAACTCCTGGCGTCTTTGAATGTGACCTTATTTGGAAACAGGATCTTTGCAGGTATGATTATTAAGTTAAGGATCTCGAGATGAGAGCATCCTGGATTTCGGATGGGCCCTAAATCCAATGTCTGGTGTCCTTATGAGAGAAAGGAGAGGAAGAGGGAGAGGCAGATTTGATACGCAGGCACAGGGGAGGGGGCCATGGGAAGACCCCTGTGAAGATGGAGGGAGGCTCTGGAGCTACGTTGCTACAGGAACAACAAGGATTGCCAACCCTGCGGACGCCGTGATTTCAGACTTCTGGCCTCCAAAACTGAAAGAATGAATTTCTGTTGTTTTCTTCCCCAAGTTCGTAGTAATTTGTTATGGTAGTCCTAGGAAACTAATACATCTATCTTCTAAATATCTTGAAATCCGTCCACGTTTTTCCATCATCATCCTCCCCATCTAGTTCAGACCCTGATTACAACAGTCTTCTGCCTCGTCTCCCTGCTGCTAGTCTCAGCCGATCCTTCTAAAATGCATGGAATTTACGTCACTACTGACAATCTGTGAGTGGTTTGCCAGTGACTCCTGGATTAAGCCCAAATGCCTGGTCCAGGACTTAAGAGTTCGGCGTCTGCTTACTTGGGTAGCCTTACTTCTCATCTCTCTTCACCCTCACGCTTAATTCTGTGCTCCAGACTTAGTAATAATTTCTTCCTTTTTATTGTTTGGCTACGCCGCACGGCATGTGGGATCTCACTTCCCCGACCAGGGATGGAACCCACGCCCCCTGCAGTGGAAGCGCGGAGTCTTACTCACTGGACGGCCAGGGAAGTCCCGTAGTAATCATTTCTGATATTTATGGGATACCTACTCTGTGCCAGAAGACACTATTCTAAGAGCTAGATCTCACGACGACCCTATAAGATAGGAAACAGGCCCCTTTCAATGTCTCTGCCTCTGGGACACTGCTCGTGCTCTTCTTGCCCGAAGCGCCCTCACTCTGGCTTCCCTTGCTCTCTATCTCCTCCTCATAGTTCACACCACAATGTAGGTCTCAGCTTATACAGCACTTCCTCCAGGAAGCAGTCCTTGATATTCCTAATCTGGGTTACGTGTCCCACCCCTACCGTCCGTATTCCTATCACACCCTGTACTCCCCCATCATGATATAAAACATTATAACTGTCTATTTACTGGTGTCTTAGTCTGTTCAGGCTGCTATAACAAAACATCACAGGCTGGGTAACTCAAAAACAACAGAAATTTATGTCTAACAATTCTGGAGGCTGAAAGTCTAACATCAGGGTGCCAGCATGGTCAGGTGAGGACCCTCTTTCGGGCTGCAGACTTCCCGCTGTGTCCTCACATGGTGGTAGGGGTAAGCAAGCTCTCTCTGGGGCCTCTTTTATAAGGGCACCAATCCCATTCATAAGTGCTCTGCTCTCACGCGTGACCCAATCACCTCCCAAATGTCTCACTTCCTCGTACCATCACCCTGGGGGCTAGGATTTCAACATAAGCATTTTGGGGGAACACAAACATTCAGACCATCCAATAGGCCTACGGCTCACGCTGTATTTTGTTTCCTGCGGAAAGTGGCCGTGCCTTTCTCTTGCCATTGTAACCCCATCCCCAGAATCTAGCCCAGTGCCTGGCACAAAAGAGATACTCAACATATTTGAGTAAATCAAAGAACCCTGGGGTTTCCCTGGTGGTGCAGTGGTTGAGAGTCCGCCTGCCAACGCAGGGGACACGGGTTCGTGCCCCAGTGCGGGAAGATCCCACATGCCGCGGAGCGGCTGGGCCCGTGAGCCATGGCCGCTGGGCCTGCGCGTCCGGAGCCTGTGCTCCGCAGCAGGAGAAGCCGCAACAGCGAGAGGCCCGCATATCACCAAAAAAAAAAAAAAAAAGAACCTTGAATAAAGGCTGTTAGTACCATATGTCTCTACTGACATAGAGTAGGAAAAAATGCACCCCTAGACCTAGATGCCAACTGTCCCCTCCCTCAGAATTCTGATGCCTCCTAAGCCTTTGCTTGGGCCCATTCTGAAACATCTTTTCCTAAGAATTTCCTGAGACACCCAAGGCCAGTTACTTCTCACTTTCCCATCACACTCAGCCCTTCGTCAAATACAAGGCTCTCCAGGAAGCTATCCTCTCCCATTCCGCTCTGCAATCCTCCCAAACCCTTCCTCTTCTGGCTCTGTCCTCTGCCCTGTGTCCTCTGGAACTCCTGCCTATTCAAAACAAACTCACCTATAGTCTCATCCTTATAACAAAATACTCCTCCCACCTCCTGGCCTTAAGCAGAAACCTGGTTTCCCTTTAGGAAACGACTCTTTCTACTACCATCTGGGGTGGAGATTGTTAATCTGTCTCACCCTCATGGAGAAGCCTCTCCTTTCAGAATTATAGTTTTCAACCATCTACCTCTCTCCTCCTGCTGTTTACTGCCATCTACTAACTTCCTAGTTCTTCTTTTCTCTAGTTTATGGTCTTTATCTCCACGTGAGTCCCACCGTCATCTGGGATCATTCGCTTGTCCATTTGGACAGCCCTATCTTCTATGTCCTTGAACCCTCTCAATCTGATGACCTTTAACACACTACACTTGATCTACTCCGTGACTGCACTTAGGTTTGTCGCCAGGAACGGCTCTACCTCCTAAATCCTGGATTTCAGTATCTTCCATTCCGTTAGCACATTAATTTTCTTACGAAGTCCCGTCCTGCCACTTCAGTTCTTAATCAGCCTAGATGCGTGGCTCAGCTTTTCATGGCCCAGCTTTTCACAAACGTCCTCACTACCTTGTACCCTCGTTTACCTGGCTCAGATGCAGCCTGGGGACACTATAAGCATTTACTTTTCAACCCTATACCCAGGCTTCTGAGTACTTGTCTGGGCTAGGACTCTTTTGGTTGGTTGTGATGAAAATCAGTGCAAGATAGTTTAGAGAAAAGGAGAGTTTAATGGAGCTACCAGAGTAGCTCATGTGTCAAGAGTACAGCTGGGGCTCCAAGACAGCTGGAACTAGAGGCGCCTGCTGCTGGGACTCACTCCGTCTTTTCTGCTTCTCTCAATGTACTGGTTTTCTCCACATGACAAGGAAGAGTCTCAAGCGTCCTATCCTGTGGTTCCTAGAAAGTTGCTGTTTCCTCTTATTATAGATCAGAAAATCCCAAGGGAGGGCTCTGACCTAGCTTAGGTCAGGTGTTCACTCGCAGACCGATCACTTATAACTAGACAAGGTACTTGAGTCAGTAGCTTCCATTAGAGCTAGATGACAGAATCAAGGAAGGAACAGTTTTCCCACGAGGAGACAGTAGCAGACACGCAGAATAATCGATGGCTGCCTCGGAACTCCTAGAGATCGATGAATTGATGCCACTGTAAACTTATAACAGCAACTTTAGAGGGACTCTCAGAACTGTCCAGAAAGTCTACTTGTCCTTAAGGACTTTGTTGAATCTCCCTCTGCTCTTACAGTTCCTCAAAATAGAATTTTGAGTGCTTCCGTAATCATACTGGATTAATCTTTCAGAGCCCTGTCATGTACTACATCTGGCCCTCGAGGTTTTAACTCAGTTATCAAATTTGACCATTTCTAAGCAATGGCTATTGCATAACAGAAGAATTAGGGTTGTCTAAAAGGATTTGAAAACAATAGTAAAAGTGCTTATTTTGAAAAGATCCTATGACCATGTATTGCTTGAAAATTTTCACTGGACCTAACCAATGGCGTCTGAATTTCTCTCACAACTACGACATTCAAAACGAAAACAACAAGTGACACCTCTACCTTGCAGAATACAGAAACACCACGTATGCTGCTGATACTACTACTTAGCAAGCGCTGGGTTTCCTCTAGGTTATATAATCCACAGCTCATGGCAAACAGTAACTGCAAGTAGGAATGGGGTCTTATCAATTAAATGCCTGGTTTAGAGCAATACCTACACTATTGATTTAATCTCAGTCCATGGTATACTTGGTTTTTTGGCAAATGCTAAAAAGCATTAGCTTTTTCTTTTATAATTTACCTAATTTCTTACCTCCCATGAACTGTTAGAGTTCACAGGTGCTAAGCTCTAGCAGTAAGGTTCCTATAGCCCCAAGTGCAAGTTGAAGTGACAAGTAATCTCTTTTGAGCACCTTCTGGTTTCTTCTTCTGGCTCACTGAGCCATCTTTTAACCTATGACTGGTTTAAAGTGGATTGGTCATCCTGTATGATGACCTTTCTCATGGGAAGTTAATACATTTAAGTTGGCAGTCTAATTTATTCAGCGGTTTACGTAAACTGATCCCTCAGAGCTTTATTACCAGTGGATAAACTTTTAAAACAGAGTTCCTAAACCTGTGTTTAGCTGCCAATCAGGCCCAACCCTGCTGTCTACCATTATATGCCACTACTTAAGCAATCCACTAGCTGGCCATATGCAAACTCATAAACCACTACAGGTCATATGGAAATAAATTTATTTATTTTTTGGTCTGTCTTTTGCAGGTTGATTTTTTTTTTTTTTTTTCGGTACACGGGCCTCTCAGTGTTGTGGCCTCTCCCGGTGCGGAGCAGAGGCTCCGGACGCGCAGGCTCAGCGGCCATGGCTCACGGGCCCAGCCGCTCCACGGCACGCGGGATCCTCCCGGACCGGGACACGAACCCGTGTTCCCTGCATCGGCAGGCGGACTCTCAACCACCGCGCCACCAGGGAAGCCCTGCAGGTTGATTTTGATGGTGAAAATCGTCCAACTTTTGCTAATCAAGTTAGGGGCATATATAATGTCTTCACAATTATTGCATTTCCAGGTGAGATAAAATTCATCCACTTAGTAAACACTGAGTGAGCATTTCCTTTGTGCACGGCTTTATGGCTGGGGTAGTGAGGGACATAACAAAGTAAAATCCATGGTCCCAGGTCCCAATCCAGTTTGGGGGAAACTGGAAAACAGTTTGGAAACATTGTTATTTATTTTATAAATAAAAATGTCAAATAATCAAGAACGAAATAAGTTTGAGCCGACACAACTATCAGATGTTCTGATATGAGCAGAAAGGACAGTAAAGCTGAATTTCCAGGAGGGGAGCATCACTGTGGGTTAAAATGGCCAGGGATGCATCACAGAGAAAGTGGGAGATGTGCTGTACTTGGAAAGGAATAGGAATTGCACGGCGAAGCGAATTCCATGCCAGAAGAATGGAACAAGGAAAAGCTTCAGTTTTAAAGCTTGGTGTGTGAGTCAGTTTGGCTGGGAGTTTTGACCAGGGCAGTTGTGGAAAATCAGATTGCAAAGGTAAGAGGAAGCTAGCCTATGCCTGCTGTCAATAACAGATGTTGTGTGCAACTATAAAGAATCATCTTATGTTGGATGAATTTCTTTCTTCATCTTAGATGTCCCTGCCGTATCAAAAGTGCCCATTCTAATGCTTAGACCACAAGCCTGGAACATGGTGGAATACAGTATCATGGCAACGATTCACTATTTGTAATGTTGGTGAGGAATGCTGTATAAAGCTCCCACGGCTCCGAATGTATTGAAGTGTTCAGTGGATGCTCCCTTTGGAGTCTCAGCAGTATTCTCAAGCAGGTTCATCACGGAACTGCTTATGACTTTCCAGCTTATTGGTAGATATATTCACTCACGCAACCACTGATTGAGTACCACCTAGGTACCAGGCGTTTAGTCTACACTTTGAGGGATTTAAAGATGAATAAACAGGACTTCTGCCCTTAAAGAGCTTGCAATAGTATACAAATAAGACACTCAAAAAACTTTAAGTTAATACTACATATAAAGATGAATAAAAGAAAGATGGAATGTGCTATGAAAGATCAGAGAAGGAAGAAATTCAACTCTGCTGAGAAAAACCTGAAAGAATGGGCAGAATTTGCTCAGTTGGCAATTGAGGAAAGAACATTTCAGCAAGAGTGAGAAGTATGAAAGAAGACTTGGCGTGGGAAAGCATTAGGCACGTTTGCAGAACCGTGAATAACCTAGTTGTTAACTTGTTTGTTCACAGGTTAACGGACAGCAGATTTCCAGTTTTTTAATTATGATGGGCTGACACCTGGGAAAGACACTGTACAGCAATGCAAGTGGCCCTTTCTTTTTTCTTTCAAAGGTAATATTTTCAGTAAGCCGCCAGTGTGGTCCTCTTGACCACACAAAAAGCTAACCCTGAGATTTTCATGAGCAACAATGAAAGAGCGCAAAAGGCACAATATTAATGTAGATTCATGTCAGACTCTTTTAGTCAGAAAGGTTCATTTAAATGTTTAAAAAAATAGAAGTCCCAAGGCTTCATGATAATTTCTTCTTCTAACAGGAGAAAGCTCAAAGTTGTTTTCTCCAGAGCATCGCTAGGGGGATATTACTCAACACTGAAAGGGAATTAACCACCGATACATGCAACAACACAGATGGTTCACAAAACAGTTACGCTGAGTGAAAGAAACCGGATTAAAAAAGTAAATACTGTATGATGATCTCTTTTATATAAAAGTCTAGAAAATGCAAACTAATTTATAGATAAAGAAAGCTGAGGCTGGGGGCTGAGAAGGGTAGCAGGGAAGGATGACAGAAGGCCCTGAGAAAACCTTCTGGGGTAATGGATATATGTTTAGTACTTTGTGGTGATGATTTCATGGGTGTGTACATGTGTCAGTTGTACATTTTAAATATGAGGAGTCGGGCTTCCCTGGTGGCGCAGTGGTTGAGAGTCCGCCTGCCGATGCAGGGGACACGGGTTCGTGCCCCGGTCCGGGAAGATCCCACATGCCGCGGAGCGGCTGGGCCCGTGAGCCATGGCTGCTGAGCCTGCGCGTCCGGAGCCTGTGCTCCGCAACGGGAGAGGCCACAACAGTGAGAGGCCCGCGTACCGCAAAAAAACAAACAAACAAAAAAATGAGGAGTTTACTGTTTACTGTATGTAAACTATACCTCAATAAAACTTTTTAAAAGACACACTTCCGTTTGAGGACCACCAACTTCATCTTTATACCATTTTATGTCAAATCTGAGTAAAAGATTAGTGTAGAGATCTGTGTGTGTGTGTGTTTTAATTTCTGAACCAGATAAGATAATCATGAAGACAAAAGCACTTATATGGTTAGGTATAGGCTATCATAGTTAAATGATGAAGTAAAGTGGTCTACTATATTTTATTTCTATAGACTGCAATTGCTCAACTTTATTAGGGAATAAATACTAAGGAATATTTAAATTCAGAACATAAGTAGATAATGGAATAAACAGTCCTGTTACTACCTCATGCAATAATGTAAAAACAGACCATTCATTGACAGAGAAAATTTAACTTTAATCAACTTCTCCACTTAGAGGTAGAAACAACATTGCCATCGAGTTGTTGGATACTGAGTATATTGTTGACATATTCTTGACAGTGTTCAATTTCTCTTGTACGTAGCTACTCAAGGAACATACAGAAGGCCCCAACCAATTAAATTACCTGCCTAAGGGTGTGACTGTGACTGCCACAGTGTGGTTACACTGCCACCGTAAGTACAGGGCAGGTGGCCGTGTATTCTCTGACTCCTTCATGCTCGAGGCTCTTCTGTGTGACACACACACACCCCAAGCAAAACAAACAACTTGATCCCTGCCCTGAGGAGATTAGTCTAGTCAGGGACACCAACAACTGGGCGTTTCAATACGATGCAGTAGGCGCCATGAGAGCAGAAGCACGGGCGCAGCCTGTCCCACCTTGCTTCGCTTTATCGCTCTCTGCAGAAATTATGTTTACAAATTGAAGGCTTGTGGCAACCCTGCGTCGAGCGAGCTAGTCTGTCGGCACCATTTTCTCGACAGCATTTGCTCACTTCATGTCTGTGTCACATTTTGGCAATTCTCCCAATATTTCAAACTTTTTCATTATTATTATATTTGTTATGCTGACATGTGATCCGTGATCTTTGACGTTACTATTGCAAAAAGATTATGACTTGCTGAAGGCTCAGATAATGGTTAGCATATTTTAGCTATGAAGTATTTTAAAATTAAGATATATATTGTTTTTTTAGACATAATGCTATTTATTGTACACTTAATAGACTTCAGTATAGTGTAAACATAACTATTATACGCACTGGGAAGCCAAAAAGTTTGTGTGACTTGCTTTATTGTGATACTTCATTGCGGTGGTCTGGAAGCGACCTGCAGTAGCTCTGAGGTGTGCCCGTACAGAAACTGTGTCAGCTCAAAAGAGCACCAGGGGGCAGTTGGGGGTTTAGGGGCCACAGGTGGGAAGAAGTTTATCTAAAATGAAAGCAATGAGTAAGAGAAGAAAAGTGATGAAATACTGAGGTTTAGAGAGGTCAGGAAGATGAGACTCCGCAGTGGCCTGTGAACTATTTTATTCTAGAAGCAACAGGAAGCTGTTGAAGGATTCTAAGCCAAGGAATTAGATTTGTAATTTAGAAATAATATTCTGGCTGCAGTATGGAGAACAGATTAGTTTAGGCAAGATATGATGCTACTAACGAATGAAGAAAGCTAATGATGAAAACAGACGTGCACACAGAATGGAAGGATGATGAGCAGAGAAAACTGAGAAGCCTTCTCACTCGACCTCAAGCTGGCAGAACTCACTGCTGCTCCCTCGGGCTCCCACTCTTTCTCACCTCTGCATCTATCAAGGCACCCCTCATTTGTCACTGAACATATTTATCTTTGTTTCTCCTTCTACTAAGCTGTAAGGATCTTTCAGGCAAGAATCACGTCATATTCATCACTGAATTCCCAGAACCTAGCACAGAGCCTGGCAGATAGTCTTCAGTAAGACTTTGATATGAGTCCATGCTTTTTCCACTCTATCATACTCCCTCCAAAAGACTGGTGAATGAAATCTTTCTCAAAAGCAGGAAAAAAGGGATTACATCTCATGTAAAGCACAGATAATGACCCTTATACTAAAGAGGGTGCAGTCCATAGAGAAAGTCCTTGGGTTCTGTCCTCTGGGATGTCTGCTGCATGCCTACCAGAGTGTGGCAAATCCACGGCTGCTTGTTTTAAACCATAAGGAAGTCCAGCAGAGACCAGGCCAAATACTACCACGCGCAGCCTTCTGCACAGTAGCCCCCGCGAGGATCCAGCAATAACCACCCCACCATGGATCTAGACACACTCCTACAGAGACAAGGCTCAACACTGCTGGGGCCCTCGGTTAACCAGGGTCAAAGCAACTAGACAGAAAGCTGAGAAACTATAGTTCCATCCAAATAGTTGTCATTCCTGGTCCCTGCTCAGAAGGCAGACTCCTCAGCCATCGATCAGCTTCCTCTCACTTCTCGTCTCTGGCTCCAAACTGCTGTGTACCTGACAGCACACCCTCTTGACCCCTCATCTCTACTTTTCCAACAAAAATCCTCCCTTAGCCCCTTCCAGTGCGGGCCTTGGCCACCTATTCCACTATAAACAAACTCACCGATACACGTACAGCTTTTCTGATGAATGTCCTTGACTCCTTTCTCAAAGATACTACTTCCTTTGCAGTTTCCTCAAACTGCATGTACCAAGAGGCTCAGAATTGGTATTACCCTTTTTTGTCCTGTAGCCTCGTCTAAAGCACTTCACTCTCCTGTAAAAACTTTCATTCCTTTGAGGTTTATTCCATCCGATTTTGTCACCCTTGACCTTGCTTTGTCCCTAACAGCCATTTATCTCCAGATCATTCTCCACAGTAACATTATACCTGGATCATTTTATTCCTTTAAACCCCAATTCATTTCATCGCTTCCTAGGCGATTTCAATATTCGTGTGGATGGTCTGTTAAACACCCAAGCCTCACAGTTCCAGGGCCACTGCCACACTCTCTGCTTTATTATGGAGTAGTTCTGAGTGATTTCAATACCCTTATCCTTCCATCCACAGATAGCATCCTCAGTATGCCTGATGCCACAATTGCATCAAGACCTTCATTCCTAAAAAAAAAAAAAAAAACACACAAAAAGACCTTCATTCCTGTGATGCTGCCTTTTCTTCCAGTTTATTCTTGGTCCCATGTCTTTCCATATCTGGCCTGGATCTCTTAATTGGTCATATGGCCTCTTCTCTCACCAGTGCTTTCAATCTCCCTCCATGTTTTTCCTTCCCTGGTGTCTCTCTTCCAACACACATGTCTAGAACAGTGTCATATTCTGCCAGGCACCAACGCCTCAACCTCCTTCCCTTCATCCTCGTCTTTCTCCTTCATCCGTCGTCATCCAGCTCACAATTCTGGGTCAGTCCTGTAATATGCCTGGTTCTATAAGCCATTCAGCTGAGGTACTAGAAGCAATCATAAAAACCACTATGCTTTCATGATTTCCAAACTCAATTCAGTGGTTAACACTGTTCATTAATGCTTTTTTCTTTAGTCAGCTGAATATTCCAAACTCCCTCCATTCTCTCTTCAAATCCCTCCCCAAACTAACCTTTTACCCCCTCCTACTTCACAAATAGCACACTTTCCACCTCACAAAAAATATTGAGACCATCTAGTATAAACCTCTTCTCTCACAGCTATAAATTTGCTTACACCATTCTCTTACTTCCTTTTTGTTTCCAAGAAAGGGTGTCTTTTTCAAGGCCTACGTCCTTTGGGACCTAACTCCATCAATTTTCTCCCTCCTCTACAAGTTCCTTTCCTTCTAATTATAATCATGCTCAAATCTCTCAACTATCATGACCCTTCTTTTTACCCCTTTATCTTCTTGTTGTTTCTGCCCTCCGTCTTCCCTTTCTATCTCATTCAAAGGTTTCTGACAGAGCGGCCTCTCCTGAAACCTGTATGTCCTCACCTCCACGCACTGCTCACCTCGGTTCCCTGGCTTCAATTCCCACTACCCTGTGGAATCCAGTTCTGCTAAGTTTATGAAGGACTTCCTAACTGCAAGATCTAATAAAAACTAGTATTTGTGAGTTTATGATAGTTTTCACTAATGGTAATGTTTTCCCCCCACTGCACTCAGGAAGAGTCACTCTTTGGCCTGAAGTATAATATTGTAGTCGGGGTGAAAGGTAAGGTACAGAATAGACCCTGTCATCTTGGGTTTTAATTATAATACTTTAGCAAGACAGCCTGGCAATCTCTAATAATCAATACGTCTATAACATACAGCTCTCGGCCACATTACCACGGGCATCTTAGCCACTGGAGTGGTCTCTTTTGCAAAACACTGCATTTCACTTAAGGGATAAAGGATGGTAGTTTCCAATTCACAGAACTGGTAAATGATCTTATGACACTTACCTTCACCATCTTAAAAATCCACTTCCCCATTGTAAAAGGAAATCCAAACACCAGCATAACAGGAGGTTATAGGGAAAAAAGAGATAAGTTTGAAACATAAAGCAGTGTCATATATATCAAAAAGGGTAAACAAATACTGTGTAAAAATGCATAGTTTAGAAAATACTCATTTTTTAAAAATTTCAACAATTCTTTCTTCTAAGGCAGTTCTAAACAGCACAAGGCATTTAACTTCAGTAATAGCTCTTTAAGCAAATGTATGTGGTCCAGGAACATAGCATAGTTTAGTTTGTCTTGAAACGAAAACCTGGGTTCAAGTTCCTGCTCTAACATCTAGTTTTGTGAACTTGAACACCCAGCTGATAAGGCAAGAAGGAACACAGGGAAAGATGTACACGGGTCCTTTGACCCAGCTCTCCACTACTAGCTGGGCACCTTTTAGCAAGTCATGTAACATACCTCCATCTGTAAAGGAAGGATAATAGTACCTACATATAAACACTTTGGAAATTACAAAGGGCAATAACGTTTTAGGTATTATTTGAGCCTCCTTTCTTCCTGAAAAATTATGTTACACATCATGGTAACCCTTCCTCCTACTTTTCTCATCACTCTTGATAAATCAGTAAAAGTACCCTTAACCTTCTGGGAGAGTATAGAAACCAAAGAAGCATTTGTTTCAATTGTTGACTTTTTCCCTACTTTCTGAGTGAGTTATAGTATTATCTCAGTATTAGTCTATTCTTGTCCACCCACTTTTTCAATGGGGAATAAAAAAATTGTTGTTGTTGTTTTTCAACTTTGTACGAAGTATCCCACATAGACCCCAAATCAACAAAAACACCTAATGTTAACATTTTGCCATATTTATCTCAAACATGTTTTTTAAGAAATAAAAACTAGATCCCCTATGTGGCTCTCCCTCCTTTCAAGAGAACCACTGTCCAGAATTCAGGACAGTGGTTCTGGACAGTGTATAATTCCCAAACCTATTTTTAAACTTTTACTTTATGTGAATATATCCATAAATGATACTTAGTCTTATCTCACATAAAAAATTTACATATAAGAAACATAATACAATGCCATTTAACTTTTTTGATCACTACTGTTTTAGAGAGCAATCCTTGATTCACCTAATGCTAGCTTATTTGTATTAACTGTACAGCATTTCATTAAATGAATATAGTAAAATTTGTTTATGTTACATTTTATTTCCAAATTTCATTATTATAAACAATACTGTGATGAACATTCTTGCACGTCTCTCTGGCAAATGCGTGGGAATGTTTATAGGGCATATGTGTGTGTGTGTGTGTGTGTGTATATATATACATATATATATACACACACACACATATACACAGACACACATATATGTATATACACACAGGTATATATAGATATATATAGATATCCTAGAGGAATTGCTGGTTTACACACGTTTTGTTTTTGGTTTTGTGGTACCCGGGCCTCTCACCGCTGTGGCCTCTCCCGTTGCGGAGCACAGGCCCCGGACGCGCAGGCTCGGCGGCCATAGCTCACGGGCCCAGCCGCTCCGCGGCATGTGGGATCTTCCCGGACCGGGGCACGAACCCGTGTCCCCTGCATCGGCAGGCGGACTCTCAACCACTGCGCCACCAGGGAAGCCCCACACGTTTGATTTTAGTAAATAAATATTGCCAATTGCCCTCATAATGATTATACCAATTTATACTCCCAAAGACAGTACACCTGAGAGTTCCTGTGCTGTTTTTCAACATCTCTGCCAGCATTGACATTCAGACTTCTAAAATGTTACCGACTAGATGGATGTGAATGATCACATCTTGATTTTGAACCTTTGGACCCCAATCCTTAAAAAATTTTGACTCTTCAGCACTATTATCTTCTGCTTCTCCTAGCTTTCTGACTACTACTTCTTGGTCTCTTTGGCTAGCTTCTCTTTCTCAACCCCCTTTTCTCTCAGTATTTGTAAGTCATCTTTTTTTTTTTTTTTAAACATCTTTATTGGAGTACAACTGCTTTACAATGGTGTGTTAGTTTCTGCTTTATAACAAAGTGAATCAGTTATGCATATACATATGTCCCCATATCTCTTCCCTCTTGCATCTCCCTCCCTCCCACTCTCCCTATCCCACCCCTCTAGGTGGTCACAAAGCACCGAGCTGATCTCCCTGTGCTATGCGGCTGCTTCCCACTAGCTATTTTACATTTGGTAGTGTATATATGTCCATGCCACTCTCTCACTTTGTCCCAGCTTACCCTTCCCCCTCCCCGTATCCTCAGGTCCATTCTCTAGTAGGTCTGCATCTTTATTCCTGTCTTGCCCCTAGGTTCTTCTGACCACTTTTTTTTTTTTTTTTAGATTCCATATATATGTGTTAGCATATGGTATTTGTTTTTCTTTTTCTGACTTACTTCACTCTGTATGACAGTCTCTTGGTCCATCCACCTCACCACAAATAACTCAGTTTCATTTCTTTTTATGGCTGAGTAATATTCCATTGTATATATGTGCCACATCTTCTTTATCCATTCATCTGTCGATGGACACTTAGGTTGCTTCCATGTCCTGGTTATTGTAAATAAAGTTGCAATGAGCATTGTGGTACATGACTCTCTTTGAATTATGGTTTTCTCAGGGTATATGCCTGGTAGTGGGATTGCTGGGTCATATGGTTGTTCTATTGTTAGTTTTTTAAGGAACCTCCATACTGTTCTCCATAGTGGCTGTATCAATTTACATTCCCACTAACAGTGCAAGAGGGTTCCCTTTTCTCCACACCCTCTCCAGCATTTACTGTTTGTAGATATTTTTGATGATGGCCATTCTGACTGCTGTGAGGTGATACCTCACTGTAGTTTTGATTTGCATTTCTCTAATGATTACTGATGTTGAGCATACTTTCATGTGTTTGTTGGCAATCTGTGTATCTCCTTTGGAGAACTGTTTATTTAGGTCTTCTGCCCATTTTTGGATTGGGCTGTTTTTGTGATATTGAGCTGCATGAGCTGCTTGTAAATTTTGGAGGTTAATCCTTTGTAAGTTGCTTCATTTGCAACTATGTTCTCCCATTCTGAGGGTTGTCTTTTCGTCTTGTTTATGGTTTCCTTTGCTGTGCAAAAGCTTTTAAGTTTCATTAGGTCCCATTTGTTTATTTTTTATTTCCATTTCTCTAGGAGGTGGGTCAAAAAGGATCTTGCTGTGATCTATGTCATAGAGTGTTCTGCCTATGTTTTCCTCTAAGAGTTTTATAGTGTCTGGTCTTACATTTAGCTCCTTAATCCATTTGGAGTTTATTTCTGTGTGTGGTGTTTGGGAGTGTTCTAATTTTATTCCTCTACATGTAGCTGTCCAGTTTTCCCAGCACCATTTACTGAAGAGGCTGTCTTTTCTCCATTGTATATTCTTGCCTCCTTTATCAAAAATAAGGTGACCATATGTGCGTGGGTTTATCTCTGGGCTTTCTATCCTGTTCCACTGATCTATATTTCTGTTCTTGTGCCAGTACCACACTGTCTTGATTACTGTAGCTTTGTAGTATAGTCTGAAGTCCAGTAGCCTGATTCCTCCAGCTCCGTTTTTCTTTCTCAAGATTGCTTTGGCTATTCGGGGTCTTTTGTGTTTCCATACAAATTGTGAAATTTTTTGTTCTAGTTCTGTGAAAGATGCCATTGGTAGTTTGATAGGGATAGCACTGAATCTGTAGATTGCTTTGGGTAGTACAGTCATTTTCACAATGTTGATTCTTCCAATCCAAGAACATGGTATATCTCTCCATCTGTCTGTATGATCTTTAATTTCTTTCATCAGTGTCATAGTTTTCTGCATACAGGTCTTTTGTCTCCTTAGGTAGGTTTATTCCTACTTTGTTTTGTTTGTTTAACATCTTTATTGAAGAATAATTGCTTTACAATGGTGTGTTAGTTTCTGCTTTATAACAAAGTAAATCAGCTATACATACACATATATCCCCATATCTCCTCCCTCTTGCGTCTCCCTCCCATCCTCCCTATCCCACCTCTCTAGGTGGTCACAAAGCACCGAGCTGATCTCCCTGTGCTATGCAGCTGCTTCCCACTAGCTATCTATTTTACAGTTGGTAGTGTATATATAAGTCCATGACACCCTCTCACTTCGTCCCAGCTTACCCTTCCCCCTCCCCATGTCCTCAAGTCCATTCTCTAGTAGGTCTGTGTCTTTATTCCTGTCCTGCCCCTAGGTTCTTCAGAACCATTTTTTATTTTTAGATTCCATATATATGTGTTAGCATATGGTATTTGTTTTTCTCTTTCTGACTTACCTCACTCTGTCACAGCTCACTCTTTTAAGTCACCTCCCTTCTGAGTTTCAGACCTATATACCTAGCTGCCTATTACACAGCTTATGGGAAACATGCCTAAAATTCATGTCTGAAAAGACCTCCTTTCCCCTCAGTTTCTTCTTCCTAATACTTGACTGTTTTTAATGACACTGTTAAAGACAGTGTTGCATGCCAAAACCCTGGGCATCACTGCTAGCTTTTACTTCTCCATGCACCGCTCTCTTCCCTCCAACAGAGCCAGCTGATTGAGGTCCTACCTCTTCACATCTCTTGTATCCTTGGCTCTCTTCATAATGAGCTGTTGTTGCCCTTACTGCTTCTTACCAGATGTTATATTGATCAGAAGCAAGCACTTTGTTAGACATACCTGGGCTTGAACGAGGATTTTTAATCACTTACAAGCTATGTGACCACAGGAAAATTATGATCCTCAAGTCTTCTGTTAAGTGGGAACGATACCCACCTCATCATGGTTTTTTGAAGGATTAAATGAGCTAATGGGTACAAAATGCTTACTACACTGCCTGGCATATAGTAAGAACTCAGTGAGTTCTTACAGCTACTATTCACTAGCTCAGCTTGAGTCTTCTGATGAGCTGTTGTGCCTCCAATATTGCTCCCCATTCCCACCATCACAGTGCTAGCAGAATTCTCTCAAATACTTATCATCCTTCCCTAATTCTTCAATAACTGACCTTTGCTTACACGAAGCCAAATCCAGTCTTTTAGTAAGTCATCTAAGTCTCTCTTTAATCTCAGCCCCAGGCTCATTTCCCAGATTCTGTCAGGATATTTTACATACAGTTCCTGAATACATTATCTTGTTTCATGTATCTGTACCTTTAGGCACATTCTATCTTTTGTCTGTATAGGAAATTCATCTTTATCTTTCCAAACTCAAGGAACATCCTCTGTTAAGCTTTTCCTAGTCCATACAAACAGAAATCAGTACTGACTCTGAGGGGTTTATATATTGCTGCTGCAATCATTTCTTGATTTGCTTGTCTCCTTCACTAGCCTAAGAAAACTCTGAGAGCAAGGACTATGTCATATAGTCATATATGTCATATATCCCCAGTATGAAGCATAGTTCCTGGAGCTGGTAGGCATTCACTAACTACTGAATGGATGGAAGGAACGACACTGGGACTGGCCTTATTTCATATCTTCTAAATAATTTTAAACAGCAGCATCAAGAAATCTGCCAAGTTCACTAAAGTTTTCATGAATGTCAAAATGATGGAGGTCATTTTCTCTACTGTGTGAAAAGGCAGAATATGTAAAGTGCTAGTACATGTAAAGTAAAACACCAGTGGGAAAAAAAAAAGCAAAACTTGAGCTGTTATTATCTAGGAAAAGATTATGAACTATTTCCTGAGTGCGCTGGCCCAATGTACTACAAGAGACAAACAAAGATATTCAAGTAGAACACTGACAAGTAAACAACATTGTTTTGCAATATTTATTGTTTTACTAATATTTATAATGAATGCTTACTATGTGTCAGGCTTTGTGGTAATCACTTTAGATACAGTATGTTACTTAACCCTTCCAACAACTATATGAAGTAGAAATTCTTAGTATCTTGCCTAAGGTACCTGAGCCAGGATTTAAACTTAGTTCTGTCTGGGAGTTCCCTGGTGGCGCAGTGGTCAAGAATCCGCCTGCCAATGCAGGAGACACGGGTTCCAGCCCTGGTCTGGGAAGATCCCACATGCCGCGGGGCAACTAAACCTGTGTGCCACAACTACTGAGCCTGTGCTCTAGAGCCTGCGAGCCACAACTACTGAGCCCACCTGCCTAGAGCCCATGCTCCGCAACAAGAGAAGCCACCGTGATGAGAAGCCCGCGCACCGCAATGAAGAGTAGCCCCCGCTCGCTGCAACTAGAGAAAGCCCACGCACAGCAACGAAGACCCAACGCAGCCAAATATAAATTAATCAAAAAAAACCCACCCACTTAGTTCTTTCTGATCTAAAAGCTTGTTTTAACTATATTATACTATTGTTGGACCAAGCCACAAGGTGTTTATGCCAGAAATTTGACATTTAGTCACAAGGATCAGAGAAAAGTAACTAAAGTATAAAGTAAGCCTTCCATGTGAAGAGATTAAAACAATTTGACCTCCCAGTTTGCAAAGGTGAAGGAAAATCATCCATGTCTATAAACTCAAAAATGGCAATGAACAGTATCAACCAGTTTCATTTATCAAAATCTTTAACCTGGGCTTCCCTCGTGGTGCAGTGGTTGAGAGTCCACCTGCCGATGCAGGGGACACGGGTTCGTGCCCTGGTCCGGGAAGATCCCACATGCCGCGTAGCGGCTGGGCCTGTGAGCCACGGCCGCTGGGCCTGCGCGTCCGGAGCCTGTGCTCCGCAACGGGAGAGGCCACAACAGTGAGAGGCCCACGCACCGCAAAAAAAAAAAAAAAAAAAAAAAATCTTTAACCAGTCAAGAACAAACTAGATAGACTTGAGGGTTGGTCTATAAAACAATTCCTATTTTGTTAAAGAAAAATACTAGACTGGATAAATTTGGGAGATCTATCCAGAATGTTATCTCATAAACTAAGTTGTAATTTGATACATAATTCTGTAGCACGTAAATCTCCTTTCCAGGTTCTATACCAGCAAGCCACATTTTGGTTTGAATTCCGTCTGTCCTGGAATCAGGGTTCCTTTCACATCTGAGATTTGTAATAGCAATTCACTCATTTATAGAAAATGCAGTCCTTTAGGGAGAAAAACCCCATATGTATTTGATTTGAGATTAGGTATGTATATTAGGACTATATGAATTTTCAGGGAGTATATGAATTTTCAGGGATTAATACCTACCACCTATCCTTATTTAAAAGCCTGTGGGGGCTTCCCCTGATGGCGCAGTGGTTAAGAATCTGCCTGCCAATGCAGGGGACACGGGTTCGAGCCCTGCTCTGGGAAGATCCCACATGCCACGGAGCAACTAAGCCCAAGCGCCATAAATACTGAGCCTGTGCTCTAGAGTCCGCGAGCCACAACTACTGAGCCCACGTGCCACAACTACTGAAGCCCGCGTGCCTAGAGCCCGTGCTCCGCAACAAGAGAAGCCACCGCAATGAGAAACATGCACACCCGAACGAGTAACCCCTGGTCGCCACAACTAGAGAAAGCCCGCGCGCAGCAATGAAGACCCAATGCAGCCAAAAATAAATGATAATAAATAAGATTAAAAAAAAAAAAAAAGCCTGCAGGCTCCGTGCTTTGCTCTGGTGCTCGTGCATTCAAAACCTCAAGCATCTATGGCAATTACTGCTTCAGTGGAGCCAAGTTACCATGACATCTAACAAAACTATGTAGAGGTGACTTTTTTCTTTGAATACAAGCATCTCATGTAGTAGAGCAGCAGCATGAGGGATCTTTGTTCCCCGAGCAGGGATCGAACCTGTGTCCCCTGCGTTGGGAGCGTGGAGTCTTAACCACTGCACTGCCAGGGAAGTCCCAGCAGCATGATTTAAGCAGGGAAAAAGCAAGGACTTTGAAAATAACCTGACAGACCTTTTGACAGAAAGTTCAACTACAAATTCTTCCCTTTAATGTAAGACAGGGGAAAGTTAATCTTTTCGCACTTACATAGTTGCTTGCCCTTTGAGCTTTTTGAGGAAAAAACCAAATACTATAAAATATTTTAAACTTCTTCCTCAAAATAGACAGTATCCCTTAGAATCACTGGGGTAGTGTTGAAAAAAAGAGGTAAGGCAAGAAGAAAGGGAGAGAGGGAGAGAAGCAGGATGGGAGGAAGGGAGAAAGGAAGGGAAGGAAAAGACAAGACCAATGTCCAGGCCTGGCTCCAGATAATTTAAATCAGAACTTTGCAGGTGGGCCTGGGCAATGAGGTCTGTGGCTTTTAAAAAGTCCTCCTGGGATTCTAATATACAACCAGGATTAAGTTTATGACTTAAAAAGATCCAACTGCCAGTCCTAAGTAGAGAAGATCAACTGTGGACCGCAGCTTTGGTTGTGATGCACACTGGCTATATATAGGTCAAGTGTCTAGAAATAACCCGTGCAGATCCCCACCTAGTGTCTCCGTACTTGTAACGATTAAAAGGCAAGATGCTAGGCTGCAGAAAATAAAGCCTTACAGGTAAGTGGTTTGTGTGTTACCAGTCCCCTTATACTGTTTGAAAGGTGAAAGAAAAACAACGACCGAGTGGCCATCTTCGCAGTTAACTTAATTCCACTGGACATGACTGTTACCTGGGTGGCTGGTTGCTAAAGACATGAAGGATGAGTAGATTCACTGGCCACTCAGGCCACAAGGAACAGGCAGCTGCGAAAGCAGAGGATGGCGCTCCGGTCACCTGCTTCCTACAAGGCCAGTCACAACTGTTCCTCTGACAAACTATAGGAAAAAACCAAAAATTAGATGCGAGACATTCATTCAACATAAATAACGGATCTGTGGTATTTTGAGGAAATTCCTGAAGACCAACAGAGAGGGACAAGGGGAAGATAACTGGGAATACTCTACACCAAGAGATAAAAAATCTATGAGCCTTTGCAGGTGACCTGAAAGTTAATAGTACTTTATTGCTATTTTCTACAATCTATAGGGCAATATTAATATTCACAGCAAATTTAACAAGGATTTGAATATCTACTATGTACTGTCCTAATCACTGTACCTTTATACTAAAATTACCCAGTGTAAATCCTTTAAGATTTCATACATCACATTAGAAATGGATTTTCATGAGTCTGAACCGAAGCATTAATCATTTAACTTCACATTGCAATTAGATAGTTCTCTAAAATTAAAGCATCCTAGCAGGTCAATGAACAATGCTATGAGATATGGAATGTATCAGCCAACAGTAAGACTACTCGAAGTCAAATAGTTCGACAGATAAGTGGTTAGCTTAGTTATTCACTATTAATTAAGAAACACCAGAGTTTTAGAACACTTTAGAAAACCCAGTATCTAGACCAGTGGTGGTAAGGCATCAGGCACTAGACAATGGATTTGATAAACTTGCGGATCAAGGCAAACAAGTGGCAGGTTTATCAAAGCTCAGTACTAGGAAGCTATGGTAGGTTGGAAAGATAGCCATAGAATGGTATGGAGACAGGCTTTCTGGTTGTTAGACAATGCACAGGCAACTAAATAGAGGAGGCAAATTTAATTATTAGCTGAAAGCAAGCCATGGGATCCAGAATATATCCCAAAAATCTCTTCCCTCCTATGTTGTTTCTAAAATTTATACTTATTGAGGCCCAGATGAAGATTTAGCGACAGCAGAAATCTTTATATCACAGATAGGAAATTTCCCATCATGTTTTCATCACCATCAATTTTTTTTTTCAGTTAGGAAGAACGGTACCACTTGCATGAAATAATACAGACCCTCAAAATAGACACCAAAAAATGCATATAAAAATGTAAGAACTAAATTACAGTCTTGTTAGATTGCCAAGTGTCAACTTTGCTTTTGCTACAAGGAGCCTTGAAACAAAATCTGTATTCTGCTTTTGGCGCACAGAACCCTACAAGGAGCACTGAGGATTAAAATTCCAAGTTTATCTAGAGTTGACAGTTCAGTAAATTCTAATTTAAATAGTACCAATTTTTCTTTCTTCTGGCTATAATCCCAGGCTGGCATCGCTTCAGAGGCCAACTGGATAGACCAAGAGGCTGGAACCCTTAGACCCTCCCTCCTACAACACACAGCCTCCCTTCCCTTCTGCCCATTTTTACATCACCCTAAGAGGGGCGTGTCCTGATGGAGGCAGCCGCGCCAACAGGCCAAACAGGCCGCGTGGGTAACCTAGAGTACGCAACAGGTAATCCTCTGGTTATCGGAGTGACAGCACTCTTCTGCAGAGCGTCCTGCACACTACCAACATCCGCCTCGCAGGATGCACACTGAAAGCCGCAAGCGCAGCTCGACAGAGAGTAATAACCTTTTCCAAAAATGCTTTACTGCTACAAGTTGTGAGGTTTCCAACCATCAAAATTGGAACAAAACTTAAGGTTTCAGCCCTGCCACTTCATGGGACTGTTTTTAATGTAGGTTTGGCAGTGGACCCAGCAAAGTTCAGATGACAGCAGAACGGTACCAGGAAACTTTGCCTGTAACCCCAAGAGGTGGAGCACGAGCTAGAAGAGGAAGACCACTTTCCATCTGAAGGATCCGTCTTCCTTTGAATCCTCTTAGTTAAGAGTAACGTCAAAATTTAAGGCTGGTAGTTACTAAGACAAGTATAGACGTATCTGGTAAGAAAATCCAACACTTCACTTTTAAACTTTTTCCAAACAGATGCTACACGTGGCAACTGAAATATTCCTGGAAATGGTGTAGAAGACAGACTTCCCTGAATTTATCACAACCTACCTGAATCCAGACCACACTTTTCTGGCCTCTTCTTACAATCACAGCTTTCGTTTCACACCCCTAACAGCAATATACCACGGAGTACAAACAACACTGTGAAAAACAAGGGCTTGATGAAACCCACAGAAAAGCTATTCACTAATGTCGGGACTACTTTTAGTCATGCTATTAGATCACTTTATTCTTGTGCATAATAAATAGATACAGAAAAATGTTGAAAATGTTATGACTCAACTATCTAATTAAAGCTGAGAAAAACTAACCTAGTCAGATTTTAGTTTTTAAATGAGAAATGACAAGAGTAGTAAATATAAAGAAAAACAAAAAGAACTTTACTTCTCCTATGTTAATACAGGTCAAGGGACCCTTTCTTCTCAAAAGGGTTGATAACACCAGTTCTTAGCAATAGACATAAGGCACTTGTTTAGATTACAACGTCACTGCATTTTCTTCCCACTTTTTTTTTTTCTAACCCTGTTTTCCCCACAGTATCATTTGGAATAGAGTGAATGAGGCAAATGTGAGATGATCCAGTTGATACTACCCAGAGCAAGATAGTACAGTACAATGTTTTAGGGGTGACGTCTGGACATAAAATGAACCCTTGTCAATGTCCTCTGACACCAGACAATGTATCCACTATCAAGTAAACCTGAAAGAAAATAAAATATTTATTTAATAGTTCCAGTAAAATTGGGTTGGAATACAATATACAGGTTAGGAATTTAGCTCCTCGTGGGTGGCATCTGCATCAGGAGTTCTTAGTACTTATGAATATTCATTCTAAGACAATCTACATCATTTGAACATTGTCAGGACAAATATATGAATTTCATTTCCATATACAGTAGCGTTTAAACATAAGTCACACATACATCCCCTATCACGTGGCTGGTGCCTCCTCCCATGACCTCACTGGTGGTAGAGGGAACACCACTGTTCTCCCTCCACCACCACCAAGAACTTCAGTTGCCACTCACAGGAGAAGCTGGAAAAGGTTTTGTTTTGTTTTGCCATCTGTTAAGATGTTCCTGAGACAGGGCCAGTTAATAAAACATAACAAAGCACTGGAGTTCAGTCTGTACTTGTCTTTACATCACTAAATCGTTAGACCGGGATGTGGAATGCAGGTCACGTACTATGAAACGCTGAGTTTAGCACACCTGTTCAATCAGTAAAAGGATCAGGTCTCCTGAAAATTCCCTTTAGAATATACTTTCTATAAACTAAAAAGTACCACAAAAGGTCAGTTATATATACAATCGATTCATTTTACTTAATCTCCTTATTTGCTGAGATCCTGCAGATGCAACGAGCGTGTTAAGCCTCTGGCCGTAGTTCTCAGTGTGCAGGGTTAACATTTTAAGGCTCATTTTCTCAATCAAAATAGCAGTTCTCAGTTTTCCTTTCAAATTACTCATTACATTCATAGTACCTGCTGCCATCCTGGCCCTCAATGAAATCTTAATGCAGGAACACCACTACACTTGCATTATGTAATTTTTTGACACCAACACTAAGCCCGATCTAAAAAGCTCCCCTCTGCACTAGCCTTACAGCACATTACACTGCCTCAGGCTTGCACCTCTGTTTCCACCTGTGTATTTTCACAGAAGCCCAACACATATTAGTTGAAATATTCACACAACTGTTTTTCAAAACAATTTATTGCATCATATTTGGTACCTTATGTTTGACAACAAAAAGGAAATTACATCTGTAACTGCAGGAAAAAGAAGCTGGTCTGTTATTGAAAAAAAAAAATCTTGGGCCCTTTAAAAATTACAAAGTCTTGGGCTTGCCTGAAACAACTGAGCAAGAAATATATTCTTAGAAATGTAGGGCTTCAAGTATTACAAACCTGTGACACTGTGGAAAAATTCCAGAGGTATCTAAACTGCAGCACTTTTTTTTCTGCATATCGTGAACAAGGCCTGCTGAGGTTTTTAACTGGTAGTCTCTTGATCGGTCATAGAATGGTAGTCAGGAGTTCTGCTCTTTAACTCCGAGCCATGGTAGATTTTCTTTTTTCACTCTTGGGTGAAAAAGTTCATGCTTGCTAATTAGTTGGTGCCACATCACAGTGCATTTGGTTCTTGCATTACAGTTTTAACAAGTTTGGCCAAAACAATGCTGAAAGGTTTGCATTGTTATTTTAGTTCTTCAAGTTTTAGTTAGAATTGAGATTGTTCCAACTGGTTCCTCCAGTTAAAAACTGTGGTACAAGAACACCAAACTGATCATGTACAGTGAATTTTGGAAACACAACAAGTGTATTGAACACCCTCTAGGTTTCTTATAATTCTGCTTGGTAACTCTATGTCCCAGCTTCTACAACATCAAGCATCTGTTGCAGGCTTCTCTGTAAATGGCGATTCACACTGCATACTTCCTATGGTCAGAATCAACCTTGTAACAAAATCAGTCAGATGCTAAAGCCCCAACACCTCTTTGTGCTCAGTGAAAGAATCCAGTGCTACAACAGCATTTCTGCTGTCTGAGATATAGTAAAATCTCACAAGACAGATTTAAAGTAATATTTCTGCCACACACCTGCTTTGTTAGCTGTAACAGCCTCCAGATTTTATATAAATTAGTTTAAAAACATGGGTGGGTAGGTAGGAATAGGATAAGGTATCTTTTTTTAACCCCTCAATTTTAGCAGCTTTTAATTTTTTAAGAAACTGAACCTATATCCTGTAATATGTTAGATATTTTATATATACTTTTCAGCAGGATAAAAAACGTAAAACACTATTTGAAGGCAAGAACATTTACTCTTCTCATTGTGTGTAAGTTAGAGCAATGCAGCAGGTGCGTGACAAAAATATTATACACTAGATATGGTCCAAAGTCATTGCATTTGCTTGTTTAATGATGTTCAGATTTCATTGGCCAGGTCTTCGGTTTCTGCAGAGCTCTCTCCGTTAACTGTGACCTTCATGTCCTCTTCACACCCAGGAGGCATGAAAGCCAAAGCGTAAGGGAAAAGCTTATGACAATTCGCTCGGTAAACTTCAGCAGCTTCTTGACAGTCCCCTAGGCTACCAGCACACAAGGCTCCTAATACCTCCACACACGTCTAAAGAAAGAAGAAAGGTCATGTTATAACTTGTCACAAAAACAAGAGAGATTTTACTGTGAACTTATGAGACATTTCAGTATCAAAAGATTTCCAAAATAAGAGGTGAACGTACATATTTAAGATACACAAAAGCATTTACTCCCGCTCTGCCTTCCATTAGAATTAGCTTCTTCAGAACTGCAGGGTTTATATGAAAGGATGGCTGTTTAAACAGGGCCAGGACTAAGGTGGGACAAGCAAGGTGAGTGGGGTGCTACATCTAAAGACACTCACTCTCAGCAAGGAACCGCTGGCAACCTTGCCTCAGCCTACCTGGCTCTGTGTATAAATGTTGACATTTACATGCCATTATCAATTACTTTAAACTTTTCAGAGGCTTAGAGCCAGCTGGCAAAATCAAACATTGTTTTTCAACCCTGCATTCAAATTAAAGAGAACCGTAAGGTATGTCCAATGACGAAGCAGGGAAGAGAGTCTCAGAAACACAAAGGGTATGTACGCAAGAAAAATCTGTTCATGAAAACTGATAATTCTTTCAACCAAACCCTTACGTAGGTCTGCTTATATTTTTAAATGATTCACGTTGACTTGCATTTCTCATGTTTTCTTCCTTTACCTTTTCACTTGGAAAATACTACAGTTTCTGGATATATGTAGTACCCCACAAACTCTGACAGCCTAGAAAGGTTCTAACCTAAATGACACGTTCATTAGCAGGCGAGAAGTAAAAACTTTCTTTCTTAAACATATTTACTTCATTTGCTATTAAAGGAATATATTAAACTGTCTTTCAGCAAGTGCTTTTTTATCTGGCCAATTATCACAAAGTAGCTGTTCTTTGTTTTCGGCCCAAAGTAGAATCTGTATTTTGCAACACACCCATGTTATCTTTTACTCTACTCAATTACATGTATACTGCAAGCTGTAAAATGAGCATTTTAATTTAATTCCTGGTAAATACATCTTAAATACATCAGAATCGTCATTAAAACCACTGCTTGCTCAGAAATGTATAGATACGAACTGAGATCCAAAATTAATTAACTAAATTAGTGTGTAAAACTTTACCAAAACAAATTTCTTAAAAATATTATTCAAAATGATTATTCTTATTATTCAACTAGATGTGAAACTAGTTACTGTATGCCAAGTAGCCTGCTGTATGTGTGTGCACACATATACAATCTTAAATAAATTTAAGAGAAGCTCAGTTTCTGAGATGGATTCATAATAGTTTGGAGAACAGTATCCATAAATAACAAAAAAACTATTTGGTGAAAATTATTCTCTTGGTGAAAGGAGAAACAAAAAGTAGTCCGGTACTCTTACAGAGAGATTATGAAAAAGTCTTTACCTGGAGGTTTCTGTTAGTGAGGGATTCATCAAGTGTTGTTGCCAACTCTATAGCTCGCTTCTGACTAGATGGATCTAAATAATATACCATTTTGGCAGCTAAATGAGAAGGAAAAAGGAAACTTGTTTTATTTCAAGATAAAACCAGCATTTTATCTTCTATCCATTCAACTATAAAATGCAAGGTAGGGGTCCTGGAGTTAAGATTCTGCACTTCCACTGCAGCGGGCGCAGGTTCAATCCCTGGTTGGGGAACTAAGATCCCACATGCCGTGCGGTGTGGCCAAAAAAAAAAAGAAAAGCAAGGTACATGTGCACACAGAGTGTGGCACTTTATTAGAAAAATGGGAATAACCATTTGAAATATTGTTATTAAAAAAAAAATTCCTGAGACAGTAGACCAGAAACAGTCTAAGTGCCCAAACTAGGAGAATGATTAAGGTAAGAGAGACTATGAAGAAATACAAATATTCTAATAATAGTTGTCTTTGTGTGGTGGGACCATGGATAGTTTTCTTCTTTCTAAAATGAGCATAATTTGGGGTTGAGGAGAATACTTCAGAGTGTGTGTGCGTGTGTGCGTGTGTGCGTGCGCGCGCGCGTGCGTGCGTGTGTGTTTGAGGGGTAGGGGCGTGGGAGATACCCGACCTTGATGGCACGAGCCAAAAAAGCTGAATTCAGAATTCCACAAAGGCATATACAAAGCTGCCGGGCTTCTTAGCCAGGTATTTAAAAGCACAGCACCAAAGCGCTACCCATCGGTCCCATCAAGGCCAGACTTTGGCTTGTTAGCACAGACCCTTGCCAAACGACCCTTGCCCGCGAGATGGTTGCAGGAGTGTAGCACTGTCAAGTCTGATATCTTATAAGCATCAGAAATGAAAGGCGATGGGTTGTATCCAAGTGAATTTTAAGGGCATGTTGATGACGGAAAGAAAATAACCAGAAAGATCCTCCCTCACTGTACGGAACGGATAGCTAAATTCAGTTTATACTTGCTTCTCTGTAATGCCGATGCAGAACCAGGAGAAACTACTGGCCTTGATTCATAGTAAAAATTTTATCTAAGAAATTTAAAAATTTATGAGGCATATTTAAGCTGCCTGTTTTCATGGGAATAAAATGTGACATGTACGCGTTTGCCTCTTCCCTGCAAAAACATTTGTAACCTTGTACTTGATCCATCATGATAAAAACTGAAGTTGTTTTAGAGTCTAAGATAAGGACAAAATAAAGTGATTACCTGATAATCTGTGTGGCAATGAATCAGAATTCCTTTTCAGAAAAGTTTCGTTAAAATTCTTTGGATTCGTTGCTCCAAAAAGACGATTCATTTCTTGTTTTAATACTGTTCTAACTGTATCAGGTAAATCTTTACTTTCACACACTGCTGAACAAATTTAAAACAAACTCTATTAGCAGATACTGATAAAGTTTGTAGGAATTAAAAAATCATCTACCTGATGAGGCCAATGAAACAAAGCAATTATGTACAAAGACTAGATAAACCTACTGATAAGTCAACATTTAAAGAGCTAAATCTATATAAATTTAAAGAATGTGTATCAGCAGAATAGTCTAATGATTTTCTATAAGGCTACCAAAGACATTTCATTGACAGATGATTCGTTTCCAGAAAAGAATTCTGTACTGAAAACAATATAGATGCTGCAAGACGAAGCACCACAGCCTTCTAAGCCCCTAGCAGCTGCCCCCTCAGCTTTAAAGGGAGTTTACAAAATAGGGGCTCGATGGCACCTACCTGGCAGGTGGTGTCACAGCAAATACACAGTGCAGAAGACAACAGAATCTTCCTCACCCTCTCCATCTTCTTCTATACCCAAGTAAGCCATTACAAATTTACCAATTAAAAGAAGTGGTCATTGACCTTTATTTTCAGTGATTACGTGAATTGAGCTATCACTGTGTAATAAATTCTGAAGGACCGCCAAAGTATTTTCCTGTAATGAATACACCGTATTCATCATATTCCCAGGCTTTGGCATTCAGAGATGGAAAAACTGGCCCCCAACCTCCCTGGGTTGAATCCTAGTTTAGTTTTGTTTCATTATTATTTTGGTATAGAGAGACAGTCTGGAGCTTTGAGCCAGACAGACCTGGGTATGAATCTAGGCTTGGACAAATCATAACCTCTCTGAACCTCTTTCTTGATCTGTGAAACTGAGGTGATATCTAACCCAGAAGGATCACAGTAAAGAAAAGCTACGAACAAAATAGCTAATGATGTAATAGGTATTCCATTCCAAGGTACTATTTTTGTCATAGATTGAAGAAAAGATAAATAGATTTTCCCTTACGATTAGGAACTACTGTTGGTGGCTTTCAAACTCTGGCTACAACTAAGTACCTGTACTCTGATGAACATGTATCCTATATACATACCTTATTATGGGAAATGAAAGTTTCACAGAACACTGACCCTTAATTTGTGCAACACATGCTTGGATCTTCCACTCTATTTTTATTTTAGGTTTTCAAATGCTGAAAATGACCCACTAAACTTCTTTCATGGTCTCACTAATGGATCATTACGCTAAGTTTAAAGAACACTGAACTCTTGAATAGCAAACATCCAAGTGAAATATTCTACACATAATTAGTAACTGAATGATTGATTGATATATGCCCTTTGTTGGTTGAACAGCATTTCTTCTATCATTGTACAGAACTGCGTAGTTCAAATAAATGAGCTACTAATTAAATAATTTAGCTTAACCTCCATTATGGCTGTATTTGCAACTTGGATTTGGCAATTTATCAATATCCGTCTTTCGGAGAGGAACTGGCACAGGAGTACAGAGAGAACCAGCAGAAAAACTGTTAAAATAGGTTATAGCCAATTACAGTGAACATTATGTCAACAAACAGGGGTCATCTATAAAATATGTAATTTCCATGGGCCTTATTGGTTTGCTTGAAATGCTTTCAGGATACTTTATATGCAGATAGGAAAGTAATTGTATAGTTTACAGTATAGTTGGAAACTACACTTTTCATGTTTTTCATTACTTTCATTAACCTGTTGTCTTCAGATTAAACATCTCCGCAGAAAAATCAAAACTGCTTTAAAAAACAAAAAACAACTCATACAATTTAAAAAAATACATAAATATGTATCTCTTGAGATGTATCAAAGAGGAAATATTTAATAAATCCCAACATCGACTAACAGCTGTTTCCTTTTTGGGGGGTATTAATAGTTTGTATTAATAAAGCAATTCTTTGTTTAACAGACAAAAGGAATGTTTCCAAAAACATTTCCTTACTAGTTCACAAATTGTTTCTGGCCAACTCAATTTTCTCCCCTAAATCATGTAGATTGGAACTGTAATTTCCAGAAAGATATTAATTACAATCAATCAACCAAGCAACCAATCAACTCTACTGTAGCAAAAAAAATTTTTTTTTAACATTATACACCAGTGAGGTGAGGAATGAATTTATTTATTTATTTCTTTATTTAGCTAGCTAGCTAGCTGGCTGCGCTGGGTCTTAGTTGCAGCATGCGGAATCTTTTTGTTGCCGCGTGTGGGATCTTTTAGTCGCAGCATGCAGGATCTAGTTCCCTGACCAGGGACCGAACCCGGGCCCCCTGCACTGGGAGCTCAGCGTCTTAACCACTGGACCACCAGAAGTCCCTGTAGTAAAATTTAGAATGTCCTATGGAATTCTATATAAGGAAGTTCCACCTGTACCTTTAAGAAAAGGGGCAGCCTCAAATGCCGAAGATTTATTACATAAGCTTTTATGGCTGAAGACTAATGAAGGGCGGGGAGTCAATCTAAAAATCCTTCGAAATTGATAAAAACTAACCAAAAAATACTGAGGTCTCAAGAAAGTAAAAAATCTCAGACTACCTAATTATCTTCCATGATACAATAATAAGTCCTGTGAATGAATCAAGAAAAAGTAATAACTGCGGGTAGGGGAATAAAACCTTTGCTAAGAGGTTTATGATTTGAGTCCTCAGATATCCTAAAATTAAAATCATGTTTGGTTCATGCTACTAACTTATCAGCAGATTAAATAAACCTAGTAATCACCAATAGTTAAAAGTCACACTGAGGAAGGGGTTGATTCTTAGCAAAAGGAGTTTCCCTGGGTTCCCAGGCTAGCCAGCATTTTTGGCTAATTGCGTAGAGTATGTTCATATTTTGTGTGAGATAATGACTACTCACTACTAGGTTATAGCACAAGTGACTCACTACTCAAAATGACAAAATAAATAAATGAGAGCATTAATTAAGCAAGGTGGGGTTTTTTTTGGGTGGGGGGAATACATAAGTATGGAAGAAAAATAATCTGCAGGGAAAAGGAAGAAATGAGTTTGTACAAATGAGAGAGGAAAATGATGTAAGATTCACGGTAGATCAAAGTGATCAAATAATACTAATTTTAAAAGCATTTAAGGGAATTTAAGCATATAAGGCAATATTAAAACAACTGAATACCTAAGCTCCTATGTTTTACTTAGAACTGACCAGAAATATAATTAAAATTGCTTTAAATTCTACAACTTAAAAAAAAAAAGTGAAAAACTTAAAAGTGGTAATATCATCCTCCTAATTAAAAACGGGGGAGGGAATACCCTATATAGTGACTCCGTGTAGCAGGTATTATTTACGTTGGTAGCACAACAACGTTCTGGAGATTTGGAAGGTGCCCGTAACCATGCTAAAATGAACATTCACTTAGAGAAGTCTCTACAACTGATAAAACAAGTGTGGAGGCACTGTTTTTACCTCCATGCTCTCTGGAAAGGTGTTACTTGTGAGGATTTCTTTGTAAAGAAGTTACTACAATATAACTTAACATGACAAATGTGTTCCTGAAAAGTTACTTCAAAATCAAATCTTTTTCTCAAGAACCAAATATATTAGTTAAAGGAACCCTGTGGGTTATAGTAACGAAGATGCCTAAATCTAGGGAAAATAAGGATGACTTTGTAAATCTCTTCCTGACAGTGATGTCGGCTGAATGCCTGGAGCAATGGGCACAGCTAACATTAACTCCGCTCAGTCATTCTAACTTTGAATGCCAGGACCATTCTGCCTTCTTCCTCTGAAGTCCATAAGCATTTTAATTTTCTGAAACAACTGTTGCAAGAAAATGGTCATTATGTTCATCAATCCACACACTCATTACAAGCAAATCCATCTAAATATGCCACTTTTAATTTGTATTTCAAAGGAATGTCTAACTCCATAAAATTTATAGGTATTATTTTATTACCTTTCAGGAAAGAACTGACTATATAAAAACAAAGTATGTATATATTGAAAATAGTTTAAACGCACTCCATTTTAACTGAGAATGAATTAAGACTTCTTTCTAGCCTTAAAAGTTATTTTTAATACAAAAAAAAGAGACTAAAAAGAAACTCCCTTATTTTCTCTAAATACAGCAATTATTTCTTCTATTTTCTATAATGTGGTTACGTTATTTATTACTTCAGAATTTTTAAAAATTGAGGAAAATTTTTCTATGATTCAGTTTCTATAACAGGAATCATTTTTTTGACAAGCATAAATATGATTTAAACAAGGCTTTACTTTTTCTTAGAAGTCAAAACAATGTTCTTAATTGGGACAATTTAGCATTTTTCAAAAGAATGACTGGGATGCTTGGTTTAATCTCATTATTTTTATATGATGTATGGGTTCACATGGGGCTAAGTATTCAGTAATGAGATAGCTAATTTAATAGTATTTCCAAATTCTGCAGACTGTTACATTAAAGATTCAATTTCTCCTTATCCAGTCACTTAAAAAGAAAAACAAAAACAACACTACTTGACCACAGGAGTACTTCATTCTAAACTTAAGGCTCCTGTAGTAGAAAGAAGAATATGAAGACCTGGGCCCTCGTCCCTGCTTCATTACTAATTACTGATGTTATCTTGAATAAGTAATTTAGTCTTTTAGGGTCCCAGGTTTCTCAACTATAAAAGGAGAGATAATTAGCATAAAATTCCACCTTTCGTCCTCTAGAATTCTGTAGCTTTACTTAGCATTAAAACTATAACGTACGGATCTTACTGTCTAAACATTTGAAAAGTGCGACAACTGTTTTAAAGTTCTTTTTAACCTGCATTTAATGACAAAGATTTTATGACTCAAATAACTGTGCTAAAGACAGAGATAAATGAGATAACTGATCAATTTCAAAGAGCTACTTTAATTTTAGAACAATTTACTAAGAAGTTTTACATAATGAAATATGACTCAAAAATTCAACTTATTAACTTTTTAGAAACAGAAATAAAGGTGATTCTCAAATATTTGGACTGAATGATTCTATGTCAAAATCAGGTAACATTTCTAGCCTGAAAATAAAGACCTTTACCACAAAGAAAAGGACACTTTTTTTTCCCCCTCAGCTAATTTAATACACAGCAGCCTTAAAATGATTGAGTTTATGATAAACTTGTACAAATCACTTATACAGTCACTATCAACTACTGCAGTCAAATACTTAAGTAATGGAAAACAAAAACATACCAGTACTAAAGAGTCGAATCATACATTCATGAAGCCAGGGATGACTAGAATCAATAGCAAATGCCCTCTTTACTGATTGTAGCATCAAAAGAAACTTTTCTATAAAAAGAAAAAGATATATTTTGATCATTTGATAAAAAGAGATGTCCTCCTTTGGAGGACTAATTTCTTACAAATAGAAAAACTCATTTAGAGTCAATCACATCTGAACTGAAACATATGACTAAAGCAAATGATTTCCTCAGATTAGCAACATTAGCTAATATTTTCCACACAACATTCTTTAAGAAAAAAAGGTTTTATTAAGTATAAAAAATTTAGATAGCATTCAACATTACTTGAACTAATGCCATATAAACAAGAAAATTTTGAAGCCATTTCATTCCCTAACCTCTTTTTTGTAGTCAAATAAACGAATTTTTCCCATTACTTAGAAAACTTCATTGTTTACGCTTGAAACTAATATTGTTTATGCCTTTCTTGTGTTTTGTGACACATGAAATGGTTTCCCTTCTACCTGACTGTTCCTCCCCTGTCAATCCCTGGCTTCTCTTCCCCCTCAAAAGGTATAGTATTCAACAACGTTATGTCCTTAGTCATTTTCTAATCTTTCTCAATGCTATCTCCTCCCACCCCATCCCCCATGTTCTCCAAGCTTCAGTAGTGTTTCCACCTGATGAATGGAAAATTGCACCCGATACTCACCACACTTCCAAGTCTCATCCATAAACACCTCTGTGTTAAGACTTCCCTAGTTTGGTATCATTCTCCAAATATCAAAATTCAAACCCCTGAATTCTGACAATTCCTTTTCCCTTACCCCCTACACTCAGAAAGCTAAAAATACTGCTATGTCCTTTGTCATCACCCATTTCACACTGTTGCAACGCTGGAGAGTGATTCAGAGGTTAGTACACAGCAAAGAAGCCAACTGAATGGAATTTAGATTGCCTTTCACCAATTAAAGCAGAACAGCTTTTGTATTTTACACTTTGGGGTTCCATGCAAGAATTTGTTTAAAAGACAGTTGTGTTGGGCTTCCCTGGTGGCGCAGTGGTAGAGAGTCCGCCTGCCGATGCAGGAGACACGGGTTCGTGCCTCGGTCTGGGAAGATCCCACATGCCGCGGAGCGGCTAGGCCCGTGAGCCATGGCCGCTGAGCCTGCGCTCCGCAACGGGAGAGGCCACAACAGTGAGAGGCCCACGTACCGCAAAAAAAAAAAAAAAAAAAAAAAGTTGTGTTAACTGTTAAAAGTTTTTAAATTACTTGACTATTTATTAAACTAATTTTCCAGATTATAACAAAATCATTGTGGAAAATAGAAAATATAAAAAAATATTTTAATCACTCAAATTCCATCAAGAGACAATCTCTTATCTTTTGATCTATTTTCTTCCCGGCTACTTTTCTATTTTACATACTCATATAAATATCTTAATAAAGATTAAAATCAAACTATAGCTAGTTCTGAATCTTATTTTGAAACAACGTTATATAGCACCTTTTCCTGGCATTTGATAAACATGATTTTTAAAATTTATTTTATTTATTTTAAAATATTTATTTATTTTGGCTGCACTGGGTCTTAGTTACAACACACCGGACCTTCATTGCAGCATGCGGACTTCTTAGTTGTGGCATGCATGTGGGATCTAGTTCCCTGACCAGGGATGGAACCCAGGCCCCCTGCACTGGGAGCATGGAGCCTTACCCACTAGACCACCAGGGAAGTCCCAGCATGGGTACTCTATAGAGGTACCATTTTATTCTATCTTGTTTAGCAGGACAGTTACACTGTTTGGAGCAGTAACTTTTTATCAGATGTTACTAACCAGTTTCTCTTTCCTTCAATATGTGTCACCTCAGTGATAAACTTTTTTTCAATGAACCACTTGGATTACATTAATTCAATACTGTAAAATCTTCTTAGTATCTACTACGTATAGCCTATAAGAATTCTAAATCTGGTAACCAAGATCCTCCATTTCTCCTTTATGTAGCTCAGGCAATATAGATAACCTCAACATTACTTACACACACTTGTGTTTTCTTCATGGATACTCTTCCCTTCTGTGCATCTTTTCTTTTAGAAGTATGGTACATTCTTCAAGATACACCTCAAACATCACATCTTCTATTTATAACAATGGCTAATAGCTGACATTTATTTAATGCTTACTGTGTATCAAACACTATTCTAAGATCTATGTGTATTATGTATTTACTAAATTTTATCCACGTATGAACATGATAATGCCTATATTTCACCTTAATCCTGGTTATATATTATACATCTATTTTTCATGCTAATGTCCTAGAAGATATAATCACATCATCATACTTCTCCACAGCATGTTGTAAACAGGAGGCATTTCTGTGAGGAGGTCGCACTGGCATTTGCCAAAACACCCTACAGTGGTGAGGCTACCAGAGCTGGGTGACTGTGGCTAAGAAATTCCGTGATCGACCTTACCAGGGCCGCTGTACCCTAATTGCCTACCTTTCCTAAAGTAAATCTCAAAGGCAAAAAGATGAGTTTCTATCTTGTTCTTCACCAAGTTCTTCAACGGAGTTAAAAATTTAATAGCTTCTTCCAATGGAGTTTCAACCTAACAAAAATAAAAGATATTATACAAATGGAAGCAAGATTCTGGGGGGATGTGAATTTACTCTTTCTATCAAAAACACTTTTTTGCTAAAAATCACTTACCAGTCACCCAGAAATACAGTGTCATATTTCACCCACCCATAATCTAAAGGAAGCGGATTTTGAACTCCTCACTGGTTTTTAACTGTTGAGATTATACATCATCTCTGGATAGAAACTATCCAACAAGTAAAGAAGAAGATTAAATAGAACCAAAACCAGGAAAAGAAAGACAGTATGAGAAACAGGTAAGATAGCCAAGGGAGAAAAAAAAGACAGAGAAGGGAAGTGAAATAGGATGAAAAGGGCTTAAAAACTGTAGAGAACATTGAAGAATGAGTGAATGCTGAGTATAATCAAGCTATCAAAAAATAGTACAGTATCCACTCTGTTGCTTTGTTCCACTATAAATTCTATAGAAATCCACATTTATTCAAATGCCATACTATTGGTGAGATGTCATTGGAAAAGATTTATATTTCTAGAACTCTGTCTCTACCACCCTTCATTAATTATATAAATGTACTAATTACATATCTGTGATATTACCGGGCAAGTATAATGCTTACTAGATAATTGTGCTACTCTACTCCTAGACTGAGTACGGAGACAAGACTATTCTCTGTAGACTGGGGTGGAGGTAGGTAACAACACTGTATTTATCAGAAGGGCACTGAACATCTGGGTCCTATATTCACCTTCTCTCATCACAGAGGCAATAACAATTTACCCTCAATGGAATTCGGATATGCCATATCTGTCCAACATGCTTCTGCCAGTACAGTAAATTGTGATTTCACCAATACATTTTCTGGCCAAGGAAATTATTTAATAGCATTCAAAACAAAACAAAACAAACAAACAAAACCAAGTCAAGCCATAAACGGTGTCTATAGGATTTACCTTGTACTAGTATGTAAAGCACTAGCCGTTATTCTTAAGGATATATGCCAGAAATCAATATATGACAGCATCACTCTAATAGTTGTAGATATCAAGAGACAGAGGAGAAAACAAGGGCCCTCATAAGTATGCCTTTCTCACATTTGTAAATATTTGGCTTCCTATTCCCATGACTCTATGCTCTACTGAGTTAGAATCTGTGGTATACAGGGGAGAAATAGTTACCAGGGAAAGGTAGAGAGCTGGAAACTGAAACTGCCACCCAGGTACATCAAGCTTTTCATTCCTCAAGAGGTACAGATGGAAATGAGGGTCACTGTATTGACCACGATAATTTACTCCAGGGAGATATAGCTGTTATTATTATAAAATAGAAACAAAAAAGGATATTGGGAAGTGGAATCAAGCATTTGACAAGCATTACACTGACTGAAACCAAGTGTCTGATTTGGAAAGGAAAAAGAGAGGAATGAATTCTGTCTGCAGTTCTCAGAAATGAAAACATACGCCCCCAAAGGAGATGTGGGTCTCTTGTCCCCACATGCTCCTGTGTGCCTCGCACAGGGAAGATTTTGTCAAGCTAAATCTAAACAATAAATATAGGTGCATAACCAAAATAAAGCTAACTGCATTCCTACATTTACATATATACAGTGCAGTAGAGGGTGGTATAAACAAAAGCATATAAAATAGGGATGATGCTCTATAATCAGTGCTTTAAGATTAAAAAAAAAAAGTCAGGGCTTCCCTGGTGGCGCAGTGGTTGAGAGTCCGCCTGCCGATGCAGGGGACAAGGGTTTGTGCCCCGGTCCAGGAAGATCCCACATGCCGCGGAGCGGCTGGGCCCGTGAGCCATGGCCGCTGAGCCTGCGCGTCCGGAGCCTGTGCTCCGCAACGGGAGAGGCTACAGCAGTGAGAGGCCCGCGTACCGCAAAAAAAAAAAAAAAAAAAAAGTCAAAACCACCCTTGAAAATCCCTGAAGTTGTTGAGACAGACACATAGATATAGATATATAATATCACTAGTTTGCATTGTATGTATGAAAACCACACATTTAAGTACCAAAATCGCAATCACTGTAGCAAGATAGTCACACTCTGAGAAGCACAAGAACTGAGACGGCAGTCATACCTCCCCAACCTCAAACTCAGGTGGGGTCCTATGTCCACTGAGAGAAGTATTGGATGGAATTGCCAGCATCATGCATACTCTTTTCTGTCTCTGTCTCGAAAAAAAGTTACATCCCGTCAAGATTTGAATTTACCTGAGTTAAATAGAAAGGGACTGCACTGTGTTGATGGGCCATTTAAGACATTTGCAAGGGCATTTTTTTTAACGTGAAATTTTAAAATTTATAAACTGGCCTGAACTCTAATCCGAGTGTTAAAATATGTTGTATAGGAGTGTATCTCCCTATACTCGCAGCACAGCGACACAAAGTCTAACACCGTATGCTAGCTTAAAACTGAAGTTTAAAAATAAACACTATACAGACAGAGTGCTAAAGACTTATTACCCTTATAAGGAACGTGTGTGTGCACAGAAGGAAAAAAAATCCAGTTGAGATGAATGCCGGCCAAAGGCACGGAGGAGCATAGGATGCATAGTACAGGAGAGAACTCATGAATACCAACTACCACCTACTGCTCATCATACCCCGGCTAAACAAGCAATACAGATTCCACCAAGCTTTCAGATGTATACTCAGTTAATTCAATATTAAACTCATTAACTAAACCTCTTCCTATTTTCCTTCTCTCCTTCTTCACTGGAATAACTGCAATTTAACAATGCTTTTATTTTATTTAAATTATCCTGAACTGGTGAACTGGATTTATCATTTACTACCTGGAAGAATGATGAAATATAACCCCCCTTCCCAAAAAAGGCAACTACAGATTAGAGACCCAGAATTGGCAGGCAGTTTTTTAAATAGCCTACAGCGTCCCTCCCGATTATGAGGGCTTGGTGTAATCTGGCCTTGCCACCGCACTGCAATATGGGTGACTGTGGATGCTATCAGACGGGGGCATCTTGGAGGCAGCCATCCTTGGAAGAGAAAGGTGTTATGCGCCTAACAGGTAAGAACGGCATATACTGAAGAGCAGTCCATGAAGGTGGGTGCCTTCCACTAGGCTCCTTTCAAATAAAGCAGTCAGAAGCACTTTATGTAGGCATTATTTTGTTGTGAGACTACAACCGTCTAGCTACAAATGTTTAGACTACAACTTGACATCTGGCCCCAAAGCAGCCATTATAGGTGAAACACAAAGAAAATGGAAGAGTGTATAAGGAGGTCTGGTACAAGAATCCTGCCCTGTGGGTACTCCTCATTAGACACTTACTAAATCCAAACAGATCCCCTCTTTAAGAGCCATGATGCGAGACATAAAGAGTTACAAGAAAAAAGTCATTAAATAAAGTTGTGGGACACAGAGAAAGCAAGTGGAAAGAATGACAGTGGCAGGCAGTCAGTGATGGTGGTAAAAGTGGTAGCAAGAAAAAATGCTGAGGCATAAAGATGAAAAGCCCCTAAAGTTGGTATTATCCCCGAGTAACTCTGTAGTTTTCCATGGGGCCTAAAAGGTCAATTTTCGGTGCTCTTCACGTCCCTGTATATTCTTCCAGTAAGCTCCCAACAACAATAATAAAAAGGCAGTATCTTTGTTCTTAGAAAGCACACAATTATTTGTACATACAGCTTTGTGAAATCCAAGCTACATTTATCTATGGTTCTTAAACAGTAATATTGCCATGAGATATTACTGTCCATCTGCTCTGATATAATTCTAAAAATATTTTCCAACTCTATTCATTAGGTATTATAATTTTCCTTAGTTATAAAGCAATCAATGACTTTGAATTTTTAGTTACTAGTAAGGCTAAACTGAACTCTAGGGCAATATGCTTATGTTATTGCTTTAACGTAGTAAATCATGCAATTATCTGCACGTGGAGTAGGAGGGTGTCGAGGGCCAGAAGAAAAGTGCGTATGTACGTTACTGATGAAAATGATTCACAGGACAACGAATGCCTTGGTTTCAGCTTAATAGTTTAAAAATGGCAGATAAGATTTTGGCTTGGGGAAAATATTTGAGGACTTTTAAGATATTAGGTACAAATAGTAAATACAATAAAGAAATAGTGTAAACTGACAACATGAGTGAGAGAGAGACATACAGAATTCACTTTTTAAAAAGCTCAATTTAGGCTAGATATAAAAAGTTCAATGTTACCACTTACAACAGACACTACATTCTTTACACATACATTTTTTCTAGTCCTAACATTTCTGCCTAGTAGGGATTTTTCCGAGTCCCATTTTATATTTGAGAAAACCATCAGAGAGGTTAGACAAAATGTCCAAGATACACAAAGAAGTGTAAGAGCTAATATGTGGTCCCAGATCAGAATGACTCAAAAGCCAAAACTCTCCAATATACCATATACTGGATTACTCTGGATCAGAATCATTACTTCAAGTTCTAAATGTGAGATACAATCAGAACAAAAGAGAGAGAGAAGAAAAGGAAGGAAGGAAGGAAGGAAGGAAGGAAGGAAGGAAGGAAGGAAGGAAGGAAGGAAGGAAGGAAGGAAGGAAGGAAAGAAGGAAGGAAGGAAGGAAGGAAGAAAAGAAAGGAAGGAAGGAAGGAAGGAAGGGAAAGCAAGCTAAAAATTAAAGTGATTTTTTTACTCTAAAATCTATAATCAAATTGGCTGAATAAGACCACATAAAATGACAATAGGTGGTCATGAAATTCACTCAATTGTGCCAAACACTATTCTTAAGTACCTTGGCCAGTTTCTCGGGAATAAGTTCTTCTTTTGGACCTCCAATTTCCTCATCATCATCGTCCTTCTTCTTTTTCTGATTTCTCTGCTGCTTTTCTTTTTCTGCATTTTTTTTCTCTTCCTCTATCTGGGCTTTCTTTTGAGCTCTTCTTTGCTTATTACGTAGCTTCTTTAGCTCTTTGTCAGACATGTTTGCTGTAAGCAGCAAGTGTTAATAAAATTATCAACGTGTTAATCAGATTAGAAATGATGAATTACTATGTAATATTCCCATATAAACTCCCACTAAAAATCTTTCATGTTACACATGTTCATATGCCTATGTGTACCTTTTAATAGTGCCACATTTGCTAAAGAACACTAACCTCCTCAAAAAACTTGCGAGACCCACCCTATCGTGGCAACCATAGCAAAACTCAAAAGCACGTGAGCTCCTCTAGCGACAGTAAACCACTTGCAATTCTAGGAATGTGACAAGCTGGTTCATAACTCTGTGGCACGGTCCCATGCCTTCTTAGTTATGCCGTCTCTAATCCTGTCAAACAGTGCTGCCACTGTGCCTCACATATTCTGCTTGTCATAATACTTTGTTTATACATCTATTTCTCTTTTAGACCGTCAGTTCCTTGGTGGAAGAGACCTTGTTTTACTCATAATCTTTGTATTGACAGGGCCTAGCAGCATACCAAAACAGAGAAAACACTCAAATATTTGTTGAAGGAATAATGAATAACTACACAGTAAATTTAAAATTTGACATTAAAAATTAACAATATCCCTTGAGGTACAACTATAGAATGTTTCAAAGAAAGACTGGAAATCACTGATAAACATGCCATAATAAAGTGGAAAATCTGTACTGTTTAGACTTAAAGCAATAAATCTGAAAGCTACGTGTACAATCAGTATTTATTTGGAAAATACTTGTTAATAATGAGAAATGAAAAAATTCATTCTAAAATACGCCACCACCGTGGTGATTTTTAAATATGCCCCAAAATTCTTCCCTTAAAAAAGTGGAGTCTATTTCCCTTTCCCTTAAATGTGGGCTATACTTAGTGACTCACTTCTCACTAATAGAATGTACTAGAAATGAAAGTGTATGACATCCAAGATTAGGACATAAAAGCACTGTGGATTCCTCCTTGCTTTCCCTTGGATCACTCAGAGGAAGCCAGCTGTCACGTTGTGAAGAAACCCAAACCACCTTATGTAAAGACCCGTGTGGCCAAGAACAGTCCTCTGGCCATGCCATCTTGGAAGCAGATTCTCCAATCCTTCAGGTGCCTTGGCTGACATCTCGACTTCAACCTCCTGAGAGACCATAAGTCTTTCCAATCATACAGCTAAGTGACTTTTGAATTCCTGGCCCCCAGTACCTCTGGGAAATAAATGTTTGTTGTTTAAATCTGCTAAGCAATTTGTTATGTAGCGATAGACAACCAACATATTTTGGTCCCTGGAAGTGCGATGCTGCTGCAATAAAACCCTAAAATGTGGGGAGTGGCTCTGGGACCAGAGAGTGGCCAAAGGTGAGAAGACTTGGAAAAGAGAATTAATGTAAGCTTAAGAGCCTTAGACTATTAATAGATATCTAGATTTCGAAGAGGATGCAAGCGAGGGCTAAAGTGAAGTGAGGAACACTTATAATCACATAGAGGCAGACGGCTTAGCAACACTTATAAAATGCATCAAGTGAACCGGATGATCCCGTTAGGTGGATTTCTAGGCCCCAAAACATGGGGGGGTGGGGGGGAGAAGAGGTTTGAAGATGGTACCTGATTCTTCTTGCTGCTTCTAGCAAAAATGCAAGAGAAAGAAACTAAAGGAAGGAGCAGGGACTTGAGGTTTTTGAAAATTCTCAACCTCTCCAGAAATGACTGCTGAGCAAAGATCAAACACAGGGCACTGCCAGGAAAACAGGTCAAAAGGGAGAGCAGAGAATTTGGCTTTAAAATCTTTTGTTAAGATTCAGAATTCAGAAAAATGGTGTCTCAGTTACTAGTCAAACAAAGGTTCTCTTAAAAATTTTAAGGGTGTGATCCACAGATCCTCTCAATCACACAGCAGACCTTCTAAGAAACTTAGAAGTTTTGTCCTCTCAGCAAGATCTCAAAGTAGACAAAGATACTTGTGCATGTGGATTTCAATGAGATTCACACAAGATTCATGAAGTTTAAAAGAGAATTATAACGGTAGAAACACGGAAACTTGGACTGAAAGGAACATAGCATAAAATGAAAAGAGGTCTTCAGACACCCCACCCCCAAATTTTGGAAGCGGATTAAGAAACTACTTAGCTGCAGACAAATGCTAACTTTCAAGAAAAAAGAAGGATTCAGAAGGTAGAACCAGGAACCCAGAGGGCAGAGCCAAGATCCATAAAGAATTATTCCTAGGTCTCGAGTCCTCATCAAAGAACTGCTAACCTGGACCCAACTGGACTTGAGAATTGACATGAACCAGTAACTCCAATGTGCCTCCCGTTCCCCCCTCACCACCCCTTTGTGTCTACAGTGGGCGCCTAGCCTCTCTCTCACCACTTTATACTGGTTCACAGGATTTCTTATCAAGAACTCTTAATTCACAGGATTTCATATCAAGAACTCTACTTGAAGAGCTACACTAAAGAACCATATTCAAAAAACCTCATCAACATCTGCACCTCATTCACAAGATAACGATCTGGACTTTGAGCTAATGCTGTAATGGGATGAGACTTACAGAGGCCTTGAGAGGGGCAAGTATATTTTGCATTAAGAATGTAAGTAATTTGTGTCCAGAATGCAGAACGTGGCAGTTAAAAATATGTCCACAAATTCTTTGATTTCTCCTTCCCACTCAAGTATAGGTTGTACCTGGTGACCCACTCAACAAATTAAAATGTAAAGGAAGTGGCAGGGTGTTATGTCAAGAGAAGAGAACATTAAAGGTGTTATGGCTTCCTCCTTGCTCTCTAGCGTGGCCAGCTACCATGTCTTGAGGAACTCAAGACACCCTCTGGAGAGACTAAGGAATTAAGGCCTCCTGCCAAGAGCCATGCGAGTAAGCCATCTGGGAAATGGATCCTCCAGCCCCAGCCAAACCTTCAGATGACTACAGCTCTAGCCAATATCTTAACTACAACTTCCTAAGAGACCCTGAGCCTGAACCACCTAGATGCTTCTGAATTCCTGACCTATGGAAATGGTTGGTTCAAGATGGTAAATTTGGGGGTAATTTATTATGCAGCAATAGATAAAAACAAATTTATACCTGTTTCTCTTTTTCCTGGTAAAGAATTCCTTACTACTAGAAAAGAAAATTTCAAACAAGAACTAAACATTACATCCTAGAAACACAAGACTGCGTGAGTGGCCACATAAATTCTGGCCTTTTAATGATTTGTGAAATAATTGCTACCACTTGCATCCTTACTGCAAGACTAGACACAATACACACATTATTTTATTTAACAATCTCAACAACCTCATAATATTATTTTATGTATCAGAAAACTGAGCTTTCAGAAGAAAAATAATGACTCAGAGTGATAGTAAAAGACAGAGCAAGGATGTAAATCCACTTCACTTTGCCCCCAGTCTAAACTCTCTCTTTCCACTATGCTACAACAGGGGTCAGCAAACTTTTTCTTCAACAGGCGAGATACTAAATACTTTTCGCTTTGCAAGCCACAGGTCTCTGTTGCAACTAAACTCAGCTGTCATAGCACAAAAAGAGCAACAGATAGTATGTAAATGAATGGGCTTGGCTAGGTCCCAATAAAACTTCATGTACCAAAACAAACCGCAGTATGGATTTGGCCCACAGGCTAGTTCGTGACCCTATTCTGTAATGCCTCTCACTGCCTTAAGAGGACTCGTCAGTTCACAATAATTGCCACACCACGATAGAGAAAGGAATCTACACAGGAAATTAATATAGACATTAAGAGTCCAAATCCTGTTTCACTTAATTTAGTGCTAATTATCTGGATAGGCACTATCTCAAGTTTACATAAATTAGCTAGTACTTGTGTGAACTTAATAGAGACTCAAAATTTTAGCTTAGGAGGAGCCAAAGGAAAATTCTACTACGCTAGAATATTGCATTATCTTTTTTAAAAAAATTTGTGTTTGTGTATATGTGCACATATGCACGTATATGTGTATACACGGAAAATACCATCTGAATCTAGACTCTCTACCCAGCCAAACTAACATACACATAAGAATGCAAAATAAAAGAAATCTGGCCATATGAAGACTCTTAAGTTTACTGAAGGGGTAAAAACATGAGAAGCAAAAGATAACTTCTCAAGCAAATAAAGGGTACCTACCAGATCTTTGCTATAAATGTCAAGCTTTTTGGTGAACCATTAGAAAGCACTGTGTCTAAGGAAAAAAATGGCAGCAAGCAAACTATTGTCCCTATTAATCAGCACTATTTCAGCAACACTAACCAATGCAATAAGGCATGGGGGAAAAAAAGAGGTATGAATACTTAAACTGATTACAGATTAATATAACGGCCTACGTAGAAAAATTTTTTAAATCAACTGAAAAATCTACTAAACCTAGTATCAACGTTCAATAAGGATAGCAACATACAAAAACTATAACAATATTCATTTGGAATACTGTAATGGGAAAGGGGGACATGTAAGGATAATGCTAAGAGTAAATTTGCTAAAGTTATAACACAACAATTACACTAAAATATAAATAGGAGATACATGCATTCTAGTATGCGAAGACTTGATGTTGTTTAAGATCTCCTGATCCCCAAACAGTAACCTATATGTTAAATGCAATTCAAATTAAAGCTCCAAAAGAAACTTTCTGGAAGATCAATTAACTCTACAGTTCTTACATAAGCAAAAATTAACATGTAAAACCAAGAAAAATCGAAAGACATAGTGTTAGATTAAGAAGAGAAAAATGGATAAGAAGAGAAACCCGTGTACTGATGTCAATACAACATAGTTTTACTGTGTCTTCACACTAAGTTTTAATATATGTGAGAACAAGACACCATGCCCACAACCCACCAAAGTATTTTTTCAGAGCTTACTTCAGGATAAAAGTGGCATTTTAAAAGAGTGGGGAATATGGACAACCTATTCAGTAAGCACCATTTAGGAGTCAGCAGTCTTTTATGTGGGGATAAAAAAAGCTACCCTGCACCTCACATCACATATAAAAATTATCTCCAGATGATTAAACAGACAAATGTAGAAATAACAAAGCTAATAATATAAGAAAACATAGAAGATATTTATAAATATATTTTACATTTTGAAGGAGAAAAGCCTTTCTAAGCAAGACCCAGAAACCATAAAAGACTAAACAACTTTGATTTCAGAAAAATTAAAGCTTTTACATAAAGAAAGACACCCACTGTAAACAAACGTAAGACCTAAGTGACAGGAAGAAAATATTTGCAACACATAAATAAGGATTACAGTCCTGAGAATGTACAGAACTCCTACGAACCAAGAAGTTTCAAAATAAAATGGGCAAAAGATATGAACAGGCAATTCACATAAGAAGCCTAAAGGCCACATGAAAACGTATGCAGGGGTTCCACTCTTAAAAATCTAGGAATTATAAATTAGATTTTCTTCCCAAAGTAACAAAAATGTAAAGGATGGACAATTTTCAGTGTTAGCAATAAAATAAAATATCAGTCCACTGTTGGTGGCAATAAAAACGTTTCATGGAAGGCAGCTTTATGCATTTCTCATACTCTTTGACCTAGCAATTTCCACCCCTAACAATCCATAATAAAATACGTGCATAATGATGACCTACAGGACATTTACTGTAACACTGTAAGGGGCTGGGGGGGACCCACGTGGATTCCCACAGAGCCATTAAAATGACTGACGATGATATTAGCTGTGCCCAGACATGGAACTATACTATAAAATGAAGGGGAAAAAGTATAAATTTCAAAACACTATGAATCATATCATCCCATTTATGGGCTATAAAAATAAAATGAACAAACAACCACAAGAACTACCCTGAAAGGTGTGTGTAGAGCATGTGTGCACATCAAGCTCTGAAAATGGTAATTGTGCACAAAGGAAATTGAACGTTTCATAGGGGTAGCCCTCTGAAAGAAGACAGCCTGTGGGTAGGAGAAAAGGGAAAGGGGATTTTCACATTTGCTAGTTATTTTTCTAAGTTGTTTCAACTTTGTATGTTGAGTTAATTGTACATTATTTGCATAATTTGAAGAACAGGTGGAAGGCAGGAAGAGTGAACAGGAAGGTAAACAGGGACTTCCCTGGTGGCGCAGTGGTTAAGAATCCGCCTGCCAACGCAGGGGACACGGGTTCGAGCGCTGGTCCAGTAAGATCCCACGTGCCACGGAGCAACTAAGCCCAAGAGCCACAACTACTGAGCCTGCGCTCTGGAGCCTGCAAGCCACAACAACTATTGAGCCCGCGTGCCACAACTACTGAAGCTCACGTGCCTAGCGCCCGTGCTCCACAACAAGAGAAGCCACCACAATGAGAAGCCCGCGCACCGCAAGGAAGAGTAGCCCCCACTCACCGCAACTAGAGAAAGCCAGCGCGCAGCAACCAAGACCCAACGCAGCCATAAATAAATAAATAAGTTTATTTATTTTAAAAAAGGAAGGTAAACAAAAGAAGCCAGAGGATCACTGCTCTCAGCTTCAATGATAAATTGTCCTGTAGATTCTCACTGGTATCTTCTTGCCAGTTGAAGAAGCAACGACAGATAGAGATTCAAGTGAAATCTGTACAAGGGTTTCTATATGTGACCTCAGAAAGTTCTAAATTGTTCTTAGGCAACAGGAAATATAATTTAATAACAAATTAACAGAAAGATCCAAAGGACTTTAGAAGGAGGAAGTATAGAAAGTAACCAACCATAACATCAGGAGAGGCATAAACTCAGGACTGAAGAAAAAAAATCTGACAGTTTTTATGTCCCAACTCCTGTAACATTTTTGCCATGAAAATGTCACAAAATATTTGGATGAACAATTAATTTTTATCTTTCTACATTCCTATGTCACTTTTATGCTGAGATCCTTTCCCAAATAATTAAGGAAGATTTCTCCCTACACATCCTGACATCTTGCTATAAAAATGGCATGTTAAAACTGGTCAAATGGTAAATCATTGAGCAATTTTACTGGCTTAATTCTAAGCTGGGTTTTAGTGTTCAAGCAATATTTACCTTTTAGTAGGTTAATTATAAATTATTACTAAAAGGAGAAATAACTAGATATACTGACGGCCAACACTAATGTGGAGTTCCAACACTAATATAAAAATAGTATTGTACTTTACAATTTATAGTATTGGGTAAACCAGATATTAAATGTAAAGTTCATGAAATTCAACTCCTTAAAAGCTAGTGATCAGTTACAAATTAAATTCCTGCTTAACTTTTTTTTTTTTTTTTGGCAGTACGCAGGCCTCTCACTGTTGTGGCCTCTACCGTTGTGGAGCACAGGCTCCGGAGGCGCAGGCTCAGCGGCCATGGCTCACGGGCCCAGCCGCCCCGCGGCATGTGGGATCCTCCCAGACCGGGGCACGAACCCGTGTCACCTGCATCGGCAGGCGGACTCTCAACCACTGTGCCACCAGGGAAGCCCGCTTGCTTAACTTTTGAAAGACTAACGTAAACGGTATTTTTCTTTTGTTGCTTAGAAAAATTCACAAAATGGTCATCACCATTTTCTAAAGCATGTATAACACTGTCCCACAAGGTGCTTAATAAAAAGCTCAGGAAAGGGACTTCCCTGGTGGCTTAGTGGTTAAGAATCTGCCTGCCAATGCAGGGGACACGGGTTCGAGCTCTGGTCCAGGAAGATCCCACATGCCGTGGAGCAACTAAGATCCCACATGTGCTCCACAACTACTGAGCCTGCGCTCTAGAGCTCGTGAGCCACAACTATGAAGCCCACGAGCCTAGAGCCTGTGCTCTGCAACAAGAGAAGCCACTGCAATGAGAAGCCCGCGCACCTCAACGAAGAGTAGCCCTCGCTCGCCGCAACTAGAGAAAGCCTGTGTGCAGCAACAAAGACCCAACACAGCAAAAAAAAAAAAAAAAGCTCAGGAAAAATCTACATTACACAAAAACATAAGTACACACATACACACCACAGAAACAATAAGAACTCTTTGATTATTATACCTGTGTCAGCTTCATGTTCTTTATTCTCATCTGTAAGGGGGTTGTCATGAAGCTTCAAATAGATCTCTATAGCAATTCTTGCTGCCTTGAAGTAAAATGGATGCTGTCGAAGTACATCTTCTAGTTTTAATAAGTCCACATATGATCTAAGGGTAATCTTCCTCATACAGTATGTATGAAAGTCAAACTGGTCATCAGTGATTTCTATAAAATGCTAACAAAATTATCTTTTTTATTACAGTGAAGTTAGCAATAGCAAAGAAACTACAAAAATGAAAGCCTTGGAATTACTTGTTTCTCAGGCATGAAAAAAAATCAGTAAAATTTAAAAATATTAAAAATGACAATTCAATTTAAATACTTTGCATATCAAATAAGCAAATATAATTGGCCATCACCTAGCATAGTATAATGGCGTACTTTAGGCACTGAATTACTTGTTGAATGAAAGGAAACACAATGCTTTAAAATACATATATTTATTCCTTCCTTAATCATACTTAAATAAAGCTATCAGGACAAATCCAACAGAATTTATTAGCATACATAATAGTGCAGTACAGTAGATTTACATGTTAAACATTCAGTCTTTAGAACAATTTGCAAAGGATTTTAATACTGCAGTATTTGGTAATTTTTCTGAGAATACAAATCTGAATCCTATGCAATGAAATGCTGGTACGTCGGTGAGAAATCAATCAGTGAGTAAGTCAAGCAACCGGAAGCTAACACATTTCAACTAAGCTCTGGGGTTCTCGACTCAATAACAGAACAAGCATGAAATTATATAAATTATTTTTATATATGAAAATCATAAAAAATGAAAGCCAAATACTAGTGATAGAAATGACTCAGAAGTGAAAAGGACTAAGAAAAGAATAAATTTATCAGAACGTGAGGAATTACATAGGTTACAGAAGTACTGTGAAAAGGCTTCAAAGCTTATAAATAATATGTATCAGGGCATAAGGCACCACCAATCAACCCCACAACAAACACGTTTCTGGGATAGCTTGATGAGCTTTGTATGTATTAATGTAGCAGAAACATTCAGAAATCAATGAAAACGCAGCCAAGATACAAACTTTCCCTTAAGTTTCTTACATAAATTCTGGCAGGAAGAGTAGACAATGGGGAAGTTTGCTTAATATAGTCTATATTATTTCCATTATAAAACTTGAAAAATATGAACACTGGTTTTTAGAAATCACTTACTATACATTATAAGGTGAGAGAAGAGAAAAAAACTATAGGATTTCCTCAAAACTTTCAATGTGTAACAAAATGAAATGAGAAACTTTTATGTATGTGGTACTTACTCTCTCAATCTCATGACATTTCTTAAGTGCTTCACCAAATTTATTCATTGCCTTATAAGCTTGGGCACATTCTGTCTGGAACCACATGCATTGCATTTCATTTAAATTCTCAACCGCTGATGTTCCTTCCTATATGAAAAGCACACACACTCAAAGACAATTTCTTATCAAATACATTATTCCACCACAGGATTTAAAAAGGAAAGATGGTCAATTGATTTGAATTCTTTCAAAATAATTTTCTAATTTTTTAAACCATTCTCAGGGTAAGAGGGAATAGTTAATATGTGAAAGAAATTAGAATTGTATTTCTAACCACTAAAAAAATATACACATACACCCTTGTAAATGATTAATCAAAAGGTCTACATAATTGGGGATGGAAAGTAACATAAGAAACAGAACAGTAACACACGGCAGATGTTCAATTAGTATTAGTTCCCTTCGCCCTTAAAAATTTCAACTGAACATACATCAATATAAATCAGAGTTTAAAAACCCACTGTACAACCATATTTAAAAAATGATGTTTTATACTAATATTGATTTCAGTTTTTTCTGATAAGGCAATTCAATTAAAATCCTGTGTTGATATTAAAAATATCAGACGTAAATTTTGAAAAATAAACAAGGTATACAAGTATGAACTATTTATTCACAAGCAAGAAAACTAGCTGTACAAACCCTTGTAAACTTCGAGCACATTTCTTCAGCCTCTTTTATCAGATTGGCTTTTAGCATGTATTTTGCACACTTGGAGTTGATAAATCTGTCTGCTGTGTCCAAGGCCTGGGCCTCATCCATCCACCTCGCAGCTTCTTTAATATTCCCAGCATGCTAATAATAACAGGGTACAAAAGCAAAATAAACCAGTCAGAGTATGCTAATTTCACTATGCAAGTAATTAGTTTCCTGTTCATAAATAACTAAAACACAAATGGAAGAAACAGTAATCTTCTGTCTCTTACAACCCTAATCAACGTAGATGCATACATTCTACAGAAATATAAGTTCTGATACCTTTCTGGCGATGCAGAATATAAGCTCTCTGATAGTAAAGATTTGTTTTAAAAATTTTGTCTACTGTTATAACCTCATTGACTACACACTACAACAGTGCCTGGCACATAGTGAATACTCAAAAATAATCACTGAATCAAAGAATAGATAATAATCAAAATCTTTAAGCCAGAACAACAAAGTTTACTGTAAAGGTCATAAAAGGCAAACGGATGGTCAAATTTCTACTCCAAAAGAACCATGGAAACATTACAATTAGGACCACTGGTGGACATTCCACAATGATCCTCATTCTACTTCGTCTAACTAGTCCATTTGGGAAGGTCACAAAACTAATGAGCCTTACTTGGCTTTAAAAAAGTGCTTTTAAAACATTACTTGGGGGACTTCCTCGTGGTGCAGTGGTTAAGAATCCACCTGCCAATGCAGGGGACACGGGTTCAAGCCCTGGTCTGGGAAGATCCCACATGCTGCGGAGCAACTAAGCCTGTGCACCACAACTACCAAGCCTGTGCTCTAGAGCCCGTGAGCCACAACTACTGAGCCCACGTGCCACAACTACTGAAGCCCATGCGCCTAGAGCCCAGGCTCCGCAGCAAGAGAAACCACCGCAATGAGAAGCCTGTGCACCGCAACGAAGAGTAGCCCCCGCTTGGCGCAACTAGAGAAAGCCCACGCACAGCAACAAAGACCCAACGCAGCCAAAAATAAATTAATTAATTTCAAAAAAAAATTACTTAATTTCATAATTTTTTGGTAAATGAATTATTGGTTTACAATCTCTTCCCCAAGAGCTTTTATTACTAAATTATATTTGTATTAAGATAGTAAAGCGGCAACTTTAAGATGATTTTTCTCAAGCAAGACCCAGGAGTTGAAACGGCAAGGAGGTAATACGTAGAATTCATAGTAGACATCTTCAGTTTCGTTTTAAGATTAACAGATACTGATATATATGATCTTACGGAAATGTTAATAGAAACAAACATTTCGCAGCAAATGTAATTATTTATTATCTATAGTCTTGCTACTTAAAACCAAGAAAATAACCAGGTATGTGTATGAACAACCATATATATGAATGACCGTACGTATATATGTATACTTGTGTTTGTACATAAACAGATATAGATGGGTGAGCAAATGAGCATGACCATGACAAGTCTCAAAGTAATCAGACTGAGAAATGGACTATATTTGCTGCTCCATGTTTTGCGAGCTATCAAATATGCCATTTCTCTTACCGCATTCAGACTCTACAGCATGTGTTTTCTTAATTTGTGTTTCACTGCCTCATAACAAAAGAGGAGAAAAGATTTTTACCTTATAGATTTTAGCTTTCACAAGAAAGAGTTCTATCAACGTGGGTGTACTTTCAATAGCGGTATTTATGTACCCCAGAGCAACAGACGGCTGCCCAGTCCTGTCGTAGTGCTGTGCCAAGTAGTACTGGACCCAAAGTAACGTGGTTGGCGGTTCTTCCTTCCCATCGTCTTTGAAAAGTGGGGGGGCGGGGGAGGAAAGAAAGCAAGCTTAGTCATTAGAGATATTAGTAACAGACTAGCCACCGCAAAGTGGCTCTATCTTTATTAACAAGGGAAGCAGCTCAAACCATGTGATTTATGCATCTAGTTATGCAACTAGCTCTAACCCTATAAAATCTTTGGAAGGGACCACGCTTTCTGCTCTGTATCATTATAGCTCCTAGCACAATGCCTTGCATAGTAATAACTTCATATAGTTAACATGGCAGATGAATGAGATCAAAGCTATAACAAATTACCTAAAAAGAAAACTGAGGGGAGGGAGGGGAAGGGGAGGGTTCGGGGGGAGAGGACACGACAAGTTGTACTAGAACTACGAGTATACTGATCAGGATGTTATGTATGAGGGAAAAAAAATAAATAAATAAAGAGAAAATTTCCATTAATGTGACGGTAAAAAAAGAAAAAGAAAGAAGAAAGGCATGACTGCTCAATTGGGTTTCTAGCTAATGTACCAAACTATACATAAATATACTTGTGATGTGGTTATTTTGAATTTTGGTGATTATAAGATTCTTAACATATTTTAATATTATTCTGAATATGCAACAATGCATAATTTAGGTTAAATAAAAATTATACCCAAAAAATGAGATGAGTAAAAATACTTATTCTGTATTTTAGTTCATAATTTTATTTTTATATACTCACAAGAAAGTGTGCAAGTTAAATATACAACCCACACATTAAAAAATGATTTTTTAATACAAATTTCTAAAATCTAAGAACTGTTATTTGCTTTCAAAGAAAGCAACAGAGTGCTTATTTTTATCCTAGTAGAAGTAGGATGGCTCAGTGGACAAACAATAGGAGTGGAACTCACCAACTCCCGTTCTGATAGATCTGCAACTAAAGTGCTGCATATTCTTGGGCATGTCATTGAACCTCTTCCACATTTGTAAAATATGTAGGAAAATGCTGATAATCAAAGGAACATCATGATGATTAACCGATGAAACCATGGTAACGCCTTCTAAAAAGTACTATTTAAATTCATCTGAGACCTAGAAACAGTGATCAACTCAATAGCAATAAGCACCCCAGGTCCCATACTGGGCTTTCCCACTGCAGGAAACAGGGCTCCTTGGGAAAAACAACTGATTACACATCTGCTGTGGGCAGTATACAAGGTGAGCTACAATATTTTGTCATACCAAACTGCAAGGAAGCTATCAACTACTATCCTAGTATGTGAAGGTTTAAACCATTTGAAACTGCAAATATGGTTAAAGTCATGAATTCATAATAATACCTTTAAAACATGTATTGGCCATCTTTGAAGAATGCTACTAAACCAATTCATTATTTTGAAAACTGGTAAAGAACAAAAAAGTAGGCTAGGCAGGGGAGAAAAAGCAGCATTTATCTTGCTTTTTCTATACAAACTGAAATACTGCATAAGCAGATGACAGATAGTATCTCTTTAAGATAATAAAAAAATGAATGGTAGAATATCACTAGCTTGTAATTCTTAACAGTTCTTAACATATGAAACAAATACTTCATGCCTCTTGATCAAAGAACACACCACCATCTTGAAATAATCTTGCTCATCCCTTTGTCTTTAAAACAAAAAGGAAAAAAAAAAATCAAATCAAATCTCATCAAACCTGCAGTCAGACCTTTCCGTGAGAAGTTTCCGTAATGATGGAAATGTTCTGGATCTGCCCTGTCTAATAGGGCAGGCATTCGATTTGCACTAGCTATTGAGCAGCGCTTGAAATGTGGCTAGTGCAACTAATTAAATTTTTTATTTAATTGAAAACATTTTAATAGCCCCATGTGGCTAATGGCTACCATACTAGACAGCACAGCTGTGTATCCAGCTACCAATTTGTAACAAATCCAGAGGACAGAGAAATAACATGTTAAGCAACACGATATGGGTATATTCAGCAAAATCCATACTACAGAAAAACTCAAGGGAAAAAAACTAACTTCTTTAATAAATAAATTGCAGGAAGAAAGAGGGAAAACCTACAGATTTATAAAAAAGGGCTAAGAGACATATCAAACAAACTCAAAGTATAGATTTCACCTGGATCTTCATTCAAACAAACTTCAAAAACAAAGAGAAAAAATGCTATTTCCAAGATACCTGGAAATGTAAGCATGGACTTTTTTCTTTGATATTAAGAAAGTATTAATGTTCAAGTATGGTGACGCTATTATGGTTATAATCTTTAGAATACTGAAATATTCATGGATGAAATGATGTGATGTTTGGGATCTGTTTTAGAATAACATGGGATTAAGGGAAGTAGGTAAGGATACAGATGAAATAACTTTGGCCATGAGGTAAAAACTACTGAAGTTGAGTGGCGGGTAAATGGAGTGTCATCATACTAGTACATCTAGTTTTGCAGGTGTTTTAAATTTTACATAAAATTTTTTTCAATAAGCTACTGATTATCTTCTTACCAATGTACATTTCACACAATGTGTACATTAATGCACCTTCATCTTAAAGGGAAAAAAAGTTTAAATATACTAAGCTTACTGACTAAATAATGAACAATACTGACCTTCTGATCAAGAATTTCGCAACATATTAAGATTTTCAAGATTTTTTTAAAACATAAAACTTGAGCACTTACCACTGGGGTTAAATAACCGGCAGCTTTTTAGAGATGTTTCATAACCTACTACTAATTCTTCTATGATTGCCACCTGGAGTACAAACACACAAGCACACTTTAATAAAAATAAATAAATATATAGTTACTATGCTTGTGCAAAATGTGTTATTTACTACTAGAGGGCTAAATAAACATTCCGATTCCCCCCTCCACCTCTCTCTCTCTCTCTCTCTCCCTCTCATACACACGCACACACCTTTTTATAAATCTCTTAACCTATGGATAAAAATTTAAAACCATACATTTATGAAGGTGTGTTTTAAGGCAAAACTTTCCAAAAAACTTACTGGCAACTCCTTTCCCTGCTATAAAATAAAGCATCAAGCTGAACTAGAAATCAGGAAAAGGCTGGACAGAAAGAGGTAGTGTTAGGGATGATTTTTATCTTGGTTCATTGTTACCTCAATTCACATAAATAACACAATTAACATTTGCACTTTAGGAATCAAGAATTAAATACTGTGTAAAAAGAGAAATTCCACAAGCATATGACAGCATCCACTCTCAATTTCATCACCGTGGGGAAAGCATCAGTAACAGAGAAGCATGGCACCGTAGGTGGGTTTCTGAGATCCAGGAGAGTGAGTGGCTGTCCCAGTTCTGGTCTCTCCTGAGTCATGACTGTACTACTTACTCCTGGCTTCGTAAGAGATCTGTGAATACTTTTAATTTATTAATTCCCTTCTTTGCTTAATCCATCTATAATGAATTTGTTACTACAGAAGCTCTCTTAAATGACCTCAACTTAACTGACTCAACAGGTTAACACCAGCTCTCTCCATCACCTCAGAAAATTGTGAGGACTGAATGGCCACAGCCAGGTTATTCTGCTGCGCCCATGTTCTTCTCCCACAAGGTGAGCTACATGCTTACTAAGAGGTTTGTTTTCCCAACCTGTTTGAATTAGTTGCATTCATTATCATCATTGCAGAATTTAATTCAATATTATGTAAACTTAAGAAATGAGAACAAAAAGAAAGAACTGCTTCTATTAAGTCAAATACCATGGAAAGACTCACAGACAAATTAGACATTTTTTACCAATTTAGGTTTAAAAAGATAACCATAAAGGGAAAACTCGTAACAATATATATGATTCTACAATCAAGATTGCTTCACAAGCATCACGTTCTCACTGTACCAAAACTAGAAGTAAAATACCATATTCTATCAATGTGATTTAATCAAGGGGGAAAAAAGGTGAAACAGTCATCAATAAAGCCCATATCTTGGACCTTTCAACAAAAGACTGTCAGAGTAAGTGCCCTTTATATACTTTAGGTTTAAATGTTTAGCACATTTAATCTTTCCCACCTTTAAGGTGTTTTTTTTTAAACCCAGCCAACATGTCTGATGCCACTGTACTTATAAACAAAATAATCTAAACCAGGATTAAAACACCCTTGGGACTTCCCTGGTGGTCCAGTGGATAAGAATCCATGCTTCCATTGCAGGGGGCATGGGTTCGATCCCTGGTTGGGGAACCAAGATATCCCACGCCATGCAGTGCGGCCAAAGAAAAAAGATTAAAACACCCTTTAACCAGCGTTTTGAATGTTGTAATACGTAGCTGAAAGAGTAAGCTGACTTACTGGGACAGCAAACAAACTCTTCTGACAGAATTTTTTTTCTACCAAATAAAAAGGAGAAATATTACTAAGCTTCAACTTAGTTCAAAAAAAAAAAATTACTTCTGGGTTTCCCCATGAGCAGGAATTAGAGAAAATACTGAAGAAATCACTACCTTACCAACTTTTCATCCCTGTACCGACTCATTAAAAAGTACATATCAGAAACAAAAGACAGAACAAATAAGCAGTAATTTATTCAGCTAGAGAGCGGAGGATGAAAAGGAAATGAGGCACAGAAGCATTTAAACTGCAAGCTAGGAAGACTGTTAGCAGATTCACACTGCGTATACTATGTGCACAGGTAGCCAAGAACCAATTATTCCAAATACTGAGCAAAGAAATGATAGTCAAAACACAAAACCAAACCAAACCATTGTATTTTGCTTTACCTTTTCTTTATCTTTGTATAGAGACCTCAAAGTATTGAAGACTGGTGGACAACCCTTGCTGAAGTTCATCCTTAGGAACTTATCCAAACATTCTTTAAACTTCTCACCTTGGAAGAAAAAAATCCTGTTGACTTACATGTACCCAGACAACTCTAAAAATGCACACATTAAAACCTTAACATGCATACTCATATATTTAAAACCAAGGAAAGATACTGTATATCATCACACCATTTTCATTCCTTCACAATTATTCTCACTTACCAGATAAAAAGTTTAACGGCAGTCTTCTTGGCACCAATCCCCTGGGATACTTAGTCCAGGCCTCCTCATAAATTTTTAGTCGTTCTAACATATTAGCTGCAAATCAAAACAAAAATTATTTTTCATATGTAATTAAAACATATTTTTCTAGAAAATTACAAATTTCTGAAAATATATAAAAATTACCATATTAAACAGAAAATTTGAACATGGGAAAAATTATTCATAATCTAACCACCTAAATATATCAACAATCATTTTAGAATACTTCTAATATTTTCATATTTCAATCTATAATCATATAAAATACATAATTTTCCTTATCCTGCTCTGCTTTAGGTGGCCTTTCAAAATCTGCCTGCTCTACTGCAGTTCCAAGAAAGGCTCGGTTATTATGTTTCCACCTATGGCTTCTCCAGTATTCTTTTCAGCCTCTCCTCTAACTCCTCTCCTTTGATTTATCTTGGAGCTTCTGGATTTATCCTCTATCTTCCATTTCTCCATATTTCTTTTATATTTTCTTTTACTCTCAGGTAAGAACTTTCCTTGTTCAGTCTTCCACGTCACTAACTTCCCTCAGCTGTGGCCCCTTATATTTAATCTATTAAGATTTTCATGTCACATCAAGAAGTATGTTTTTCATTTCCCAGATTCCTAACAGGCACTTTCTCTTAACTGTGCATATTTCATTGCCTCTTTTCATCTTAGGCTTCTCTACGATCTCTACTCTCCCTTTGGCTGGCACTGATGATTACCTTTCCAATGCTGGTGTTACTACAGAGGATGACATTCTTTGTACAAGGTTTCTTTCACATTTATCAATGTACCAGGAATAGTTCACTATCAGTCTTGTGGGAAACTTCGCTTCAAATTAGATCATCCTGGCTAAAGACTCTGCCTTTTTGTAGATGACATGTTTCTGGGTTTGTCCTCACAAGCAGGTCCTATTCATGGGAGAGAATGGTTGGGGAGAAGAGTGTCTCTGGACCAAGTTTATTTGAGTCCTTCTTCCCACATAGGAAACAGTACTTCCCTTTCAGCTTGGCAACATTCACTTGCCCCTGGCAGGCCACTCTGCTGTAGCCACAGGTTATCACAGAAGTCTTTCCTTTGGGGAGACATCTCCATTTCTACTTTTCCCTTTCACGTTTCTGATGCTGCTATGCATTTGTAAATTTTTCAAACTTGTTTCTAAAATTATTTTCACAACTCTTTCTTTGAATTTGTAGTAGAAGAGAGGTTTCAGAAAACACTTAGTCTACCATATTAAATGGAAGTTCACAAATGTACTTCTATATTCAGATTTTGAACCAATTCTTTATTTTAATTAGTTTTTCTCCTGTTAACCTTTCTCTTTTTAAAATATTTATTTATTTATTTAGGCTGTGCCAGGTCTTAGTTGAGGCACACGGGATCTTCGTTGAGGCATGTTTAGTTGTAGCATGCGGACTTCTTAGTTGTGGCATGCATGTAGCATCTAGTTCCCCGAACAGGGATTGAACCCGGACCCCCTGCATTGGGAGCGCAGAGTCTTACCCACTGGACCAGCAAGGAAGTCCCTGAACCAATTCTTAACCAGTTCTTCTAGTTATGATTTTCACTGAGTTAACACAATATATATTAACAAAAGAAGCAATTAAAACTTAGAGAGTAAGTTTTAACCAATGCTACCTGGCTTGAGTGCCTTTTCCAAGCCTTTGTAATAGGCCCAGTTTTCAGGATTTCTCTCTTGTAATCCTCTGTAAACATCAGCTGCATCTTCCAAACGACATAATTGCAACAGAAGTTCCCCTGATAAAAAACAAATTAAGTATCTTCTGATTGTAACTTTAAGTTTTCCCCAAACTTTCTCTTAAAACCTCTTCAATATTGGGAAGTGGGTAGATTTGGTATCCTCCTGAGTTCTCAATTCCCCTCAACAAGACTATTTACCATGTTACTTTATTGTCCCTCCTTTTTGAAAGTTCATGTGTAGAAATGCCATCCTCTTCACATCCTCAATTTATTCAGGTATTTTTCTAACTCCAGGCTACTCTCTCAAGGTCACTGAACACAGTCACCAAGCCATCATCTACTACTCAAGTATTCCTGACAACATATGGACAATTTCAAAATCCAAATTAATGCCCCAATCCAATACCCTAACCTTATGATGCCCTAATCAACTAAGAAACGATTGTGCTCTAGCAGCCCATAAGCATGGCCACATTGTCTCTCTTCCCACAACTGATTTTTCTCTCTTCCAACTACCAAATATGCATCTTGCTTTAAACTTAACTATCTTGACTTTCTTCTTCTTGTCTCACTAATCCAACCCTCCAACCCTAGAGGAAAACTGTTCCCTTTTCTTCACGCCTTTCAGCAACCTGTAGGCTCACTGCTTGTCTTCTCTGGGTTGCATGACCAATCTCATCCCTGAATGACATTAGCAGCCCCAAATATGAAAACTAATCTCAAAACCTAGGCTCCCTCATTTACCAATTTTAAGGCCTGGATCACCCCGACTGCTTGCTTGCTGTACACCTTCGCATAAAAGAAGTCAGCAGATGAATGGACTGAGGCACCGGTTTCACTAGAAATATATGAGCTCCAAACTCACACAAGCCTCAAACACTACTCGGGAATCCTTTTCCCTACCTTGATGGGCTCCCATTCACCAAACGTATTATTTTCAAACCAGGACTTCACTCTTGCACCCTTTCTATTATCAGATAATAAAAATGAACACTTACTGAGAGTGAAAGTGACTTTTAAATGTTTCACTTGCATTACTTAATTCAATTCTCAAAGCTCTATGAGATAGGTTACTATTATTTGTGTCATTGTAAAGCAGAGAACATAAGTAAACTTGTCAAGGGTCTTTCAGATAGTTAACTGTTAAGAGTCAGGATCTGAACCCAAGCAATTTGGCTAAATGAGCCCATATTCTTAATGTTTATACCCTCAGTGGTTCTCAACCAGGTGCATTTTTGCCATCCATGAGACATTTAGCAAGATCTGGAGACATTTTTGGTGTCACAGTAATACGGGGAGCAGGTGCTATGGTATCTGATAGGTAGAAGCTACCAATGCTGCTAAACATTACACAACATACAGGAAACTTCCACCTCCAACACCTTGGTCCCAAAATGTCAACAGCACCAAAGTTAACGGTCAGCTCTACACTAACCAAAAGCCTACTTCACTAAAAACAAATAATATTCTGCAACTTTTCTCCCCTACGCTACACCCATCCACATTTCCTTCCCGTAATCTTTACCCACCTTTCCCTTGTAGAAGAAACTGATGGTATAAGAATTAACAATGAAACTTTCTGCCTAACTATGCCCACTCACCCACGCCAGGAAATTCCTAAATTATCCTGACTACCCACCACTAACATCAATGCCTTTTATTACTGGAATATCCGACGATTGATGACTCTACTCTTAGTTCCCAGTGAGCATAAGCAAATGCTGTACAAATCTTCTTTTGATCCTATAACCCATTCCATCCACCACTACCCTATAGGTGTTTCCTATACAGCAAAACTACTTGTATGCATCATTTATGCATGCTATCTTCAATTCCTCTACTCAAATCTCATTTAAATCTACTTGATCTGTTTGGGCTTTTACTACCCTCCTTCCAAATGTTCAGAATGTTTTTTTGTTAAGGTCATCAGTAACTTCCAAACTGCTAAATCCATGGGTCAATTCTGAGTCCTCAGCTTCAGCTGTCATTCTTCCTCACTAAGAAAGTTATAAAAATAATAAAACAAAACAATGTACTTAAGAGTATTTTGAACAATGTCACATATTTCCGTAGAGAAACTGAGGCTCAAGTCTTGCCCCTCATCATTTAGCTGGTTAGTAGCCAATGAAGGAATTCAAACTAGTTTTCTCAACCTCGTGATCTTTCCAGTAAGTCAGAAACCTCCTCCTTTATAACTAACAGACTGCTAAGGGATGATCAACTCAAACGCGAGAGGGCTGTCTTGGGTCTACAGCTCACAAATGAGCACCAGACGCCTTAGACTTCCATTCTTTTCTTGCCAGCAGCATTATCCTCTGCTGAAAAGTTCATCAAGCAAATGGTGGCTATACCCACTCCGCATACAGATACCACACTTTCTAGTGTTCAACTTCAAGGGAAGCCAAAGAAATCTGAAACCAACGAACTTCAGTCGCCTGGTGTCACAAAGGTAAAGGAATATTTCAGACGGCAATTCTTAGTACTCATATTCTCAATTACTTGTTATTTTTCTTTCACTTTCCATAATCAGTTCCTCAACTTTTAAAACTACAAAGACTCCTTCTCAACCCTCTAATAAACGGCAGAACCGGAGATCTTTATTTAAGGATCTACCCATCCTCCTACCCTAATCCACACATATAAAGCCGAATCTCTGGTTTCAATTCATGTTCTATGTTCAGAGAGACATTCAGATAAACCATAAAGAACCCTAGGAATGTCCCATAAGCACTTTAGTAAAGATTGATTTATCAATATATATTACTGACAATACAGAAATGTGTTGTACACATCCAGTTTTGCCAATAAGCAGTTTCTAAGAAAATCCTCTGTCTCATAAAATTGAGCAATTGCCTCCAGTGTCTTAATCAAACTCTACAGTATTTTCAGATCAAAGATACTTAAAGAGAAAATATTGTACTGAGTCACTTCATTCAATGATTTATTGTTCACAATTTTTTTCCCTATAACAATATCCATTGTTTGAATGTGTATTTTCCCACGTTACAAATTATTCAAAGTGCATGAGTAAGAAATAGATTTTGACATCAAATCAAGAAGTTGTGTTATATGCAACTATCAGTAGCAACTAGATTTTTCAGTTTTGCTCTTTGTCATAATTAAATACCAGAATAAATTACACTCTTTAAAAAAAATACCTTTGGTTTCTTCTACAGCAAGTTTATCACAAATCTGCTTTTCATAGGTACAAAGATGTTCCAGAGCTTCTCTATAGAGACCTGCTTCCCGAAGAACTTGATTCTGATATAAAAGGAGTTCACTATATTCATAATCCACTTTATCAGGGGATGTCTATATATGGATATAAGGAATACTAACAGTAAGAATTTTGCTTTCATATTAGAAAATTGTTCACACACTCAAATACATATAAAAAGTCAAAGGATAATATATGATGAACAAAATTCATTTTTTAAAATTCCTAAATATCTTTCTAGGGAGCAACTAAGTAAATAATGTCAATATTAACTTATAACCCACTGAATAAAATAATCCATTAAGTCCTTACATATAATAAATAAATAGGGGAGAAAGGAAAGCTCTTACTTAAGAATAGAATGTCAAATAAATCTAGAAGGAATAAGACAGAAAAATCACCATTTTGAAACTATCATAGGAACAGTTGACTCAGGCAAGAATCATAATCAATGAATGCTAAAACTAGTGGTGAAAGTTTGATGAGGAACAAGACTATTCATAAAGTCTCAAATTGTTTATTAAATACAAAGAGAAAAAAATAACAAGTTTATAGTGAAGAAACCTGGCAGACACCACCTTAACCAAGTAATCAAACGGAACAGACACCATGTGACTCAATGTGGTGAACTAAGAAGGGCTTGAAATCACTTCTGTAGTTTCCTGCCCAAAATGCATAACAATAGCTAATAATGAGGAAACATCAAATAAATCCAAATTGATGGATGTTCTACGAAAGCACTGCCATGACTCTTCAAAACTACCAATGTCATGAAATACAGAGAAAGCCTTTGAAACTTCCAGATTAAAAGAGAATGAAGAGAAATGACAACTAAATGTAAGTTATGATTCTAAACTGGATGCTGAAATGGAAAAAAAAGTCCTAAAAAGGATATAAACAGGTCGATTAGTAAATTTTGAATATGCATTGTGGATTAGATAATAACAGCCTATCAATGTTAAATTTCCTAAGTTTTTGATCATCTATACAGCAGTATGTATACACCTGACAGCTACCGAGTTATTCTTAGGAAACACCACACTGAAGCACTGAGGAGTAGAGGAGCGTGGTATCCACAGCTACTCTCAAATGTGTCAGGGAAAAGTTAGATAGCTAAGTAAATACAGAGACTAAGTAAATGTATCAAATATTAACCACTAGTTAATGTGAGTGAACTTCTATATGGAGTTCTTTGTACTCTTCTTGCAACTTCTCTGTAAGTTTGAAACTATTTCAAACAAAAAGTTAGTAAGGCTCTATACACTTCTTTTAGCTATATTAAGAATAAGACCTAGTTTACTAGGTATGACTTCTGGTTGTTACCTGTTGGGTTTTCCTAAATTCTTCTAAAATCTTTGCCGCCATTTCATAATCTTCTAATAAATGGTAAGCAATAGCATAACCAATCCACGATGCTCTCTGTGCAGGTCGAAGCTGGAGTAATTGATACCTCGTTTCCTTTAAGAGGGGAAAAAAAACACTTTTTAGTTTTACAATGAAAGTAAATGCTTCTTAGAAAGATGATGTTCCTTTACCCCAAAACACTGAGCAATCTGTAACCAAGGATGGAAATCATTAACAGAAAATAGTTTCAAACATCCATATTGTGTAGCTTTACAGAAGCAAAAACATATTTCTTAAGAAGCACAATGAAACTTCCAAGATAATCTTGTAATTTTTTAAAAGGTTAAGACCTGGTACCCTTTATTACTTACTGATCTACTTACTCTAAGAAAAGAGGACATGGGGAGGGGGAAGGGTAAGCTGGGACGAAGTGAGAGAGTGGCATGGACATATATACACTACCAAATGTAAAATAGATAGCTAGTGGGAAGCAGCTGCATAGCACAGGGAGATCAGCTCGGTGCTTTGTGACCACCTAGAGGGGTGGGATAGGGAGGTTGGGAGGGAGACTCAAGAGGGAGGAGATATGGGGATATATGTATATGTATAGCTGATTCACTTTGTCATACAGCAGAAGCTAACACACCACTGTAAAGCAATTACACTCCAATAAAGATGTTAAAAAAAAAACCAAAACCTATGGGATGCAGCAAAAGCAGTTCTAAGAGGGAAGTTTACAGCAATACAAGCTTACCTCAAGAAACAAGAAAAATCTCAAATAAACGATCTAACCTTACACCTAAAGGAACTAGAGAAAGAAGAACAAACAAAACCCAAAGTTAGCAGAAGGAAAGAAATGATAAAGATCAGAGCAGAAATAAATGAAATAGAAACAAAGAAAACAATAGCAAAGATCAATAAAACTAAAAGCTGGTTCTTTGAAAAGATAAACAAAATGGATAAACCATTAGCCAGACTCATCAAGAAAAAGAGAGAGAGGACTCAAATCAATAAAATCAGAAATGAAAAAGGAGACGTTACAACAGACACCTCAGAAATACAAAGCATCCTAAGAGACTACTACAAGCAACTCTATGCCAACAAAATGGACAACCTGGAAGAAATGGACAAATTCTTAGAAAGGTATATCCTTCCAAGACTGAACCAGGAAGAAATAGAAAATATGAACAGACCAACCACAAGTAATGAAATTGAAACTGTGATTAAAAGTCTTCCGACAGGGCTTCCCTGGTGGTGCAGTGGTTGAGAGTCCGCCTGCCTATGCAGAGGACACGGGCTCGTGCCCCAGTCCAGGAAGATACCACATGCCGTGGAGCAGCTGGGCGCGTGAGCCATGGCCGCTGAGCCTGCGCGTCTGGAGACTGTGCCCCGTAACAGGAGAGGCCACAACAGAGAGAGGCCCGCGTACCGCAAAAAAAAAAAAAAAAAAAAATCTTCGGACAAACAAAAGTCCAGGACCAGATGGCTTCACAGGTGAATTCTATCAAACATTTAGAGAAGAGCTAACACCCATCCTTCTCAAACTCTTCCAAAAAATTACAGAGGAAGGAACACTCCCAAACTCATTCTATGAGGCCACCATCACCCTGATACCAAAACCAGACAAAGATACTACAAAAAAAGAGAATTACAGACTGATGTCACTGATGAATGTAGATGCAAAAATCCTCAACAAAATACTAGCAAACAGAATCCAACACATTAAAGGGACCATACACCATGATCAAGTGAGATTTATCCCAGGGATGCAAGGATTCTTCAATATATGCAAATCAATCAATGTGATACACCACATTAACAAATTGAAGAATAAAAACCATATGATCATCTCAATAGATGCAGAAAAAGCTTCTGACAAGATTCAACACCCATTTATGATAAAAACTCTCCAGAAAGTGGGCATAGAGGGCACCTACCTCAACATAATAAAGGCCATATATGACAAACCCACAGCAAACATCATTCTCAATGGTGAAAAACTGAAAGCATTTCCTCTAAGATCAGGAACAAGACAAGGATGTCCGCTCTCACCACTCTTATTCAACTCAGTTTTGGAAGTCCTAGCCACGGCAATCAGAGAAGAAAAAGAAATAAAAGGAATACAAATTGGAAAAGAAGAAGTAAAGCTGTCACTGTGTGCAGATGACATGATACTATACATAGAGAATCCTAAAGATGCTACCAGAAAACTACTAATCAATGAATTTGGTAAAGTTGCAGGATACAAAATTAATGCACAGAAATCTCTTGCATTCCTATACGCTAATGATAATAAATCTGAAAGAGAAATTAAGGAAACACTCCCATTTACCAATGCAACAAAAAGAATAAAATACCTAGGATTAAACCTACCTACATACAGGAGACAAAAGACCTGTATGCAGAAAACTGTAAGACACTGATGAAAGAAATTAAAGATGATACCAACAGATGGAGAGATATACCATGTTCTTGGATTGGAAGAATCAATATTGTGAAATGACTATACTACCCAAAGCAATCTACAGATTCAATGCAATCCCTATCAAATTACCAATGGCTTTTTTTACGGAACTAGAACAAAAAACCTTAAAGTTTATATGGAGGCACAAAAGACCCCGAATAGCCAAAGCAGTCTTGAGGGGAAAAAACGGAGCTGGAGAAATCAGACTCCCTGACTTCAGACTATACTACAAAGCGACAGTAATCAAGACAATATGGTACTGGCACAAAAACAGAAAAATAGATCAATGGAACAAGATAGAAAGCCCAGAGATAAACCCATGCACCTATGGTCAACTAATCTATGACAAAGGAGGCAAGGATATGCAATGGAGAAAAGACAGTCTCTTCAATAAATGGTGCTGGGAAAACTGGACAGCTACATGTAAAAGAATGAAATTAGAACACTCCCTAACATCATACACAAAAATAAACTCAAAATGGATTAGACAACTAAATGTAAGACAAGACATTATAAAACTCTTAGAGGAAAACATAGGAAGAACACTCTTTGACATAAATCACAGCAAGATCTTTTTTGAGCCACCTCCTAGAGTAATGGAAATAAAAACAAAAATAAAGAAATGGGACCTAATGAAACTTAAAAGCTTTTGCACAGCAAAGGAAACCATAAACAAGACGAAAAGACAACCCTCAGAATGGGAGAAAGTATTTGCAAACGAATCAATGGACAAAGGATTAATCTCCAAAATATATTAACAGTTCATGCAGCTCAATATTAAAGAAACAAACAACCCACTCCAAAAATGGGCAGAAGACCTAAATAGACATTTCTCCAAAGACATACAGATGGCCAAGAAGCACATGAAAAGCTGCTCAACATCACTAATTATTAGAGAAATGCAAATCAAAACTACAATGAGGTATCTCCTCACACCAGTTAGAATGGGCATCATCAGAAAATCTACAGACAACAAATGCTGGAGAGGGTGTGGAGAAAAGGGAACCCTCTTGCACTGTTGGTGGGAATGTAAACTGATACAGCCACTATGGAGAACAGTATGGAGGTTCCTTATAAAACTAAAAATAGAATTACCATATGATCCAGCAATCCCACTACTGGGCATATACCCTGAGAAAACCATAATTCAAAAAGACACATGCACCCCAATATTCACTGCAGCACTATTTACAATAGCCAGGTCGTGGAAGCAACCTAAATGCCCATCGACAGACGAATGGATAAAAAAGTTGTGGTACGTATCTACAATGGAATATTACTCAGCCATGAAAAGGAATGAAATTGAGTCATTTGTTGAGACGTGGATGGATCTAGAGACTGTCATACAGAGTGAAGTAAGTCAGAAAGAGAAAAACAAATATCGTATATTAATGCATGTATGTGGCACCTAGAAGAATGGTACAGATGAACTGGTTTGCAGGGCAGAGGTTGAGACACAGATGTAGAGAACAAATGTATGGACACCAAGGGGGGAAAGCCGCGGGGGGGGTGGGGATGGTGGTGTGCTGAATTGGGCAATTGTGATTGACATGTAGACACTGATGTGTATAAAATTGATTACTAATAAGAACCTGCTGTATAAAAAAAAAATTAAATTAAATTAAAAAAAAAATAGTACAAAGGAAAAAACCCACTTTTTTTTAATACAGTGCCCAACCACTGAGGTAAGATCCATAGAAGACAACTCAACAGGTACTACATGGAAAAAAAAAAAAAAAAAAAGAGGGACTAAATAAATCTGACTTAATAGACTGATTTAAGCGTTAAAATATAGCTACAGTGGTGATCACTTTGTAATGCAGAAAAATATAGAACACTATGTTGTGCACCAGGAACTAATATAGCATCATAGGGCAATTAAACTTCAAAAACTCCAACCAACCAACCAAACTCAGAGAAAAAGAAATCAGATTTGTGGTTACCAGAGGTGGGAATGGGAGTGCGGTGGGGAGTACGGGGTATTAAATGAAGGTGGTCAAAGGCACACACATCCAATTGTAAGATAAATTAAGTACTAGGGGTGTAATGTACAATATGATTAATATAATTAACACTTCTGTATGATATATGTGGAAACTGTTAGAAAAGTAAACCCTAATAGTTCTCAGCACCAGGAACAAATATAATTTTTCCTTCTTCTATTACTTTGTATCTATATAAGATGATGAATGCTTACTAAACAGTGTGGTAACATTTCATGTAAACAAAATCATTATGCTGTACACCTTAAACTTATACAGTGCTGTATGTCAATTATATTTGAATAAAACTGGAAGGAAGCCCCCCCATCCGCACACACAATGGTAGCTACCAAGACAGAGTATTAGTCTCTATGGAGGTAAAAAGAATAAACAAACAAACAAACAAATAAAAATATATATATAAATGTTAATTTTTCACTGAATTGATTAACTCAATCTTATACAGTAATCCAACTCTGCCTCACAGTAAAATAGTTTTTAAATCTGATTAGTCCAGTCATAAACACAATCACTACTGGGAGAAGAGAGCAAGATTCAATTAAAAAATTTTTTTTAATGGAAAACTTGTTATCAGAAAGTACTCAAAGAGTTTTAAATATTTAAACAATATTTCTTCCTTAGAATAAAAAAATTCTCTACTTACCCTGTAACCCTCAAGATCTCGCATTTGAATCTGTAGTAAAGAAAGGTCCCTTAAGATCTGAAGATTGTCTTTATCCCATTTTAGCGCATTTCTGTAACACTTAATGGCTTCATCGTATTTCTTATCTGACCTCTGGAGAAGGCCATAAACATGCCAACCTAAAGGATTTAGTTAAGGATACAACCTCCAGGTCAAGAAATAAAGTTCCAATAATATTCTCTATGAAACTCAGAAAACTGCATCTGTTTATAAAATTACAAGCTTAAAAAACAGAGAGAATATAAAGACAGAAGGTAGTTTGATACAGTGGGGAAGAAAAGCACAGCTCTTCGAGCCAGAGAAAACAGGTCCAGCCTGGCTTATTAGCTCTGTGACCTTAACAAGTTAATTTAATCTTATGTTTCCTCAATTATAAAATATAAATAAATAGAGAGTCTATACAGCAAAGCACAGCAGTTTGGTGACAAAATGGAATAACATATAAAGTGTTCACTGGCTTGCACAAAAATAAATGCTCAATAAATATTAAGAATTATCTTTACTTTTAAAAGGAAAAAGAGGGAATGGGTATCCATGACATGTAATTGTTTTAAATCAAGTGTATTTTCTTTTCCTTAGCTAACAAGGTGCTTGGGACAGACCCTTAGTGCAGTATAAAGTTCCTAAAAATCAACCACTTAAATTTAGGGTGCAGGTGGCCAAAGTGTACAGTCTCCTATCCAAGGAACTTCAAGTCTAGTAAGGGGTACAGATAAGTAAGCAAAATTACAGTAGGTTGTAAAATTGTGCTCCAAAGGGGGAAAATATGGAAATAATCTCACTCCCTAAAACAGGTCTTTTTCACTTTAGATCTTGATTACTGCAAGTCACCCATCCTCCTGCCTTCAGTCTCTCTGCTTTTACTCTCACCTGCCAGAGTAACCTTTCAAAACACACACAATCAAAAGAAAAAAGTCTACTTCCCTTTCCAGAAATGAGTAATGTTTCTCTCTCAGATCAGATTCCAACTTTTCAATCTAACAACTTCTACACTCCTTAACAGAGTCAGTAAATACAGAATTTCTAGGGTGACATGTATAACTGAAAATACATAATGTTATAAATTTTATTTGAAAAATAATCTTCATTTTCATAATGCAAATGACAAAGTAAAGGTTGACAAATCTTCTCAGTTGGTTGGAACATGGTTTTAAAAGCCTGAGATACACCAGCCTTCGTAATCTGGCGCCCATTACCTACCTTCCTATCCCCGCACCCCCATCTCAGGACTTGATCAACTCTCTTGAGCACTGCAACACCTTTTAACTGCCTTGAATCTTCTTCTAAAAATCTATCCGCAAGGAGTTTAACACTGCTAAAAATTTAAAGAAATTCATGTTCATCAAGAGGAACCCAGTTTTGAATAAAGCATGGCAAGTACATACAGAACACCGCACCAACATTAAAATGATGAAAAGATATCTATAAGATCTTATTAATTAATCCTTTGCTTACCTTTTCAGTTTCTGGTTACTCTCAACTCACTCACTTCTGCTTTACTGGATTAGTGATAATTGTTGAACAAATTATAACATTTTATGTAATACTCAGAAGTGTTAAGCTTCTACCAAGTATCTTCCTTCACTAGACTATAAGATCTTTGACAGCAAAATCCATATCTTTTCTTAGTCTGTATTATTCCAGACTAACACTTGAAAATTTGCTAAGTGTTTCAGCACTTCATTGTGTTAGCCAACAAAATGGGTAAAGAAATATTTGTCAAAAACTATTTAAAAAACAGTAACCCACAATTTTTTCTCGATCTTCCCTCAGACATTTGTACTTGATCCTATTCTCACACTTCCCTTAATAAAATAAAATAAAATAAAATTCACCTCATGCAGTACGGCATTATCAGGGACTATGTTAAGCATTATTAAATCTTTACACCACCACAGTGAAGTGGGTATGAGTATTCTCATTTAACACATAAGGAAACTAAGCCCTAAGATCACAGCTAGAAAGAAGCTGCGCTGAGACTCAAACCAAAGTGAAGCACACTCCAAACCCTGGGCTCTCAATCAGTATACTATACTGCCTTCTAATACTCCTTATTGTATATCCTTCTCTAAATTCATGCTATGATGAAATCTGCAGGGTACCTCTTTTAAAAGGCAAATATCTGCAGGGTAGATATTTTAAAAGGCAAGTCCCATTTATCTGTAACTAGATACAACAGTAGAACATGGTAGGTATATAAACATGTTTCCTGAATGAAGGCAGTTGCTATTACTCAATTGAAGAAAGAACCATCTCCTCTGCAGTTACACAGTAAGAGACATCTAAAACTTCTGACTCCCAAATTGCTGCCTTAGCTCAAGACACCACAATCCAACCCTTAAATATACAAAAAGGATACACACATGACTCTTCAAGTCATTTCTCAAACCTCTACGAACCAATTCATAAGCTTCTTCCTTTTTTCCCAAACAGTTCAATGTTAATCCTTTCATAGCCAGGGTTTCTATTTAAAAAAAAAAGAAAAAGAAGAAAAGGAAGAAAAAAAGAAAAAGAATTTAAAGATAACTAACAACAACAAAAACGGTAACCATAATCTCAAAAACAAATGTTACATTATCCTTAATATTTAAAACTTCAAGGAGATTCCTGGGAAAACGTCCAGGTTTTTACAGAATTAAAATATTTGTTAAATTGACAAATGAAGTAACTACACATTTCTATAATGTAGGCCTCCCTAGATTTTTTTTTTTTAGATAAAAAGATACAAAAATGCATGAATATCTGGTAATCCATATGCTAACAAGATAAAATGATTTTTCTACTGTTCAGGGGAATTCCATGACCTTATTAAATTACTCCTTTAAAGTATGAAAAACTTTATCTTGAAACAGACTATCTCTGTGAACCCAAGTTACACAAAGGTTAAATTCACTGTTCAACTATTTAAATATACACATAAATTACATTTCTGGTTTTCATACATTTATTTTAAAACGGTTATTTGGGATTACTATTAAATACACAAGTAAAAGAAGATGTCAGACACCTGTCATTCACAATCCACAGATTAAAAAAGAATTGAGGGCTTCCCTGGTGGCGCAGTGGTTGAGAGTCCGCCTGCTGATGCAGGGGACGTGGGTTCGTGCCCCGGTCCGGGAGGATCCCACATGCCGCGGAGCGGCTGGACCCGTGAGCAACGGCCACTGGGCATGCGCGTCCGGAGCCTGTGCTCCGCGGCAGGAGAGGCCACAACAGTGAGAGGCCCGCGTACCGCAAAATAAAAATTAAAAAAAAAAACAAAAGAGTTGAGGAAAATATTAATTTTCAGAAAGGGAAAAACAATATTTCTAATTTCACAATGTATATTCTATGAAACACAAATGAATATAAAATATTCATTATGATTAATTTGTCTTTTAGGACTACAACTTAAAATTTATAGAAAAATTAGGAATAAAAGATAAGGATTAAACACATTATCCTGAGGAAAAGTCAACATTTATAGTAAAACATAGATAAAGAAATGGAAGCGGGCTTCCCTGGTGGCGCAGTGGTTGAGAGTCCACCTGCCGATGCGGGGGACACGGGTTCGTGCCCCGGTCCAGGAAGATCCTGCATGCTGCGGAGCGGCTGGGCCCGTGAGCCATGGCCGCTGAGCCTGCGCGTCCGGAGCCTGTGCTCCATAATGGGAGAGGCCACAACAGTGAGAGGCCCGCGTACCACAAAAAAAATAAGAAGAAGAAAAAGAAAGAAATGGAAGCAAAAAAAAAGAAGGAAAAAAATGTGTACAAAATCATCATAAATCATGCATAAATTTAAAGAAAAAGGAAGCAAACAAACAAAATATATTTGGCAAGTAGCCGAATTAGCAAGGTACTGTAGAAAGTAACACTTTGTTGTTAAACAGGTAAAAATCTATTCTTGCAAGAAACAACTTCAAGTGTCTTAATTAATGAAAACCCAGGTTGTCAGTAAGTTTAGAACAAATCATAACTTATGTACTGTTAAAAAGTATTTTCAATTAAATTATGACACTTCATATGCAACCCGATTTCAGATATGTTAAAGTATGAAGGGACATTGCATTTTAGACACAATGAAAGTTGGTACTCTGCTGTACTGAAACTCTATGGTGATTATACGACTAAGAGTTACATTACCATTATGCATACTTTTGGAATGAATATAAAACAACCTAATATCCAACTGGCTAGCAAAACTATTTTTTAACAAGGAAATGGAGAGAGAAAATTTTAGATACTTTATTCCCACTGCTTTCCATCTTTAAACAATTTTATCACTAGAGTGAAAGTACACGAGAGTAAAGATAGCTAACGGAACTATTGCTCTCTCCCTCTTCAATACTAAGAGAACATTATCAAATTAATTAACAAAGAGCCATGTTTCCTAACTACAAATCAGACCTGTGAAAGCTTATTTTTCCTTTGCTTCTTTACAAGTTTATCCTACAAACATCTCACTGTCCAATTTTCTACCCTCACACAGGCAAAAGCTATGTAAACTTTCAAAATCAAGTCTTAACCATGACTGTCTTGAAAAACTAATTAAGATACAATGCTAAATAAGAAGGTGCTGGTTCATGAGCAAAGACCCAAATGGATACTTTCTGAATAAGTTTATTGTAAGAAATAAACTTTATCTAGCTCAACCAAAGTTCTCAAGCAAAATTTTCTTGTAACATTTTAAATAAACCTATTTATTAAGCTTAAATTAGCATATTTGTCTTACTAGGTTCTTTTGCCTTTCCTATGGTGCTAATATTCAAAATAGGAATAAATCAGAACTCAAGTAGATTGTGTTATCAGTTTCTCGACAATAAATTCAAAGTATCAGTATTAAACATCTCACAGGAGTCAAGGATAAGAAGGTCCATTCTCTCTGGAAAACAGTCTAGGCAGCTGGGATTAACAGAACCCAAATAAGTGAAACCAGATAAGTAAGCAAAGCCTTACCTACTTATGCTTACAAGCAAGTGTACAGTATTTACACTTACCTCCATGCTCAGCAAATTTGGGGTTAGAGAGGATTTGTTTACAGAATTTCAATCCATTTCTGTACTGTTTATGTTCATAACATCTCTGTCAAAACAAAAGAGAAAAATTTAAGTTTAGCAAGAAATGCAAACAATTTGAAATTCGGTGCTAAATTTTTGATTCTGTTAAATACAACAAAATGATCACGTTATTTCCATATTCTCCTAAATCCCACTAAAACACAGTTAAAAAAAATAAATACAGGGAGTTCTCTGTTGGCTTAGTGGTTAAGATTTGGCACTTTCACTGCAGTGACCGGGGTTCAATCCCTGCTCAGAGAACGGGATACTGCAAGCCACACCGTGCAGCCAAAATTTAAAAAAAAAAAAAAAGAAAAAGAAAAAGGAAAGTTCAAAAACAGAAAGTAAAATCAAGACAAAGGGACAAAATATACATTAGAAAAAATAAGAAAATCATTAGCTTACTCTAAAAGGTCCAACAAGTGTTAATAATGTGAAAACTGAAAAAAAAGGAAAGGTGTAGAAATGATATTTTAAAATAACATTTTCTTTTTGCTGAAGGAAACAAGTCTCTGAAGCCACAAGGGACAAACAAGTGCATGCAAATTAACAAAGGGGAGAAAAGACCCACACTATGGCACACCATAATGAAAATTCAAAGCCTGGAAATAATGGTCCTTAAAAACTTCTGGAAAGAGGGGCTTCTCTGGTGGCGCAGTGGTTAAGAATCCACCTGCCAATGCAGGGGACAAGGGTTCGAGCCCTGGCCCAGGAAGATCCCACATGCTGCAAAGCAACTAAGCCCATGCGCCACTACTGAGCCTGAGCTCTAGAGCCCACGTGCCACAACTACTGTAGCCTGCGCGCCTAGAGCCCGTGTTCTGCAACGAGAAGCCACCACAATAAGAAGCCCGTGCAACGCAAAGAAGAGTAGTCCCCGCTCACCGCAACTACAGAAAGCCCATGCGCAGCAACGAAGACCCAACACAGCCAAAAATAAATTAATTAATTAAAAAAAAAAAACTTCCAGAGAGAAAAAAACAAGTCACATAAAAAAGATCTGTAATCAGAATAGCACTGAACTTTTACTCCAAAGTAACAATGGAATATTGCTAAAAGCTATAAAACTACACACAGCCTGCAAAATTCAGAATACCTTACCTAGCTAAACTGTCAATCAAGTATATATAAGTAAAATGACAGTTTAAAGCTTCTCAGAAAGTTAAAATTTTATCTCTCTGCACTCTTCCTTAGGAAGCTATTAAAAGGAATCAAAACAAACAAAAAAGATAACATGGGACTTAGTAAATAAGTAATCTAATGCAGAAAAAAGAACTAGAGAACAACCACTCCAAAATAAAACAGGATGCCAAAGGCCACCATGGAATAGGTTTCTATCAAAGACAAAAATGGAAATTTTATTTATAAACACCTGACAGAAATACAGGCACATTTAGGGAAAATGAGCAATGGGTCTATAGAAAACCAGGTAACTGAATAAGTAAGATAGGTATTAACTCCAGGAGAAATAAAGGCTTATATAAGAGAGTGTGGTGGTCTTAGTGGTCTTAGCATAATATTTGGCTCAACAACAAAAAATACATGTATAGTTATAAAAATGTAAATATTTAATACCAGTTTATCAAAATATTGTGATATAAGTATAAAGAGAGAAAGACAAGTGAGCAAATGTGTGAATGATGAAGTTCCAAGTCCTCATTTTCCATAAACAGAAGTCAACAAATGTCTAAAAGTCATGTATCAGGAAATACTGTTATAGGGACTTCCCTGGTGGTCCAGTGGCTAAGACTCCATGCTCCCAATGCAGGGGGCCCGAGTTTGATCCCTGGTCAGGAAACTAGATCCCACATGCCACAACTAAGAATTCGCATGCCGCAACTAAAGATCCCACGTGCCGCAACTAAAGATCCCGCGTGCCGCAACAAAGATCCTGGGTGCCACAACCTAAGACCTGGCACAGCCAAATAAATAAATATTTTTAAAAAGAAGAAAGAAATAATGTTATATTACTAAGCAACAGAAAAGCAAATACCAGAGAAAATGGCTAGAAGGACTGAGGGTGCTTGATTCTGGTGTGGGAAGGTATGGAGGGGATGGGGAGGGGGGCTGAGTTGACAAATTCTTTTTCATCATAAACCTTTTAGTGCTATCTGACTTTTAACTATCACCATGTGCTTTTAGAGCAATAATTATTTTTAAAGCACTGTATTCATTACAGAAAACATCTTAAAGATATGGTACTCTATGACAGATTTCACTGTCATAAGTTTAAACAAATTTTACTCACAATTTTTAAAACAATACATTCAAAATCTGGGAGGGGTAGTTAATGCAAATGATAATAAAATCATAGAAAAACGTGGAGAAACAAAAATGTAAAATTTTACATTCAGCACCATGAAATCAACTGCTTAAGGCTCAATGCTACAGCCAACTACAGAGCTGTCCTATGATCAACTATGTACTCACCATCTCTATTTTGTTCACATCTCAAACCTAATACACCATCCAAAACACAACTGATTTTTCCCCCAGAATCTATTCACCAAGTCTTCACCATCTCAAGAGATGCCCTTCCCTCAACTCACCCTCACTCAGATGATGAAGCAAAAAACCTAATTATCCTCTGTGCTTTCCTTCCCTGACACTTCCATTCTCTAGTAGATCCATCAGTCCTACTTTGTCAGCAATAGCTTCCTCTCAGCCCTTCCCACAACCAACAGGCAAAGTGATCTGGGGGATAGGAGGGAGGGGAGAGCAGAAGCAGTAACGTAACCATATGCAGACAAAGAAACATCCGACTAAGCAACTAAATTTAGTGTTCCTATTTACTTAGCAGAAAGCCTAAAAATAATTTTTCTTATAATAATTAAAATAACAGTAAAAAGCATTACAGGAAGCTATGACATAAAGACTAGGCTAATTAAAAGTGACACTCCTAACTTGTCACTGTTTTCCAGGAACTACATACATACAAAGAATAGTTTAAGCACACTATTTTTTTTAATAGATCATTACTGGAGTATAATTGCTTCACAATACTGTGTTAGTTTCTGTTGTACAACAAAGGGAATCAGCCATATGCATACATATATCCCCACATACCCTCCCTTTTGAGCCTCCCTCCCTCCCACCCTCCCTATCCCTCCTCTCCAGGTCATCGCAGAGCACTGAGCTGATCTCCCTGTGCTATGCTGCTGCTTCCCACTAGCTAACTATTTTACATTCGGTAGTGTATATTTGTTCACGCTACTCTCACTTCGCCCCAGCTTCCCCCTACCACCCAAAGTCATCAAGTCCATTCTCTATGCCTACCTTTTTTTTTTAGATTCCATATATATGTGTTAGCATACAGTATTTGTTTTTCTCTTTCTGGCTTACTTCACTCTGTGCGACAGACTCTAGGTCCATTCACCTCACTACAAATAACTCAATTTCATTCTTTTTATGGCTGAGTAATATTCCATTGTATACACGTGCCACATCTTTATCCATTCATCTGTCAATGGACATTAAGGTTGATTCCACGTCCTGGCTATTGTAAATACTGCTGCAATGAACACTGTGGTACATGTCTATATTTTTTTGAACATCTTTATTGGAGCATAATTGCTTTACAATGGTGTGTTAGTTTCTGCTTTATAACAAAGTGAATCAGCTATACATATACATATGTTCCCGTATCTCTTCCCTCTTGTGTCTCCCTCCCCCCCACCCTCCCTATCCCACCCCTCTAAGTGGTCACAAAGCACCGAGCTGATCTCCCTGTGCTATGCAGCTGCTTCCCATTAGCTATCTATTTTATGTTTGGTAGTGTATATATGTCCATGCCACTCTCTCACTTTGTCCCAGCTTACCCTTCCCCCTCCCCGTATCCTCAAGTCCATTCTCTAGTAGATCTGTGTCTTTATTCCCGTCTTGCCCCTAGGTTCTTCATGACATTTTTTTTTCTTAGATTCCATATATATGTGTTAGCATACAGTATTTGTTTTTCTCTTTATGACTTACTTCACTCTGTACGACAGACTCTAGGTCCATCCACCTCACTACAAGTAACTCAATTTCATTTTGTTTTATGGCTGAGTAATATTCCACTGTATATATGTGCCACATCTTCTTTATCCATTCATCTGATGATGGACACTTAGGTTGCTTCCACCTCCTGGCTATTGTAAATAGAGCTGCAATGAACATTTTGGTACATGTCTCTTTTTGAATTACGGTTTTCTCAGGGTATATGCCCAGTAGTGGGATTGCTGGGTCATATGGTAGTTCTATTTTTAATTTTTTAAGGACCCTCCATACTGTTCTCCATAGTGGTTCTATCAATTTACATTCCCACCAACAATGCAGGAGGGTTCCCTTTTCACCACACCCTTTCCAGCATTTATTGTTTCTAGATTTTTTGATAATGGCCATTCTGACTGGTGTGAGGTGATACCTCATTGTAGTTCTGATTTGCACTTCTCTAATAATTAGTGAGTTTGAGCATCTTTTCATGTGCCTCTTAGCCATCTGTATGCCTTCTTTGGTGAAATGTCTACTTAGGTCTTCTGCCCATTTTTTAATTGAACTGTTGTTTTTTTGATATTGAGCTCCATGAGCTGTTTTTGTATTTTGGAGATTAATCCTTTGCCTGTTGTTTCATTTGCAAATACTTTCTCCCATTCTGAGGGTTGCTTTTCGTCTTGTTTATGGTTTCCCTTGTTGTGCAAAAGCTTTTAAGTTTAATTAGGTCCCATCTGTTTATTTTTGTTTTTATTTCCATTACTCTAGGAGGTGGGTCACAAAAGATCTTGCTGTGGTTTATGTCAAAGAGTGTTTTTCCTGTGTTTTTCCTATGTTTTCCTCTAAGAGTTTTATAGTGTCTGGTCTTACATTTAGCTCTTTAATCCATTTGGAGTTTATTTTTGTGTATGGTGTTAGGTAGTGTTCTAATTTCATTCTTTTACATGTAGCTGTCCAGTTTTCCAAGCACCACTTTTTGAAGAGGCTGTCTTTTCTCCATGGTATGTTCTTGCCTCCTCTGTCATAAATTAGGTGACCATATGTGCGTGGGTTTATCTCTGGGCTTTCTATCCTGTACCACTGATCTATATTTCTGTTTTTGTGCCAGTACCACACTGTCTTGATTACTGTAGCTTTGTAGTATAGTTTGAAGTCGGGGAGCCTGATTCCTCCAGTTCCATTTTTTTTCTCAAGATTGCTTTGGCTATTCGGGATCCTTTGTGTTTCCATACGAATTGCAAAATTTTTTGCTCTAATTCTGTGAAGAATGCCATTGGTAGTTTGATAGGGATTGCACTGAATCTGTAGAGTGCTTTGGTTGGTATAGTCATTTTCATAATATTGATTCTTCCAATCCAAGAACATGGTGTATTTCTCCATCTGTTTATGTCATCTTTGACTTCTTTCATCAGTGCTGTATAGTTTTGTAAGTATAAGTCTTTCACCTCCTTAGGTAGGTTTATTCCTAGGTATTTTATTCTTTCTGTTGCTATGGTAAATGGGATTGTTTCCTTAATTTCTCTTTCTGATTTTTCGTTGTTAGTGTATAGGAATGCCAGAGATTTCTGTGCATTAATTTTGTATCCTGCAACCTTACCAAATTCATTGGTTGGTTTTAGGAGTTTTCTGGTGGCATCTTTAGGAATTTCTATGTATAGTATCATGGCATCTGCAAACAGTGATAGTTTTACTTCTTTTTTTCCAATTTGTATTTCTTTTATTTCTTTTTCTTCTCTGATTGCTGTGGCTAGGATTTCCAAAACTATGTTGAATAAGAGTGGTGAGAGTGGACACCCTTGTCTTGTTCCTGATATTAGTGGAAATGCTTTCAGTTTTTCACCATTGAGTATGATGTTTGCCATGAGTTTGTCATATATGGCCTTCCTTATGTTGAGGTAGGTTCCCTCTATGCCCACATTCTGGAGTTTTTATCATAAATGGGTGTTGAATTTTGTCAGAAGCTTTTTCTGCATCTACTGAGATGATCATATGGTTTTTATTCCTTAATTTGTTAATATGATGTAAAGACTAGGCTAATTAAAAGTGACACTCCTAACTTGTCACTGTTTTCCAGGAACTACATACATACAAAGAACAGTTTAAGTATCCTGCTCTTTTTTTTTAAAATAAATTTATTTATTTATTATTTTTGGCTGCACTGGGTCTTTGTTGCTGCACGCAGGCTCTCTCTAGTTGCAGTGAGCAGGGGCTACTCTTTGTTGCGGTGTGCGGGCTTCTCATTGTAGTGGCTTCTCTTGTTGCAGAGCACAGGCACTAGGCACGCAGGCTTCAGTAGTTGTGGCACGCAGGCTTCAGTAGTTGTGGCTCGCGGGCTCTAGAGCACAGGCTCAGTAGTTGTGGGGCACAGGCTTAGTTGCTCTGCGGCATGTGGGATCTTCCCAGACCAGGGCTCGAACACATGTCTCCTGCATTGGCAGGCGGATTCTTAACAACTGCACCACCAGGGAAGCCCCCTAAGTACACTATTCTTAAAACCCTCAATTTGCTTTCTAAAAATTTATTTCTGTAAAAACGTAGTAAGGGAACTTCCACTTTTAGCCATGATGGAGTGAGGCTGAACTTGTCCTTCTAACATAAACAACAAAACTGGATAAAATGTATAAAATAACTGTTGCCAGACACTGGACAACAGGCAGTGCAGGATTGTGAACCATGGGTTGAGGGGACATGATACACTTGGTAATGTCACTGTTTTACAGATTATAGCACAGGGAGAAGGATCCGAAGCAGAGCACAACAGTCCACAGAGTTGAAGAAACAAAGATTGAAGGTCAAGGAGGCTGAGGTACTCTGCAAGGCAGAGTACTGCAAGTGATGGAACTATTCAGAGAAAGACATCCAAAAATCTGCATGGGGTCCTTGCGCATCTGTTGCCAGAGATTACAAACCTAGTTAGTGGCAACATTCCTAGTCAGTGTTGGCGGGCCTAACAGTCTAGGTCCTCTGAGTCCCAGTTAAGAGCTCTTTCCATCACATACAGAAATTTTATTACATTTTATTAACATAAATATTATTAAAGCCAAGAGTTTTCATCTTTTAACAGATTTTCTAACCAACAAATTCAACTTTTATCTCATCTTTTGTTCCTTTGCTTACTCAGTACTATAATTAAATAGGCAATAAAAATGCCAAAAATAAGGTGACAAAAATGAACACACACAGATTAACCAATTTGATAATTCCCCCAAATAACTGAGTTTACCAAATGAAAATGAAAAACCGAACTCCACTTTCTTTTAATGAGATAATAATACTATAGCACTGAGTTTTTTATTTTATCAAACTTCAGAAAAGTAATTAAGTTTCAGTTCCTAATGATTATGCTCCTAATTAATGAAATCTGGCGGCTGCCCATATTGAAATTATACTCAATGCCACTAACCCAATTATCTTCTGTCAAGGTGACCCATAAAAATAATTGAGAATGGCATACCATTCAGTGTGCATTTAAGGAAACAGACCTCAATCTCTTTTTTCCCTAAAAGCACTACTCCTACAACAGGTCACTCATAACAAATGAGAGTAGTATTCTCACAGTTTAATGGAAAAAGTAACAGCAAACATTCAATTTACTTTACCCCAAAAAATTTCCTTGACACTTCTGCTCTTGCCCAAAGATAAACTCTAGTAGCATACAGGGTTTACAAGAAAAATAGGAAGTAGTGTATCATATTCAACAATTTCTTTCCTCCAAACATAAAAGGCCAGATCTATGTATAATTCAGCTTTAACACAGGTTTATGTCTAATCAAAATGGAATCTTATAAAAGCAGTCTTAAAGTATAACAGAAGATATAATCATAAGGAGTCCTGTTTTGAACCATTCAAAAGGCGTAAATGTACAAAATGAAAAAAATAATTTGCTTGTTTTTAAAACTCCCATGTAACGCTATCACTGAAGTTCATTCTACAGAATCATGGGAATAAAGCTACCATGATAAGATTCTTTTTTTTGTTTTGTTTTGTTTTGTTTTTTGTTTTGCGGCTCCGGACGCGCAGGCCCAGCAGCCATGGCTCACGGGCCCAGCCGCTCCGTGGCATGCGGGATCCTCCCGGACCGGACCGGGGCACAAACCCGTGTCCCCTGCATTGGCAGGTGGACTCCCAACCACTGCGCCACCAGGGAAGCCCTCTTTTTTTTTTTAAACCATAAGATACTTAATGCTGCTTTAATCAAACCCGTAGACTTAAAGAAAAGTTTTAGAGAATTTACTTTTATTTAGGTTAAGAGAGATGCAAATACTACATACAGTATACTTTGAGCAAAGGTTTCACATCAATTCATTTAAAACAGGCTTTGTAAAACAACATTGTGGGCAGACATGTTAAGTTCTCCATAGTAGAATCATAAAATTAAATAAAAATACATGTCTATAATCCCATCTCTGAAATTCTTGTATTTGGGGAGTTCTTGAAATTTCAGAATTATAAATAAATGGTTCCCTTGGTATGGAATGAATGCCATAGTATTCTGTTTGTCATCTTGCCTGTAACATGAACAAATGTTAATTCAAGATTAAACATAATAGTTTCAAAAATATTAGAATATTGTAGACTGTTAGCTTTCATTAGCAGCTAAATTTTAAAATATTAACAGTGTGCTACAGAAACAGTAAAGCAAAACAGGATGTAACTCAAACAGAATGAACTGTTCAAATCCTGTGTGCTAAACGCTGGCACCATACACTGAGACTCCTGCTTCTAAAATGTCTAGGAATAACTGACACCAGCTCGTGCTCCTGCCAAGCATAAAACTGGTTAAGTAAATATGAAATAATTATTTTCAGCCATTGGACAAGAGCCAACACAGGACTGTGCTCTCAGAAGGGAAACAAGGTAAATCCCAAGAAAATCTTTTTTTTTTTTGCCTACAGGCATTTTCCAGACTGCAGAATAGAGAGGAGGAACACAAGTAGAACATGCCACTCTTACTGACCTAAACAGATATCTGAGACAGAAAATGCATGAAGAGCTGACATTTATGGAGCAGGGTATTAGAAAGAACTGTACAGAGATGAAATTTCAGAAATCTGTACAAGAGTTTTGGTCAAATATTAAACTGATCAGGTACACTGCAGAATTCTACTCAAGTTGGCCAAGAACAACTACCAAGTAGCAGGAGCTGAACAACTATGGATGCTTGTACATGGCTGGGAGATATCTGAGTTCCAAACATCCAGTTAGAGACTTCATTAAACACTCCAGGATTCATCCGAGACCCAGAAATGCCACACCTTGGGAATAAGGATAATCTAGAGCCACTTTTATTAAAGCTTAAAAACAAGAACAAGCTGATGCACAAGCAAATTAACCATCTGCCAAAACAAAACTCTATTACAAAGGACAACGAGATCCAGATACTCAATATCCTAGTGTCCATAATACACATTACAGAAAAACAAAATTAGAAATGTGAAGAAACAGGAAATTGCGACCCATGACCTACGGAAAAAAGTAATCAACAAAAACAGATTCAGAAATAATGACAGAAGTAGCAGACAGACTTTAAAACAGTAACTATTAAGTAATTTTAAAAGATTGAAAGGAAAACATGAAATAATCAGAAAACAAACAGGAAATCTCAATAGAGAAATGGAAACTATTAAACCCACAGAACCAAGAATCTCAACAAACTCCAAGCAGGATCAACTAAAAAAAAAAGAAAACAACAAAACAAAACAGCAAACAAAAAAAGAGGCACATCACAATCCAAATGCTAAAAAATAAGGACAAAAGAGAAAATTATAAAAGTAGTCAGAAAAAAGCCTGTATTCTAAAAGGTCTCCAATTATCATATCAGCTTCCACCTTAAGAAAGTAGAAAAATAAGAGCAAATTAAACTCAACATAAGCAGGAGAAACAAAAGAAAAAACAAACAATGAAATAGAAAAGAGAAAAATAAAGGAAATCAGTGAAACCAAAATCTGGTTCTTTGAGAAGATCAATAAAACTGATAGGGCTTCCCTGGTGGCGAAGTGGTTGAGAGTCCGCCTGCCAATGCAGGGGACACGGGTTCGTGCCCCGGTCCGGGAGGATCCCTCATGCCACGGAGCAGGTGGGCCCATGAGCCATGGCCTGTGCTCCACAACGGGAGAGGCCACAACAGTGAGAGGCCCGCGTACCGCCAAAAAAAAAAATTTATTAACTTACTAGGAGCCTGGCTAGCACTTAGTAGTGCCAGTGTACTGGAACTACTTTTAGCAGTCCTACTTCTGTAGAGCAGACAGGTATGGAGAAAGGGCACCTACAGTCTTTAGACTCAGAGCTATAGCTATTTAACGTTTTAATTAGCTAATATTAAATAAAATTTAAAATTCTTCAGTAAAGCTCCTCAGTCACACTACCCACATCTCAGGTGTTCAATAGCCACATGTGACTAATGGCTAACATATGGAAATTCAGATGCAGAACGTTTCCATCATCACAAGAAATTCTATTGGACAACGCTGCTCTAGAGTCTACAGTTCAAATCTTAGAAAACCCTTAGACAGGTTTGCATCACTGGCTTAATTAAACTTATTAGAGCCTCAACTGTGTCACCTGCAAAATGTGGACATTAACAACCTTGCAGGGTTAAGGTGAGAATTAAATACAAATGTATATAAAGAACCTGAGCAAGCTAAACAAAGCACCACGGTAACAGTTACAGCTTAAAATATTTAGACCCAACACAGTTTGACTGATTATAGAGAAACCTGAAAGCAGAAACTGAATTAAAATATACAATCAAGAGGAACAAGGTGTCTATTCTGAGATGGTGTAAATGTTCTACATCTTAAAAGGGGCATAGGCTGTACTGCTTTATGACTTGTCAAAATTAAAAGAACAGTATGCTCAAGACAACTAATAGAACAGTACACTCAAAACGTGTGCATTTCACTGTAGGTAATTATACTTTAAATTTTTAAATGTTTTTTGAGAAGAAAACATAGGAATGCTGAAAAACTACCTTTATCCTCCCTTTCCTTTAATTCTTTTAGTTGGAGCTTCCATTTGCAGACAATATGCTAGCCTTTTATATCATACAATTTCTGTCAAACTATTACAACCATGAAAACAAATCTTAAGAATGATTTTTCCCCCTCCTAGTTTTATACTATTTAAAAAAAATAAGTTTGTCTTAATTCTATAGTAAACATCATCTGGTGCAAGGGGTCACACAGCTCTTGTTGGTACCAGTTCGCTCTACTGAAATGTTTTTAGCTATATTGAGCCAAACTCTATCACCCTCTAATTTCTGTTTACTGATTCTAGCTCTTAAGACTTCAGTTTTCTCTTATTCAAGCTAAGCATCTTTGTAATTTTAGCTGTTCCTTATATGAAAGTTTTAAGTCCTTTGACCTTTTGTGCCACCCTCAGAAGTCGATACAGTATTGTTCCCATACTTGTATATTTTATAAAACTAGTAAAATTTCAAAAAACTTAGACAATTTAAATGGGGTTGGGGACTTCCCTGGTGGCGCAGTGATTAAGAAGCCACCTGCCAATGCAGGGGACACGAGTTCAATCCCTGGTCCGGGAAGATCCCACATGCCGCGGAGCAACTAAGCCTGTGCGCCACAACTACTGAGCCTGCACTCTAGAGCCCGTGGGCCACAACTACTGAGCCCGCACGCCTAGAGCCCGTGCTCCACAACAAGAGAAGCCACTGCAATGAGAAGCCCTCGCACCGCAACAAAGAGTAGCTCCCGCTTGCTGCAACTAGAGAAAGGCAGTGCACAGCAACAAAGACCCAACGCAGCCAAAATATAAATAAGTAAATTTATTTTAAAAACGGGGTTGCTTAATTTTTATTTTTCAAAATAAACAATCTTTTTAAAATCTGTCAGTATTTCACAAAACAAAAGGCACTTCAAAAATTTAAAGTAACAAGTACATAGTCTCAGAACAAAAGACAAGAAAGGTCTGTGGGAATTTTACACCAGTATTTTTGAGGTGTGCCAGCATTACGGAGTCGTTGGTCTTTATCTCTCCTAGTTTTGGGTCCAGAAGCTAAAATTACAGATGAGGTCTTACTAGCCACAGAACTGAATGTGACAATCACCATCTGCTTTCTGGATACTAAAATCCTGTTAATGCATTATAAAACGTGCCAGACTTCTCTTACCTTTCTTTTTTTTCCCCCCCAGCATTAAATTATGTCACTTGAGAAAAGAAAAGTGAAGGAAAATTTAGGATTCCTGCTTAATATGAGTAGAACTCTGCTATGAACTCTGATTGCTTAGGGATAGGACAAAATTCAATAAAACTCAAGGTATATACATATGATTGAGAGTCAGCTATTTAATAGAACCTCATAATTATTTCAATGATAAATAATCCCAAAGAGTTTAAAGAAAACAATGGAGTGGTCATGGGGACACAGCAACAAAAGTATAAGCAATTACCCAATTATATAAAACCTGAACTGCAAATTATCTTAAAGCAAGCACTATTATTTTCAAGCATAACACATAAAACCAGAAATGAATTATTTACAGGATAATGGCTGCCCCCTAATTTCTAAACATTACACATATCCTCAGAAAAACAGGTTGGGGCTTCCCTGGTGGTGCAGTGGTTAAGGATCCACCTGCCAATGCAAGGGACACAGGTTCTAGCCCTGGTCCGGGAAGATCCCACTTGCCGCAGAGCAACTAAGCCCGTGTGCCACAACTACTGAACCTGCGCGCCTAGAGCCCATGCTCTGCAACGAGAAGCCACTGCAATGAGAAGCCCGCGCACCTCAACGAAGAGTAGCCCCCGCTCTCCTCAGCTAGAGAAAGCCCGCGTGCAGCAAGAAAGATCTAACTCAACCTAAATAAATAAATAAATAAGTTAATTTTAAAAAAGAAAACAAAAAACCATACAGGCCAAGAAAGGAAGCAAATAAAATCACCCAGAGCATTACAAAGAGATAAGACAACTAAAAACTCTAATTTACATGTAATTGCATAAACACTGAAGACCAGAAGTCCCATGTTCCAATGGGAACTGTCCAAAAGAAGAATACAGCAGCGTCCTCGTGGTGAGTGAATGGGTAATATTCAGGATTCATCCAAGTTCACCCAAGCCAGAGGTCAAAAGGAAGTACTGAGAAACATGATGGACGAGAGCAATGGCTACTGGGGAGTCAAAATGTAGCGGCTCAGAAAGTCTTTAAGACCAAAGGTGGCAGTTTTAGTAAGGCATAGCTTTGGAGAAGGAGACACCTTAGAAGGAGAAAGTATCACTTGAAGGTTTGATGGAGAGGGCAGCACTGAAGATCAAGGCCTTATTGAACCAATACAGAGCAATGTGGTACAGGGGACTTATTTTAAAAACTGCATTTGACTGTAGCAACAAAGAGGGTACTCTTGAACTAAGAGACTGAAGAAACCACCCAGCCTCACCCCAAAATAAAATTGTCTATATTGCTGGTGCAGTAAAACCCATCACAAATAACCTGAACAGAAAAAAGAACCCAGCGTTCATGCCAAGTTACTTACATAGTATTTTTAAAAGTGAAAGATTTGGGCAGATGAAAACACACCAAAAACCAAAGCGATAACACAGAGGAAAGATTCAACACTCCATCACAAATTAGAAATAAATAACAAATGAAGACATAAAAGAACACCTCAAATCCAATATTCAAAATTTTAAAGAGCAAACAAGTTTTAAAATAGGAACAAACTAAAGAAACAGAAAAGAAACAAAATCATCACAGAAATGAAGACTAAATTACAAGATGTATGATCTAAAAAGATAGAAAATAAGATTTCTCAAGCAAATGAATAACAGAGAAAAGAATTGAAGGAAACATAATATAAAAGAGATGCAAAGATCACTGAAGAATGAAACAACTGACCAGAACTAATATTCAAAACTGTAATTCTTGACTCAAAAGAAAACATCAATCTACAATCTGAAACCACAAGGGAAAATTTACCCACAATAGTCAACACAGAGACATACCTCAGTAAAACAATTCAATTTTACAGATAAGAAAAATTCAAGTCTTCGAAAAGAAAGACCAAGTCATCAACAAAGAAAAGAAAATCAGGTTGGCATCAGCAACATATAAGCAAGACAACAGGGGGGCAATTATTTTCAAGAAATATAAGAAGATGTGAATCAAGGATTTTAAACCCAGCCAAGCTGTCCTTCAAACATCAAGACACTAGGAAAACACTTTTAACATCTAAGACCTTAAGAGATTTCCACAAGGACTGTTGAGGAATCTATACTAGACGATAAGCTTCATCCAACCAAGAGATGACTGGGAAAACTTCAGAAAAAGGTCTGCTGTTTAATATTAACTACATTTATTGTAGAATTAAATCTAAAACAAAGGTATTGATGCGGGTAGAATAGTACATAAAATGGCATGCTCTCACAAAGTAAAAATAACTTCAAAAAGTCAGAGGAAAAGAGACTAGAAAAAAAATTAAGTAGAATAAGCTCATTCACTGCCTCACACATAAGAAAATGGATTTACCGCCTGCCAATGCAGGGGACACAGGTTTGATCCCTGGTCCAGGAAGATCCCACATGCTGCAGACCAACTAAGCCCGTGAGTCACAACTACAGAGCCTGCACTCTAGAGCCCATAACCCATAACTATTGAAGCCTGCGTGCCTTGATCCCGTGCTCCGCAACAAGAGAAGCCACCGCCATGAGAAGTCTGTGCACTGCAATGAAGAGTAGCCCCCGCTCGCCACAACTAGAGAAAACCCGCTTACAGCAATGAAGACCCAACACAGCCAAAAAAAAAAAAAAAAAGCTTCATGACATTGAATTTGGCAGTGATTTCTTAGATGTGACTCCAAAGGCACAGAAAACAAAAGAAAAAAGAGAAAAAGTAGACTTCATGAAAATTTAAAAATTTTGTGCAGCAAAAGATGACACACAGGGACTTCCCTGGTGGTCCGGTGGTTAAAACTCCACGCTCCCAATGCACGGAGCATGGGTTCGATCCCTGGTTGGGGAACCAGGATCCCGCATGCCTATGCGGTGCAGTAAATAAATAAATAAACAAACGAACAAACAGGCCTGGGGGGAAAAAAAGACTACACACAGATGGAAGAAAATAGCTGCAAGTCATTCGATAGCCAGTAAATAGAGAGAAATCTTACAACTCAACAACAAACAACCCAATTAAAAAATGAGCAAGGACTTAATTAGACATTTCTCCAAAGACAGCATACAGATGGCCAATAAGCACATGAAAAGACAATCAACATCACTAATCATTAGGAAAACGAAAATCAAAATTGCGATAGGATACTATTTCATGGTCACTAGTATGGCTATTATGAAACAAAAACGAAAACAGTAGTGTTGGCAAGAATGTAGAGAAACTGGAACCCCTGTGCATTGCTGGGAACCACTATGGAAAACGGTATGGTATGCCTCAAGAATTACCATATGACCCAGCAATCTGCTTCTTGGTATATACCCAAAGGCACGGAAAGCAGGGTCTTGAAGAGAGATTTGTACACCCATGTTCATAGCAGCATTATTCCCAATGGCTAAAATGTGGAGGTAACCCAAATGTCCATTGAAAGATGAATAGATAAACAAAAAGTGGTATATAAATACAACAGAACTTTATTCAGCCTTAAAAAAGAAGGAAATTCTGACACCTGCTACAACATGGATGAACCTTGAGGATACTGTGCTGAGTGACATAAGCCCGTCACATAAAGACACATGCTGTATGATCCCACTCCCATGCAGTTCCTAGAGGAGCCAAACCCACAGAGACAGAAAGCAGATGGTGGGTGCCAGGGGCTGGAGGAGAGGTGGTGATGGGGGAGTTGTTCAATGGGTGCAGAGCTTCAGTTTGGGAAGATGAAAAAGTTCTGGAGATGGACGGGGTTGATGGTTGCACAATGATGTGAATGTGCTTATTAATGCCACTGAACTGAACACTTAAAAAATGGCTAAGATGGTAAATTTCATATTATGCATATTTCACCATAATTTTTAAAAATGGGGGGGGAAAAGAAAATGGATTATTTTATAGGTGACAAATAAAATAATAGCATAAAATTCACAATCACAGCATAAAATTCCCTCCCCTCCACACCCTAAGTAAGAAAAAAAGAGGACTAAAGGAATTTTTTTTGGCCACGCCACGTGGCTTGAAGCATCTTAGTTCCCTGACCGGGGATCAAACCCGGGCCCACGGCAGTAAAAGCGCCGAATCCTAACCACTGGACCTCCGGGGAATTCCCAGGAATTTTTAAAGGTATAAACATAAAAGTTTATAAAACATAAAACTGATTAAAACAAAAATATAAACCTTCCTAAATAACAAAAAATATACAAAAGCTAAATAATAATATTAAACAGAATACAAAGCATAACATAAAACCAAGATGAGATCAATTCAATGAAAAAGCTAACGTCCTTAACAGACTACACCTGTAACAGATGTTTACTAATACATATGCTTTACCATTTACCAAGGACTTTTATACATATCTCACTACCTGACCAGTGAGGTAGGTCAGAAAAGTACTGTTTCTCTCTTTACTCAAATTTACAAACTAAGGCTTAAAAAACATGAAAGATAAAGTAAAGCAAAGTCAGGATTAAAACCCATCATCTATTTTTCTTTCCACACCAGGCTTCCCCCATTGAGCATCAAAACTGTTTCAAAATACAAATTGAAGAAACGTATAATATTTTATTTCCTGCTTTAAAAGTGTTACTTAGCCACCCCACAAAAATCTTTAGAATGAATTAGTCTGAAACTTTTGATACTCTGGGTACAAAGCTTCTTCTAACAAAGAAAATGTTTGAAGTTTAAGTCTCCTTAATGGCAGTGGCAACTAAGTTGCCAAAGAATGTGACACTATCTCAGATACTAGATGCAAGATTAGACACACTTCAGGGGACTTCCCTGGTGGCGCAGTGCATAAGACTCTGCACTCCCAATGCAGGGGGCCCAGGCTGGATCCCTGGTCAGGGAACTAGATCCCACATGCATGCCACAACTAAGGAGTCCACGTGCCACAACTAAGGAGCCCTGGAGCTGGAACTAAGGAGCCCACCTGCTGTAACTAAGACCTGGTGCAACCAAAATTTAAGAAAATAATAACAGACACACTTCAGAGTGAGGGAAGAGCTACCCAGACCCAGGCTGTTTGACCTCTAAGTAAGTTCAGGTATGGCCAGTTCCCTACAATACTAGTTTTGAAAACACATATTTGCTCCCACACGATTGATAATTTGACATTTTGAACATACTAAATTTCAAGTTTGCTTCTGTGGGATCTGTCCACCAGAAATACTAGATGAACACAGAAAACTGCACCCAGCTGAAACGAGCTGCATAGGCACGCACAACACAGACACACACCTCAAACATCAAAACTCCCTCAGTTCACCTTGTGGGTTATGAGGTGTTACAACTTTCTCTCAGATTTAAGATAACTTTCCTTCCATCACTTCATAATAATTCACCAGCTGCAATCCTTCTGACACCTACCTCTACAAGCAAACTTCAGGTCTTTTCCAAGGTAAAAGGCAGTATTTACATTAGAGTATTTCCATATTGGTTAGCCATTTTACATATGTAAAACTGTGCTATCATTTCTATTAGGTTCTTACCTTGGTTCCTAATTTGGCATCAATGAAGTTTTTAAGTGTTGTGCCGACTCCACTTTCCCCACAAGCCCTGTGGGTTTTATTACCTGATTTTGCATAGTGCACTGACTTTTAGGAACCCGTATGTTCTGATATAGCACAACTGACTGCATATAAAGCAATCAGAAATATACTTTAGACAATGTAATCATAAGTATTGCCTATACTTATTACCATTTCCTCAAAGGAGTAATGCAAGGTTTATATCAGCTAGTGTGGAAAAAAAGCCTGACATAGAATCTGGCTCAAAATAGACAATCAATAAACATCAGTTTACTTCATTTCCCTCTTCTTAAAGATTCTGACTCAGTTCCCAAGCACTGATAACCAAAGGTGATCTTGTAATCTTCAATGAGATCTCTCTGAAAAAAAGGGTACCATATATTAAGTGAAAGCCATTAACATAAGGGGAAACATTTTTTTTCTTAAATCAGAACCACCACCATGTGTGGAAGTACACAACCAGCCTGGAGGGGTTTTTTTCCCCCTAGGTCTATATTCTTTTTTTTTAAACACATGGGCATACTTTTTTTTTTTTTTGGCTGCGCTCATGCTTTCTCTAGTTGTGGTGCGCGGGCTTCTCATTGTGGTGGCTTCTCTTGTTGCGGAGCATGGGCTCTAGGAGCGTGGGCTTCAGTAGTTGTGGCTCACGGGCTTAGCTGCTCTGCGGCATGTGGGATCTTCCCAGACCAGGGATCGAAACCGTGTTCCCTGCATGGGCAGGCGGACTCTTAACCACTGCGCCACCAGGTAAGTCTCTTAGGTCTATATTCTTAAAAGCAAACTTTCATCTCTCCTTTTATACACGATCAGATAAAACAACTCTTACAGATTACACAGAGAAATGCTTATATAATCTCCTCTATAATAAAAACAAACAATCTTTAAGATTAAAATTATCACTGAGGGCTTCCCTGGTGGAGCAGTGGTTGAGAGTCCACCTGCCGATGCAGGGGACACGGGTTCGTGCCCCGGTCCGGGAAGATCCCACATGCTGCGAAGCGGCTAGGCCAGTGAGCCATGGCCGCTGGGCCTGTGCGTCCGGAGCCTGTGCTCCACAACGGGAGAGGCCACAACAGTGAGAGGCCCGCATACTGCAGGAAAAAAAATATATATATATATATCACTCGCTTCAAATAAGATTATAATTTCCCCAGTAGGTTTTAGTAGAAATTTCAAATGATCTCAACTGAAAATGTGTTCCTATTATACTTACCAAAGAAAATCTCAGTGGAATAGAGCATATCAGATAACAAAAACATTAACCTCTCCATCATTTATTTCTATATCGCAATTTATATTTCACTTTTAAATAGACAAAAAGATTGCTTTTATTAAATTAAAATTTTATGGAATTATTTTAGTTCCAAATTAAGTAGTAAAGATACAATTCATATCTTACCTAAAGGGGAAAAACCACATGCAACAAGTTAAACTCGTTTTTTTTTATGTTACAACTTCAATACAAGTTTGTACAGCGTGCATCATAAAACAGCTTAAATGTAAATGTACAGCCAACATTCCAGGGAAATTCCCAGAAGTCAAGAATACAGTCACAGGACTTCCCTGGTGTCCACAACTACCGAGCCTGCGCTCTAGAGGCTGCAAGCCACAACTACTGAGCCCGCGTGCCACTACTATTAAAGCCTGTGCACCTAGAGCCCGTGCTCCGCAACAAGAGAAGCCCACGCACCGCAATGAAGAGTAGCCCCTGCTCGTCGCAACTAGAGAAAGCCCCCGCGCAGCAATGAAGACCCAACGCAGCCAAAAATAAATAAATAAAATTAATTAAGGAAAAAAGAATACAGTCACAGCAAAAATTGCCTCCCCTCCACATCCTAATATATATACTAACAACCATCACTCTTTTAAATCTCTTCACTTGTCCTTCTTACCATCAGCACTGGCAACTGACATTATTTCTAAAACCATTTTTCACTAAGAATCTTAAGTTTTTCTCTCTTCAATAGGGCTACTGCCTACAAATAGAGAGCAAAGTTGTATTTAGATGTGGCTGCTGAGGGTTGGCTACAGTCACTGATTAGTTAAGTGGCTTGCTCTGCAACACCAGCTTCCCAGCACACCTTTCCCAAATTCCAAGAATTCAATTTGATCTTTAAATTTTCTAAAAAACACTCACAAAGCAACTCTAAATTACAAATGTTCTCCCTTCTAACATGTTATATTCCTGTCTCATCATATCATATACACTGGTCCTCACCCCTGACTTTGTGTCAGAATCAGTTTTAGAGCTGTATGAAACTACAGATGACTGAGCTTTACTGCCTGATACAACAGGCTCCTCATGACAAACAGCCTCGTTTAATCCAGATACCATTTCTCCTCCAATTCTAACACAACCAAAAAAGAAACAATAAAAATTTCCTCTTATGCTTCTGTGATGGGAAAAAGACCATGTAAACAAACCTAATACCATGATTCATTAATAAATGAAACTTCCAAGGTCTCACCGGGTAATACAGGTTCTGCCTGATACCCTACAATTACCTCATATAACAATGTATTCTACAATGCCAAGGCCCAGCTTAACTAACTCCCTTCTCCAAACGTCTTTATGCAAGCACAAAATCCAAAGATTACAATTTCTCTTTCCTGCCCTATAGTCACTGTCTTAACACTGATTTTATGCAAAAATATTTCTTGAATACGTATCATGGTACGTTATTCTAACTCATGGGGGTATAGCAATTAACAGAACAAAATCCCTATCCTCATAAAACCTACGTTTTAATTATGGTAGACATGTGATAAATTACTTGTATACATATGTCAGATGATGATAAGTGATGAGAAAAATAAAGCGAGGAAGAAAGTAAGAAGGTTGAGCTGAAGAGGACTTCTGGTCAAGGAAGACCTCAATATAACATTTAGAGGACATCTGAGCAGAATTCTAAAAGAAATAAGAGAAGAAATGAACTATGCCGTTATCTGGGGGAGAAAATTCTGAACAAACAGTCCTTTGCATATGATCCCTTCTATAACCTAGCTTTTTATGTCCAAAAGCACTTTTTTGAACAAAGAAAATATATTTGAATCAATGCTAAGAAATGCATTATCAGAAGCAGAAATACTAAAGGAAATTAGAATGCACACTAAACAAAGAGATCCCTTCTGTTAAAGCTGGTTGGCCAGTAGCTCTCCTGTCCACCAATCATACAGGGCACCACGTCTGCCTCTGTGGAAACTGCTTTTAACCAGTCTTCAAAGTAATACTTGGGATGGCAACTCTATACCATCAAATAACTTAGTTTGTGTAATCCCCAATAATGGCCAAGACTGCAAGGCTTTGAAATACTTGCATAATCAAACGTTAAATTCAGTTCCCTATTAGCTTTTGTCTGCTTCTCTGCACATATCATGTTGTCTATTACAAGTGAAAACTAAACTGTAGTCATTCATTTTTTTTTTACCAGAATATTCTATTCTAGAAATAATCTGCACAAACAAGTATTTTAATCTACTTTTAACCTAAAAGAATCATGTCTTGAACATTTCAGGTTTCTAACACAATAAAGCATTTAAAAATATATATCCTTTGTCAATTTATATAAAAACATATACTTCTGTGTTCGTTCATACTATATCCATTCCAGAAAGGATTTAGGATAGAAATCTAAAACAAAACAAACAAATCAGTGAATTTGCCACATTATCAGATTTTTATTCTCATAAGATTCTTTACAGACTTTTAAAAAAAAGTATTTTGTGAGTTTCATAAGAATGTAGTGTATTTACATTATATCAAAATTGCATTTTGTTTTCTAATTCACTTCTTTTTTTATTAAGATTTTTTTTGATGTGGACCTTTTTTTTTTTAAAGTCTTTATTGAATGTGCTACAACACTGCCTCTGCTTTATGCCTTTGCTTCCTGGCCGCGAGGCCTGTGGGATCCTAGCACCCCTGACCAGGGATCGAACCCACACCCCCTGCACTGGAAGGCGAAGTCTCAACCACTGGACTGCCAGGGAAGTCCCTCTAATTCACTTTTAAACAAATTTATTCTAGTTCAAACATTTGATTACCTACTGTATACAGAAGAAAGGGGACTTCAGAGCAGGTAAAACTTTGTTTCCATTTTTTATTTTTTCTTTGTTATATTCTAAACACATGCAGTATGCGTAAAAGTATATTAAGACCAATTTCAAGGTCACTTTCCTTACTCAGCTGCAAAACTATTATTGTCACATAGAAACTAAAGTCAGCTGACCTTCCTATGCACATATGGAAATCTACTTGTTAACAATTCCTAATTTTAATTTCATCTGCAACTAAGTCCAACCTAAGTATCATTAACTGTAGAAACAGCACTTTTTCCAAAAGCAATAAATAACATGAAATAATTTACCTACAACATTTGTAGGTACCGACAATATGTGTAGCCACCTAACAATTACTACAACTCCTTTTACCTAACAAAGAACTAGGCAGGTGTGGTTTAAGTGCCGTGGAAAAAAAAAAGTTTCAGGACTTCCCTGGTGGTGCAGTGGTTAAGAACCCGTCTGCCCATGCAGGGGACACGGGTTCGAGCCCTGGTCCGGGAAGATCCCACATGCCGTGGAGCAACTAAGCCCATGCGCCACAACTACTGAGCCTGCGCTCTAGAGCCCGTGAGCCACAACTACTGAGCCCTCGTGCCACAACTACTGAAGCCCGCACGCCTAGAGCCCGTGCTCCGCAACAAGAGAAGCCACCGCAATGAGAAGCCCGCGCACCGCAACGAAGAGCAGCCCCCGCTCGCCGCAACTAGAGAAAGCCCGCGTGCAGCAACGAAGACCCAACGCAGCCGAAAAAAAGTTGCATTCCTGACCCTTACACTAGCTGTTAGCCTTAATCTCAGGGTGTTCCTTAATCTTGAGACACCTTGGGACTAAATTAAATTAATTAAAATTAAGAATTCAATTTCTCAATCACACTAGCCATATTTCAAGTGTACAAGAGCCACATGTGGCTAACGGCTATCATAATGGAGAGAACAACTACTCCTTTAAAAGTTGTAAAAGTAAATAAATTGCTGTGGTAGAAAGGTGCTACAGTCCTACCTACACTCCAATTAGTCTTGAAACCAAAAAAAATGGCAATAAGGACTTCAAAGTAACTAAGAGTTAACACCGTATTGGATGCAACTTTCCTATATGTTTCCACACGAACTGACTAAATCTGTAGGCATATGGATATTTTTGTAAAATCAAAGTTAGTTCAGCATGGGTTACTTTCCTTTCTCTAGAAAACCCGGATCCTCAGAGCTGTCACACGTTTCAAACAAATGAAATACATTTAAATTACAAGAGGAAAGAACTAACACTTTCGTACACACACTCCAAATTGGAAGTCTTAAGTCTGGGAAATGCAGTTAATCCTTTCATAAAGAAGTGTCTGCACGAAAGTGGCAACCCACACACTAGATGCCAAACAAAAAACGTGCTACAAAGTATTAATTATAGCACCAAAGCTACAAAGCAGATGTTACAGTGTAAACAGCCCCTCCAAACATCATCGCATTTACGGTTATTAAAAAAAAAAATGCAAACGGCAAAGTGAAATGCAGGGAATTATCGAGCCTGAGCTAGCGTCAAAAAGATCCATTTCACAAGTCCTTATATTCTCTTTTCTCTGCTAATCACTTCTTGCGTCAGTGTTAATACACTTCGGTCTACAAGAAAATCTGTGTCCAGAACTTCTCCGCTGAAAGCTCTTAACTTTCCACTTCCTACTGGACCGCCCCCTCGCAATGGGCCCCACCTCCCAAGGAGGGTGATGTTTCCCGCTCGGAAGCTAAGAAATAAATGTGTCTCCCCTACTCCTGAAAGGAGGTAAAGAGGCCGAGAAGCTGCAGATCTCAGCATTCCTACTGACTCCATCGACGCTGTCGTTTAGAAGCCTTCCTCTCCTCTTCTGAACGCCTTTCTTCCTTCCCTCCTCCCAGGTCATTCAGTGACCCCGAGCCGGGCGGGGACAGGTGACTCCCAAGAGGAGAGGAAGAGGGAGGGACGGACGATGGAGGGAGAGCCGCGCTTGGGCAATGAATGAGCTGTGCCGCATCCGCACCACCTGTTCCTTCCAAGCGTGCCACCCCGGCCTGCCGGCAGGCTTCCCAAACCACCCGGGCCACCTCTCCTACCCGTGTCGCCCGCTTCCCCGCTGAAGGCCAGGCCTCTGTCCCCTTCGCTCAGGGCGCATGAAAACCGGCCGCTTCGAAGCCAGGAGAATGGGGCCTACTCCGGAACAACGGCCTCCGGAGCGTGGGGACGGGAGGAGGAAGCCCGTGGCCCCTGGCGCGCGGGCCCAAGTGAGAACCCCGAGAAGGGGACGAGGCATTGCATTCGGCCTGACTAGGAGCACGAAGGCGGGGTCCCGGGCGGCGGTGGCCGGGTGCCCCTGGACCGAGGTTAGGGGTGACAGGCCCGTGCACCGGCTAAATCCTCCTCACTGCTGGTCCGGAGCCTCCCACTTACCAAGATCCGCTTGAAGAGCGCGTTCTCCTTGGGCGGGAGGCTCACGGCCGGCATCGTTCCGGCTCCTCCCGCTGCTCCCGCCACCGCCGGGCTCGGTCAGTCTGTTTGTCCGACCGCCGCCGCCGCCGCCGTCGTTCCCTGGCTGCTTCAGCCTTGATTGCCCCGATCCACCGCCGCCACCGGGCCTCGGGTGTCACCGCGTCGCCCAACCCAGACACCCCCTTCCCCTCGTAGTCTTTTTTCCCTTCTCACTTAACACTGCCGCCGCCTCCCCCCCCCCACGGGTCTCCGTCGGCGGTTCACGTGGTAACTGAACAGACCGACAGAAGGCAGCCAAAATGGCGGACGTGGAGAGCTTTCCCACCCGGGTCACACCTCCTAACACGCAGGCGCGATGACCTCCTTTCCCCACCTCCTCAGTCCTGGAGCTTGCTGGGAAACCTGGAGGCCCGCCCAGGTCCGCGCAGGCCGCGAGGGTCGCGGCAGGCCCCGCCCATCCTTTCGGTTTCTTGTCTCCGAGGCGCCGGGGGAGCGAGGGGAGAGTGGCTAACTGCGGTTCCGACCCCCTCCGCATCAAAAGTAGCGATTCCACTACTTTTTGCTAGATTGGCTTTTCATTCATTGGGTAGACTCTTCCAGTCTGTATAATCATAGTTTGAGCCTGAAGTGCTAAAATCCCGGTGTCCAAAAAGCGGTGTGTTTGATCGTGGACCAAGTGCCTAATCAAGCAGCAGAGGCGGAGGGGAAATGAAAGTTTCACCACAGTGGGGACTTGTAAATAGATCCAGAGAGGATGGGGCTTACCGGAGTCTGAAAAGCGTGAAAGAGTTAACCAAGTAAATGGGCCTGGCTGGGGCATCAGTGATTTACTTTTATTACTTTAAGAGGACCCTGGAAAGGTAGTCAGCCAGATCCGAAGTACCATGTTTGCACTGCCAAAGAAACATCTGAAGGTTAAAGTGTGTGTTTTTATTTCATCGCCGAGTTCATGCAATGCAGTGTTGAGGACTGTATGACTCACCTTGGGTTGTGAAGAATTCAAGGTCACTGACTCCCCTGGAACTCGCTTCAAGCTAGTGCTTAATACTGTGACTCCCCGTCATTAGAAATCCTTAGATCTTAGGAAGCCGAAGAGTATCTGGCAAGGATACTAGAGAACTACTGCAGTAAGCAAGGTCAGACTGATACCTAATAGAGTCTCTTCAAGCCATTTCACTAAAACTCGACAGTAAAACTATTTTAAAAGTGGCATTCTGTTGATGACTACAAATTTTCACATCGTATGAGCCATTTTTATCCTTGATTGTTTTTGATTATCTCTCTCCAGATCCTGAATTCCATCAGTAGTCGCATTCTGTGCATCATGAATCATTATACAATATATGCAGTAGCTTTGATTTTTTAATCATAGTTACACAGATGTTTTACTGTTTTCGGCTTGCTCTTTAATCCTCCATGGAAGGTGTGAGTTGAGTAAGATGTTTCCCAGTGGAAAAATCTGCGACTAAAACTTGGATTTTCTAGCTGCTATCTTGCACGCCCTCTCCTTTTGCCTGGGGCATAAGTAAGATTTTAGAAGTCAGATCCTGGAATTTCTTCAAATTCGGTGATGTCTCTTTAAAAGTTTCATTCAGAAAATTGTATGTACAAGAAACCATTTTTGAGTTTCGAAATACGGCCAGTTTTTTAACTTTAGCTTTAAAAAAAAAAAACTAAGAACAAATTTAGAATTCATAAAACGGCTGTTATTTACTAGTAACCTTCAAACTTCACCGCCCCCAACAGGTCTTTCAACTCTCTGAACTATTAAAAAGTAGAAAAATTGTCTCACTTAAGGTGATAATTTTAGCTTAGCTACTAACTTGGGTTTCCAAATCTCTAGCTTCATATCCAAAAGTCCTTCTGGCAATATTATTTGCTATGTTTTTCTAAATTTCTCCTGTAAATAATATTCTATTTTCACCTTGGGGGAAGAAAATTTCCGGTCTTTGAAACAAATTGTAGTTTCTACCAGAAGCTGAGTAACTGAATAGATGAGCTAGCAAGATAGTTTGGCAAATATGTTCCTTTTGGCTAATGACAAATAAATAACAATCTTTAAGACTCAGTGAATACTAGTCTGATTCAACATTTATGTGAGTTATAAACATCCTAGTTAAAATGCACCTACAGATAGTTGGACCACACAGTCAGTGATTTGATAGCCTGAACTCAATAAAATGTCTACTCTGATAGGTACCACTATTTGACAAATAGCGAGCCCATGTAACGGCTTATGCTTTGAATGACAGCTATGCAGGGAGTTAACATATCCAAGGCTAGGTGTGATGATGGTGATGGTGGTGGTGGTAGTTATTTCATTCATCTTATACCATGTGTTTGCATATCACTTTTGTGATAAATTCACCATAAAGAAATAACTTTGGAAACTTTAATTCTACAAAAGGGGTACATAGAGTGAAATTCCTCCATCTTCATATATGTAAGAGGTTCTCTATTGACACTTCTACATCTTTACATCTTTACATTTTCTAGAAACAAACATAAAAGAAATCTATGTATTTGCCACCCAGATTTACAAAATGTTAACCTTTTGTGATTGCTTTTTTTTTTTAATAAAAACTTTCAGATACAGCTATCCCTCTCCAGATTTGAATTTGATGTATAGTATTCTCATGCTTCATAAATCAGTAAACATGTAGGAAGCACTTTTACCTTTTATACTGTTTTCAACTCTGGCTTTACTTTAACCCTTCCCCGGGAGATGTGAGTTGAGTAAGATGTTTCCCAGTGGAAAAATCTGGGACTAAAAATTTGATTTTCCAGCAACATGGATGGAGATTATCATACTAAGTGAAATAAGTCAGACAGAGAAAGACAAATATCATATGATATGCTTTATATGTGGAATATTTTTAAAAAATTATACAAATGAACTTACTTACAAAACAGAAACAGACTCACAGATTTAGAGAACGAACTTAACTACGGTTACCAGGGAGGAAGGGTGGGGGGCAGGGATAGACTGGAAATTTGGGATTGACATGTACACACCTCTATATTTAAAATAGATAACCAGGGCTTCCCTGGTGGCACGGTGGTTAAGAATCTGCCTGCCTATGCAGGGAACACGGGTTTGAGCCCTGGTCGGGGAAGATCCCACATGCCGCGGAGCAACTAAGCCCGTGAGCCACAACTACTGAAGCCTGCATGCCTGGAGTCCGTGCTCTGCAACAAGAGAAGCCACCGCAATGAGAAGCCCGCGCACCACAATGAAGAGTAGCCCCGCTCGCCGCAGCTAGAGAAAGCCCGCGCGCAGCAAGGAAGACCCAGCGCAGCCAAAAATAAATTAAATAAGTAAATTTATTTTTTAAAAAATAAATAAATAAAATAAAATAGATAACCAACAAGGACCTACTGTATAGCACAGGGAACTCTTCTAAATATTCTGTAACAACCTAAATGGGAAAAGAATTTGAAAAAGAATAGATACATGTATATGTAAAAATAAAATAAAAATTTGATTTTCTAGCTGCTAACTAGAAAGGGGGAACCCTCTGCCTGTGTCATTAATAAGGTGTTAGCATTCAGTTTCTGGGGATGCTTAAATGAATGTCACGTAGCAACGTCTACCAAAATATCACAGCTATTAGCTCCTGGCTGAAATTGCTTCATCAGGATTCTTTTCAAGATGGAGTTTCACCTACAGCTGCCTACTCCAAGTGTAGGGTTCCATCAGCTCCAACATGCTGAGAGAAATGTGCTTATACTTCATCACTTTCCCAAAATATACACTGGTAAAAGGATACAGGGGGCAAAAGAACAAAACAGGCTTTTCCAATAGCAGTAGTGAAGTTTAGTAATTTGCCTAATGGTTCTGTATGCTCTGACTAAATGTGGCTTCTGTTCCAACTTGTTGGATTCTAGCAAAAGCTGTGTCAGGATAAACTTCCAAGGGATGGGGTAGAAAGGATATACTACTGACAGGTTGCTGAGTGGACAAGAAGCCAAGAAATTGAGAACCAACAACTGACTCAGCATGTTAGTTGCGTGGTTTGCTTACTTGAGCATGAGTCCAGGAGGCTCAAACTAGGTTACAAACTATAAAGTGACTCACAGTTTAGCAATCTATGTAGCCATCAGTTGCATGTAAAAATGAACCAGAAAACATAGAACGATTATTTTACTTTTTTGGTCAATAACTTTTGGTTAACAATTTTTTTTCAATAACATTGCTAAGGAAAGTATAGAAAGAAAAAGAGATTTGCTAACATTTATTTTGCCCTTAAAATGAACCCAAATGACATTAGGCTTAAAAGATTAAACCTAATTAAAATATGTAAAAATATACATATTTTTACATGGCCTTTACACCTCAGTGTGAATCGAGAATTAAATGCACAAAAAATCTGGTTCAATTGTGAAAAATAAAACCTATTGGTCAGTACAATAGGTTTCAAAGAGATAGGCAAAAGCAAGTTGTTTAAAACCACCAGACATGCTCTAAGCTTCCCAACGACCCTATAGCGTAGGTGTTTTGTTCCAGATATAAAACTGGAGAGCTTAAGTAATTTGCCTAAAAATCATATAGCTAAAAAGAGGTGAGCATGAATGGAGCTTTGAACATGGCACTTTGAGCCTGCTCTGCAGCTTATGGCCTCAGGGGACTGTCTAACCCTGTTGGGTGGGCTAAGTCCGAGTCCCAACTTCCCCAGCTGTGTGGTCTTGAACTGGTCGGGGCACTTCTCAAATACTAGGATTCTCTTTTCCTCACAGCGTTGTGAGACTTTACTGTGCTAGTGCGTATAAACAGACTTTGGGAACTGTTAAGAGGTCGTTTCAAATATGAGGTATATATAATATGTCACCTTGGAGGAAGAGCTTGTCTTTTGAGCTTCATCTATAAATTGAGAATGATAATCACGGCGTGTCCTGCGGCCGTTGGGAAAGTGAAATGATAGTGCATGTAAATCAAATGATGCATTAAGGCGCAGTGCCTGAAACACCGAATTCGATCAAAATGCTACTGTTCAACCCTCTTCACTTGCAGTTTCCCGGCTTACGCAGGAAGATTTTGGTAACTCTCTTTGTAAGTGTCCCTGGGGTGGGGGTCTGAAATAAACTCTCCGAGGACAGAGACGCGGCTAAACTACCTTTCATTTTCCCCCTTGTAATCACCTCCTTCGTAATCCCACTGTGCAGATTGAGGGCTGAGACCAGAAGAGCTAGAGTACCAGGCGGTAACTCCAATTCTTGGGGTTAGCGCCCGCACGCGGCGCGGCCGCAGAGCCCGCGGTTCCGCGCCTCCGCCCGCCAGGGGACGCTCGACCGGACGCCGACCCCCGAGAGCGGCGGGGCTGGAGGAGGCGGAGCCCAACCCGGCAAGATGGCGCTGTCTGCCTTATTGCGCCCTTTCTCCAAGCTGCTGGCCCCGGCCAGGCTGCTGAGCGGCTGTAAGTGTCCCTCCTCGAGCAGGCCGCCCCGACCTTCCAGCCTGCGGCTCCCAGGGCGAACCCAGCCCCGAAGGGGCAGGAGGCGGCTGCGCCCCGGGCTTGTCCGGCCGTGACCTTCGCCGGTCCGCCTCCACCCGCGCCTCTCGGCTCCCCGTCAGCCGCTGCCCACCCTCCTCCCAGGGCCGTCCGACCCCTCGGGGTTTCGGCGAATGGACTTTGAGTCCCTTCTCCTGCAGACGCGGGAGAAGGAGACCCTCCCCGGGGCGCTTCTATCTGCCCACCCCCGAGACGTCGGAGGGTCGCCAAAGCCCGTGTACGAGGCTTTGAAGGCGCTACCCGGTCTGGCCCTACTGGTGGCCCAGGGCGAGTTACTAGGCATCTCTGAACCTCTCTTTCTGTGGCTGTTTAAATGAGGAAGTAGAAGGGGGAATTAAAAGCGACAATACGCATGTAAATGTCAGGTTTATCCCGACAGGGTGGTAAGTTACAGATTTAGAGACCCTTTTTGTCCCCTTTCAGCTTCAGCGCGGTCAAAGTTCTACATTCGGGAACCGCCACAAGGCAGCCCTGACTGGCTGAAGGTTGGACTGACCTTGGGCACCTCCGTTTTCTTGTGGATCTATGTAAGTATATACTCCCTTAAATCGTGCTACCCCAGCACGCTGGAGAGGACAAGTACCGGTGTGAGGTGGAATGTTGCGCAGCAAATCTCCCATACCATAGGTTATTTATGTAACGGCTAATAATCTATTTCTCCAAGGACTAAAAAATATTTTCAGAGGCATCGAGAAAGTATAATGAGGCCGAAATTTCTGTCATTGTCCCTTCGCCTGGCTTTGCCGTGAATGGCAGTTTTACTACATATTAATTATCCTTTAGTTTATTTCTTAATAAAGATGGAGGCAGGTTGGGGTTTTATGAAGGCACTTTTTTCAGATGCCATAGGGACAGATCGTAAATGAACAAGCTATACAAATTAAATCCCATTGGACTTACAAGATATAAGATTTTAACAATGTTTGTGTAAATACATTGTTGGAAATTGTACCTAGTGTGTAGCAGCCTTTTTCTTTCTTTCTTTTTTTTTTGGTCTTTGTTTACAGTATGCCAAATGCTTTACCTGTAAAAACTTGTTTAATTTTTTCAACAACACTATGTGGTAGTACTATTATTATTGACCTCTTACGGATGTAGGAAACACTTGGAGAAGTTAATTTGCCAAACCAAGTCCTCCCTGACTTCAGGGCTACACTGTAGACCACTGTGAAATACTGTCTCTCCATAGATAAAAATTTTAAAAGTATCTGTGTTACATTAGTATTTGAATTTTTGTTTTGGAATTTCCTCCACTGCCGCCCACCTCCAACTCTTAGATCTCTTATTTGGGATTTTTTTCATTAAAGTGGTTCAGCTCTTTGACATGGAAAGGAGGAAGAGATGTTGAAAGTTACTTACAACTTAGTAACTAATCCTTTCAAAATAACGTTTGTTATAATGTAACTTTATACGTTCTTAAAGTTTTCCTAAAAAGAAACTTGTTGCTGAGAGCTCTGATTGATATTGGATCTTTGCAACACATGTCACCCTATATCAGCCATCGTTCTAGTTGCATATTCTGTCAGACAGTGGTTCTGAGAAAGCGGCTGTCCTCCGTGACATCTAATTAATACATATATAACTGGGGGTTGTGGGTTGGTCATTCACTCACAGTATCATACTTCTGAGGTTAGAAGTATAGTACACATCCACCAACCCCATCTAATAACCAGGTTCTGCTCTGTCCTGTTGCTTTAGCCCCTCTGTGGTAAGGCTCTCCATTCCATTAATTACCCACTGAGTGAAGTAATTTATTTGCAGAAGTTGGATTTAAACTTTTAAGGGTTGCCTTCTCAAATTTATAGTATGTCAGATTGTGGTGAACAAGTACATATCATTCATAGCTTTTGGACTTTTGTATCCTTTAGCCTTTTATTTCTAACTAGAATAGTTGTAATTCTTTTAACCTATCCTTATTTCTCTTGCAAAATATAAATATCATTAGTTGATCTTCTCCTTCTCCTCTTTAAGTTGCCAGGAAGATTACATTTCTAATTTTAACTCTTACCTACTTCTAGCTCATCAAACAACATAATGAAGATGTTTTAGAGTATGAAAGAAGAAATGGGTTGGAATAAACTTTTGGAATACTGATACAGTAAGTATGTGATTTTCTAGGATTGAATAGACTATGCAAGTTAATTTGACCTCTTTTAAATAATGTGTTTTGACTTTTTTCATTAGGTTTATACTTTTTAGCACCTATATTCCTGTCTGTGACAAATTTATGAATTAATTTATGAATTAATTTATGAATTAATACCTTGGCTCAAGGATCTCTTAGCATAATCATTTTTAATCATTACACTTTGACTGTGTTCAAAGGAAGTTGTGCTTAAGAATGAAACCAAAATCATATTTCCTTAAATCTAATCTAAATCATATTTCCTTAAATCTAATCTAATCTAAATCTAATATTTCCCTAAATCTGTACACAGTACCTTCATAGCACTTAGGACAAGTTATCATTGTTTGTGTATGTATTTCTTAATACCTGTTTGTCATATACCACACATGAGTGTAAAATTCCACGAGAACAGGGCATTCAATTGTTAAACTTCTTACTGCATGACGATTTTATTATGATTGTCATTACAACTAACACCCAGTTGGACAATTCCTGATAAAACCTAGCTGTGAATAAGATAGAATACACTGCATGGTCTGTTATTTAAAAGAGTGAGTTTATTTTATATGTATATGTGTGCCATATTTCTGAAAATATTTTTAAAGAAATCCTATATTAATCCTTTTGTAAAATGGAAAATCATCCTTATAAATCTCAGCTTTCTTGGATTAGGTTGATTAAAGTAGATAACTTATATGTGCTGGAGAATAAAATAGTAATCACAGATGTACATTTTGTTCTATTATTATCACCTTGCCCATTTCACTACTTCAGTCAATCAAGAGATAAAAATGAAATAGTTTTTTAAATCAAAACCAGATGCTTTTGCTACTCCTGTAGTTAAGATTTAAAAAAAATTTTTTTTTTTTGCTAAAATTTAGATAAAATGAGGAGTTGATATTCTTTGTGGATTTGTTTTTTTAGACTTCCCCTGATACTTTAAGGTGCATTGTTCAGAATGGTCTAATTTTAATATTACTTCTGCTGGTTAATGCTACAGTTTTCTTTTTTTTCCATTATAGGTATTAGTGTTTATAGCAGTTCCTCTGGATTCACCAATCTGTTGAGCTGTAAACTGAGAGAAAGAGTTACATGTGAACATATGTCAAGTCAGCATTTGTGTTTCACATAATTAAATTAAAAAATACTTCTGTATTCTTCAGATTATGTACATTGTGACAGTGTATAAAATGTCAATTCTAACGTAAATTACTAGAAGTATTTTAATGTGGAAAGTGCCGTTTGATAATTGGGTCATTGGTAAGAAAACTTTTTAAGGATATAGATTTAAAAAAAAATCACTGCTGAGGATTTAGTCCTTCTATCAACTTCTGATTTCTAATCAGAACACTTATTTAGTGATCAGGATGATAGAACTACTCCTACTCTATTATTTAAAATACAAAAGAACCCAAATACTATTTTCTTCTTACCAGAGTTTCTTCTGACTCCATTTCCTTGAGTTTGAATGAGTTTCATTTGGGTGACTGTTTTTAACACCAGTATGGCCACAGTTGGCTCTTTTTGCTCATACGACTTTCATCCAATGAATAACAGACTATTCAAAAAAAGGAGTTGGTGAGAGCTAATAGAGACAAATGAAAAAACACTTCATTTATCCCTCATTTAAACCCTTTCTTGTGAATCAGTTAACACCTATTTATATGCCACTTCATTAACATATAATTTAAACACTTAATGTATTAATACTATACATTTGAAAGTGTATTATTTGTATCTCCATTCTGATGTTAAATAGAAAGTTTCATTGCCTTATAAATGGCTTTGTTTGTGTTTTGGGCTCTGGCCAACACTTACTCTGGGAGATTCACGGCCCAATACCTTTGGAAGTCACTTCTGAACATAAAGTCAGAGTTACCTTATCTCAGAATAAGTATTTAATCCAAATTCAGTGAAAGACCAGATAAAACAGTAACTATTAACTTTTGTCAATTCGGAGTCCTAGGTGGTAGAACTGGAAAGGACCTTAGGGGGTTATATAGACCAGTTGCATAATTTTACAAATGCAAAAACCAGAGGAAAAGAGTCATTTGCCCAGTATCACTGGAAAGTAGAATGATGGACTCTTAAAGATGACCATGTCCTATTCCCCAGAATTTGTATATATGTTAGGTTAGGTTAGGCAAAGGGGAATTAAGGTTGCAGATGGAATTAAGTGTGCTAATCAGCTGACATTGAGATGGAGAGATTATCCTGGATTATCTGGTTGGGCCTCATGTAATCACAAGGGTCCTTAGAAGTGGAAGAGGGAGGCACCAGTATGTGTCAGAGTGGTGTGATATGAGGATGGTTCAGCCGGCCATTGCTAGCTTTGAAGATGAAAGAGGGCCAAGAGCCAAGGGACAGAGAAGTCAAAGAAATTCTACCCTGGAGCCTCCGGAAAGGAACAGCCTTGCTGACACCTTAACTTCAGCCCAGTGAGACCCATGTCGGATTTCTCATCTACAAAAATGTAAGATAATAAATTTGTGTTGTTTTAAACCACTAAGTTTGTTATAGCAGCAGTAGGAAACTAATACTGTCACATGGTAATGGACCAAGAAGTCAGGTATCAACTCCCAGTTCAAGGAACTTTACCCTAAAAGAGACACTTAAAATTCACATCCCTAAAGGGAACAGAAAACTCTAAGACGCTTGAAATTCTGGAAACTGATAACCTTAGTTGGAAATAAAATACAGCTTTAACAAGCAAGATTTACTGTATGTCAGGCCTTGAATATAAAGCTGCCCTGTGTGGACTTTATTCTTGATCGTGCCTGTAACTCCAGGGGGAGCCATTCATGAAGACTAGGGCTGTCCTAAAGAACTTTCTGCGGTGATGGACATGTTCTGCCTGTGCTAGCCAGCGTAGTGGCCACTACTCCCATGTGGCTACTGAGCATTTGGAATGCGATTAATGTGACTGCATTTTTTTTAGTTTTATTTCCTTTTCATTAAATAGCCACATGGGGCTGGTGGCTGCCGTATTGGACAGTACAGATGCAGATTACTCTTGAGTAACACCTCCTAGAGTTGTGCCACACAGGGGCGCTGGTGAGAGGCACTTTCTAAACTAAATATTGAAACCTAACTCAAATTACATTAAACTAAAAGAAGGTTATGAGGATACAGAGTGACTCACAGACTGCCGTAACAGGCATGCACCTGAGCCCAGGAATGACTGGGGCCTGGCATTCAAATGTTATCCAGACGTTTGCTCTGGGCTCTGCTTCCTGCCTATGTGCTTTATCTCCTTTGCACACAGACCGTCTCTTCCCCAGCCCACATTGTAAAGAGAGGGCTACAGTCAGGAGTCTCTTAAACTGAGATGTTTTAGCTGGACTGAACAAGAATCGTTCTGATACACAACTCCTGAGAAGAACTTGGTCAAGTGATGGTTCCTTTAGCAATAATGTAAAAGAATTTCCATAAAAAAGAACAGACAAATTCATATGTCAAATGTTGTCAAGTTTTTTATTAGATCAAAATTGGACCTTTTTTTTCAGATTCAGTGTCTGTGAGATAGTCATTAAATTAGTTTCTTAAGTTGCCGTAGGAAAAAAAACCAAGCTATAGGAGCTCAGTTTTAAGTATAAGAAGTTGTTATGGGTTAAATTTTGGTCCCCAGAAAGATACGTTGAAGTCCTAGCCCCCATTATCTCAGAATGTAACCTTATTTGGAAATAGGGTATTTGCAGATATAATTAGTTAAAATGAGTATACTGGAGTAGAGTGGGCCCTTCGCCCACTGTGACTTGTATGTTTCTAAGGAGAAAAGACACAGACACACAGGGTGAAGACAGGAATGATGGAGGCAGGGACTGGAGTGATGCATGTGGAAAGCAAGGATTACCGGTAAACGTCAGAAGCTGGAAGGGTTCTTGCCTGCATGTTTCACACCTTGACTTCAGACTTCAAACCTACAGAACTGTGAGAGAATAAAGTTTGTTGTTTTAAGCCATCCAAGTCTGTAGTAATTTGTTATGGTAGCCTTAGGAAAATATGGAAGGGGTAGGGAATGTCATGTTTATTTTACTACAGAAGAGAAAGTGAATAGATGGGAAGAGTACTGAGGAACCTCCAAGAATAGTTTAAGAATTTACCATCTTGATTGCCCTTTCTCCTTCATTTTATCGAAATATTTTAGGCCATCAAAAGCGTGCATACCAAATGTAAAACAGATAGCTAGTGGGAAGCAGCCACGTAGCACAGGGAGATCAGCTCAGTGCTTTGTGACCACCTAGAGCGGTGGGATAGGGAGGGTGGGAGGGAGACGCAAGAGGGAGGGGATATGGGGATATATGTATACATATAGCTGATTCACTTGGTTATACAGCAGAAACTAACCATTGTAAAGCAATTATACTCCAATTAAGATGTTAAAAAAAAAGCGTGCTTATCAGCACTTTTTCAAATTGCTTTCCAATTTGTCTTCCTAGATACTCTTCTAAATTGTTTCACTTTATATCCGTATTGATCTGTTGAAAGTACAGGTTATAGCTTAGGGATTTAATATTAAAAAAAAAAAACAAAGCTGTTTCTAGCTTTCTGTGGAGCCTAGGAAATCACTCAATCTTTGAGAATTGCCTTTAATTATATGGAACTTAAGCCTTGAGTAAGTATGACTAATAGTGCCAGTGGTTAGGGAGCTTCGTGAGCTCCCTCTCTTACAATATGTTTTCAAAACTAATATTGTCTTTGTCAACAATCACAGTTAGGTGGAGATCATCTTAGATAAACCAAGTTAACTCTAACCCTAAGTTCTTGTTTTCCTAACAAGACCAAGAGAAATGTCAAGGATGTGCTCAAGGGCAGCATTATAAACAGTGTGACTAACAGCCGGGAAACTACTCTCTCAGCCTTAACACAGTCTTGTATAGCGAAGACCTGCTGTTAAAATTCTCTCAGGGTTCTGGAGAGACAGCTTGCTACAGAGTGAATTTGACACCCCACAGGCATGTCCTTTCTTGGGAAGTGTTTCATCAAAATGTGGGAAGAGTTCGACATCAAAATGGAAAGCCACGTATCCTACAGGAGCAGTAGAGTAGGTGGCAAATTCCCTTTGATCCAAGAGCCATGAGCTTTTAGCTAAGATGAAAAGGGATGTGGAGAAGTAGCACTACTTATCTCACAGTTCTTGCCTTTGCCAGCTGGGATGACCACATCCAACCTAGAGGACATGATAAACTCCCCGCTGGACCTTACCATAAGATGAGATGGTGGACTATAATGGATCCTATCATGTGCGCGCTGAGACGCATCAGAACATTGTAAGTGGGCCTGGAGCTTCGGCTCAGGCTGGAAGTCAGAGTCTAGCGCTGCCTTCTCCAGCTAGCTGAGCGTGTTTTCTACCTAATGTGCTTTACAGCTGACAGCAACACAATAGAGGAGTTATCCACATTTCACTCATGTGGACACTCATTAAAATGCATTTACTGCCTTTGACTATTTCCTCTCCTGGCAACGAAGTCAAAATTCAGCCCTAAGTAGACCAAAGAAGGAATGAGCTGTAGTGGTAAACAGATTTGTTTTCTCTTTTAATTTTAAATTGAGCTGCACTAAATTGGAAATGGTTAGGAGCTCTCCCCACAGATTTGATTTGATTTGTCAGTCTGTACTAGCTGCTAGCAGTTCATCCTAGGACGTATACTTGATGCTGGGCAAAGGTAGCAAGTGTACGAATCTGCATTTTGTTACTTTCAGGACTACCTAACTTCTCGGTGGAGGGTCTGGGTCTAGCCCCTTCTTTGGGGCTTGGAAGTCTAAATCTGACCTCTCATTAACACAGATTACCTATTTGCTCTTAAGGTTTAATCACTAGGAATAGCTAGTGACTGAGCATCAAAAAACTAGTTCTGGGGCTTCCCTGGTGGCGCAGTGGTTGAGAGTCCGCCTGCCGATGCAGGGGACACGGGTTCGTGCCCCGGTCCGGGAAGATCCCACATGCCGCGGAGCGGCTGGGCCCGTGAGCCATGGCCGCGGAGCCTGCGCGTCTGGAGCCTGTGCTCCGCAACGGGAGAGGCCACAACAGTGAGAGGCCCGCATACCGGAAAAAAAAAAAAAAAAAAACTAGTTCTGATCATTGGCTTGTACTCCTTAAATGAGACTATATTAAATATTATTAGAATTGGGTTCAGAACGAGAACCTCTGAGGAGTGTTTAGTTATTCACCTAGCAAATGAGCAAGTAGTTTGCCTGTAACATGCCAAGAGAACTTGGAACTAGAAGCACTATGTTCATGTCCTTTAAAAAAAAAAAAATCATAACCATCGGTCCTTGAAAATTCCTCCCCACCACCTGGTCGTTTGCTAAACCGAGTAATTGCCACCTTCCTCAGAGCGATGAACTAAAAATTAAAGGAGAAAATTATGTGAAAGTGCTTTATAAACTGTCAAGTGCCAAACATACTTAAGGGGTTATAGTAGTAGGAAATGGTGCCTTCCAAAGATTAATCACGTAGAAAATGTTATAAGCATACATGATTGGTTTCCATATTCAAACCATGACAGATTCTTGTCGCCACAATGAGGCAAGTGATTGAAATCTGGAGGGAGAAACTAATAATTCAGTGTTTTTAGTTGATTTGGAGATACTAGCTTCACATTCCCATAGAGGAATATGCAGCATTTTTGGAGTTTATATTTAAAAGTCATTGTAATCGTGAATTGCCTAGAAATTCAGCCATTGAGCGGGAATTTTCTTAGGATTCTGAACATCACCCAGAGCACTAATGGGAGGCTGAGGCTACCCCCCTCCTCCATCTCCAGGGAGCTTCCAGCTGCCCTTTCCACTCCTAGGAAAGCTAGCGGAGTGCGTGAGAGAAAGGGGGTTCAGCTTGCACACGGAATGATGAATCCTGTCTGTGTCTTATTTCGGATGCGAGTCCCGAGACATTTCATCCTGCTCTGAGGAGTCCCACTGACTGGAACAGTACAGGGCAGGCAGATGACGGCGACTTCTCGGTTCTCCATCCCTTTTCCGAGATGCCACCATCGGCTTCTCGGGCCCAGGCGAAGGCGACAGAGCCTGCAGATTGGGTTGAGGGAGGACGGTGCGCACGACCAACCCCTGCGCACAAACCCCACGGGGCCGCGGGGGCGGGGCGGGCAGGGGTCAGCGCCCCTCCCCGGGGCGGGGCTCGCCAGGGCTCCCCGCGCTCCGCAGCACCGCGGGGCTACAGCGGCAGCGGCGTGCAGGGAGCCGGGCGCGATGTACCTCCGCAGGGCGGTCTCCAAGACCCTGGCGCTGCCTCTGCGGGCGCCCCCAGGCCCCGCGCCGCTCCGGAAGGACGGTGAGTCGCAGGCGCTGGCCCGGGGGGCCTCTCCCGGCGTCCAAGCCTGAGGAGGACAGGTGCCTCGCGCACAGATCGCGCGGGCGCGCCGGTTCCCGCCTGCCCTTCGTGGGCCAAAGCCAACCCCGGCAGCAGAAGCCTGAGATTGGGGATAGGGATGGGGATAGTGGGGGGGGCGGGGAAGAAGGGGGAGGGTGGCCGGGAAATCACCTCGACATTCTTGGAGACTTTGGAAGTAGGGTGCCTTTCCAGCGCGGCTTCTGGATCCGGACTGGATTTCCTGGGTTCGAATCTTGATCTTGGGCAAGTGATTTCACTTCAGTTTCCTCATCTGCAAAATGGGGACACTAATGAGTTTTAATGAGTTAATATGTAGTTAACAGCGCTTAGAAAAGTGCCTGGCGAAAGTCGGCAAAGCTTACCCCTTGTCTTAATACAGGGCCCAAAGCGCTCTCCAACTTCACGAGGAAGCAGAGGAATGGGTGGGAAGATGGACCGTGGTCTGCGGGCTCGGCAGGGTGCGCGGAAGGCAGTGCCGGCCGCGTAGAAGTTGGGTAAACGCTCTTGAGTAAATAGACTCAAGACCTGTCCAGGACTCGGCAGCCGCGAGCCTGGGCCGTGGCATCCCCGGTGAGGAAGGGGCTTCGAAACGCTTTCCTCAGGGGCTGCAGAGAGATCTGGAGCCCTCCAGCTGTTGGGCTGCGTCCCCCCCCCCCGTATCCATCACCTGCAGATTTTCTAAAGCACGGGGAAAGGGAGCGAATTTCCTGAAGGGGAAGTGGCAGTGCGAGCTGGAAGCTTATTAAATAAAAATTGATACGCACGAACGCGCCTAGCCTAGGGCCTGGGCCATCGTAGGTGCTGAAGTGTGAGCAGGAGAGCATTTTCCCTGCCAGCCGCCGGCGGCCCTGCGCCCAGGTTTGCGCAAGCGAGCAGTTCTGCCCCAGCCGGCTCTTTCCTAGTCGTCGTGCATCTTCTCTTTTCCGTCCCTGACTGGGGCGCTGGCTCTTAGACAACCTCGTGGAAAGTTCTTAGTTCTCCCTTCACTTTGCCCCACTTGCTAAGGCTTGCATTGGAGTCGGGGAGAAAGAGAACGACTCCCGCGGAAAATTCCATGGCCAATTTGTTTCCACTTTGATTAGGCCTTCGGTGGTGATGGTGATGGTGGGAGGGAAGGAGGGTATGTGTAACTAGCTTTATTTTTCTCTTAAAATGCTACTGAGAAGAAGTTGCCTCCAGTAACAGAAATAAAGAGTCTTCGTTTTCCTTGATCTCTATGCCGAGTAAGACAGAGCAGACTTTTCGCTGGTGAAATAGGGGGAAGCCATTCCTTTGAAAGTTCAGAAGATAACGGGGCTGTTGTGATTGGGGGTGGGGAGATGGAAAAGGCCCTGACGGTGGCCTTTCGAGCTCTCTGAACGCAACCCTCACCGTCCTCACGGACACGCATACACATCCTTTTTTGGTAGCTGCACATATTTCAAATAATTTCCTCCCCAACTTGGGGTAAAAGAAAAGAAGTTTGAAAATTCTGAACAGGTAGTTAGCAATACTGGTTGTAGCAGTACTGGTCTTTTCCTCATTTTCATCTAATTACTTTTTTGTAGTGTTGATTCATTTATGTATTTTCTGAACTGTAATTGACTGGAAATTTGGCTTCGGTCATGGACATTAACCTTGTATTGGTACTTCCAATTTGGATGAAAAATGAAATTGTTTCAGTTTATTGAAGGATAAAATTTTAACCGTGCCTCATCAAATTTTGTTCTCTGGTTTTTGCTTTTAAAAATGTAAAATTTTAATGAATAAATAAATTAGGTTTACAGTAGATCACCGAAAAAACTCAGAAAGACAAACTAGAAGTCGCCTGTAATTCTACCACTTAGTGAATACAACTATTTATCTACATTTTAGTGTAAGTGGTGTTCCAGACCTTTTTTCCGCCTTCCTGCATTTTTTTTTCTTATGTACACTGCTTCCACAATGTACGTAATCTGGGATAGTCCTGTAAAGATTATTTTGCTATAACTTTTCACTTAATATATTGTAAATATTTTCTTGTGTAGACAGTCTTCTGCAAAAATTAAAATATCTGTTTCACATTTATGAATATGCTAAAATTTGTCTAATCTTTACCAAATATTTATTTCCCATTTCATTGCTCTTTTAAATAACTCTGCCATAATTGTATTTGTCTTTACTTAAACCTCTGTAATTTTCTCTATTTCTTCCTATTTAAAAAAACTTTTTTTTTGTTTTTTTTTTTTTGTGGTACGCGGGCCTCTCACTGTTGTGGCCTCTCCCGTTGCGGAGCACAGGCTCCGGACGCGCAGGCTCAGCGGCCGTGGCTCACGGGCCCAGCCTCTCCGTGGCATGTGGGATCTTCCCAGACCGGGGCACGAACCCGTGTCCCCTGCATCGGCAGGCGGACTCTCAACCACTGCGCCACCAGGGAAGCCCTAAAAAAACTTTTTGATATTTATTACTGGTTGCCAACTATGAAAGTTATATATTCCCTATTTAATCACAGCTGTAGTTTTAAACCAACAAAAGCTCCACTAGAAGTCAAAGACATAACCTCTTACCATAGCCTCTCAGGGCACATTTGTAGGGAAAAATTGTTTTTTTCTAAGAGATGATCATTTATATCCAGACTAAGATATAATTTTGTATATACAAAATTATATATACAAAATCTTCCCAATTTTGCTACTACGGAGATTCGTAGTTTGTGCAAATGTCTTGAGATTCGCTTTTTTATGTGCAAATCATACCTTCTTCCAGGTCCCTACACCCTTATTCTCTGTGTCAGGCCACATCAAAATACATTGAGTTTTCCTAGTAACACTGTCTCATGCTTTTGCACACGCTCTGCCTTCTGCCTCCAATGCAATTTTCCCTCCCCCTGTTTGTCTGACAACCTCCTACTTTCCTTCAAAGCTCAGGTCACGTCTTTTCAATCGTGGCAGTTACCTTGAGCCAGCTAGCTGAGTCCTTTCACTGCGTTTTCATGCTATTATTGCTTCTGCTTTCATCTGTTACAGCATTTGTCACACTGCATTGCAGTTATTTGTCTACAATTATTCGCCTGTACATCTTTTCCCTCTTTTTTGAGGCTAGGGACCTTGTGTGTTGTGTATACAGTTATAGTCTTTTTTTAAAAGATTATTTTGTTTTATTTATTTATTTTTATTTTTTGGCTGCACCTCCGGCGTGTGGGATCCTAGTTCCCCAGCCAGGGACCAAACCTGCACCCCCTGCATTGGAAGCGCGGAGTCTTAACCACTGGACGGCGAGGGAAGTCCCTACAGTTATAATCTTTTTTTTAATATAAATTTATTTATTTATTTATTATTTATGTTTGGTTGTGTTGGGTCTTCATTGCTGCGCACGGGCTTTCTCTAGTTGCGGCGAGCAGGGGCTACTCTACGTTGCGGTGCACGGGCTTCTCATTGCAGTGGCTTCTCTTGTTGCGGACACAGGCTCTAGGTGCACGGGCTTCAGTAGTTGTGGCATGCAGGTTCAGTAGTTGCGGTGCACGGGCTTAGTTGCTCCTAGGCATGTGGGATCTTCCCAGAGCAGAGATCAAACCTGTGTCCCCTGCATTGGCAGGTGGACTCTTAACCACTGAGCCACCAGGGAAGTCCCTCTTTATGTTTAAAATAGAGAATTTGAGCTATATGAACTTTAAGCTTCTTCTAGCTTTGAGTCTATCATAAAAATTTCAATTCCATAGCATATGGTATATACAAATTCTAGCACTATAGAGTTAATATATTTAAATAGAATAATACAGTACCTTAATCTATTTCTATTAGTTTGTACAAAATTGCCCTTCTATTTTAGATATGACCTTATGGCAACATTTGTCTTAAAAGAGCTTATATCTGGTGGGAATGTAAATTGATAGCCACTATGGAGAACAGTATGGAGGTTCCTTAAAACACTGAAAATAGAACTACCATACAACCCAGCAATCCCACTACTGGGCATATACCCTGAGAAAACCATAATTCAAAAAGAGTCATGTACCACAATGTTCACTGCAGCTCTATTTACAATAGCCAGGACACAGAATCAACCTAAGTGTCCATCGACAGATGAATGAATAAAGAAGATGTGACACATATATACAATGGAATATTACTCAGCCATAAAAAGAAACAAAATTGAGTTATTTGTAGTGAGGTGGATGGACCTGGAGACTGTCATACAGAGTGAAGTAAGTCAGAAAGAGAAAAACAAATACCATATGCTAACACATATATATGGAATCTAAAAAAAAAAAAAAGGTTCTGAAGAACCTAGGGGCAGGACAGGAATAAAGATGCAGATGTAGAGAATGGACTTGAGGACATGGGGAAGGGGAAGGGGAAGCTGGGACGAAGTGAGAGAGTGGCACAGACATATATACACTACCGAATGTAAAATGGATAGCTAGTGGGAAGCAGCCGCATAGCACAGGGAGATCAGCTCAGTGCTTTGTGACCACCTAGAGGGCTGGGAAAGGGAGGGTGGGAGGGAGACACAGAGGGAGGAGATATGGGGATATATGTATATGTATAGCTGAATCACTTTGTTATATAGCAAAAACTAACACACGATTGTAAAGCAATTATACTCCAATAAAGATGTTAAAATATAAATTAAAAAATTTTTAAAAAAGCTTCTATCTGCCCGTCTTTAAAGGTTTTATATTAGAAGAATTAGAGTTTCTTTCTATGTCTACATTTGTAATATAGATTTATAGAAATGTGTTGGATTTCAACATAAATGTTTTATTTAACATATAAACTTTAAGCACAGATGTATTTAATTAACTTTTTGTAAAAATATCTTTTCCATTGAATCCTGTGGTGTAGAATATACAATAAATGGATTTCTTTTGCTCACATGCATCTCGTTTGACTGTTAAATTGTTTAACGCTTTGTCATTTCTCCTCACCCACGTCTGCATTCCTTCGAAGTAAAGCATGATGTGAAGCATCAGGATGACAGGTTTCATAAGTAATTATCAAATTAGATTAAGAAAATGTCAAGTGGAATTATTACCCTACCTTGTAATACTGTATTCCTTTAAGCTAACATCAGTTGATGTTAATAGATTCTAGGTTCACTGAGGGGTAAAAAATTTTTTTGGATGTAATCATTTAAAATAGTTTTGCCCGTGGTGGAGCTAACTGTGTTTAAACTTGTTTTCCTAGCATCTCTTCGCTGGATGTCATCTAACAAATTCCCTGGATCATCCGGATCAAATATGATCTATTATCTGGTTGTAGGTGTCACAGTCAGTGCTGGTGGATATTATGTAAGTGTTTTAATAACCTTGGTGCTCAGGAATTCATATATTTTACAACCTGTGATAAAACTCAAAGCAATGTCAAGATCAAGACATGGGATTAATTAAATATACAAGATTATGAAAAAAATTTTTAAGTATAAAGTACTTAATACCACTAACTATGGATGACTTTCATTAAAAACAATGTTATTATAAATACTAACAGTACTAATGGCTGACATTCGAGTGTTTACCACGTGACAGACTCATGGCTCATTTAATTATTACAACAATTCTTTAAGGTAGGTACTATTATTAACATTTGACAAGAACTGTTTTGAGAGAGAAATGTTTTAAAAATGAACAGACTTTATGGGACTTCCCTGGTGGTCCAGTGGTTAAGACTCCACGCTTCTACTGCAGGGGGTGCGAGTTCCATCCCTGGTCAGGGAACAGAGATTCCCCATGCTGCACAACACGGCCAAAAATAAATTAATAGACTTTATTTTTTGGAGCAGTTTTAGGTTTACAGAAAAATAAGCAGAAAGTACAGAGAATTCCCATATACTTCCTCTTACCCCTCTGCCCCCCTTTCCCAAATCAACAACCTTGCTTTAGTGAGATACATTTGTTACAACTGATGGGTCAACACTGATACATTATTATTGACTAAAGGCTGTAGTTTACATGAGGCTTCACTCCGTGTTGTACATTATATGGGTTTTAAGAAATATATACTGACATGTATCCACCATTACAGTAGCACACAGAATAGTTTCATTGCCCTAAAAATCCCCTGTGCTCCAACCATTCATTCTTCCCTCTCTCCCCCTAGTCTTTTAACTGTCTCCATAGTTTTTTATTAGCTTTACATCTTTACTTTTATTTATTATTTTTATTTTTATTTTTTTTCCGGTACGCGGGCCTCTCACTGTTGTGGCCTCTCCCGTTGCGGAGCACAGGCTCCGGACACGCAGGCTCAGCGGCCGTGGCTCACGGGCCCAGCCGCTCCGCGGCATGTGGGATCTTCCCGGACCGGGGCACGAACCCGTGTCCCCTGCATCGGCAGGCGGACTCCCAACCACTGTGCCACCAGGGAAGCCCTTTACTTTTATTTTTTAAAAGTAGTATTTATCTATATATTTTTTTAAAATTCAAAATAGACATATATAAAATCAAAAGAATGTTTTCCTCCCTGGTCTTCCTTATCCACTCCCCACAAGTAATTACCGTAAAACAAAGCTTTTAATAGTATGATTTTGGAGCTAAAAAAAAAAAAGAAACATTTGTGAGTTAATAAGATAATTCTAGGAATTCCCTGGAGGTCCAGGGGTTGGGACTCAGCGCTTTCCCTGCTGTGGGCCCAGTGCAATCCCTGATTGGGGAACTAAGATCCCGTAAGCTGCACTGTGTGGCCAAAAATAAATAAATAAATAATCCTATTGATTTGAATCATTCCTCCTTTTGCCATAAACTTTCTAAACTGAAACCTAATCTTTATTATGAATAAAATGAGAATAAGTATATATTCTTTAGGAACCATAAGACTACACAATCACTACATTTTGGTTTGACCTTACAGAAATATGCGTAAAGAGATTTTTAGTCTTAACTAGGAGCAGTTTAAAGGACTATGTAGGTAATGGAAGCAAAATACATATCCTACTCTTCAGAAACGTGAAAGCCTCAAGAAGCCAGGAAAGTTCAAACATGTCACTTATATTATTGTCTTCCACTAATCTACCCGCTTTCACTCATACCCAGATTCCTTTGCTTTACCATCTTTCTACTGTTTAATATTGAATTCACTGCCTAGGGCTGCTATAGTTGGATATAGGCCACTGGAAAACAGATTAAACTAGGCCATGTGATTATGTGGGAAGCTGGAAGACTGAATTTCATCTGGACATCGCTACACCCCTAATCATGTTTACCAGTGCCAGACGTGAACCTCTGCAGTCCGCTAAATCCTCCTTTGCAAAAGCAATCTTAACTGGCTGGTTAGAAACTGGCTACGCCTGAGAGCTCTTTCTGGCCTTGTTCTCTCACAGTGGGAGTGGAAATTGGACAAGGTGATGATCTCTAAGTCCCTTTCCACCTCTAAGATTATGTAGTTTTTTTGTTGTTGTTGTTGTTGTTTTGCGGTACACGGGCCTCTCACTGTTGTGGCCTCTCCCGTTGCGGAGCACGGGCTCCAGACGCGCAGGCTCAGTGGCCATGGATCACGGGCCCAGCCACTCCGCGGCACGTGGGATCTTCCCGGACCGGGGCACGAACCCGTGTCCCCTGCATCGGCAGGTGAACTCTCAACCACTGCGCCACCAGGGAAGCCCAGATTATGTAGTTTTTATCTGGAATGTTGGAAGCCTTCATTCCCAAGAATCTTAGGCTACTTTGAGGAGGAAATACAGAACCTGAGGCACTCAAAAACCCATATTCTATCCCTCCCCTTCCTTTCCTTGTCCTGCACTAAAATAAATTCTATATTAGGTTTATCTGAATTGAATCCACAGATGCCCCCTAGGCAAGAGCACTTTTTCATTTCCAAGTAAAATCTACTACCAGAGCCTCTGAAAATCTGAGAAAGGCCCAGGTCACTTCCATTTTTTGAGGGTCTGGGTATCTTGGGAGAGCAAAATGCCAGACTGGTTTCTAAAAGCTGTGGTAGATTTTAGATGCTTACGTTTAATAAATACAAAATATCATTTGGAAATAACTTCAAAGTCTAATTTGGAGACTCTCTCTTCTAATAGACCTTTCTTCTACTCTGTGCTTGATAATGTTCGATTTGAAAAAGCTAGATCCTCTGGGTTACACATGAGTGTGAATTATTCTTATATCTCTTTGATTCTGCTTTAGCAGCTAAATTGTGTTTTAGCCCCTTGAACAATAAGACTAATGTCCTAGGGATGTTGCTGCTGGGGTGGCCATTTCAGGGACATGAACTTGGGCACAGGTTCAGCTTTACTGTACTGAGAACTGAGGGTGCTGACTCGGTGTACAAGTCAGGAGCTCCCACCCCACTAGGAAAATATTCCCTGCTTTTATACAAAAATGTTGACTGTCATTCCTGCTGATCCTGTTTGCTCTGTGTGTTTCAAAGCCAGATGATTCAAGTCAGAATTCACCAAACCCTGAGAGTTTGTTCAAGGGCCACTTTTGCAACATTTCCACCCCCCGAGCTTATGGAGTTTTCCATTTTCACAGTCTAATTTTAACATACTATAAAATGGTTTGTAATTTGCATAGGATAACTTTTAATGAGGTCAATGGTTTATAATGATTAAAGATTTAGAAAATACTACATATAAATATGCAAATTTTAAAAATCTGTCATCCTACTTGCCACTAAGAGAGAAATATCTACCAACATTTTTTTAAGCTGAGATAATATGAACAATATTATCTAGTGGGATTTTCTTTTTTGTTTTTGTGGTACGCGGGCCTCTCACTGTTGTGGCCTCTCCTGTTGCGGAGCACAGGCTCCAGACGCGCAGGCTCAGCGGCCATGGCTCACGGGCCCAGCCGCTCCGCGGCATGTGGGATCTTCCCGTACCGGGGCATGAACCCGTGTCCCCTGCATCGGCAGGCAGACTCTCAACCACTGCGCCACCAGGGAAGCCCGAGATTTTCATTTTTAAAATATCATTGTCTAATACGAATACGCCAGAGATTACTCCTTGATTTTGAAATGAAAGGAGGCCTGCACATTGTATCTAAGATTAAGATAGCTTTATTACCAATTTTGTTTCTCAAGTAACCTGTGGGTCAGTCATATTACTGCTTTTAATGACTAAACTTAGCTGACTTAAGGAATCTTCATTGGGGTCTACAAATGGGTCATTTTGGAAGACTTTTGGAAAACTTTTCATTGTGGGAAAATTGAGTTTCACCTGCAGTTATAAGAGCTAATACAGAGAGAGCTCATTTCCCCCAGTGACAACATCTTTGCTAACTATAAAACAATATCACAGCCAGGAAACTGACATGGATACGATCCATAGACCTTATTCAGATTCCACCAGCTTTACATGCCCTTGTGCGTGTGTGTGTGTGTGTGTGTGTGTGTACGCTCAAGTGCATGTATTTAGTCCTAAGCAATTTCATCACATGTGTAGATTCGTGTATTCACCACCACAGTCAAGAGACAAGACTGTCCCATCACCACAAGGGTCCCATGTATTGTTCTTTTGTAATTGTACTCACTTCCCGCCTGCTCTCCCCTTCCCTTCCTCCTGACAACTACCTATCTGTTCTCTATTTCTGTATTTCTTGTCATTTCAAGAACATTACCCAAAAAAATTAATAATAATAATAGTAATGTTACATAAATGGAATCCTAAGGTGTGCAACCTTTTGAGATTGGCTTTTTTCACTCAGCATAATTTACCTGGAGATTCATCCAAATTGTTTCCTGTATCTATAGTTCATCCCTTTTATGGCTGAGTAGTGTCCTATGTCCTGGACGTACCACAGTCTGTGTAACGATTCACCGGTTATAGGACGTCTGGACTGGGTCCAGTTTTTGTATTACAAATAAAGCTACATGAACATTTGTGTACAGGTTTTTGTGTGCATATAAATTTCCATTACTCTGAGATAAATGTCACAGGATATTTGCAAATGCCTGTCAGAATATTTTGATTCTAGCATAATTTTTTTTCTTCTTGGTCTTTATCTATCCACCTTGTGTGTTTTCAGTTATCTTTGACCCCTGTTAGAACATTTGTTTCTTTCCTTTTTTAAAGCATTCTACTTATTGACAAAGATTTCCAGAGGGGAAATAAAAGAGTAGATGGTGTGTATTGGTTTCTCCTGTTTGAACTGTAGGTAGCTTTAAACTTGGCATGATGAATCTTAGAGCTCAAGAGATAAACTTAAGCACACATTTACTTTCAGACTTACAAGAGAATCACATCAGAGAAAGCCAAACACAGCGATCATATAACGAATTTGAAAGAAAAAACCAACGCAGAGTTACATCCACTTCCAGGTAAAGTGAATTTACTCTTTTCTTTTTCCTTGAGGCACTGATTTTCATTATCTTAGTCTAGCAATGGACAGTATTTGTTTTTGGCTTCTTTACTAACTTAATCCAAAATGACTCTGGGTAGAAGTTCATTCAGGAAGGGAAAGTCCAACCAAAGCCTAAAGAATATTGTTAGAGGTTTTGGACGAGAGCATTTGGTAAATGAAAACATTGTACATTTAATCTGCTGACCAGCAGCTTTGACTTCTTTGTGTGGTAATATTACTTTTCCCCTACTCAGGTTTCCATTCATGCAGGCATAATTTTAGTCTCTGTCTCTCTCAGCAGCCTGACCTTTCATTTCTCTCGTTAATTTTTTTTAAGTCATGAAATTTTGTTTCAGTTTTGGCTAAGACCACCTGTGTGCAGTGACATTAGCAGATTCAGTCATGTCTACTGAGTCCCTCAGTTGATCTGACTGATAAAATGGCAACTTGTAAGAACAGAAGTTTGACATTTTCACCCTAATGTATATTTGTTGCCTAAACTGCTTGCTTTAAACCATACTTTTTTCCATCTCAACTATAAGGCCATTATTATCAAATACCATGATCACTATCTAGGGACAAAGAAAACAGCTGCTCATGGACCAGTTTTAACCTTTTAGTCATGAGAACAATAAGAAACAGAATATCATTAGTAAATGTTATTGAATATAATCATGAGATGGCTGATTGTAATAATGATAAAATACAGCATTTCCATAGCACTTCCTTGGTTTTAAACTCCTCTTCATACATATTATTGTAGTCAATCCTCCCAATAGTTCCGTGAGGTAGGTATTATTAATATCCCCATTTTACAGATGACAAAACTGAGGTTGAGGGAGGACTAGTGGCTTTTCTGAGTCATCAGCTAGTAAGTTAGCTACTTTTCCATGCTATTTCACATGACACATTGCCTGTTTATTTTCATGGTTTGTATTTAAAATAAATAATCACATGAAATTATTATTTTCTTAAGTTCAACAGATTCAAAAGGGTTTTCAGAAGAGCAGACCTTTCATTTTACCTCCCCAGAGGCAACCAATAACACCAGTTTCTTTGTGTCCTCCAGGAGAGGGTCTCTACAAATATAACTCTAGGTCTATGTTACCCTCCTTTTGTCCTAACACAAATAGTCCCATACTGTATACATTGCTCGTTTCCTTGCTTTTTTTTCACTGAACAGACCACCTTGAAGACCATGTCGTATCAGTACTTATTGATCTGTCTCCTTTTTTAAAATGACTGCATAGTGTCTCACCGTCTTCCCATGCTCTTTACATTAATACTTTGCTTCATGGACTAAATTTTAAAGGTGAAAAAGAGAACCTTGTGGGTGCCGAGGAAGCCAGTTCAGAAGCCCCCGAAGTACCTTCAGTGGAAGCTCCGGTGGTGGACGCTGCAGAGCTTCCCAGTGCTACAGTTGCCGTCATCAAAGAGGCTTCCCCCTGTCCAGACGATGCGGAGGCTGCTGCCGAGGAGACCGCTGCCGCTGGTGCTGAAACTGGGTCAGAGGTGACAGATGTGGGGACGGGAGAAACCGCAGAGGTCAGCACTGAAACCACGTCAGAGGTTACCAGCGCAGTTCGGGATGAAGCTGTTGCCATCGATAGTGATAAAGGTACAACCGAGAACGAAAGCTGTGGTGAATATGCTGAACTGGAAGAAAATTCTCCAGTTGAGTCAGAATCCTCTGCTGGGGCTGATTTACAGGAAGAAGCCAGTGTTTGTTCTGAGGCCGCCTCAGCCCAAGGCTAATCTCATGCAGATTGACACGTGGGCAAAAAATGCCACAGAGGGTCTGATAGGTGTTTTTGTAGTTTCAGTAACCTTAGATTTTAAAAAGGCTTCTTTTCTAGAAAATGTTAGTGTGCCTTGAGGATTTGGGGTATCTACTGATAGATTTCAGGATCGAGAGAATGGAGATTTTGCGTGCTGAATAGTTTTCTACTCTCTGGGATCAGAATATGACATGTAAAGAGCTTCAAGAGTTTCACCTGTGGATTTAAATTTTCTATCATAGGAATGGAGCTATCTATACAACCTGCATTCACTTTAATTTTGCTATAATTTTACCTTTCTTTAATGTATGTAAATCTAGATACTTGAGTTTTGATTTGAACTCATTTAAATAAATTTGGAAAATCTTTAGTGCTTCTATTATTATTCACTAATATTGATATGCATAAATAGTATATACTAATATATACACATACAACATCACATGAACATTGCAACGTTATCAAAGAAAACATAATCTAGGGAGAACTCTGCATAGGGCAATATATGTATCCGTTCTCCCATCTATATTACACGGCAGGCTGTGCCAGTGTTTTCCATTTCAGTTTAATTCTCTTCAAGCAGCATTTATCCTGGCACTTTTTGGCAGTGGTCATTCATTCATTCCCATAGTCAACAAATGTTAACTGAGCACCTGTAATTTACCAGGCACTGTTTTAAGTGTTGAGATTAAAAAAAAACAGATAAAAATTCTTACCCTTCCCAGCTCGTGTTCTAGGGTATATATAAATACTCTAAACAAATATAAATAATAAACAAGATAAATAAGACAACTATATAGTATGTTAGATACTGATAAGTATTTGAAAAGAAAAATAATGAAAGTAAAGGGATTATAAGTGTTGGTTAGGGCAGCCAGAGAAGACCTTACTAAGAAGCTGTCTTGTGGGTATAAACGTGAAGGTTGTATAAGGGACCTAGTCATGAGGACATGGCAGGGCGGGGCTGCTGGGAGAGCAGCGGAAAATCATCCCAGATGAGGGGACTGAGACGGGTAAAGGATCTGAGGCACGAATATGCTAGAGAATTTGAGGAATTGCAAGGTGGCCAGTGTGTGGCTAAAGTGGAATGAAAAAGAGGGAGAGCGGTGGAGACGATTTCAGAGAGAAAGAATGGTTATGCAAGGGTGGGCTAGAGCACGCAGGGTCTAGTAAGATTTCGGCTACTCAGGTAAGTTGGGAAGTGGTAGTGGATGCTACGGATGCTCTGACTAGATCCCTTTAACTGGGCCAGTACATTTAATCCTAGCTGCTCTGAGTGTCACACACACACCCCGCCCCCAACCTCACCCCAGGCAGCTCACAGTTGATGACTGACTACCGTGGTGTTACAAAAGGTGGGGCCTTCGCTGAGGGACAACGCAGAGCTTCCCAGTCGAGGCTGGTTTCCAGCTGAGATTACATCCTTGCTTAGCTTTCTCCCCCTGTTCTGTCCCGCTTGCCTCCTTCCTATTCCCCTGGGAGCACTCCTTTGATAAATCACCTGCCTCCAAATTCCTGTTTCAAGCTCTGTTTCTAGGAACTCCACCTAAGATAATTGTACTGGATGTGGTCCCAGGAAGCAGACCCTAAGAATAGGGTTCTGGAATTGTATCACTCTCCAGCTGGATGGCCATGAGGACCCCATCCCTGGTGGTAGGTGGAGGACTGCTATTCCCTGGCCTTCTGTAGCAGTGCGGTTGCTAAGATTTTCACCCCTGGTAAACTAGGGTAGGATATAGGTGCAAGATGATAAACTGGCTGGTTTAATCCCTCTGGAATTTGAGAGCTAGCAAGAAATAATAACTGCAAGGACTTAATCATTGCAATTAAGGGATGCTGTTTCACTAAACATTCTGTAAGATAGAGCAGAAACACTACCCGGTACCACTCTACGACCTCAACACACACACAAAAATGCATTCTTCTCCACTGTTTTAGTTAGGATGCTCTCTGCTGCAAATAACAGAAACCAACTCAAAAGAGATTAAACAACAGAGAGAGTTATTATCTAACCAGCTCTCCAGAGGTCAGGCAGCTGCCAGGTTGGTCTATTCTGTGGCTCAGTTGTTAAGGACCAGGTTATTTCTATTCTGTTCTATTGGGTTGGCCCAAAAGTTCATTCGGTTGTAAGTAAAAGACACATTTGTCATTGTCACCGAGAACTTTATCGAACAACATGGTCATTAACCGAACGAACTTTTTGGCCAACCCAATACTATCAGGAATGTTTTGGCTTTATCCTTGGTGGACTTTCCTCATGATCACAGGATGAATCACCATAATTCTAGCTAAGCCACGTGATTAATGTCCACTCAAGGTCATTCAAAAACACAAACTTCCTCATCTTAAAAAAAACAAATATATACAAATATATATATATATATATATATATATATATATATACACACATACACACACATATTTCCTTTTAATGTTACATTGTGGAAAATTTCAAACAAAAGTAGAGAGAACGGTGTCAGGAATCTTCGTGTGCCCTCACCCAGATTTACCAATTATCAACTCTTGGCAAATCTTGTATTTGTGGTCCCACCCGCTTAATCTTCTACTACTACTAATGCCTGTACGTAAAATAATAATAATAATAATAGCAATAACAATTCTTTAGTATTGCTAATTATCTAGTCAGGAATCAAATTTCCTAAACTGCCTCATAAAGGGTTTTCTCCTCCCTTCAGTTTGTTTTTGGCTCAGAATCTAAGTCCACAAATTGCATTGGTCAATATGTCCTTAAGTCTATTTTTCCATAGGTTCCCTTTCATCTCCCTTTTGTTCCTCCTTGCAATTTATTTTTTTTTAATAAACTGGGTCATTTGCTCTGTAGCTTTGTTTCAGTCTGGGTTTTGCTTATTGCCACCACATGTATTTTTGGGGTTTGTTTTAACATGTTCCTCTCCCTTGTACTGCCTATAAGTTGGCATTTAGCTCTAGAGGTTGGATCAGATTTAGGCTTATTGTTTGGACAGGAATACTTCATAGGTGGTCTTCACACTTCCATGGGGACCCACAATGACTCATTGTTTTTCTCTTTGTGATGTTGGAAGTCATCGATCCATTATTTCACTAGGAGTTATAAAATGGTGCTATTGTAAGTTTATCATGATTTATTAGCGGGACTACTTCTGTAAAGGGGAACTTCTTTCACCAACTGTTTGATTACATTGAGGTAAAGCTCATAGAGGAAAGATAGAGTAAATACTCGGGTCTCTCTTTTTATTTCCAGGTTTCAAAACGATGAGATGGCTCCCTAGCATATGCTCCATAAGTGACCAAGACATTTTTTTTTAGTATCATTATGAACGCAGCGATTTAAACATAAATTATATGCTTTAATCAATTGCAGTTATTACCCTTATTAATGCTCAATTTTCCCATCACTGACAAATGGGAGAGTCTTCAAGTGTGCTTTCTGAGTCTTTCTGCCTCAAACCTAGTAGTCTTGGATAGCTTCCTTGCTTTCCGGTATGATAAGATGTAAATATCCTACCCCAAACCTGGAATCAGCTATTTCTTTTAGGAGTCCTGCTGCTTTTTAATGTGACTGTAGTACTTAAGGATTTAAGGATTTAAACTATAATCTGGGTGATTAAGGGATGTTGATTGCTACTGGGTTGGTCACTGTATCTAAGCCTTTAAGTAGACAGTCATGCCATTTTGCATTTCCAAAACAGCAATATATGTGGGTACCTGTTTCCTGTGAGAGTATATTGTCAAATGTGATAGATAAAAAAATATCTCAGTGTACTCTTAATTTACATTTCTTTTATTAAGAGGGAGGTTGGACAGTTTTTCATTTGTTTAAGGGCCATGTACATTTCTTTTTATGCAAACTATCTGTTCATATCTCTAGTATATTTTCTATAGTGTTGTCAATCCTCTCCTTTTTTCATTTTTTTAGAAGCTCTTTATATAATAGAGATAGTAAACTTTTTTTTTTAATTTATTTTTGGCTGCGTTGCGTCTTCGTTGTTGCACACGGGCTTTCTCTAGTTGCGGCGAGCGGGGGCTACTCTTCGTTGCGGTGCGCGGGTTTCTCATTGCGGTGGCTTCTCTTGTTGCGGAGCACGGGCTCTAGGCGCATGGGCTTCGGTAGTTGTGGCATGCATTCTTAGTAGTTGTGGCTTGCAGGCTCTAGAGCACAGGCTCAGTAGCTGTGATGCACGGGCTTAGCTGCTCCGCGGCACGTGGGATCTTCCCCGACCACGTCTGGAACCCATGTCCCCTGCACTGGCAGGCGGATTCTTAACCACTGCGCCACAAGGGAAGTCCCGAGATAGTAAACTTTTGTCTGTAAGTCATAAATATTTTTTCAAGTTTGTCATTCATCTTCTTAATTTACTTATAATGTTTTTGTAGTATAAGAGATTTTTAGTTTTTAACGTAATCAAATGGATCAATCTTTTTCTGTATTGTTGCTGAATTTTGAGCTATTATTAGTGTAGCAGATTGGGAAACAAATAGGCACACATTCTTCCCCTGTATGCACACTACTGTGAAGCGTGACTTTGTATCTCTTCCCATCAAGAGATGAGGACTACTTTTCCCCTCCTTGAATTTAGGCTTGCCTTGTACTTTGCTTGGTAGAATGCTGAGAAAGCGACTTCTTGAGAGTTCTCCCTCTCTTGGAACCTTGGGACCGTCAAGTGGAAAAGCTTGGGCTAGTCTGTGAAGATGAGCGACCACGTGGAGAGAGAGGCCCCACCTACCACTGGCACCAGCCCCAGATCTGTGAGTGAGGCCGTCCTAGACCAGGCATGCCTGATGGCTGCAATTGTCACAGTGACCCAGGCAAGACCAGATAAGAACCACACAGCTGAACACAGACCAAACTGCTGGTCCTCAAAATTGTAAGCAAAGAAGATGGTTGTGTATTATTAAGCCATGAAGTTGCAGCAGTTTAAGCAGAGAGGTCTAGTTAAGATAGTTAGGAAATAAGACTTTGAATTTGGTGCGGCCCAGCTCTCGTGTGTTGCATTTCACATTCCTTAACTGGGATGAAAAAACAACTAGCTATGCCCAGCAGATCCAGCATTTGTCTGGCTTAACCTCCTGACCAACTGTTGCCTTTTCTGAAATTTATGTTTTAGAACTACTAAATGCCAAGTGTGACTGTACCCAGAAGATTTTTTTTTCCTTTTACAATTCAATGTTTATTGAAAACAACCTTTTCAAGTCTAAAAGCAACCTATATTTTATTAACCTTTTCTGACTTTAACAACCAGTGTAATGAAAACTCAACAACAGTATTCTATAAGCAGCATTGAATTATCAGACCGCTGACTGATTTTAATAGAATAAAAAATATGTTAAAAAAAGTCAAGGGACTTCCCTTGTGGTCCAGTGGTTAAGAATCCGCCTGCCAATGTAGGGGACATGGGTTCAATCCCTGGTCATGGAGCTAAGATCCCACATGCCATGGGGCAACTGAGCCCGTGCGCCGCAACTACTGAGCCCATGCACCACAACTAGAGAGCCTATGTGCCACAGCTACTGAGCCCGCGCACTCTGGAGCCTGTACACCACAACTAGAGAGGAGCCTGTGCGCTGCAACTAAGACCTGACGCAGCCATAAATAAATAAATAAATATTAGAGGGAAAAAAGTCAAAATGGGAGAAATAGAGTGTGAGGCCTAGAATGGGAACCCCATTGCAAAAGATAAAAACTGGCAGCAGACTCAGACAAGCAGGTTACTTCTCTTTGATGAAGACAGGGATATAAAGGAAGAATAAGTTTAGAGAAACACAACACATTCTAATCAATGACATGCCCATGAAATTTACATATTACTTTAACTGTTGAAAGAAAGGTTTGGAGCAGTCTTGAACAAGGGGTCTGAGGTAACTACTCTGTCCAGTTTTTCAAAACATGAATTTTTTATTATGAAGTACAGTGTGTTCCACCGCCAGCTTTTGAGAGTTGCAGCTGGATTCAGGGAAGATTAGTTTCTGAATGTGTTAGTAATTTCTGTGCCAAGTGTTTGTCCTGTCAGATAGCATCTGTTGACCAGAAGCAACACTGTCCTTTATAACAAAGCACGTCATATAATGTTTTCTCTCAGTTAAAAAACCCTCTAAAGAAATTTCTAGAAAAAAAAGTATTTATTTTATTTAACTTTTGGGGTAAGATTTTAGAGAATTAGTTGGAGGAATTTAGAAAGTTAAACATTATTATTTGACTTTTTCACATGGATATATAATTTTAAGTATTCATTGCCCCAATCAATGATTAAACTAATATAAGAACTTAACCTTTATTTTCTGAGATTATTTCATATGGATATTGATTTCTGGGGTGTGGGATGAGAATAAAGAGAAAGTTAGCATTTGGGGGGAATTCCCTGGCAGTCCAGTGGTTAGGACTCCACGCTTTCAGTGTCGAGGGTGCAGGTTCAATCCCTGGTTGGGGAACTAAGATCCCACAAGGTTTGCAGCGTGGCCACAAAAAAAAGAAAAAAAAATTAGTATTTTCCTTTATCAAGTGACATGAAGATGGGAAGATTGTGGGCATTATTTACCCCCTTTAAGAATGAGAATTCCTCCTCACATATCAGAAATGCTTTCATTCAGAACTAGGGAAAGAATCTTCCTTTGGAGTGGAAGATTCTACGTGGACTGTGGTTATATCTATTATGTCTCAATCAGAAACCAAATAGAATGACCAACTAAACTGATTTTTAAAATTCATCTTTAGATGATAACTGATTGAAATACTCGTGCAGTGATTTTTATACAGAACTTTCTTCCTTTCTTTCTTTCTGGCTGCGTTGGGTCTTCATTGCTGCACGCGGGCTTTCTCTAGTTGCGGCGAGCGGGGGCTACTCTTCGTTGCGGTGCACGAGCTTCTCATTGCGGTGGCTTCTCTTGTTGCGGAGCACGGGCTTCGGTAGTTGTGGCACGCGGGCTCAGTAATTGTGGCACATGTGCTTAGTTGCTCCGCGGCATGTGGGATCTTCCCGGACCAGGGATCCAACCCGTGTCCTCTGCATTGGCAGGCAGATTCTTAATCACTGTGCCCCCAGGGAAGCCCTGTACAGAACTTTCAATAAGGAAAATAATACATTTTTTTAAAGAACTCAAACAGTAGCAAAATATTCTGGAACTGAGATTTTGAATTTACCACCATCACATCTCACTGCTCCCGGTCTTCTCCGTCTCCAAACTGTCTCCAAACTGTTACCTTAGTTCAATTCCTCACACCAGCAGTCTCTTAGCAAGTCTCCTTACCATTCAATTCACTGTTATCCTTCTAAAATAGTTAGTGGATCATGTTACCTCCCAGTTTAAAACTCTTCAGTAGCCCACCAATATCTGATTGAGGAGATTTGAATGTGTTATTGCTTTGCAGTCAAAATTCTTATTTTATGGTACAACATTCAGGGCCCTCCACAAACCACAACTGTCCATTCTCTCTTCAATCTTTTTTTTTTTTTTTTTTTTGGTCCTTACTCCTATTTTCCTGTGGCTTCCAGCCACCTCCCGTGACCCCACAGCCTTGAACTTGCCATCCTGTTTTATGCCTCAAAGATCTTGTACGTGTAGTTCACTCCATCTGGAAGGACACGCCCAACCCCTCAGCTGGCTCAGCTTCTTTCTAATTACTCAGCTCAAGCATTATTTGCTCTGCAATGCTTTTCCTCACCTGACTGAGCTGAGCTGAAGCTGTCATACCTTCCTTTGTGTCATTCTACACCTTACTCTGTTGTTGCATTTATCGTTCTGTCTTTCAATTACTTGTTTATGGTTTCGAATCTCTGAATAGAATGGGGGTTGCCTGAGAAGAAAGACCATGTTAAGGCCCTCAACAGGTGTTTGTTGAAGGAATTTATGATCCTCAGGGAGTTATGGCCTGTTCTATAGAGTTGACCTCTACGAAACTGCTGGTATCTGGTCATTTTTGACCTACCAAAACAGCAAGTTTATAAAATTCAACCTAAATATATTCCAAGAGGTAAATCTTGAGAAAAGTTCAGATTGCTAATGTCACTAAAATACTTATAATTTTGCACTTCCCTGGTGTTCCAGTGGTTAAGCCTCCGCACTCCCATTGAAGGGGGCATGGGTTTGATCCCTGGTGAAGTCCCACGTGCCACGCGCTATGGCAAACAAACAAACAAAAAAAGACATAATTTCTAATATAAACACAGAATTTTCTCAGATTATTTGGAAAATCAACGGAAGAAATTCCCAAACATAAATGTGTTTTTTTCAAAAAGAAATCAGCCTATATTTTCTTCTCTTAGTACCAGATCCACTTGTCATTCTGAACTGAATTTTCTTCCCATTTGCATTTTATTTTTATTTTTAATTTGTTTTAGAAAGCATTACGTTTATAGATATCTTGCTCTGTTTTCTATCCAGACCTTTTCCCTTCATACCTTTGTTAACGGTCCAGAGAGGGCAAGCATAGGGTTTTGGTTCAATAGTGCTCTGGGAAGCCTTTTCAGCTCTAGAACAAGCATCACCACATTAATCAATTTACATGAGAACTGTAGCTGCAGGCAGATTCCAGTGCAATTACATGTGTCACCTCACATTATTTTAGCTTCACTGTTCCTGAAGAGATTTTTTCCCCAAGTATTTAAACATGACTCTTCATAAAACAATGACTGTCTCTCTCTTGGGGGAAGTTGAACAGAAATACCCAATATCTTCATATATTCCTTAAAACTCATTCAAATCATGTCAATATAATAAAGTTGATCTGAGAGTTTATATAAGTTCTTGCAAAGACATTTCTTGTCCAACGACGACTCACTGCAAAAGATTTATCTGTGAAAGCAGCAGTAATGAAGCAGGGTTCCCAGTATCATCTTAACTCTTTTTTTTACCTATTGACTATTTAGGTTACCGTAATATTTTCTGCTTCTCCCTGAAAGTCAATTTCCTCATAACTTGGCATTAATTGGAAGCAGAAGTTCTCATATTCTTGTCAGTGCAAACAGTTGGCCATCATCTGGACTGTGTGGAATATCTTCGTGTGGATGAGTTTTGTCTAGTCAAGTTTCCATAGCTTTCAGTGTAATATAAATATATGGCTAAATTTGTATGGTTAAAAAATGAAGGTAGTTTTTTTGGGGGGGGTACTTACTATCCTAGATATAAAGACTTATAAAGCTATAGCAATTAAAAGAGTCGTTGGTATAGCTGAATGATAAACAAATAGCGATGGAAAAGACTAGGCAGCTGAGAAATAAGTCCAACATATATGAAAAGGAGTATTATGACCGATTTGAAATCAGTGAGGAAATGATGAACTCTTTAGTAAGTGGTACAGGGACTACTGAGTATCCTTATTGAAAAATAAAATAAAATTAGCCCCTTACCTCACAATGTACACGCAAAAAATTCCAAATGGATTCACAATTTAAAAGTGAGAAGAAAAATTCTAAAAGTTTTGGAAGGAAATATTTGACTTCAGAAAAGGGAAGGAGACCTCAAGACACAAAATTACAAAACAGAAGAAAAAGATTGATAAATTTGATTACATTAGTATAAAATCTCTACACAATAAAAACAACCATGATGAAAGTGAAAAGATAAACCACAAGATGTAAAACTGGCAGAGTATAAGGATCCAGACTATTTCAAGAATTTTTACCAATAAATAACAAAAAGAGAAACAGCCTAAGTAGAAATTCACAAAGGATGAGAATTCATAGATGGGGGCTTCCCTGGTGGCGCAGTGGTTAAGAATCTGCCTGCCAATGCAGGGGACACAGGTTTGAGCCCTGGTCTAGGAAGATCCCACATGCCGTGGAGCAACTAAGCCCGTGCGCCACAACTACTGAAGCCCGTGCGCCTAGAGCCTGTGCTCCACAACAAGAGAAGCCACCGCAGTGAGAAGCCCACACACCGCAACTAAGAGAAAGACCACGCGCAGCAACAAAGACCCAACGCAGCCAAAAATAAATAAATTAATTAAAAAAAAATTCATAGATGAGAAAAGCTGAATAGCTAATACATATATGAAAATATTCTCAGCTTTATTGGTAACCAATGAAAAGCAAACAAAAACAATAATATGCAAAAAATGCATACCTATCAGATTTGCAAAAATTTCAAAAATCTAATAACACCAAGTGATGTGTTTGTATATTCAATGTTTATTGGTAGATCCAATTCGAAAAGGAATTTGACAATAGCTAGTAAAGATGAATATACTCATACCCTGTGACCCAACAATTCTATTTCTAGGTATATCTTTTAGAAATGGAAACCCTCACATGTGCTCTCGGTGATATGTACCAGAATGGTCACAGAAACACTGTAATAGTGAAAAAAGAGGAAAATAACCTAAATGAATCTCAATAGAAAATGGAAAAATAATTTATGGTTTGCTGGTAAAATTGTATCCTGGAAAATTGAGATTCTGCATGGATATTCATCTGTTTGAGTCCCTTATTATTTTTCTAAGAAAACAACTTAGTTATAAAGAGGGATACCCTTATCTATCATATATACTTTATATATCAATTATATATTCCACATTAATAAAAAGTTTAGGGAGTTCCCTGGTGGCCTAGCGATTAGGATTTCACTGGCGTGGCCTGGGTTCAATCCCTGGTCAGGGAACTGAGATCCCACAAGCCACTCAGCGTGACCAGAAAAAAAAAGAAAAAGTTTAGTGTTTTACATTATCAGTCAGGTGATTGTGGTTAAATATGACAAAGTTATTGAGCAAAATTAACCTCCTATGCAAACATCATGTATAATTTAAAGTAAAGAAATAATTTTCTACAGCAAACATTTTAACCAATGTAATAATGACTCACTCAAGTAAACTTTTAAAGGTTTTTTTTTCTTTTTGCCATTTTTAGTAAACAAACTTAGAAAAGCAGTTTTCTGTTGATAAGATAGCAAAACTGTATAGAGCTCACTTAAATTTTTGGTAACTGGTATGCAACTATAATATTAATATTAACATTTCTTTCCAAAGAAAGAATAACTTGTTAATGTGGTGCTTGAAGTTCTCAAAATCTCTTGTTTCAGTAGCTTCTTAATATTTTTTACTAAATGCCATTAAAATTTAGGATCTATTATTTCGACTTCTCTTCTAATCAATAATGAATTTTTAAAATGGAGGATTATACATTTATATTTGTATAAGCAGAAAAGCAGTGGGGGGAAAAGATTGTGAATACTATTATAGCAGTGAAAATGAAAGAAATAAAACTACACGTATCAACATGGATAAATCTCAAAAATATAATGTTGAATGGAAAAGGCAAGTTGTCTGTAGTGTATGATACCATATACTTAAAAATAAGAAAAATAGTCTATTGTTTATAGATGCCTATGTATATTATAAAAGTATAAATATAGGCATGTATATTTCAGAAGAGTTTTTATCTCTGAGGAGGGAGGGAGAGGAATGAGGTAGGGGAAAGCTACATAGGGGAATTTTATATTTTTGCGGCTTTATTTCTTAGAAAAGATGTAAAGCAAAAATGGCAAAATGTTATGATATTTCAAAGCGAGATGGTGGGTAGCTATGTATTTATTATACTATTCTCCATCCTTTTCTGTGTGTTTGAAATATCTTGAAATTAAAATGTTAGGTAAGAGGCAGAAAAACCTCACTGTTTTACGCTTAACGTTGCACTGTATCCTTCTTTTCAAAGCTAGAAGAATATTAGCTAACTGGCCCTTCTGACACGGAAAGAGGATGCCTCTGGCCTATAGCATGGTGGCGAACTTAGAAGCCTGGGTTTTACTCTTCTTTGGCACTAAACTAACTGTGTGTCCTTGAACAAATCATATACCCTCTCTAGACCTCGCTCGATAAGTGGGAAAATTGAACTAGAATGTCTTCTAAGTTTCCTCTGACACTAAAAATTTGGGATTATCACAGTACCTGTGAGACCAGATGGAAGAAAGAATCCTTGCTGTCCTAAGGACCTATTCTGAAATGAATGGCTGCCAGGAGACTGAAAACGCCTGTTGGCCTTAAAGGCAGACCCTGCATCTAATCTAAAAACTCTATAATGTGGGAATCCCCTGGCGATCCAGTGGTTAGGACTCTGCTCTTTCACTGCCCGGGGCCTGGGTTTGATCCCTGGTTGGGGAACTAGGATCCCACAGGCCTCGTCTGGCTTGGAAAACAAACAAACAAACGGAACTCTGCAATGCTACAATGCCCTCGAGTCCTACTGAAAAGGCTCGTTTACTTTCTCTGAACTTCTTGTAGCTCTTCTGCTATAAACAGTTACCCTTATTTACCAATCTAGTTGATTCTAGGTGGGCCCTTTTCTTACTAATCTTAAAAATCCTTCTCTCGGGCTTCCCTGGTGGCGCAGTGGTTGGGAGTCCGCCTGCCGATGCAGGGGACACGGGTTCGTGCCTCGGTCCGGAAGATCCCACATGCCGCGGAGCGGCTGGTCCTGTGAGCCATGGCCGCTGAGCCTGCGCGTCTGGAGCCTGTGCTCCGCAACGGGAGAGGCCACAGCGGGGAGAGGCCCGCGTACCGCAAAAAAAAAAAAAAAAAAAAAAATCCTTCTCTCAAATGCCACATCTATTGTCTTAGGCCTCAAAAATCCCACAGTGCCCTTCGAAATAAAGTTAAAGGTGTTGACTGCAAGCGCCATCATTTTCCACCGGTAGACTCCAGCCTATTAGATAATGACCTTCATTATTCATCATTTCTTGCTGATTCAGTCTATGATTCCATCAGGTACTTTTGTTCCCTTATTTAAAAAAAATCATTCCCACAGTTTCCAGTCCCTTTCTGTCTCTTGGCCTTTTCAGGACATTCTGTATATTTAAAAACAAATTATTTTCTTCCTTTAATCTATTTCTGTTCTTCTTTTCAGTATTATCCCCCAAAGAAAATAAACTTGCATTATATGTTTATCATATATCATCATATATTGCATTGTATATTTGTTGAGTTGACCTTTGTCAATTCATTAGAGCCTAGTGTCACACAGTGATATACAGTTGTCACAAAGAAAACTGGAAAACATGTTCCTCTCTGTACGTGACTCCCTTCTACATTTTCTGTGTAGATGTAATTACTGGGTAGAGAATGATGGAAATCAGGCGAGCCTTGTGAATCAGTACCCCATGTATTCTAGTTACCTCTGCTCCGGTTCAAGAACAAAACCTAGATTCCCAACTGTAAACGTTCAAGAAAATATACGCCATTAGTCAAAGAAAGGTTCACTTAGGAGAAGGTGGTTGGTGCAGCACAAACTACTGGGTAAACGTTACAAAGGTGATGCCTGACTTACAGTGGATTATCGTAAGTGATATCATAGGATATCACTCCTTATCCGAGTTTCTGGGTTACGGTCTACATGAGGACACAAAATACCTCATTAGCCTTCTTCCACAGCACACAGAACACTGCCAGGACACACACTCACTCAAAGTTAGTTCATGACGATTAAGGAAATGTAGTTGTATATTTGTTATTTACTTATAATATTTACCTACCTGGATTTCAAAGGTGTTTACAGTAACTTGCAACAAATCCCATTCATACTCTGTGAGAATTAATATAGAGAAATGTAAAAACAGGTAGAAAGAAGAGGCAATACTTATAGATTCATAAGTTTATTGAATACAAACTCTTCTAGTACTTTAAACTTTCCACTCAAAGTTAACCACTCACTATACTGACTTCATTTGTAATTTTAAAGGAGAATGAATATTACATTTCTTTAACATGGAAAAGAAATACAGTGATGAGAATACCTTCAATTATGATGAGACTGAGTCCCACTTACAGAATCTTAGGACTTAGTAAAAGTCACAGAGAGAATCCTTTTCTGCCTCCCTGCAGGAGGCCCAGAAAACATGAATAAATGGCATTTCCCTATCGCATTCCCCACACTAAGAAAAGATAAAACCAGCTAGGCACTTCCCCAGTCACTTCAGGCTTGGAAGCAGAGCTGCAAGTGACAGCCAAAACGTTCTCCACAGCCAAAAAAACGTAGACAAGAAGTTGCCTTTTCCCCTCCTTCGGACTCCTGTAATGTAGGAGGTGAGAGAGAGTCCCGGTGGAGGCCCAGATACAAATGATAAATAACTCAAAATGGAAGGAGTGTCTAATTATGGTGGCACAGATAGAGGGATAATAGTTTGTTTTTTTCCCCCATCTTTGGGATTTTAAGAATTAGGTATTACTTGCTTTTTTTCCCCCTTTGGCAAGTTTTAATTAAAAAAAAAATCCTTTCCTCTGAATGGTTTGAAAATATTTTGATTTTCTTCCAGGCATTTTATTGGAGTAATTTCCTGCTTTATTTTTTTAAAATGTAAAATGTGGGATGGGGATAAAGAAAGATCTACCAGACTTTAGAATAAATACTGCTTATATAAGGCCCTATCTAAAATATCCCAAGAAAAGTACACGCTTGCCGTTGTTTATAATTGGTTAAAAGAGACTGGACTGAAAAAAAAAAACACCTTAAAATCTGACACTTGATTGTCCTACAATTAATATGGAAAATGTTTCCAACTTCACTTTGAGGCTGCCCAGGCTATAGGACTGAATACTTTCCTATGGTTCCTTCCTGGGATCTGTTACAGGTTTCTGGAATTTGCTGACTGATCAAAGACCTGTGGTTATGCCCCTCTGCACTGTCAAATGGAAGTTTAAGAGCAATTTTTCTCCTTCACCATAGGTGTTGCAGATTTGAGGCTAGATTCCCATCTTTTGTTGTCAGCAGGGAATTGGGAATGTACCATCCTGAACTTGGAAGAGGAAGAAAGGGTCCAGATTCTCCAGAGCAATACTTGGTTATAATTTTTTTTTTTTTTTTTTTTTTGCGGTACGCGGGCCTCTCACTGTTGTGGCCTCTCCCGTTGCGGAGCACAGGCTCCGGACGCGAAGGCCCAGCGGCCATGGCTCACGGGCCCAGCCGCTCCGCGGCATGTGGGATCTTCCCGGACCGGGGCACGAACCCGTGTCCCCTGCATCGGCAGGCGAACTCTCAACCACTGCGCCACCAGGGAAGCCCGGTTATAATTTCTTGACAGTCATTTTCCCCATCATATAGCAAAAACCCTTACTGAAAATGGAAAGAAAGGTGATTATCCTCATTCTTAGATTTTTCTGAGCGTAAGAAGAGAGCCATAGAGAATTCATAGTGTCGTCTGGGAGAGAAGAAACTGAAAGAAAACCGCACAGTGCTTGTCAAGTTTTTCTTCTTTTGATGACCAGTGGAAAACTTTGCAGGATCAAGGCTTGTTGTTAGTAGAGTTTCCTAAGTGTAACCTCTTTTATTCGGTCAGATCAATTCACTGCTTTTCAAGACTCTGAATAACATTTACTAATGGGCATTTATTGAACTGCCGACGATGGTACTGGCATCGTACTAGGTGCGTGGATACTGAGACGTTTACGTTCTGGTCGGGGAGAAAGACAAAATGGGCTCTAAAATGTGTCGTGACACAGAAATGTGAACGTAGCTCTGGGAGCCTATAGGAGGGGTGGGGAAGTGAATCGTGGCACAGAAGGCTTCCCGGCGAAGATGATTTCTCACCTGAGCTTTGAAGGATGAGTAGGGTTAGCCGGATGAACCAGTGGAGACTTGGGTCAGCGGGCATTCCAGGAGAAGGGTGAACGTTCAGTCTAAAATGTTTGGGGGGCTTCCCTGGTGGCGCAGTGGTTGAGAGTCCGCCTGCCGATGCAGGGGACGCGGGTTCGTGCCCCGGTCCGGGAAGATCCCACGTGCCGCGGAGCGGCTGGGCCCGTGAGCCATGGCCGCTGAGCCTGCGCGTCCGGAGCCTGTGCTCCGCAGCGGGAGAAGCCGCAACAGTGAGAGGCCCGCGTGCCGCAAAAAAATAAAAAAATAAATAAAAAAATAAAATGTTTGGGATCTGCGTTTGATTCCTGTAGGGGGCACTGTTACTGTTCTATTTAGGGTGGATGCCAGTGTATGCTGCATGAGTCTCAGTGCTTCCGGGAACACTAACGTGGAGGGATATAACCCTGATCATCACAGAGCGGGCACCTGTTTGGACAGGATCATTGTCTTCCTGGTCCTTTTACACAGTTAATGCTGCCTTCATGCCTAAAGCATTTGCATGCTTTCACATGAACTTAAAAAAAGTTTAATGTGGGTGTTATATAATCAGAACACCAGTACTTAGAGGCAACTCTTTCTGCCAGTAGTCAAATATTTTATTGACTACTCTTTGTCTCAGTTAACCCATCTGGGCTGCATTGTACAACTTTTCAATCACGACAAGTTTCCCTTTATTTTAAGGCAATAGAACATATGACAATTATGACATTCTTGGGCATTTTCTTGGTTCAGAAGAGAGAAATATATAATAAGGCATTTTATTAGATGTTTTGAATTTAGATTTTCATTTCTCAGGAGGAATAATACATACATCTGTAGCCTAACCATTAAATTCTAAATATGACCCATTTAAGAGATAGGTTTTTTTTTAAATCATTATTTTAAAGGGTATTTCCTGACATTCTTCCCATCTCTTTCCACTCCACTTAAAAAAAAAACAACCCAAAACTCTAAGCAAGATTACAGCTGTGTTTCTGGACCACACAAAGGATCATTTCTGTTTCTGAAATTTGGCATACCGCTGTCGAGAACCCTGTCAGAAAGGTCTCTCTCTTGGACTGGAGTCACAATTTTCGAGGGCACACACGACCGGGGAGAGAGTTAAATCATTCCTCGGCACCAGTGGGATGACACGACACCCTCACTCTTGACTTTCTAGAAAGAGCTTGTAAAAAGCTTTCCTGTTACGTGAAATCACCCTTGACTCAGAGATCGCTGACTTCCAGCCCTCGCCTGCCCTTCGCCGTGCCCTCCAGGGCCCTTGCCTCCCTCTCAGGACAGCTGTTGTGGTGCTGAAACCCAGACAGCTCCACAAACCAAGGGTCTGGCTGGGTGCCCACTCATACATTCATTCTTTCAATCATTCATCTTTCCATAAGTACTGACAGTTATTGAGTGCCTACTACATGTCAGGCAATGTTCTAAACAGACACCAAAACGGACACAAACCCTAGTCTTCGAGAGACTGAACGTGCTAAGGTACATGTCTATTAGCTCTGGTGCACTGCTTTCTGTTTCCGTAGCTACTGATATAGGTATCTGCCAGTATGGCTGGGATTCAGTGTTTCTTCCAGGCACTTTGCTCCACTGTCACTCTTAGGAGTGGCCTTCTCAGTACGGTGCTTCTGACCGATTACATGCATTTTTTCCCCCAAGGCATTCCGTACTATTTAGTAAGGGAGAAGTTCCTGCCTCAGTTCACATTGTGCGGCAGGTCGACACCTACCTCGGGTGATTCAGATGCTGCGGAAGAGTTTGGATCATCAGCTATATTGTCCCCTCCCTATAGCAATTTCCTCCCAAGGCTTTTCCTCTCCCACTGTCATTTTAAGTGTCTGACTCCTACCAGGCTGCCCACAGCCATCTTCGCCATCAGATATGGGCTAACAAATGTGAAACTTTTTTAAAAGGGAGGCTCTACATCCCAATCTCTAATCTCACAAAGGTATTTTTTTCCTCCCATCCCTATATGAATTTGTAGATGCAAACAAAAATGAGAATGGAATACCTTCCGGCTTCTCTAGACAGCATCCAAGCTCAAATGCCAGTAGATGTTACCTCTCTTAACCTAAGTAACTAAGCACCAGAATTTGCTGAGCTAAAGAATCTCCTATTATATATGAAACACAATAAACACTTTACTAAAGGTGACTTTTTAAAAAGCTATTTGAATATTTCCTGTGTTTTTAATTTTAAATTAAGCTCTTCCCGTTTTTTACTGTAAAAGTAATATATAATCATTTTTAATTACAAAATAAACATAGAAAGACAGGAATATAAGCCATTATATTTTATACATTGTAACTTCTTTTTTTTTCTTTTTTTAATGTTCACTTTTTAAAAATTTTTATTATTATTATTATTATTTTGGCTGCGTTGGGTCTTCGTTGCTGCGCGCGGGCTTTCTCTAGTTGCGGCGAGCGGGGGCTGCTCTTTCTTGCGGTGCGTGGGCTTCTCATTGCGGTGGCTTCTCTTGTTGCGGAGCACGGGCTCTAGGCAGATGGGCTTCAGTAGTTGTACCACGTGGGCTCAGTAGTTGTGGCTCGTGGGCTCTAGAGCACAGGCTCAGTAGTTGTGGCACACAGGCTTAGTTGCTCCGTGGCATGTGGGGATCTTCCCGGACCAGGGATCGAACCCATGTCCCCTGCATTGGCAGGCGGATTCCCAACCACTGTGCCACCAGGGAAGCCCCATTGTAACTTCTTATCTCTCAAAAACGTTTTAAAATAATTTTTAAGTCAATTATTTCCCCCCAAAATACAGAAAAACAGAGAGTATTAAAAAGTTTCCAGTTTTCTCCCACAATAGAATTTCTTAGTCTTAATCACTAAACAGTGGCTATCCTCCTAGATATTTCTATGTATACGTAAACTTATATTTTCAGTCTTTTTGAATGCACAGGGTTTTGGAGGGGCTTTAATTTACAAAATGTTACTTTTTTTTTCAACCACTTTGTTGAGGTGTATTTTACATATCACATAATTCACTCAAATGTACAATTCAATGATTCTTAATACAATTATTTTACTATTTTACATGTGCAACTATCACCATATATGCATTTTGTGGGGGTTTTGTTTCTTTGTTTGTTTTTTAATTTTTGGCCGCACCTCGTGGCACGCGGGATCTTAGTTCCCCAACCAGGGATCGAACCCTCAGCCCCTGCAGTGGAAGCGCAGAGTCTTAACCACTGGACCACCAGGGGAGTCCCAATACATGCGTTTTAAAACGTTTCCATCACTCAGTAAGATGGTTCACACACATTTACTGTCAACCCCTGTTCCTCTGAGCCCCAAACCAGGGAAATATATACTAATCTATTCTCTGTTTAGAGCTTTGCCTTTTCTGGACATTTTATATAAATGGAACCATACAATATGTGGTCTCTTGTGTCTACTTTCTTTCACTTAGCGTAGTACATTTATTTTCAGAAAGTGAAGAAAAATGTTTATGAATACTTAATGAGTTTTATTTGAAAATGATCTCTCTCAAGTAAAAAATACAAAGAAGTTTTATGTACCACCAATGTTAGGGAAAGAACTAACAGCATTTATCAGCCATTGAGAACCCCTGAAAGATATCTAAATTTTTTGACATTCCACTCTCCCCTCTAGTGGCCAGGATGAAAAAAAGGATATTGTGTTTGTTGCTAGTCAGAACACATCTCAGATTCTTCAAATGCTCCTAAATGAGAGGCATTACCTTTGGGGATTTCATGTGAGAGATATTTCCTTTTTGTTTATTAGGGACCTCTTATAAAGCAAATTTCCTGGGAGGCATAATTTATCATTCCCCGCAGTTCTTCCTGCCATCAAATCTACCAGCCTCCCCATGTGGAGGGATTTAGTATAGTATCAAGAGTTCAAAGTGTGGTGCCCAATTGCCCAAGTTCAAATCTCAGGTCTGCCGCTTCCTAGTTATGGGGCAAGTTACCTGCTCAGTGGCTGAGTTTCTTTTTCTTCTGTAAGATAAGGATGATAATCATACCTGCCTCATGGGGTTGTTGTGAGGACTGAATGAATTAAGATGCGTGGAACTCCTTAGAACGTCCTGGCACACAGTAGGAGTTGAATAAATCTTATGCATCCTCCGTTCCATGTTTTCTGCCTTCGTTCCTACCACAATAAACGTCCAAGCCAGCCCTTCCCTGTGCTCTGTTGTTATCCCACCCTTCCTCCCAATGACGTTGCCTTGGTGATTTTCTCATCTTTCTCCTCTGCTCATCTTTCCCTTCTCGTAAGGAAGGAAGTCATCCCACTTCCTTCCTTCTCCAGTACTGCCTTTTCAGTTCACGACAAAGACTGTTGCTGAAGTCTTCCCATCAATCCCCTACTTCTATCCCTCCAACCAGAGTATTTAAAAAATATTAACCAGGGGACTTCCCTGGTGGTCCAGTGGTTAAGAATCAGCCTTCCAATGCGGGGCTTGAGGGTTCTATCCCTGGTCGGGGAGCTAGAATCCCATATGCCACGAGGCAGCTAAGCCCACGCACCCTAGAGCCCGTGCGCCACAACTGGAGAGCCTGCACACTGCAACTACTGAGCCTGTGTGCCACAACTAGAGAAAAGCCCAAGCACCGCAACGAAGAATCCCGCATGCCGCAAGCAAGACCTGATGCAGTCAAATAAATATTTTTTTAAAAAAATTAAAAATATGAACCAGAATTTATTTGTTTCTGCTCAGAACTAATGTTTTGAGGGAATGAGTAATTGGCATGTTGTATGCGATGGATGCTCAAAGACTTTGTAGTCAAAAATGGCTCCCCTGTGGCCAACTGTTGATGGGTCCAGCACCCGGGAAACCATGGACTTCTCAGTTTTGGAGACAATCCTGATCAAGGCAGGCAATATATCTAGAGCCCGTTTTCACACAAAGATCGTGTCTGAGATCAATTCTACTGTTATCAGCCCTGCATTACTGTCACTTCTGCACTTCCTGGGTGAGCTCTGGAAACCTAGCACTACCCTCTACGCTGCACCCTTCCGAATCATCTGCTGTGTTTGCCTAGGGCGTGGGCGTCGAAACTCTTCCTGCGGTGTCTGCTTTAGACACCAGGACCCTCTGCCAGAAGTCAAATCTTTCCTGACCACTAACATTGGATGTGGATACTTGTAAGACGCTTAGGCTTTGCCATTTTTCTTTCCAAGCGATTAGACTGGGCCTCCATCCCCCATAGCTTATCTGAGGTCCTGCTGGAGTCTAGAAGAATCACCCAACGCTGCCATTCACCTCACTCGGCATAACATCCCTCACTAGGAGATGCCTGTTGACATGTCCTGCCTGCTAGATGAGAACTCCTTGGATATCGTAGGGTGTGGAGATGCTCTATTCCCTCGGTTCTGACACATGCAACTGGCCAAGTTCCATGTCGCACATGTTGTTTGTTTTGCCACAAAAGCTGGGAATAAGTCTGCTCCTCTAACAGCCCTGTCAGTCCCAAGGCACTCCCACGTGGTAAACTCACCAGAACAGGCTCCCTCCCTGCATTTCTTGCTGCAACAGGGGCTGAAAGTCACGGAGGCTACGTCAGTACTGAAGCTAAGTCAGGGAAGTAGTACAAGAATTCAAGTGGAGGCTCACATACCACATGTCCAGAAATACAGATTGTCAATCAAGTGGACAAGTTGTGTAATAAGACCTATTCCATCCTCTAACCTTGAGGAATACACCTTCAGAGTAATAAAATGGAAATGGGTAAATCTATTTAAAGCTAGGTCTTTTACTGTGACTAAAAATTGGCAAAATATTAAAGATAGATGATTTTAATTATCACTGCATGTCTGGGTGCTCTATCGATGCGTACAAAATAAAGGCAATCATAATTCATAAACTTTTATGTACTTATTTCTCTGGCCTTCATGTTAGCAAATCATCAGTTATGATGTTATCTTCAAGATTTTTATAATGATTAGCCTTGACGTTCACTGTTTCATACTGTTTTGGGGAATGGGAACCCTCCTTTGCTCTGACTTCGTGTCTAACACACCTGGCCTTTCTCAGCCCCGTTCACTGCCTGGTCCCTAGGGGAGGAGTGAGGTATTTGAATGGCGAGTTTGGGAGAAGAAGCTGAACATGATCAAGTTCTTCCTCCTTCTCTTCTTTGAGTTTTGTCTGCTCACAGGGTGCACACTGTCTGCTCTGCCTTTCCAGGTGGTTATCCAGTACTATCTATGAGGAGGTAGGTAAGTTCAATTCAAGGGTGAGCTATTAGGTAAGCCACTTGGCCGATATACCTAATCTATATATAATGGCAACACAGGTGATCTTTCGCTCTCTTGCTCTCTTGCTCTCTCGGTTCCACATTTGGGCAGGAAACAGAGCTATCATTCATTGGGTCCCATCAATTCTGACATGCGTGGTGGATGAAGTTCACAGGGGCACACAGCCTGGGCATTGCGCTTCTTTCATAGGTTTGCCCAAATGTTGACCCCAATTTTTTTTTTTTTTTTTTGCCAGGCAGTTTACGGGATCTCAGTTCCCTGACCAGGGATTGAACCCGGGCCATGGCAGTGAAAGCCTAGAATCCTAACCACTAGGCCACCAGGGAACTCCCCAGTGCGGGCCCAACTTTTAACTAATTCTCCACAACACAATTTAAGTCACCGGAGGCTCAAGGAAGGAGTGCAACACAGAAAATGCCTCACTACTACAGCCCAATGCCGGATCTGCCCTGGGGTCTCTGGTCAGGTCAGCTCCATGCCTGGCTACTGTAATTGATCTCAGACAGCTCGCTCTGTCACCCCGAGACTTGCTCCATCACTCCAATCTCGTGCCTCTGCCTCAGAAACCCAGACACAACAATCCGCCTGCCCCTGCTGAGTCTCAGAGAGAAGAGGAAGACCGTCTCTCCTCTGCGCCACAGCCCACTTCTCCTAAGTCCTCAGCTTCTTCTGCGCCTGAACCGACTTTCCCCCAAGTTGAGCAACAGTGGGAACATAGTTTGTCAGAGAAAAATCCACCCTCCTATATAGGTGGGAATCCTGGCGCTATGGCTCTTACAGTGCGGTTCAAAAGTACATTTTCCAAAGTTTGGGTTATATACGTGGTGTTAAACAATATCATGGGTGGTAAACAAATTGATTACACAATTCACAGTGAACTATATCAAGCCTAGCCTAGCCCTTTTGATTGATTTATTTATTTTTAAAACTTATTTATTTTTGGCTGCGTTGGGTCTTTGTTGCTGCGCGTGGGCTTTCTCTAGTTGCAGCGAGCGGGGGCTACTCTTGGTTGCGGTGCGCGGGCTTCTCACTGCGGTGGCTTCTCTTGTTGCGGAGCACGGGCTCTAGGCGCATGGGCTTCGGTAGTTGTGGCGTGCATTCTCAGTAGTTGTGGCTCGCAGGCTCTAGAGCGCAGGCTCAGTAGCTGTGATGCACGGGCTTAGCTGCTCCGCGGCATGTGGGATCTTCCCCCACCAGGGCTGGAACCCATGTCCCCTGCATTGGCAGGCGGATTCTTAACCACTGTGCCACCAGGGAAGCCCCTAAGTTAGTTCTTTGTAGAGTCTTTCCTTCTGTCTGAGAGAAGATTAGGCTTGTACCTTTCTTCTGTACTCTTCTCTGAATTCTGCGTCTCCAAACAGCTACTCCAAAAAAAATGCAGGACTCCTTGGAAGCATGGGCGAGTCTAGTTGCTTAACACTCTAAGAAACTTTAGCAGACACTTAGTGAATTACCGCCTAGCAGTTATGGCCTTTGTGGAGATAATGTCATAGTTGATCAGATATCCTTCATCAGATATCCCTAACCTCATTACTTGTCAGGTGCGTCAGTAGGTCCTAAGGAAAGCAGATAATGAGACAGAGCTAGGAGATTTATTGGTGAATAAAACCTATGAAAGATAAAGGGAAAGGATACAGGATTGGGCAGAGAGAGCCTTCAGATCATGACGCAGATCTGACGCTTGTAAAAGGAAACGGAGGAGGAAGCAGGATGGGGCAGAGAGAGCCTCAGGCCGACACAGATCTGATAAAGAGTCAGCCGACCGTCCAGAGCAGATTGCCTGTTAGAGGAGCTCAGCTTTGGGCGGAAATGATCAGACTTGGTTGCCCTGCCGTGCACAGTCATCGGATGGGGCTGCCCAGGAGGATCGTGGGGTAAGCCAGACAGCTGAGGTGGATAATTCCTTGCAGCTGAACAGGATGTCCTTCCCTGAAAAGAGATCTAAGTATGGAATCTCCTTGGCTTCCACAGCAGGGAAATTTCTATCTGTCAGCTGACTTTCCATCAGTTAGAAGACCAAGTGAACCCTCGAAAATGTTTCGCTCATCACTTTAGCAAGATCCATTTCCTAACTCTTCTCTTCCTCTTTTACTTCTCTCCATCACTACTGCCAGCACTCCACTCCATGCCATTATTTCTTGCTAGGATTATTGCAGTAACCTCTACTGGTCTTCCCGTACCTACTCTTGTGGCTTCCAGACTCTTCTTCCCACTACATTCAGAGACATCTTTTCAAATACAAGTGTAATTAAAACCCCTAGTAGCTTAGCATTTCTCTTAAAAGCCACAGTTAAATCGTGAGCATCATTTTCAAGGTCCTGAGGGTCGCTCCCAACTACCTCTTCAGCCTAATCTCATACTCTTCATTCGTTATGCTCTAACACAGTAGCCATCTTTCTGTTCCTAGGAAATGTGCCTTCTTTCTTTCACAGGCCTTTTGCATGTGCAAGTTCCTCTGTCTGGGATGCTTCTTGCATCCTCTCCACGTCTGAGAAATACAGCACAGTGCAGCCGGCGTTTGTTTATTTTCTCCCTGTTCAACATACTCTAGATTTCGTTTTAAAATTAAGCAAAATGTAGGTCAGAGGGCAGCATTTCTTTATAAAAATAAAATGAAATGTAGAGGGAGAGCATAAGTAGACATGTAAAATAATGAAGGACAGTATTACCACACAAGTCACATGTGGAAAAATTTGCATACAATGATTTAAAAGGATAATTTTCAATTATTTAAAATTATTTTTCAGATCACTATAAAGAATAAATTTGCAGCCAATTATTTCTGTGGAACCATGAAAAAATTATGTAGGGTTCTGTGAAAAAAGCAAAATACAAACTGATAAAATACAGGACTTCCATTTCTGGCAGTTCAGACAACCGGATAACGAAAAACTTCTTGCTGTGTAATACCTAGAAATTTTGAATAAAATAGAATAAATATTCCTTTAAATGCATAGCTGAGAAATATCTCCAAGGGAAAGAGAGAGAGGGAGAGACAGAAAGTAGAGAGAGAATATAGTAAAAATTGATCAAATTAGGTGAGATGTATACGGGTGTTCTTTGAATTATATTTTTACTTTTCTGTGCCCTTGAAATTTTTCAATTAAAATAATTAAAGTAAAACAATAACAAAAATAACAAGATAGGCCCCAAATTCTGAACACAATATCAGGTGATAAAGGGGACAGGATGGGGGTGGGTGATCAAAATTATAGCATTTCAAGGTCATTGTGTTCTACAGAAGGGTAGAGACAACTACTTTCTTTTTTAAAAATTTATTTTATTATTTTTTTGACAGTTTTTTGTTTTATTTTTTACTTTCATCACTTTGAATATTTTGTCCCACTACTTCCTGGAATCTCTTGTTTCTGATAATAAGTCATATCATTTCTTACTGGAACCCCCATACACATAATGACTTGTTTTTCTTTTGCTGCTTTCAGGATTTTCTCTTTGCCTTTGACTTTTTAATACATTAACAATAGTGTGTCTGAGGGTATATCCTTTTTATTTTTTATTCAAACAGAAAGTCACAAAAATTATAATCATCCTCATCAGTTCCCTCAGTCCCATGTAATTTTTTTTTCATCTTGATCTTTTGTTAGCACTTTTATGAATTCATCAGTTTTCCATTAGAGTTCTGAAAATGCTTATTCATTCAGTTCAGCAGTATAGTCAGTTACCAGAAACCTGTACTTGTCAGAGTCTTTTCCATGAATTCCTTGAAGATGAAACTTTTTTATAGGAACATTTTTGCAAAAGCATCAGAGTACACCCAGAACTGTCTGTAAATGACAAAAGACTTAAAAAGAGACAACTAAAAGTATTGAAAGATATGCACAAGGGTGTTTATCTCAGCACTGCTTACATAGCTTCACAAATTGGAAACTGGTACGTGAATTATGATATATATACATTCAGGGTAATACTGTGCAATCATTAATAATGATGGTGATCCCCCATGTTTACTGACTTGAAAAGATTTCAGGCTTACGGCTGAGCAAAATAGGTCACAGAATACATGTAGAAGCTTGTTTACATAAGATCATTTTTAGGGCTCCCCTGGTGGCGCAGTGGTTGAGAGTCCGCCTGCCGATGCAGGGGACACGGGTTCGTGCCCCGGTCCGGGAAGATCCCACATGCCGCGGAGCGGCTGGGCCCGTGAGCCATGGCCGCTGAGCCTGCACGTCCGGAGCCTGTGCTCCGCAACGGGAGAGGCCACAACAGCGAGAGGCCCGCGTACCGCAAAAAAAAAAAAATCATTTTTATACATCTATGATTATGACAATGGCTTTCTCAGTAATAAGTGACTAGATTATTTCACTTTGTGCTTTACACTTTTCTGCATTTGAATTTGTTAAAATGGGCATAAAAATAAAAACAGTAAAGCTTTTCTTACATGTAAATGATCCAATAAATTCCAAGTACTTTTTGCTCTGCCATTTCCACCTGGGCTCTGTTGGCGAAGACGTCTGAAATCACTGTACCCAGAAATGAAGAGAAAGCAGAGACTAGAGCACAGCTGCACTTTCTCCTCTCTTGTAAGCAGTTGAGTCTGCCGTCTATAATAGGACTTCAACATACACAAAAATGTGTCATGTATTCTTCTTGTCTGAAAGTTGGGAATATATGGCCTATTCCTGTCTGGCTAGGAGATACACACAGAGAAAGGGGTCATCATTTCCCTGGTCCAGTGCAAAAAGGGCTCCTTAAGGCTCACTGCCACTAGATTGGAAAAGCAGCTGTGATCAAATAAGTACCCTAAGGCTATGGAACTCAATATCAAAGAATTCTTCTCAATCCCATGACTCAAGATGACCCCTCCCTTCACATTCTTTCAATATTGCACCTAAGTCATCTACCAGAAAACTTTCCAGCTCCTTCTCAGCAATTCGTTCCCATCTTTTCTAAACCTGGCACTAAGGCACTGCTTCCATCAAGGATTTAGCAAAGTATGCAGATGCACATGTAAGATTTGTTGAGTTTTGAGATCTGGGTGCCTCTTGGCCCAAGATGGACCAAGGTTTGTAGGTGTTATAGGAAATGCATCTGAGAGTCTAAAAAGCCTTTTTGATATCAAAACGTGTGTCCTGACCTAAGTGCCTTAGTTGAGCCTCCTGTTTGTACAGTTATGAACATTTATCCAACTCTGGAGGTTTGCAAAGTCCATTTTCAAAATAGAATATAGATTTGTAAACGTTAAACTCCTGGTGGGAGTGCCGGGTAGGTACTCTCAAGCCCTGCAAGTGGGAGTATAAATTTGTACAATCTTTCTGAAAGACAAAAACATTGCTATGGAGTAAATTGTGTCTCCTGTTGAACCCCTCACCTTCCCCCCACCCCCCAAGTGTGTCTGTATTTGGAGACGGGCCTATAAGGAGGTAATTAAGGTTAAATGAGGTCATAAGGGTGGGGTGCAATCCAATAAAGCTGGTGTCTTTACAAGAAGAGGAAGAGACAGCAGAACTGGAAAGGCCATGTGAAGACACAGGGAGAAGGCAGCTATCTAAAAGCCAGGAAGAGCTCTCACCAGAAACCCCATTTGCTGCCACCTTGGTGATGGACCTCTGACCTCCAGAATGTTCTGTTGCTTAAGCCACCCAGTCTGTGGTATTTTGTTATGGTAGCCTGAGCAAACTAATACAGGTACCAAAACTTAAAAAAAAATGCTTAATCTTTTACACAATTCTACTTCTAGGAATAATCTCTAAAGAAATCATCATGAATATACACAAAAATGTAAGTTCAAGGAGAGTCTATGCAGTCCTATTTATAATATGAAAAAAATTAGAGGGCTTCCCTGGTGGCGCAGTGGTTGAGTCCGCCTGCCGATGCAGGGGACACGGGTTCGTGCCCCGGTCCAGGAAGATCCCACATGCCGCGGAGCGGCTGGGCCCGTGAGCCATGGCCGCTGAGCCTGTGTGTCCGGAGCCTGTGCTCCGCAACGGGAGAGGCCACAGCAGTGAGAGGCCCGCGTACCGCAAAAAAAAAAAAAAAAAAAAAAAAAAATTAGAAACAAATATCCAGTTTCATGTGATTGAATAAATAAAGGTAGATTGAACAAATAAATGATGAAACTCAGTCTTTTAATGTGCTGTGGGAAGATATTTAACATGGAAAAGGAGTCATAAACATATTATTAGGTGAAAAAACAAGGTTATAAAATACTGAATACAATCCAATTATTAGGAAGAAATATTGTTATGCATAGAAAGAAGTGGAGGTGGATTTACTTATATAAATATTTATTTTTATACCAAAATATTAAGCATAAGGTCAGGATGATAAATTAACCAGCAATTTTTAGTTTCTTCCTTTTGTTTATATATATGGGTTTTCCAAAAAAATCACAGTGAATACGTATTAATAATTTTTGGAATAAGAAAGAAGCCTACAAAGTTCATTACATTCTTGCAGATATGAGTTTGATAGACTGAAACATCAAGCTGAATAGGTTGCATTTAGAGTCAAAACTGTAATTTTTCTGAAGGGAAACAAACTACTTGGATAGCAACCCTCAACTTTCAGGTGATGATAAACTCACTGAGAGCCAACAGGATGATATGACTGCTAAAAAGTTCATATAATCTTAGGTTGCACAATAGAAGTACGGTTCATCATACTTTGTTTAGTCCACACCTAGAGTATTACCACATCTAAAAAGAGTGCCACAATTTAAAAACAGATAAACTGAGTCCATCGGAAAACAACTAAAACAGTGTAGGAGCACATGGCGGGTGAATGAGGATGCTTCCTGGGTTCCAGAAAGAGAAGAGGAAGGTTGGACATGGCAGCTGGCAAACAGAGGGCTAGCATATGGAAGATGGAATTGATTTTGTTTTCTATTATGCCCTTGAGAGAAGAACTAGAATAAATCACTATTGGTTATAAGGAGGTAGCTTTCATATTAAATACAAGAAAACTTTCTAACAGTCATTGGTCTATGATAACAGGATGGGCGGGGGTTGAGTAAGGGGTGAGATAAAGGAGATGTAGAAAGTTGTATATCCAGGTGGGAAATTAGACCAGGTAACTGGTCAGGTCCATTCTACACCCAGGGGTCCAGGTTATTCTTATTTTTTTAATTAATTTATTTTTTAATATTTATTTATTTATTTTTAAATATTTATTGATTTAATATTTATTTATTTATTTATTTGGTTGTGTCAGGTCTTTGTTGCAGCATGTGGGCTCCTTAGTTGTGGCAGGCCGGCTCTTTAGTTGTGGCATGCATGTGGGATCTAGTTCCTGGGGATCGAACCCAGGCCCCCTGCATTGGGAGCACGGAGTCTTAACTACTGCACCACCAGGGAAGTCCCCCAAGTTATTTTCAGAGCATGCCTCTGAACCCAGGGGATGGGTCTGTGCTGATAACAAAGAAACACGTCTCATTGTGCTCAACAGTGACCAGTCAGGCAGCCCAACACCTGCAACTTCAGGCTCTCTCTCCCTCTCCAGACTGTCAGGCCTGTTTCTGATATATTTGTTTCCTCTTTTTTCCTTCCCCCATAGAAATATTTTCACAAAAATGATTTTAAAAGTATATATATATCGGGCTTCCCTGGTGGTGCGGTGGTTGAGAGTCCGCCTGCCGATGCAGGGGACACGGGTTCGTGCCCCGGTCCGGGAAGATCCCACATCGGCAGGCAGACTCTCAACCACCGCGCCACCAGGGAAACCCAGAAGGGCTTTATTTTAAGAGTGAATAATTTACCTGAAATACATACCATATTAACACCAGTTAACACACATTTTGTCACTTTAATTAACATGTTAATTAATTAGTTAAGACAGCAGAGATCTGAAGGATTGAAGCATTGAGCCTCCAATTTTTGATGTGGAGAAGAAGCCTGCAGAGGTCCAGAGCACGAATACTGCCTGCACAGGATACCCTCAGGGCCTCTGAGAGGCGGGGTGGGAGGGGCAGATGAAGGCACTAGACACCAAGGATTTGATGCATTTTTGTTGAATGACAGTACAATTAAAAGAGTGAATGAATGAATGAAGAAATGAAGAAATGAATGAATGAAAGGTGCTAAGGGGAAGAATGGAGGAGACATGGAACTCAAGTTTGGATGTATGTATGTGCTCTATGAGGCATAGACTCAAACACTGGCAGCTCCATCCCCAAGTCAGAGACTAAACGGTTGCCTCATCTCTGAGCTCTTCTGCCTGTGGTGTGAGCTTTGGGAGAAGCTAAGCGTGCTCTCCTAGTCACAGCAGACAACATCCAGGGCTGGAGAACAAGCTGGAGGAAGTGACCAAAGCCATGAGGAGGTGACCTGCCTCTGCGGCCACGTGGCCAGCACGCTGCCCCAGGGTCATACTCCACCGTAAGTGGTGACAAACTGGCTCAAATGAAATCTCTCTTTGGGTAACTATAAATGCTAGATATCCCCAAAAGAAGGTGAGTCATTTTAGCTAAGGTCGCTGCTGTGGGCACGAGTCCTGGTTCCTGTAGATCCTCTGACCCAGTCTCCCGAAGCAGAAGCAGCTGGGCGAGGCTGTATCCAGAGGGACCCTCCTTTCTTGTCCCCACAAGTTCCCACACATGCTTACACCATGTCTTCTCGTTCGTTGAAGGTGATCCATGTGTGGGTTCCTTCGATCTCAAACAAGCGAACCAATTCGGAGCACCCTACTGTTATAACAAACGTCTTACATAGACGAGGTGGAAGCAGACTGAATGTCCATCGGCTGGTGAAAAGGATAAACCAAATGTGGTATACACATAGAGTGGAATACGATTCAGCCTTAAAAAGGAAGGAAACCTTGTCACAGGCTACAACATGGATGAACCACGAGGACGTTACACCAAGTGAGATGAGCCAGTCACAAAAAGACAAGTACTGTAGGATTTCACTTACGTGAGGGATATAAAATAGTCACGCGCACAGAAACACAAAGCAGGAGGGTGGTTGTCAGGGGCTGGTGGGGAGGGGAAGTTGTTGAATGGGTACAGAGTTTCAGTTTTGCTAGTTGAAAAAGTTCTGGAGGTCTGTGCACCACAATGTGAATGTATCAATACTTAACACTACTGAACTGTGCACTTAAAAATAGTTAAGATGGTAGATTTTCTATTATGTATTGATTACCACAATTTAAAAATTTAAACATTATTAGAAAAAAATCTTACATAGACCGTTCAGATCTGGGGACCATTTGATTTCACTGCAGCTGAAACTTTTCTCCTTATACGTCTCGATCGTGATGGTTTATAAGGTGTCTGTCTCTAAGCCCTCGGGGACAGTTATAGTGGTTACACTGCTGCTTAACTTTTATAACAAACAGAACGCTTTTTACTATGTCAAACGTGAAATTGGGTTCCCAAATGGTTTCATTTTCAAATCCAAAAGGGATGGTTTAATTTTACATTGGTTAGTAACACCTTTGGCTCTCTAGGTTACAACCATTTTTATATGTTATCTCATTCAATCCTCATAACAACAAACTTCGGGGAAGATAAGGTAGATATTATAGTTTTCATTTCACAGATGAGAAAACTAAGGCTTAGAGAGTATATGTGGCTTGTCATAAGTCACAAATCCAGTTAGCAAATCTGAGTATGGAAACCTAGATCCCCAAACTCCCAGGACAGAGCTCTATGCTATGAAAGTAATGAACATAGTAGGTACCGGTTCACTTTCATTTTGGCGTCCTTAAAGTTGATATTTTGGTAAAAATCACAATTTCGTGAGGAAGCAAATTTCCCTCTTCACCATGAGAATCATATCTCTGGAACTTATCAGTTTGGGGAACATGAGAAATAACTAAGACACCTGTGTTCCACGGGTCGCAATATAATTTAATTGGGGTCAAGGTCAAGGACACTTTACAAACAAACTTTTGTAAAGGGATGGCGAATTTACCCTCACTTCTCACAGTACAGAAGGTCGGATCTGGGAGTCTGGGACTGGGCTTTGTCCATTTGAGTCTGGGTCACAGGGAACAGGGCTGAAGTTGAGGGTCAGGCTGGGAAAGAACCCTGAGTGGCCGTTCCCAGTGTGGCCTTGATGTGACCCTCATTCTCCATTCTATGAGTGTCTCTGTCCCAAATGCTGCTTTCTTTTCTTTTTCTAAAAAATTTTATTGGAGTATAGTTGATTTACAGTGTTGTGTTAGTTTCAGGTGTACAGTGAAGTGACTCAGTTATACATATACGTATATATATTCATTCTTTTTCAGATTCTCTTCTCATATATAGGTTATCAGAGAATATCGAGCAGACTTCCCTGTGCTCTGCAGCAGGTCCTTGTTGGCTGTCTGTCTTATATATAGTAGTGTGTGTATGTTCCTCCCAAGCTTCTGATTTATCCCTCCCCCACTGCCCGCCCCGACGTTTCCCCTTTGGTAACAAGTTTGTTCGTGATATCTGTAAGTCTGTTTTATAAATAAGTTCGTTTGTGTCATTTTTTTTTCCAATTAGATCCCACAGATGAGTGATATCATATGATATTTTTCTTTGTCTGACTTACTTCGCTTAGGATAATCTCCAGGTCCACCCAAATGCTTCTTAACTGGCATTTTTCCCCTTCCTACCCAGTTATAATCAGATTAGAATGCAGAAAGTTATCCTTGGTCCCTCTCTGCCCCTTCAGCAGCTAAAGAAGAAAGCAATGGAACTGTCATCAAGGACAGGGTACATATTTAAACAAACATTCCCTTCTGTTAAAACAACTTAAAAAAACTCAACATTAGCTTAGCGAGTTGGATATACCCTGTCTACTGAGAAAGCAAGCGACCTTGGTTTTGTTGACTTTTAAAAGAGTGTTGATGTTCTCTAAATCAGAAATATTAGGAATTTAAAAGGTATTAGACATCATTTGGGGAAAGGAAAGTGAGACAAATCTAATTTTCACAAAGTCCTCTAGAATTTGTTTGTTGACCCCGCATTTCTCAGAAGCTTCCGTTTACAAAATTTTCGACCTGCACACACACCTACTAGATTTGCTCCCAATAATGTCAAGCTCTTCCAGAGCTGGTTTTCTTTGAGAACGAGGTAAATTGTTCGGATGCGCACTGAAAGTTTTAAACAGAAGAGGGCACTAGGTCAGAGAGCATCCAACACCACGCTCACGAGAAATGTAAGAGAGCCGGAGAGAGGAGGAGAGGGAAGGAGGGGCGCGCGTGGAGGAGGGAGAGGGAAGGAGGGGTGCGCGTGGAGGAGGGAGAGGGACAAAACCGGAGCGGAAGGATGGAAGGACAACTGATTGATGGGGATTCATAATCAAGCCCAATTGCAGCTGCAAGTCAGGAAGGAAGTGAATCTTCACGTGATTTCTCTTTCATGCTAGAAAGCAACAGGGATTTGGTGCAAGGCTTGGGGCTTGAGGTCTTGTGCGTGGTACTCAGAAGAGAAGAGGGTGGCTTGAGAGGACTGGAAGAGGTAGATAGCGTGCTGAACCTAAATGCTACCTGTGAACAAAGGAAACAAGTTATTGAAGAGATCCTGTCTGTGTATTCACTGTGTACATATGACAAAGGCTAGACTCTGATGAAACACATAGTTTTGGTCTTACTGCCAAATTAGCTCTATTTAAAAAAAATTTTTAACATGGAAGTGTTTCTGTAAATTTTGTAAAATTCTATCCTAGAAGGAAAAAATACTGTACTGTTTTTGTCCATGTTGGAACATTCCTTTTCAAATATTTTGGGTAAATTATTGGGAGAAGTGTCAGAGGATTTAGCTTTTCTGGTTAAACCTAAAAAGGAAAACTTCATAAAATGATGGCTTTGGAACAGATATTGGAGTCATACAGTTCAAGATAAATATCCCAGTATCCCATCATAAGAATAATTTCTTGATTCTTAGGTTGGAGGTTTTCCTTTCCTGGGAAAATTGCCCACATTGTCCTTTACCCGCCTCTCCCCAGGATGTGCAGAAAACGGTTAACTAACCTCTTCCTGCTATAAGAAAGTCTGTCCAGAGCAGTACTGACCATCGATAATATAGTGCCAGTTATGAGTGTAATTTTCAATGTTTTAGTAGCCACATTAAAAAAAAAGGAAAAAGAAGCAGGTGAAATGAATTGTCTTAGTATATTTTATTTAATTCATTATATCCAAAATATTATTAAGTCAATATGTCATCAGTAAAAAAACCTATTACTGAGCTCTTTTACTGTTTTGGTGTAAGTCTTTGAAATCCAGAGTATTTTACACTTATGGCATATGTCAGTGTGGACGAGCCACAGTGAAAGGCTCACGAGCTGCGTGTGGCTAGTGGCTACTGTACTGAATAGTGCAGATCTGGAACATATTATTTTTTGGTCATGAAAAGATAAGCAACCAATCCGTGAAGTGGCAAATTTAATAATGTGTCTAAAAGATGCACTGCCAGGACTTCCCTGGGGGCGCAGTGGTTAAGAATCCGGGACACAGGTTTGATCCCTGGTCCGGGAAGATACCACATGCAGCGCAGCAGCTAAGCCTGTGCGGCACAACTACTGAGCCTGTGCTCTAGAGCCCTGGAGCCATGACTGCTGAGCCTGTGTGTTGCAACTACTGAAGCCCGCGCACCTAGAGCCCGTGCTCCACAACAAGAGAAGCCACCGCAATGAGAAGCCCGCGCACCGCAACGAAGAGTAGCCCCTGCTCGCTGCAACTAGAGAGAGCCCGAGCACAGCAACGAAGACTCAACGCAGCCAAAAGTAAATAAATATATAATTTTATATATAAAAAAAACGCACTGCCTATCTATAAGTCTAATTCGACCTTAATGTTTTTCAATTTTTTTTGTGGTAAAATAAACATAGTGTAAAATTTAACTAGTTTTAAACGTACAGTCTACCTCAACTTTTAAAATAATCTGTTGCACAGTTACTAGAATACCAAATATGTTTTTCACTCAGAACATTTACATAGGGAGCTTCCCTGGTGGTCCAGGGGTTAAGACTTCGCACTTTCCATAGAGGGCGTGGGGTTCGATCCCTGGTGTGCCGCACCGTGCAGGCAAATAAACAGATATTTTTTTAAAAAAGAATGTTTACATAATTTTCCCCCTCCTGTGCATATAAGAACAAGAAAGTAAAGTTTCAGTGTGAAAGTAATATTTTTTTTCATTTTCAACAAAATTATTAAACTACTTTTGAAACACAAATTTGGGGAGTCATTTCCCCACTACCTAAGAATCTCGTAGACACCAAACTCAAAACCACTAAGGGAAAGAAGAAACTAACACACCATTGTAAAACAATTATACCCCAATAAAGATGTTAAAAAAAAAAAAATAAAGTAAATGAGAAAAACAAACCACTAAGGGAAAAGTCTAAGAGACTGGTATCTGAGGAACAATAGCTGCTTTCTAGACTAAAAACAGACATTAAGGAAAAAATTTATATTAGTTTTGTAAATATTGAAATAGTATTTTAATTATACTGATGATGCTATTATGGGTCTTACATTTCTCCATAAAGATCAACATTTCTCTCACTAATAGGGCTTCCTCTATTCTTCTTAAGTAATTAAATACAAATGAAACTAGAATATTCACAATAGTATAACTCAAACGATCCAGTGAACACAGTGTTTTAATTCTATTTTTCATTTCATCTACAATTTTACATTCAGAACGGAGTGAATTGTATATGAATAATGTGGTATTAACCCTTACTGGAAAAACTTAACTTTTATATTGTCTGAGTTGTATGAACTTAACTTTCCTAAAACTTTTGTATTTTTTTTTTTTTTTTTTTTCGGTACGCGGGCCTCTCACCGTTGTGGCCTCTCCCGTTGCGGAGCACAGGCTCCGGACGCGCAGGCTCAGCGGCCATGGCTCACGGGCCCAGCCGCTCCGCGGCATGTGGGATCTTCCTGGACCAGGGCACGAACCCGCGTTCCCTGCATCGGCAGGCGGGCTCTCAACCACTGCGCCACCAGGGAAGCCCAAACTTTTGTATTTTTGAGCCCTCTCTCTGTAAGTTTTGCTACCTCATGTTGCTCTGTACAGATGACTACGGTTTTTATGGATTCTTTGAACTCAGAATGGTGAAGCAAAACAAGAAATGATTGAACATGCTTGTCTGCTGAGGACACTTTGGTGGTTGCCCCCGCCCCCCGCTCCCACCCCAGTCCTTTGGGCACACCTAGAAGTCAGGTCGCATCAGATTCTTCTGCCCTGGTTACTTCGCAGCCGGGGTCGCTGGGTTAAATACGTTCTCCCGTTATCTCAGCTGGCTTGAAATAACCTACTGAACTTACACCTGAATACCAGAAAAGTCAGTCTAGAACCAGATCATTTCCTGCACGGCTGTTCATCTGCTTGGCTTTGCTGCCAAGTTACCACGTCTCCTTTTTTTCTAAGATGATCTTTAGACACTGGCCATTTCATGGATTTGCTCTCTTTGTCAATATTTATATTTACCAATGAGTTTTTATATTTGTTACTTCATAGAAATAAAGATTTTTAAAATTTTGGCTAAAGATTTCCCTCGGTAAAGAGAAGGGTATCCTACTCTCCCTTTAGGAGTTTCTTTACCCTCTACTCAGATGCACAGGCTCTGGACGCATAGGCTCAGCGACCATAGCTCACGGGCCCAGCCGCTCTGAGGCAGGTGGGACCTTCCCGGACCGGGGCACAAACCCGTGTCCCCTGTATCAGCAGGCAGACTCTCAACCACTGCGCCAGCAGGGAAGCCCTCCTTTCTTTTCTTTTTTAAAATTTATTTTTAATTTTATTTTTTCCAGTTTTATTGAAATATAATTGACATATAACATTGTATAATCTTAAGGTGTACTACATAATGATTTGATATATGTATATATTGCATCTTTCTTTTCCTACTCTCCATTCAATTTAAATGCCACTGAGTTCAATAATGTCCAAGCAGCCCTGGCAAAATTTTGGGCTCAGAAATTTACCACGTGGAAACAGCAGCAGTTGTACCCTATCTATAAACTTACAATTCTGCCCATTCAACTAGGATATTTGTAGACACAGAGAGCCTTAGTAGTACCCTCTACAAAGCACCCTCCAAAGTTCAATGCTTTAAGTCTACAGACTTGCTATCCCTGCCCAGGAAGAAGCGGTCTGTGCTCTGAGTGTTGCTTTCTCGGTTTTCCCTCTTTTGAACATTCCTTCCTTTCGAAAGAATGTTTATCTTATTTTTTCCCCCACCCATGGTATATTTAGGTGCATTGAGGAGACCTAGGTTTATTGTTTATTTGTAAGTTATAAGGAAACGAGGCCCCCTCATCCATCCTGATGGTGAATTGACATAACATAAAGATCCTGGAGCTGGGACAAGGATATACGTGGCTACGTAGTGGCGAGACAAGGACATTTTTGGAATTGTATGTATGGGAAGAAGAGTATGTGTTTTAGTGTATGTGGTAGGGAAGGCAGCAAAGGATATACTGAAAAAGTTTTTTCTTCCAAAATTTTTCTATTCTTCTGGAAAGAGCACTCGTGGTATTGGTAAGAATTCGTGCACTCTCTCATCTATGAGGCCCGTGCACACAGTGCAGATGTGAGCCTGAAGGCCACAGTATCTCTCATGCAGCAGCTGGCTTGAGAGAATAAAGTGAAACTGGCAAGAGAAGCAGAGAAGATGGAGAGGGGGGAGCCTGCTGAAAGTAAGAGGTCTTGATACAGTTGTCCTTCCCTGTCCTACAGTTCGACGTGTGAGCCAATAAACTTGTTGCCATAGTTGGCTAAGCTGGCTCAAATCAGCTTCTGTCATGTGCCACCAGGGGTCCAGCTAATTCAATGTGTAAAGTGAAAAGTTCTTTCTCCTTTTACCTTCTTTCCCGAAGCTACAATGACAGTTCTATAACCTTCACCTCTAACTCACCCTCAGCATACACTATTCCTACCATACTGAGAATGATCTTTGCATTTCATGGAGGCTGGAGATCAATTAACTTTATAATTTTAAAAAGGCGTGGACTTCCCTGGTGGTGCAGTGGTCAAGAATCCGCCTGCCAATGCAGGGGACACGGGTTCGAGCCCTGGTCTAGGAAGATCCCACGTGCCACGGAGCAACTAAGCCCATGTGCCACAGCTACTGAAGCCCGTGCACCTAGAGCCCGTGCTCCGCAACAAGAGAAGCCACCACAGTGAGAAGCCTGCGCACCGCAACGAAGAGTAGTCCCCCGCTCGCCGCGACTAGAGAAAGCCCGCACGCAGCAATGAAGACCCAACACAGCCCAAAACAAACAAACAAATAACTAAATAATAAACAAATAAAAACTTCCCTGAAAACCATGAGGGAGTTTGGGTTTTTTGTTTGTTTGTTAGTTTTTGTTTTGGGTTTTTTAAATAAAATTTATTTATTTATGGCTGCGTTGGGTCTTCATCGTTGGGTCTTTGTTGTTGCGCACGGGCTTTCTCTAGTTGCGGCGAGCAGCGGCTACTCTTCATTGTGGTGCGCGGGTTTCTCAATGAGGTAGCTTGTCTTTGTTATGGAGCACGGGATCTAGGTGCACGGGCTTCAGTAGTTGTGGCACATGGGCTCAGTAGTTGTGGCTCACGGGCTCTAGAGCGCAAGCTCAGTAGTTGTGCGCATGGGCTAAGTTGCTCCGCGTCCCCTGCGTTGGCAGGTGGATTCTTAACCACTGCGCCACCAGGGAAGTCCCAGGAGTTCGGGTTTTTAAAAAAATAATTTTAAAAGGTGTGGATTTATCCTCTTGTGTTTTAAAACTTTAAAAATAGCCACGTGTTATTTTTCTAATAAGAAAAAAGCTAACTTTATTCTAAAAAACTAAATCTTCAGATAAGAAAGGATAAAATTCAAATCTCTGTTTGAGGACCCTTGATTTCTGGATAGGTGTTAGAATAAAGCAAAACAATCTCTGCTTTAAAGTATTTTCCCACACTTTGCTCAAAATTGTTAACACAGCAAGGAAGTTCCCTTCTTATCATTTATTTCTGCTCTCATAGTAAAAGTGGTCTGCCTGGCTTTGTAGGCAAAGTGCTCTACTGTTTGACTTAAAAGTACTTAAAAATGTTTTTTTCTTATTTTCCCTCCATTTTGCTCAAAGATGCATAATGTTGTAAATAAGCTACCTTTATCTTACTATTACTACTAATGTAAACCAGATGGGACTGGGGCCTTCCCACCTTCAGAGACTTAGGAAAACTTTGTGCTGGCACCCACGTAAATTGATGGACTGTCAGAGTCCGGATCCGGTTTTGAGATTTCTGTGAATCCCTGGAAGCTTGCTTCCTCAGGGCTCCCTGTGTCGCTGCCCTAGGCCAAGATGGACGTTAGGAGCACTGTCTTCACTGTTTCCACTGAATTCCTTATCTGCCAAGTACTGCGTGAGGGTAATAACTTTGCTAAGGGTTTGTGAGGTCGCTGGACGGATGCATCTCACAGGGCACAGCCAGCTTTCTGTCATCTCAACAGCTCAGCCTCCCCAAAGCCCTGTCCACTGCAGTCAACAAATCCCTCTCCTTGTTCTAGGCTGGGCAGTGCTTCCTCACACTTGGGTCTCAGCTTCCAAGCAGGCTCGCCATGGAATTCACCCAACAGAGGTGGGTCTCATTCCTAAGAGAAAAGATCACACCAGTTGCTAGGAGAATAATGTTTTCCCATTTGTTAAACTAAGACAGAGGAGTATTTGACACCTACCTGGGTCCACAGAGCTCTATCTGGCTGACACCTCTGTCATCTATCTCATTCACTGGAAAGGTTATTTCGGTGATGCTGCCGTCTGAGAGTCTCCCTTTCTCTCTCTCCACGTGGTCCCTTTGAAAGATGTGAGCTGTAAAAAGGGAAAAACCTTCCTAATAAGTACACGTATGGAAAGAATTATCTCTGATCATGGAGTCTTTTATTTTTAAATTAATTTTTACTGGAATGGAGTTGATTTACAACATTGTGTTAGTTTCTGCCGTACAGCAAAGTGAATCAGCTACACATAAACACATATTGACAATGGAGTCTTTTAACTAATAGACTCTAGTCCTCTCGTCACGTTAACTTCCTAAGCATCATGTTTATTATTCGTCACCAAGGTTTTGAGGTCAGTTGGTATTATTATCTTTATTTAAAAGACAGGAGACCTAAGATAGAAAAAAAATTGTAATCAGTTACAAATCTAGGATTATATATTTCTTGGTGTCCTGGAATCATTTCCAAGGTGGTTTCAAACCACAGATCATGAATTACTAGCTTTAAAGATCAGTTTTTATGGTACAAATGTCCTCAGTAAAACTCGGAGAAGCCAAAGTCAACATTTACCCCCAAGTAATTCACATTCCAACTCTGGTACGTGAATAAGTCCTTATTCAGGAAGTTCTTCAGCGCCCCCTGGGGGAGTTCTTGCGATGAAGCGTTGTGCTGCCCAAGATGGTAAAGACGGTTTCAGAGGGTAGGAGAGCCATTCAGGTATTCATGGATACACACTGCGTTTATTTCTTTATGAACTTGTAAAAATTAAATCCATGTAACAAGAATTTGGAGGGGGGAAACATTATCTGATTTTCGACTATCTTTTGAGTGACATATGCACCGGGCACTATTCTGAGTCACTGCAAGGACACAAAGCTGTGAAAGATAATGTCCCTGCCCCCAAGAAACTCGCAATACGGAGGACACAGTAGTGAAATGATAATAATGATAATGATAATACCTAACCCTTACAGAGTACTTGCTCTGCGATAGTAAAGTGCTTCTCATCTAATCTTTTACAAGCAGCAGAAGAAAGTAAGACAGAGAGATAAGGAAGAATAACAGGTAATATTTATAGAGAACAGACTTGTGGTTGCCAAAGGGCAGGAGAGTGGGGGAAGGAAGGATTGGGAGATTGGGATTAGCAGGTACAAACTAGTATATAGAGGATGGATAAACAACAAGGTCCTACTGTAGAGCACAGGGAACTATAGTCAATATCCTGTGACAAACCATAATGGAAAAGAATATGAAAAAGAATATATATGTATGTAAACTGAGTCACTTTGTTGTACAGCAGAAATTAAACACAACATTGTAAGTCAACTGTACCTCAATAAGATTTTAAAAAAACTTTTAAAAGTAGGTAATATTTATTGAGCACTAACATATGCCAAGACACTTTTCTAAGTGCTTTACATATGTAAGTGCATCTAATTTTCATTGAAAGCCTAGAAGGTAAATAGTATTATTTTACAGGTTAACTATCAACAATTTAACCCTTACAACAAGCTTATTAATTGGGCCTTATTACTGTTCCTCTTTGCAGATGTAAACTGAGGGGTAGAGAAAATAAGTGATTAAATAACTTGGCCATGGTTACATATCTAGTAAGTGGTGGGACCAGAAATCAGAATCCTATCACCTGTGCATTTAATTTACAGGAAGTCAGCCATATGCACTGAGACTAAGGGAAGGATTTAAATGGGGAGTCACACGCTTCTCAGCTGCCACACGCTTTGGAGGGACTGTGTTATGGGAGATGAAGAGCTGTCCTGGGAACTGCCTGGCGGCCCAGCGGTTAAGACTCAGTGCTTTCACTGCTGCGGGCCTGGCTTGGGGAACTAAGATCCCACAAGCCTCGTGGCACCGCCAAAAAAAAAAAAAAAAAGGAACTGTCCTGCTCAGTTCCTGTGTCTTTCACAGCTTGGACATTTCGCCAAGCCACGGCTGACTTTAGCTTTGTAGTGCTGAAGGAGAGTGCCCTTGACCTAGGGAGAGCAGTAATTGCTCTCTAAATTGGCACCTTCTTAGGAAATTTCGAGAGATCTTTTGCACTATGACATTTTTTGTCCTTGCTCGCTGACTTTGGAGCCTAACTCCTGTGTAAGATGTAAGGCTGCTGTATACAGTGATGGTAAACTGAGGACAAATCATCATTGACTCAGGAAAAACTTCATGGAGGGGCTTCCCTGGTGGCGCAGTGGTTGAGAGTCCGCCTGCCGATGCAGGGGACTCGGGTTCGTGCCCCGGTCTGGGAGGATCCCACATGCCACGGAGCGGCTGGGCCCGTGAGCCATGGCCGCTGAGCCTGCGCGTCCGGAGCCTGTGCTCCGCAACGGGAGAGGCCACAGCAGTGAGAGGCCCGCATACCGCAAAAAAAAAACCCCATAACAAAACAAAACAAAAAAACAACCAAATTTTAATATTCTAAGCTAGAGAAGAAAATTAATTCTTTGTATTCTCTCCATAAAAATAATATTGCAAAATCATCACATGAAGAAAAAAGAGAGTATGTGGCCAATGAACCTAAGAAAATTATTTTAGAGGCATGTCACACAGTTGATTAATTAAAAATAGTACAGTATGTTTTAATTTTCTTTCTCCACTCAGGCAACCAAATAAAAATGCAACCTTTGTAAGTGGGCTCTGGGATTCTCTAGTAGAATATAAGCCACTTTCGGGCTTGTTGAATTGTGAACTGTGCTCCTTCGCCGACCTCGAATCACAGGAGAACACAGAACAGGGAGAAGCCAGCCCGACCTCGCCCTCGGCCTTGGAGATGCTGTGGAGAAGGTACTATTTGTGAAAGCCAGCTTTCCTCCTTGAAAGGCGGATAGCAGTCCCTACTGCAAGGCCCAGACTGGGGTTTCATGTGAGGGAGAGTTTATCTGGGCAGGCTGAGGAGTGTTGAGAGCAGGGAGTCTGGAGCCAGCCCGCTTAGGTTTCCTGCCTGGCTCCACTACTCACTTGCTGGTGGTCTTGGAAAAGTTGTTCTACCCTTTCAGTTGCCTCAGTTTCATAATCTGCAAAATGATGATAATACCTTCCTGACTGGGTTGTTATGATTAAAAAAAAAAAGATTAAAAGGAAATACATGTTTGATCAACACTACCTATTAAGATGATGCCAGATTTCCCAAGCATTTTGTTGGTATTTAGGACTCTGATCTCATGTAAGTACGGATATTAGCAATTACTGTACTTATTCATAGACTCTTGAATATTAATTTGAACCACAGAACTATTTTTATTTCCCTCTCTCCTTTACGTTATGGGAGTTTCCAGTCTTTCCTATAGGTTCACAGTATTTTAAAACTCTCAATTCCTCTTCCCATCTATTCCATTCTTTTCTGTCTGGGATTCACATTTTAATTATGGTTCTCCTGTGACCTTTTATCCTCCATATTGATTGGCTTCTTGTCCTGGCCTTAAATTTCTCTCTTTCTTTTTGCTTAGCAGTCAGTGTCATCAGCAGATATGGAAAGCCTACTCAGACACAATGCGGCAGACAGGAAGAACAGGATACAGGAGCCACAGGGTGGAGTAGAGGGAACATGCCGGCAACCAGAGGAAAAGGGAGTGTCTGGAGAGGCAGATAGGGAGTGCGGCCAGAAACACTCAACCATCTGCAGCAGTGCCTTCTGTCACAGGCAGAACAGGGATGCCAAACAGAGGGGAATAGGGCTGCAAGGTGGCAGCAGTACCCGATGAATCTGGGGGGGGAATGGGACATGAAGCTGGTGTCAAGGCTGAATCAGAGGGCAATACTTTTCATCCGTGATGTTTGGACATGAACAGTTGAAACAAGGCTGCATTTTAGATGTACGTGGTCAAGAGCACAGGCTCTGGAGAATTCAATCTCCAACTCCACTGTCTACTGTGTAACTTTGAACAAGTGGCTTAATCTCTCATAACTTCAGCATGAACTGTAGGATGGGATAATTATACAGAATTCATAAGATTTTTAAAAAAAATTTTTTTTTTGCGGTACGCGGGCCTCTCACTGTTGTGGCCTCTCCCGTTTCGGAGCACAGGCTCCGGACGCGCAGGCCCAGCGGCCATGGCTCACGGACCCAGCCACTACGTGGCATGTGGGATCTTCCCGGACCGGGGCACGAACCCATGTCCCCTGCATCGGCAGGCGGACTCTCAACCACTGCGCCACCAGGGAAGCCCAAGATTTTTTTTTTAACATTTATTTATTTGGTTGTGCCGGGTCTTAGTTGCGGCTTGCGGGCTCCTTAGTTGTGGCAGGTGGGCTCCTTAGTTGTGGCACGTGAACTCTTAGGTGCGGCATGCATGTAGGACCTAGTTCCCTGACCAAGGATCGAACCCGGGCCCCCTGCATTGGGAGCTCGGGGTCTTAACCACTGCACCACCAGGGAAGTCCCAGAATTCATAAGATAAATGAACCCAAAGTATCCAGTGGTATACTGATAGGGGCCAATATTATAGTCATTATTGCTGTTATTGTTTACTACTGCTAAAATAATGCTGCCCACTCTGATTAGCTGACCAGTAGGAAAAATCCCCAGAGAGGAAGGCAAATAAATAATGGGAAAAGCAAGGCTTTTGGTGTGCTTTTCTAATCTTTAGGGAAATGAACGGAAAGGAAAATTTCAATTAACTCATTTTGCCTTAGCAGCATGGAAGAAGCAGCTAAATGGCCTTGAAAACTAGTCAGCCTGCAGATATGGAAATTTATTTCGGATCTTTCCCCATGGAAGATATTTACCTTTGTGTTTTAATTAACTACTATAGCATTTATCCTGAATTTTATTAAGAAACCAATTTCATTCAGAAAATTTAAAGAGTAATGTAATCTTAAATCACTAATAAAATGTCTTCATGTACATTTCATTTGGACTTAATTTTTTTTTTTTTTTAGATGTTGGGGGTAGGAGTTTATTAATTTATGTATTTATTTTTGCTGTGTTGGGTCTTCATTTCTGTGCGAGGGCTTTCTCTAGTTGTGGCAAGCGGGGGCCATTCTTCATCGCGGTGCGCGGGCCTCTCACTATCACAGCCTCTCTTGTTGCGGAGCACAGGCTCCAGACACGCAGGCTCAGTAGTTGTGGCTCACGGGCCTAGTTGCTCCGCGTCATGTGGGATCTTCCCAGACCAGGGCTCGAATCCGTGTCCCCTGCATTGGCAGGCAGATTCTCAACCACTGCGCCACCAGGGAAGACCACTGCGCCACCAGGGAAGCCCACAAATAAGTTACTTTTAAAGAACATTTTGGGACTGCCCTGGCGGTCCAGTGGTTAGGACGCCGTACTTTGAATGCTGGGGGCACAGTTTCCATCCCTGGTTGGGGAACTAGAATCCCACATGCCACACGGTGCAGCCAAAAATATTTTTTTTTTAAAAAGAACATTTTATTGCTTTTTAAAAATATTTGAAGTGTTTAAGATGGATTACACTTTATTCTAGTTAGGATTTCTAATAATTTCCATGTCAAAAGCAATTTTTGTAAGCAGATTTTGCCTCCTTATCTTTGTTATAAAATTAAAAGTCCGGGGGGCTTCCCTGGTGGCGCAGTGGTTGAGAATCTGCCTGCCAATGCAGGGGACACGGGTTCGAGCCCTGGTCTGGGAAGATCCCACATGCCGCGGAGCAACTGGGCCCGTGAGCCACAATTACTGAGCCTGCGCGTCTGGAGCCTGTGCTCCGCAACGAGAGAGGCCGCGATAGTGAGAGGCCCGCGCACCGCGATGAAGAGTGGCCCCCGCTCGCCACAACTAGAGAAAGCCCTCGCATGGAAACGAAGACCCAACACAGCCATAAATAAATAAATAAAGCAAACTGTCAACAAGTAAAAATAAAGAAACACTATTATATTTTTTTAAAAAGTAATTTATTTGTGGATGGAATTAATACAATGCTTCCAACTAAAGCACTATTCTAAAGAGACGACTGCTTTTAAAATATATCAAGAACTTAAATTATGAAATGACATTAAGTACTTATTTTACTAGAAAACATTACATGGTAAAATTACACCTGCAACTCATGATGATTTGGCTTCCCTTCTATATTAAAAACTTTATACTTTCTGCTTGTTTTACCTGATTGCATTTGACGGTACAAATGTCATTCTCAAGAATTGTTTCATTGGATTCTGGAAACTTCACACGTTCCTCCAAAATTATTTTGGTTTTCATCATTCTCTCAGGCAGGCCTCTTATAACTTGTTTAATATACAGTGTTTAAGAGATTCTGACTTGTAAAAGGCAAGATGGTACCTAAAACAAAACATGAGTTTGGGGACTGGGTTCTTTTGCAGACCCAGAATATGGGAGAGTTATGAATAATTATCTTTGGAGACGCCCAGAAAGGGGCCGTGAGAGGTGTGGATACAGTGGCTCACAAATAAGGTAGGTTAACACCGTAATAGAACTGGATAGTTGCCCAGACCGCTTATTCTTTAAAGAGAGACAAAAGAAGAGATTTTTCTGGCTGTCCTTATAAAGTCTACACGGTTGTTGGTAATCTGGGATTTGCCCACCTGCAGTGAGGGAATCCAACAAGTTTTTTTTTTTTTTTTTTTACGCGGGCCTCTCACTGTTGTGGCTTCTCCCGTTGCGGAGCACAGGCTCCGGACGCACACGCTCAGCGGCCATGGCTCACGGGCGCAGCCGCTCCGCGGCATGTGGGATCTTCCCGGACCGGGGCACGAACCCGTGTCCCCTGCATCGGCAGGCGGACTGTCAACCACTGTGCCACCAGGGAAGCCCAGGGAATCCAACAAGTTTAAAGCCTGTGTCAGTCACTCAAAATTCACAGCTGCAGCAGCTCGTGTGACACACGGCTTCCAACGCGGCCCTACTGATCCTCCTCCTCAGGTGTCCGTGTCTTTGTGCAGTGCCCTCCCACTCTGAGTTACGAATGGTTTGTATGACCAGTAGAACAGGGCATGAGTCATGGTGCATGACTCCCGAGGCTGGTCAGAAAAGACAGCATGGCATTTCTTTGTTCTCTTGGGTTACCCGCTTTGAAATGTTTTAAGGGAATACAGCCTTATTTAATCAGCTATAACTCAAAGTGCTCAAGGATTTGCCCAGAAAGAGAATTTCCAGTTTGGGAGGGACAAATGATTTATTGGCTACCACTCAGAGAATTTAGTCTTCTCCTTCATTCCTCGTGTTGAGTATCACTCCTCCCCTTAAGGCAGGTGCTAAGGGGTCCTTCTTCCACTTAACGTTCTGATATAAAAGTGGGGACAACCTCTTCCCTTGGTTAGCCTATCATACTGAAGACAGGCTGAGTAGTCCTAGGAAGATCTTAAAAAGAGACCTTCTTAGATAATTAGAGAAAACAAAAGGGAAATAGACAGAGAAAAGTACAAGATTACTGAACTTAGTACATGTATTATATAATCTTACTAATATTTGGTCTCTCTATATATGCATGTATATGTACATAAATGCACAGAAAAAAGTCTGGAAGCTTAAACGCTAAACTATCATTTATGGTTGTTACCCGTGGGACAGTGGCGGTATGGGATGGCTGGGTATGTGTGGAGGGTGAGGCATGGAAAGGAAAGCAGGGAAGGAAAGGAGACTTAGCTTTTTTGAAAGTCTATTTTGTATTATCTGAAAATTGATGACGAGAATGTATCAATGAATCACTTGTATAATTAAAAAGTGAACTGTGTAATATAAAAAACAGAAGCAACAGCAATCTAGTTACCACGTAGAGCTCTCCTATTCTGCGATTATTCTAGGACTACTGGCCACATCAGCCCTTTCCTACTGAATTCTTTAGAATGCTTTGCTACAAACTTTCTGGGTTTCTTTCTTCACTGGCTTCCACAAGGGATGTGTCTTTCCAAGACCCACTGTCAAAGAGACATCAAATTTGGCACCTTCAAGGTCAAGAGAGCAGATTGTGGGACTTCCCTGGTGGCGCAGTGGTTAAGAATCCGCCTGCTAAGGCAGGGGACATGGGTTCGAGCCCTGGTCCGGGAAGATCCCACATGCTGCAGAGCCACTAAGCCCGTGCGCCACAACTACTGAGCCTGCGCTCTAGAGCCCGCGAGCCACAAGTACTGAGCCTGCTGCACTCTAGAGCCCGCGAGCCACAACTACTGAGCCTGTGCTCTAGAGCCCGCGAGCCACAAGTACTGAGCCCGCACCTGGAGCCCATGCTCTGCAACAAGAGAAGCCACCGCAATGAGAAGCCCGCGCACCGCAACAAAGAGTAGCCCCACGCTCGCCGCAACTAGAGAAAGCCCGCGCGCAGCAACGAAGACCCAACGCAGCCAAAAATAAATTAAAAAAAAAAAGCAGCAGATTGCTCCATTTCCTATTGTACCGGTCAGTGAGAGCAACACTAATTCCGGTAGCAAAACACCCCAAAACACAGTGCTTAAAATAACAATCTTTTTTTTTTTTGCAGGTCACTGGCTTCAAGCTGGGGGTGGTTCTAGACCCCCCCCCCATGTCTCTCATTCTTCTTGTACTAGCAGACTTCCCAGGCATGTTCTTCATATTGTGAAAGGCACATGTGAGAGAGGCAAGCAGCAACATGCAATACCTCCTAAGGTCAGGCTCAGAACTGTCACACTATCACCCATATTCCTTTGGCCAAAAGCAAGTGGAACGGTCTAAGCCCAACGTCTGTGGAGTGCAGAAACAGTCTGTCTCTAATGAGAGGAGCTACAAAACCACATTTCAAAGGGCGCGCATGGAGCAGTGAAAAATCGGGAACACTAATGTTATTTACCACTGTTTCTTCCTGGGACTTTCCAGCTTACTTCCAACTGACGGTAGAGGTGATACATTTCTTCTCATGTTAGCTGCAAACAGGAATGATTTGCCCCAGCAGGTGAGATCTGTTCCTAACTATAGAAATCAGGCGTTGTTGTTGCATACTCCTTAATATGCCATGCTAGGGTCATGGAGATGCAGTAGTGCTGATCATTAAGTCCTTACAAATATCAAAGTGGACAATGGTTCCCTTAAATGATAGGTTTTTTGTTTGTTTGTTTCTTAGCAGGAAATAGGGGATTAGGAATACTGCCCTAGAAAGGGTGCTGTTTGTAGTGTTCTGTTTAATGTGCATAAAAGGTTTCAATGTTATAAGGCTTTATAAATTCTTTAGCTCAAAAGAGTGGCAAGAGTCGCTATGTTTTACATACAACTCAGGAATCCATAAAACTTCATCTGAGTTCAGGGGATCTCTCTGACTAACCCTATTTGCTATCCAGATTTCCCCTACGTTTAAAAGTAAAAATCTCTTAAGAAGTACCCAGAGTTGCTTTTTAGGATAGGAGAGAAAGAATGCCCCTCTTCCCCCCCTCCCCCGCCCCCGCCTCCGCTCCCCGGTAAATAAACAGGCATTATTAGCTTAAAAAAAGAAAGAGATCATTAAATTCTTCGGCTCTTCAGGGACTTCAATCAGTAGGGCCTTTGACGTTTGAGCCCTACTCTAGGGTTATCTCCATGGTTCCCACGTCACTTTCAAGAACAGATACCACTTGTATTCCTCTGGGTTTCTTCTACGCTCAGGACTGGCTGTGGAGCCGCAAAAGGAGTGAGTCTGGAGCCGGGAAACGAACCTGGCGAATCAGTACTGCGCCAGGTCCACCGGAGGGCGGCTGCAGGAGCCCGAGAGGGGACCAGAGTCGGTCCCCACGCGCACCGGGACAGTCACTGTTCTTTGTTAAACAAATACAAGCCAATGCGGCGCCGGCCAACTGTAGTGGTGGGGGAAGAGATTGAGGCGTTTGTGTGCAGAACTGGGCGTAAGAAAGATCATTAATGAGGCGCTCCAAATGCAGGACAATCCCGGGCACCGTGTCATTGGCTTTTGTGCACTTGAAGGCGCGTGAGTGCCCTGCTCAGAGGTTCCCCTTTGTGTGAAAGTGGGGAAACCAGAAGCATGCGGCTACAGCTGGGTTTTCATTTTCGAATTCGCAGGCACCAAAATCCTCCCGCGCTCACCCACTCCCTCATTCTCGCGCCGACGATCCTCGGACTTAGGGTACTTCTCCGTCCGTCGCCGACCGAGCGAGCAGCGACAATGGCCCGGGGCGGGCGCCCGCAGCTTTCGGGGCTGAGCCAAGGGACCGCCCGCCGCGCTCCGCAGCTGCGCGCTGAGCCCCGCCGCCCGCCCGTCAGTTAACGCGGGCACCAACCGCCGCGCGGCCCGGCCGTTGGGCGGGTGGTAATTTCTGGGAATGGGGCGGGGTCCGCGGGGGTACTAGGCCGGGCGTTTGCAAGCGAGCAGGAGGAGGAGGAGGAGGAGGAGGAGGAGGAGGAGCCGGCGGCGCGAAGGGGCGCTAGGCGGCCGGGGCGGGGCTCCACGAGCGTCACGGGCCGGGGCGGGGCCGGGGGCGCGCTCCGGACCGCCCGCGGCCCCACCTTCTACTTAGCCCAGGCTTTGGAGTCCAGACGGGAGGGACCCGGGCTAGGAGTTTCAACGACCTCCGGCCCCCACTGACTGTCAGGCTGCCTGAGTGCAGAGCAATCCCTTGAGGAGAAGGGCGGGAGTCCGGAGCTGGGGATGGGGTGACAGCCGGCGCCCGCGTGGGACCTCAGAGAGTGGCGAGGGTGTGTGCGTGCGCTCCGGGCCGGCGGCCGCTGCAGGTGCACGCGCGCCCCTACACGCCTGCCCGCGCTTGGGAGCCCCCGCGCCAGTCCCGGGCCGGGGCCGGAGTCGGGAGCAGGATGGGGGAGCCCCGAGCAGGGAGCGGGAGAAGTGGCGAGAGTCTTTACCTGAGAAGGCGTGCTTGGGAGAAGTTGGGGGCTACAGGGCGGGCGAGATTCGAGAGAGCCATCGAGGCCTGGTGGGCGGGCTGGTGGGGGCCGAGGGCGGCGGGTCCCCGCGGGGTATAAATAGCCGGCCCGGGTTTGACAGGCGCGGCGTTGACTGGCGGTGCCGCCCCCCCTCGCCGCGTGGGGAGGGGAGGAGCGCTCTGAGCGGGCGGGGTGGGGGAGGCGGACTCGACTGTCCTGTTGGCGGCGGCTGGAGGCCGAGGGGGAGGAGCCGAGGCGGGGGGTGGAGGGAGGGAGGGAGGGGGCCGGGAGCGGGGCGAGGGCGGGGGCCACCATTGCTCCCCGCGCCGGGCTCAGTGTCGCCGCCGTCGCCTCGGCGGTTGGGGGGGCTCGGCGGGGCGGCGCGGGCGGGGGGCTCTGCGCGGGGCGGCGCGCCGCTGTTTTGTCTCCTCCTCTCCCAGTGGAGCGGCTCGGGCAGCCGGGGAGGCCCCGGCTCCCTCCGGACGCCCGGCCAACGGCGGCGGCGGCGGCGGCTAGTCCGCGGCCCTGCCGGGAGGGAAGGCGACGCGGCGGTCTTCCCGGGCGACGCGGAGAACAGGTAAGAGCGCGCGGGCCGCCGAGGCTGGTGCGAGGGAGCGCGGAGGGTGCGGCGAGAAAGGCTCGCCGTCCCGAGTGCCACCGCCTCCCTCCGCGCCCCCGCCCCGCGCCTGTGTTGTTGGCTCCGGGGTTTGCGGAGGGTTTTCCAGAGGCTGTGGCGGTGACACCGGCCGGGAGCTGGGGAAGGGGGCTGAGTGCCCCCGGGCAGCGGTCGGGGAGCGGGACTTGGAGAAAGGGGAAGGCGGGCGGCGCGCCCGCCCGCGGAGAGCGCGGGGCGCCGGGCAGGGCTGCGCGAAGAGGTTACGGACCCCGGCGGGGGGGATGGGCCGCGCGCAGCTGGTCTCGCAGTGTTTACACCGCCGCGCGAGTCACCTCTGCCGAGAAGCGGACTGAACTGACCCGCCTTATCCCGCGAGGAGGCCAGGGCGGGGGTCCGGCTCCGGAGGAAGCGCGTCCTGGGAGGGTCGGGGAGGGCGGGAGGCTGCGGCCGGCGCCGGGGCAGGGCGGCGAGCCCGGGGCGGGACCTGGGAGGCTCCGGCCGCGTGGGGTGGCGTGGAGGACTGGAGACCAGTTTCCTTCCCCTTCGGGCCTCATCGCCGCCTCTTACCTTTCCTGCCCTCCGGTGTTAGCTGGCACGGCAGGTTGTACTCGGTCATTCTTTTATTCTCGCTCTACACGCCGGCCCCCTGCTGCCACTTCCCCCTATCCCCCCGGGAGTGGGGAGGCTGGGCTCTGATAGGAATCTGCTTTTTAAACAAAACAAAAACGGGCTCTGTAACACGCGCGTCCAGTGACCGCCTTCTGGATCCTCTCTTCGCGAAGCTGGCCCTCAGGGACCTTGCTCCTGGATGCTGGCGGGGTGGGGTGGGGGGGGAGGACGCGGGAGGAGGACGGTAAGGGCTCGGCCAGGGCTGGTACTGACTGCCCGAGCAGCTTTGCGAGCTTTGCGAGCAGGGCAGCCGAGTCCCCTCTTGCTCTACTTGGGCATTTTTATTCCATGTCAATAAAGGAAAATATTCCAGTACCCCAGGAGTAATCCAGGTTGCATAGTTCCTAGTGTTTCCCATGTGCCAGCGTCCCGGGCACTCTTTTTTCTAGGAGCTGGCTACGGTGCAGAATAGCCTTTCTTTACGTTCTTAGTACTTCATTAAAGGAGTAAGAGGGGAACACTTTATTGTAAAACTGAATTTCACCCCCTTTTTTGTCTTCATGAACATTTATTTCAGCCGTGTGGTTTAAATTTTAATCCGGTGACGATAGAACAGTAATCTGGTGTTTGGTAATCAGATTTGCTTTTTCTTTTTATCTGTGGGTCTATATCGAGAGGTAAATGATGTACTTTGTCTAGTGCCATAATCACAGAATAGTGACAGAATGCACAGAAGAATGTATGCTTTACTAAGATAGGTTTGGATATTTGAGCTTCAGAGTTTCTTCCTTTCTTCCAAAGGTAGAATGACTTTATATAAGACTGGAAACTATTGAATTACATTTAAAGGGGTTTAGGAATAAAGTTTAAATATGATGTAATACAGTTTACACAGTGAGCTCATATGAATATTATTGAGGTATCTCCTAGTAAACACACGAAGTAGAAAATGATATATCTTGGGCATTTGAAATTTGAAAATTTAATATCAATCTGTTTTTTAAGCTTAGTGACTGAACTAATTGCTTTGATGAATCATTGCTTTTAATTTCAGACACATAAATTCATTTACAAAATAATCAAGGTAGGTTGGAAAGAATTTGTAACTTTGAGATTCTTCTGTCCTAAGTAGATAGGTGGGTAACTGCAGCTGTGGTAGGGCCTTACCAGCGCTGATGGCTTCACCTGCTCACAGATCGTACACCGAGGTTTATTGCTGCTGTTGTTGATAACAGCTTTATTGGGATATAATTCACCTACCATTCGATTCACCAATTTAAAGTGTACAGTTCAGTGGTTTTTAATATATTCACAGAGTTGTGAAACTATCACCATCATCCATTTTAAAACATTTTCATCACCCCGCAAAAAGGAGCCTCATACCCATTAGCTGTCACTCTCAATTTCCCCCCAGAACCCCCAGCCCTAGGCAGCCGCTAACTACTTTCTGTCTCTATAGATTTGCCTACTCTGAACATTTTCTATAAATGGAATCCTACAATGTGTGATCTTCATAATTGCGTTTTTTGATTTAGCATAATGTGTTCAGAGTTCATCCACATTGTAACGTGTCATTATTTCATTTCTTTTTACTGCTGAGTAATATTCCATTGTATGGATATACCACATATTATGTATCCATTAATTAGTTGATGGACATTTGAGTTTCTACTTTTTAGCTATTACAAGTAATGCTGCTACGCACACTTGTGTACAAGTTTTTGTGTGGATATGTTTTCATTTCTCTTGGATATATACACTTTTTTAAAAAATTAGCTTTTTGAGTTATCATTTAATACCAAAAAATTAATCCTGAGTGAAAATTCAATGATTTTTAATAAATATATTGAGTTCTTAAATTATCACCACAAGCCAATTTTAGAACGTGTTATCACTTCTGAAGATTCTCTCTAGCCTGTTTGCTGTTAACCCTTATTCTCACTCCTGGCCCCAGGCAACCACTGCTTTGTGTTTCGTTTCTGTAGATTTGCCTTTATCTTACGTATAAATGGAAACGTACAGTATGTAGTCTTTTGCGTCTGGCTCCTTTCACTTAGCATAGTGTTTTGGAGAGTCATCCATATTGTAGCATGTGTCAGTATTTTGTTCCTTTTTATTACTGAATAGTATTTTAATTTGTGGTTATACCATATTTTGTTTATCTGTTGACCAGTTGATGGGCATTTGGATTGTTTCCAGTTTTTTGACTGTTGCAAATAATGAAGCTTGAAAGTTTGAGTGTGAGTCTTTATGTGGACATATGGTTTCATTCTCTTGGGTAGATGCCTAGGAATAGAATTGCTGGGTCATCTGTTTAACTTTTTAAGAAGCTGCCAAACTGTTTTTGAAAGTGGGCTTACATTTTATATTCCTGACAGCGATGTGTGAGAGTTAGTTTTTTCACACCTTTGTCAACACTTGTTATTGTCTGTCTGTTTTATTTTAGCCATTGTACTGGGTGTGAAGTGCTTAAGTCATTGTGATTTTAATTTGCATTTTTCCTAAAGATGTAAGGTGTTAAGCATTTTTTCATATGATATTCATTCATATATCCTTTTGGGTGAAATAGCTATTCAAATCTTTTGCCAGTTGTCTTACTATAATTGAGTTATAAGAGTTTTTTATACATTCTGGATGTAAGTCCTTTCTTAGATACATGATTTACAAATATTTTCTCCCAGTTTGTGGCTTTTTTCTTTTCTTCATTTTTACTGGAGTCTTTTGAAGCACAAAAGTTTTAATTTTGATGGAGCTTAATTTCCCAATTTTTCTTTTATGGATCATGCTTTTGTTGTTTAAGAACTCTCCCTCATCCAAGATCTTGAGGATTTTCTCCTTTGTTTTCTTCTAGATGTTTTATAGATTTTGCTATTATATGTAGATTTGTGATCTATTTTGAGTTAATTTTTGTGTATGGTGTGAAATAAGGGTCTAAATTCACCTGTTATATATGGGTTGTCTTAGCACCGTTTGTTGAAAAGACTGTCATTTCTCCATTGATTGTAATTGTAAATATTTAATTCTGGACTTTCAGTTCTGTTTCGTTATCTGTATGTCTGTCCTTTGGCTAGTACCACCCTGTCTTGATTACTGTGCATTATGGTAATTTATGAAAACAGGTAGTGTAAGCTCTTAAATTTTGTTCTTACTTTTGAAAATTGTGGCTATTGTGGGTTATATATAAAAATTTTAAAATCGACTTGTCAGTATCTGTGAAAAAAGTTTTGGAATTTTGATGGGGAATGCATTGAATCTGTAGATCAGTTTGGGATGAATTACCATCTTACAATATTGAGTCTCCTAATACATGAACATGAAATTTTTAAAAAATTTATTGATCTTTAATTTTTCGAAGTGATGTTTTAAACTTTTCAGTGTATAAATCTTTTACTTAAAAATTAAAAAAAAATGTTATTGTGGTAAGAAAACTTAACATGAGATCTACCCTCTTAACTTTTTAAGAATACAGTACAGTGTTGCTAACTATAAACAGAGTGTTGTATAGCAGATTTCTATACATGGTAGAAGTGTCCTTTTTAATTCTGTTTTGTTCAGAGTTTTTATCATGAATGGGTATTGGATTTTATCAGATGCTTTTTCTGCATCTCTTAGCAAGACCAGCTGTTGCGGTTTGCTCACGACTGTCCTGGTTTTAGTGCTGGAAGACCTGCATCTTGGGAAACCCTTCAGTCCCAGACAAACCAGAATGGTTGGTCACCTTAATGTCTGAGATGATCATGTGGTTTCTGTCCTTTATTCCACTAATATAGTGTATAATATTAATTGATTTTTAGCAACTAAACCAGCCTTATATTCCTGGGATAAATCCCACTTGGTCATGGTATATAATTCTTATTATATGTTGCTGGATTTAGTTTGCTAATGTTTAATTGAACATTTTTGTGTCTATATTTATGGAAGATACTGGTCTGTAGTTTTCTTGTGATGTTTTTGGATTTTGTAATATAGTAATACATATTAATCCCAGAATAAATTCGGAAATGTTCCCTCTTCTATTTTCTGTAAGAGTTTGTGAAGGATTGGTATTGCTGCCTCTTTGAATATATTTGATAGAAGTCGCCAGTAAGGCATCTGGGCCTCGAGTTTTCTTTTTGGGAAATTTTTAAACTACTAATTCAGTTTCTTTACTTGTTATAGATCTATTCAGATTTTTTGCTAAGTTTTAAATTATTAGTTTTGGTAATTGTGTTTCTAGGGATTTGTCTATTTCATCTAAGCTATTTAATATTTTTGGCATACACTTTATAATATTCCTATATATGCTTTTAATTTTGCAAGCACAGGTAGTATCTTTTGCTTTTTCATTCCTAATTTTGGCAGCATGTGTCTTCTCTCTTTTTTACTTGGTCATTTTAGCTAAAGGTTTGTCAGTTTTGTTGCTCTTTTCAAAGTAAAAAGTTATGGTTTAATTGTTTTTTTCTCAGTTGTTTTTCTGTTTTCTACTTCACTGATTTCCATTTTAATCTTTATAATTTCCTCCCTTCTTGCTTGAGATTTTGTTTGCTTTTCTCTTTCTGGTTTCTTAAGGTAGAAGCTTAGGTTGTTGATTTGAGATCTTTCTTCTTTTCTGATATAGGCCTACGTTTCCTTCCAAACGTTGTTAGCTGCCATATGTTTTTATATGTTCTGCTTTTTAAAATTTTCATTCATATTTCCTAATTTCCTCTGTGATTTCTTCTTTGACCCATGGGTTATTTAGAAATGTATTGTTTAATTTCCAATTATTTGGGGATTCCCTAAATTTCATTGTTGCTGATTTCTAATTTAATTCCCCTGTAGTAAGAGAATATACTTTGTATTTTTCTCATTTTAAATTTATTGAGACATTCTTATGGCCTAGTATGTAATCTATTATGAAGAATGTTCTGGACTTCCCTGGTAGTCCAGTGGTAAAAAATCCGTCTTCCAATGCAGGGGATACAGGTTCAATCCCTGGTCGTGGAACTAAGATCCCACATGCCGTGGGGCAACTAAGCCCGCAGGGCAACTAAGCCCCTGTGCCTCAACAAGAGAGGCTGTGTGCCGCAAACTATGGAGCCGATGCGCCCTGGAGCCCATGCACCACAACTAGAGAAAAAAACCCACATGCCGCACTAGAGAGAAGCCCGCGCACCACAGCTAGAGAAGCCTGTGCACGGCAACGAAAGATCCCTCATGCTGCAACTAAGACCCGATGCAGCCAAAATAAATAAATAAAATGAAAAGAAAAAAAAAAGAATGTTCTATGTGTGCTAGAAAGGTTTTGTTGGGTGGAATGTTTCATAGGTGTCAGGTCAAGTTGGTTCTTTGTGCTTATTTTCTGTCTAGCTATTCTATTAATTACTGAGAGTGAGATTCTAAAATCTCTATTATTATTGAAGTGTCTATTTTTCCTTTCAGTTCTAATTTTTTTATAAAGTTATTTATTTATTTATCTTTGGCTGCATTGGGTCTTCGTTGCTGCGTGCAGGGTTTCTCTAGTTGTGGTGAGTGGGGGCTACTCTTCCTTGTGGTGCGTGGGCTTCTCATTGTGGTGGCTTCTCTTATGGCGGAGCACAGGCTCTAGGCGTGCGGGCTTCAGTAGTTGCAGCACGTGGGCTCAGTAGTTGTGGCCCACGGGCTCTAGAGCGCAGGCTCAGTAGCTGTGGCTCACGGGCTCTAGAGCACAGGCTCAGTAGTTGTAGTGCACGGGGCTTAGTTGCTCCGCAGCATGTGGGATCTTCCCGGACCAGGGCTCGAACCCGTGTCCCCTGCATTGGCAGCCGGATTCTCAACCACTCCACCACCAGGGGAGGCCTGTTCTGTCAATTTTTGCTTCATATTTTTGGGGCACTGGTGTTAGGTATGATATACATATATAATAATACACATACATACACCTTATAGTAGTATTTCGTCTGGTGTTAGTGTAGCTAATCCAGCTCTCTTGTGCTTACTGTTTGCATTCTGTATCTTTTTCTGTCTTTTTACTTTCAACTTATTTGTTTTTGAATCTAAAGTGTATCTTACAGTATATAGTTCAAATGCCTATTTAAAAAAATAGTTTGACCACTTCTGCCTTTTGATTGGAAGGTTTAATCTGTTCACGTTTAATGTAATAGTTGATATTCAGATTTATGCAGTTTTGCTAGTTACTTTCCATACATCTCATTTCTTTTTTATTTTTTTGATTGTCTTCTACTCCCTGTTCTGGAGTTACTAGATATTTTCCAGGGTATCATTTTAATTCCTTTGTTAGTTTCTTAACTGGATTTTTTAGTTATTTTCTTAGGTTGCTTTAGGGATTACAGTGTGTGTCTTAATTTATCACAGTTTACTTCAGAATTGACTAATTTAATTGTAGTAAAATATAGAAAATTTGCTCCATTTTCTCCCCCCCTCCTGTCTGTTAGTATTGTCACGCATATTAAAGTTTTATGTTCTAGAAGCCCAACAGTACAGTTTTATAATATTTTAATGCAACTGTATGTCTTAAAGATAGTTAAGGGAAGAACAAGTATTTTAAAAGGTTTTTTTAAAAAAAATATTTACCATGTATTTACCGTTTATGTGATTTTTATTTCTTTTTATGTATTTGAGTTATGGGCTGGTTATTCCTTTCAGTCTGGTGGACTTCCTTTTGGATTTCTTGTAAGGAAAGTCTGTTATTAATGAATTATCTCAGTCTTTGTTTTTTGGGATTGTTTGTATTTTGCCTTTATTTTTGAAGAATAGTTTTGCTGGATATAGAATACTTTGTTACGTTTGTTTACTTTTAGCATTTTGAATATGTCGTCTCCTGCTTTCTGGCCTTCATTGTTTCTGATGAGTTATTTTTCTTTTTGTGCATTCAAGATTTCCTGTCTTTAGTCAACAATTTTTTTTTTTTTTTTTTTTTTTGCTGTATGCGGGCCTCTCACTGCTGTGGCCTCTCCCGTTGCGGAGCACAGGCTCCGGACGCGCAGGCTCAGCGGCCATGGCTCACGGGCCTAGCTGCTCCGCGGCATGTGGGATCTTCCCGGACCAGGGCACGAACCCCTGTCCCCTGCATCGGCAGGTGGACTCTCAACCACTGCGCCACCAGGGAAGCCCCTAGTCAACAATTTTACTGTGGTATGTCTAGGTGTGGATCTCTGTGTGTTAATCCTACTTTGGATTCAGTAAACTTAAATGTAGAGAGAACCATATTTTAAACATTTGGTAAGTTCTAACTATAGTTTCTTCAAGTATTTTTTCTATCCTTTTCTCTCTTTCCTTTTCTTCTGGGACTCTCATTACATGTAAGTTGGCATGCTTGATGGTATTCCTAAGTCTCTGAGGCTCTGTTCATTGAAAGGTTTTTTTAAAAAATTCTTTTCTGATTTTCAGAATTGGTAATTTCTATTGATATATCTTCAAGTGCATTGGCTCTTTCTTCTGTCATCTCCAATCTGCTTTTTGAACTCTGCTAGTGAATTTAAAATTTTGGTTCTTAATACTTTTCAGCTCTAGAATTGTTATACTTTTCAACTCCAGGATTTCCATTTTATTCTTTTTTAAAATAATATCTGTATCTTTATTGATAAGAGTTATATGAGTTACAGTTATCATACTTTCCTTTAATTCTTTAAACGTGGTTTCTGTATTTAGAGATAAAATTAAATTTTAGATAGAAAATGATATCTAAACTATGTGTTAAATCCTAAAATGGAGTTTGCTTTATTTCTAAATTATATTCAATATTTTCATCTGTATTTCATGATATGCATGAAAGTATATTACTCATAAATGCTAAATTTCATCTGATAGTTTCTTTTCAAACACAATTAACAATTTACTTATAATTATTAGTGTTTATTGGAAAGTAGGATCAGTGTACAATTTGAAAGACAAGCCATTAATTCTGAAACCTTAGTTCATTCCCTGAACTGATCATACAGTATAAAGTCTACTTGTTTGTCCATATTTCTTGCTGCTTAATTCTCTCATGGTGGGTGCTAATTGGTAGGAAAAAATGGAAGAAGCCTAAGAGAGCAATATAATGAGTTAGAATGGTTATAAGATGTCAAAATCTTCATATGAGCCTGTACATTTAGTATTATTCATTTTAGGTCCTTGAGAGATTGTAGTAAACAAGATAAATGCAGTACTTGTTCTCATGGAACCTTATATTCTGTTAGAGGAGACATGCATTAAACATAAAAACAAGATAATTTTAGAGAATGATAAATACAGTGAACAAATAAAAAAGGGTAATGCGATCTCAAATAGAGAATGATGGGGCAGCTACCTGGAAATGTGATATAATTTGGGGGAGGGGAGCCGTGAAGGAAATGTCTCTCTGAAGAGGTGGTATTTGAAGTGAGATCTGCATGATGTGTGAGGAGCATTCAGTCTGTGGGTGATCTGGAAGGCCCTTGTAGCCTAGAGAACAGGAGGTGCAGAATAAGCTTGGTGTGTTGTAGGAATAGGGCCAGTGTGGCTGGAGCTCAGCAAGCCAGTGAAAGAGAAATGAGGGATGAATGGGGTCAGAGAGGTGGGGTGGGCTACCCCTGGGTTGATCTTTATAAAGACCATGTTAAAGAGTTTAGATTTTTTTCTAAGTGTGGTGGGAAAACAGTGGAAAAATATTGCAGCGACCTTCATTCTTGACGCAAGAGTTAATTTACAGCCCAGTATATAATTTTATTCTTTTTTTTATTTTTACTTTTGGCTGTGTTGGTCTTCGTTGCTGCGTGTGGGCTTTCTCTAGTTGGGGCGAGCGGGGGCTACTCTTTCTTGCAGCGTGAAGGCTTCTCATTGTGGTAGCTTCTCATGTTGCGGAGCATGGGCTCTAGGCGTGCAGGCTTTAGTAGTTGCAGCACTCAGGCTCAGTAGTTGCAGCGTGTGGGCTCTGGAGCACAGGCTCAGTAGTTGCGGCGCACGGGCTTGGTTGATCTGTGGCATGTGGGATCTTCTCGGACCAGGGATCGAACCCGTGTCCCCTGCATTGGCAGACGGATTCTTAAGCACTGCGCCACCAGAGAAGTCCTATAATTTTATTGTTTAACAGCTTCTGAGTGTGAATAAATATTTCTAGGGTTTTCTATGAATGATTTTAACTTTGTAAAGAATAGAAGGGAAAGTAACTTCTTCCTTGAAATTTAACTATCTAAAAATAAGACAAAAACCCATTATCTGTAAAACTTTGAATTGGTAGTACAGTTATAGCAGTGGCAGAGATTCTTGCCCAGTGATTAGAGCCGCAGGTACAATGGAGAAGATGATATTTAGTCCTTCAAATAAAAATAAGCATGCGTTTGTTCACTGATGTATTCATTATACATTCTACAGGCCCTGTAAGCACCCATGATCCAGAGCCTGTGGGGAAGGTATAAACCTTGGCTTAATTAGGCAAAGGGAGGTAATCTTGGACATAGTTATAGTTTAGGCCTCAGAGTGAGAGACTGGGTGCACATTTTCCCCTAGTTGCTTCTGCAGGGACCTTTTTATTTAACATTATGAGAAAGTTTATATTTTGGTTCCAGGTAAATATGGGTAAATCTTAATTAGCATATAAAGTCTATACCTGAGAATCTTTGTTTCTTGCTAATATAGAATTACAGGCCAACATTTCTTTCTAAAAAACAAATAAAAAATAAGCTCTGAAGTAAGTCAGAAAGAGAAAAACAAATACCATATGCTAACACATATATATGGAATCAAAAAAAAAATGGTTCTGAAGAACCTAGGAGCAGGACAGGAATAAAGATGCAGACATAGAGAATGGACTTGAGGACATGGGGAGGGGGAAGGTAAACTGGGACGAAGTGAGAGGGTGGCATGGACATATATACACTACTAAATGTAAAATAGATAGCTAGTGGGAAGCAGCCACATAGCACAGGGAGATCAGCTCGGTGCTTTGTGACCACCTAGAGGGGTGGGATAGGGAGGGTGGGAGGGAGATGCAAGAGGGAGGGGATATGGGGATATGTGTATATGTATAGCTGATTCACTTTGTTATAAAGCAGAAACTAAAACGCCCTTATAGAGCAATTATACTCCAATAAAGATGTTAAAAAAAAAAAAAGCTCAACCCTAAAGAGGCCAAAGGAGAAAGAATTTCTGATACTGTCACTTTCTCCCTAAGGCCTACAGAACTTATATGAGAGAATTTGTGAGTTAAATAATTAATTCCCTCCTCCCGCCACCCCCTTTTTTTGGAAAGGGAAAAAAAATATGTATGCTTATGTAGATAAGGTAGATGTAATTCCCATTTAGCATATTTTAAGCCTTCTAATCAGCTCATGTTATGAGTCAATAAAGGAAGTAGGTAGAAAAATCTCCCAGGGGTGGGGTGGGAGAGGTTCTATATGATTCATTCACAGTTTCAATGTTAAAAACACTTGTATAATCATGAGGCAGAAAAACTTTAAGAGCACAGAGTCTGGAGCCAGACGGCTTAGGTTGAAATTCTGACTTTCTCATTTGTTTGTTTGACCTTGAGTAAGTTACTTTAAAAAAACAAAACAAAACAAACAAACAAACAAACAAACAAAAAAACCGCCTGGTGCCTCAGTTTCCCCAAATGTAAAATGGGGAATTATACCTGTTTTGTAGGATTGTGTAGATTAAATAGGTTAATACATGTAGTGAGTTTAGAATAATGTTGGCATAGAGTAAGTGCTCTATAAATGTTAACTACTGTTATCCCTTCATTGTTTGGAAGAAGAAGAAAATATACTCTAAGCTGAGCTAGTTATCGAGTTACCTCTAGGATAAATTCACATTAATGAATTCATATCCTGTCAAACCAGAATATTTAAAAAGGTTGTCGTGAAGAGCAGTTCTTTGCTTCCTTTTAAGTCACGGTAGTGAAGAAGTTGGCGAAGGTTTTAGAATTATCTGCACTAGGGTCTTTTTTTTAAATAAATTTATTTATTTATTTATGTCTGCGTTGGGTCTTCGTTGCTGCACGCGGGCTTTCTCTAGTTGCGGAGAGCGGGGGCTACTCTTCGTTGCGGTGTGCGGGCTTCTCATTGCGGTGGCTTCTCTTGTTGCAGAGCACGGGCTCTAGGCGCGCGGGCTCAGTAGTTGTAGCTCACGGGCTCTAGAGCGCAGGCTCAGTAGTTGTGGCACATGGGCTTAGTTGCTCCACAGCATGTGGCATCTTCCCGGAGCAGGGATTGAACCCGTGTCCCCTGCATTGGCAGGCGGATTCTTAACCACTGCGCCACCAGGGAAGTCGTGCACTAGGGTCTTGAGGATGGCAGTTGCTGCATTGGCAATTTATCTCTCCTTCAAAAAGAAAACTTTCCCCAGTTTGCTTTGCTGAATAGAACCTAAGTAGATTTTAGGCTTCCTGATGACTGGGAATCTGCCATATACCCTGATCACCTCTAGCTTCAGCTTCCTGTAAAGCAGTTGCTTGACTACCTTAAGCCAGTTGAAACAAGCCTTGTAAGTCTTTTATGTGTCTCTCTTTGCATGTACAAGAGGCTATTGTGACCATATTTGAGACTTCTTGAACGTCTGTGCAATGGTCAGGGGATAAGCCGGTGGCTTTGATTGCTACTTTTTCCCTAACCGAGCCTCCTAGTACATATTCTCCTGTCTGGTTCTTACTTGATTTGGAAGTGTGCTTATTCACAGAATATACAGGCTAAACGTTTATTTCCACCATTTAGTATTTCTTACAAATAGTTCATAGAATAAGTCTAGAAATGAATATTCATATAAGTTTAGGGTTACTGATTAATAATGAGACCTTTGGGGACTTCCCTGGTGGTCCAGTAGTTAAGGCTCTGCTTCCGCTACAGGGGGCGCGGGTTTGATGCATGCTGTGCAGTGTGGCCAAAAAAAAAAAAAATCAAATCAGACCTTCGTTGCTTATCTTCATCCTCAAGATAGGTTGGATTCTAGGATGTGCTTAATGTGATCTCTTCCTCCATATACTTATTATGGCCTTTATTATTACGGCCCTACAGTTTGAGCCAGTGTGAAATGGTAACAGAGTTTAGGAGGATCAAAATATTAAAGGAGTACAGATAGCTAGGCAGCAGTATCATTTTTAGCTCCAGTGGTAATTGTGGGTAGCGCAGTCAGGTTGATTTTGTCTTGCCATCTCTTTGCTCATCAGTTCTTTAAATAACTCTAATGTTTGATTATTCAGAGTATTTTAAGATGATAATTCCCTCTTAGATTTTCACCATCACAAAATAAATTGAACAAACCAGCATTTGTGAGGTTACGCCCAGGAACCTGGCCATTGTAGTTCTTTGGATGATGAAGAAAACAACCAAAACATGCCTGGCAAGAAAAGCATCAAAATACCTTAAACAGAACTTAGATGAAATCACAGATTATCTAAGTTCATTTCTTATCTATGTGTTATTCTGTGACTTTGTGTGTCAGAACTCAGGGCCGTGAGTAAATAAGGATTTTAAGATATTATTATCCATGGTATGGGACTCTTGAAATGCAGAATTGTTTTATGGTTGGCAAGTTATCGATATTTTACTTAATTTTCCAATTAGCCTCTTCAATCTATTTCTTCTATAAAATGAGCTCTAAGATCTCTTCCAGTAATTTCATGTAATTTCTCTTATACTGTAAATTTCTAGCACGCAGTTGAAAATATCTAGATCAATCACCTTGCCCTAAAGTAAGTCCCATGACATGACCACTTGCTGCCCAAATAATTTCCAGCCCTGACCTGTGGGCCCAAATATTTGTCAACTGTATACTGCTCAGACTTAGTTCCATTTTCAGAGGGGCATTCTTTCTTTAAAAGATTCATTAGTTTACTTTTTATCCCTTTAAAATGTACTAATTTTTGTTTGAACAAGTTAGAAGAATGAACATCTCAGTTTTGCATGAGGAGCAGCTAGGTTTTAGGTATAATCATCTGTTACTGCTTTACTCTTAATAGGAAGGTTTGGCAATATCATACAGCTCTGATTGATGCTAAAAAAGACATAATAATAATAAAGTTACATTCATTCAATACTCACAGTGTGCCAGGCACTTTATGCAAAGGATTAAAAGAACTAAACACACTGACTTCATAGAGTTGTTTTACTATCTTATTATGGATGAGGATATTGAAGTTTAAAGAGATAAATAACTGCCCAAGATTATGTAGTTATAGGTAAAGCGAACATTCAACAAATATTTATTGAGTACCTACTGTATTCTGGGGATACAGTGGTCAGTAGGCTCTTAACTGTTAGTCGTACTAGCTCTTAAATGTAAAGCATACTGTTAAAATAGTACTCGTGTAATAGGGGGAATAATTATACCTATTTCACAGGGTTATTTTAAGGGTGAAAGGACAATGTACAAAAATGCTTGATTCAGTAACATAGAAATAGAAGAATACATCGTTGAGACTATTATTATATTAGCATTATAAACTACATACATAATTCCTATCAGACTTGGTAGATAATTAAAAAAATAGAACAATGAAAATATGAATCGGAAGTATTTCAGGAATTGAGTTCCAAATTTAAAAGCTTTAATTTTACCAATAAAGTGGCTAAGAATAATAAGGCTTTTTAGGGGGAGAATTTTCTGATTCCATAGGCAGGTACTAGTTGTGAGTCAAACTGTACATAAGTTTAGATTACAAGCTACAGTTCTTCTTAGTATGATGATAATGTTAATATTGAATAAGAATCTCTTTAATAGGTTAAATTCTAATTTGCAGCATTGTCCTCTCCTTCTTTTAAAGTCAAATTTATTGAAGTTTAGTTTACATGTAGTAAAATTCATCCTTACATTTCCATGATTTTGAGAAATTCATGTCATTATGCAGTTACCACCGCAGTCAAGATATAGAACATTGCTATCACCCCCCAAAAGTTCCTTGTGCCCTTTGAGATAACGCCTTCCCACTGATCTGTTTTCTGTTCCTATAGTTTTACTTTTTCTTGAAATGTCCTGTGAATGGAATTGCCGTTCCTCTTTCTGATCCATTAGGTTGTTTAGATATATTTGCTGCAATAGCAGGTAAGGTAACTGTGACCCCCTATGCTGACACAGCTTTCTTACAAATTAAGAATTGCATTAAGAAGCAATTAAGTCAAAAAATGAACACAGCCTGTTGGAAAATTGTAAATAAGTTTGTCAAAGGATTAGTAAATATTATTCAATTTACACAACATATTTAAAAAGAACCAATGCATGTGAATGGATTTCACACTTTAGATGGGAAACTAATAAAATCAGTTTTCAACCTCTCCTTGGACCCCAGTTGTACAAAATTAGATGAACCATAATCCTTGATTCATGACACAAATAATTTGCCCAGTAATGGCTGTTGTTTGTTTATTTTTAATAATGTGATAAACACACATGAGTGCATCATTCAGCATGAGAACTAGAGCTGTTGTGTTTTTTTTGGCCGCGCCTCTCGGTTTGCAGGAGGGGTCTTAGTTTCCTAACCAGGGATTGGACTCTGGCCCAGGCAGTGAAAGCGCTGAGTCCTAACTACTGGACCACCAGGGAACTCCCGAGAACTAGAACCTTGACAAGAATTTATATCACATTTAGCCATGCATGACTTAATATAATTTATTTTAAAATCCTTAATAGATTTTGGTTGTGTATATTTCTTATTAATTAGTAGGAGTTCTTTTTTCCCCCTGTTTTGGAGGGAGGGGAATTACTTTTCCTAGTGTCTTGTCTTTTGGTTTTGTTTTTGGTTTGCATTGTTAGGAATTTTTTTAAAAAAATTGGTGTAGTCAAGTTTAGTAATGTATTAAGTAATGTATTAAGTAATTAAGTAATGTATTAAGTAATTTTTCCTTAACTATGAGTTCATGAAGATATTCTATATTTCCTTCTAATTTTGAAAAAAATTTGTATATTTGGGTCTTTAGTACACCTGTAATTTATTTTGTGAATGGTGAGAGATGGTGATTTAATTTTTGTCTTGTATGGATAATCACTTGTCTCAGCATCATTTAATAGTCTTTTTCTCCCATTGATGTTAACACTGCCTCTTCCTACATTAAGTTCCCAATATGCATGGGTCTTTTTCTGGCCTCTGTATTCTGTTCCATTGGTATATTTGGTTATGTCTACACCATTACTTACTGTCTAATTACCATAGACTAGACTAGGTAGGGCAGTTCTTCTCCACAGGGTTTTGGCTCACTTTTGCCCTTTGTTCTTGTACATCCCCCCCCTTTTTTTTTCTTAACTATCTTTGTCAAGGTTTTTGTAAAACCGTCGTGGGATTTTTGACTGGACATATATTGAATTTCTTAGATGAATTTGTTGAGCATTGACATCTGTAAGATACTGAGCTTTCCTATCCAAGACTGCCAGGGAATTCCCAAGATTTCTTTAATTTCTTTCAATACATTTATTTATTTTCTCCGTAGAGATCTTTGTTAGATTGAGTCTTAGGTGTCTTCACGTGGCTTGAGGGATTTTTTTTCCTTGATCAGGGATTGAACCCAGGCCACGGCAGTGAAAGCGCTGAGTCCTCACCACAGCAGTTCCCTAACTGCCGGGGAATTCCCAAGTCTTAGGAGTCTTATATTTTTGTGGTTATTGTAAACGATATCCTTTTAAAAAATTACATTTTCTGTTTGTTGCGGGTACATAGAGAAACAGTTGATTTTTATATATGGTAAGTCCCCTACATACGAACGAGTTCCGTTCCGAGCGCACGTTTGTAAGTCCAGTTTGTTCGTTAGTCCAGCAAAGTTAGCCTAGGAACTCAGCTAACACAATCGGCTGTATAGTACTTTCCTGTAATAGTTTATAATACTTTTCATATAAATAATACATAAAAAACAAACACAAAAAATAAAACATTTTATAATCCTACGGTACAGTACCCTGAAAAGTACAGTAGTACAGTACAGTAGCTGGCATCCAGGGGCTGGCATCGAGTGAACAGGCCAGGAGAGTTCCGGACTGGAGGAGGGAGAGGAGGTGGGAGATGGTAGAGCTGAATCAGGATCGTCCGCAATAGGAGACGGAGGGCAAGCTGCAATTCCACTCACGCCTGACGCTGATGGCCCAGGTTCCGGTTCATTGCTAGATTCAATTCTATCTACCCTCTTGAAAAAATGATCCAGTGATGTCTGGGTGGTAGCTCTTTTTTTCTCGTCATAGATGACACGGTAGCACTGGATTGCGTTCTGAACGGCTGCTGCAACCTTTGTGTACCGTTCTACATTTGGGTCCTGGGCTTGAAATAAAGATACCGTACTACTGTACTCTGTGCAGCACTGTACAGTAAAGTACACAAAAGCACAGCCACTTGTAGAGGATGCACGCACGTGACAGTGTATGCCAGACACGTGAACTAACTTATGTGGTTGGACATGTGAACACACTTTCTCATCTTTGAAAGTTCACAGCTTGAAGTTTCGTATGTAGGGGACTTACTGCATTCATCTGTATCCACACATCTTGCAAACCCTCTTCTTCTAATATCTGAAGGTTCTTTTGGGTTTTCTATGTAGAGAGTCTTAACATCTACAAACAATGGTAGCTTCATTTCTTCCTTTACATTTCTTTTTTCTTTTTAAATTTTACTTATTTTTTGGCTGCGTTGCGTCTTCGTTGCTGTACGCGGGCTTTCTCTAGTTACAGTGAGCAGGGGCTGCTCTTCGTTGTGGTGCGCGGGCTTCTCACTGCGGTGGCTTCTCTTGTTGCGGAGCATAGGCTCCAGGCGCGTGGGCTTCAGTAGTTGCAGCACGTGGGCTCAGTAGTTGTGGCATATGAGCCCTAGAGAGCGTGGGCTTCAGTAGTTGCAGAGCGTGGGCTCAATAGTTGTGGCTCATGGGCTCTAGAGCACAGGCTCAGTAGTTGTGGTGCACGGGCTTAGTTGCTCTGCGGCATGTGGGAATCTTCCTGGACCAGAGATCGAACCCCTGTCCCCTGCATTGGCAGGTGGATTCTTAAGCACTGCGCTGCCAGGGAAGTCCGTCTTCCTTTCCGTTTCTTATGCCTTTTAATTTTTCCTTATCAAACTCTGCTGGTCAGGATTGCCAGTGTGGTTTTGAATTGAAGTGGCAATTGTAGGTATATTTGCTCTGTTCCCAGTATTGGGGAAAAGTTTTAAATATTTTGCCATTGAGTCTTGGCTGCTTTTTCCTTTCTTTTTTTTTTTTTTTAGCGGTACGTGGGCCTCTCACTGTTGTGGCCTCTCCCATTGCGGAGCACAGGCTCCGGACGCACAGGCGCAGCGGCCATGGCTCACGGACCCAGCCGCTCCGCGGCATGTGGGATCTTCCCGGACTGGGGCACGAACCCGTGTCCCCTGCATCAGCAGGTGGACTCTCAACCACTGTGCCACCAGGGAAGCTCTGCTTTTTTCTTTTAATTATAAAATTTATCAAGTGATTTTTATTGTATATACCAAGATGATGTGTTAATAATTATCTATTGCTGCATAACAGATTACCTACAACATGGGTTGATGGGGATGTCGAGAAATTAGGACCTTCATACACTGCTGATGACAATATAAAATGATGTAGTTTGGCATTTTCTCAAAATATTAAGCACAGAGTTACTATGTGTTCTAGCAATTCCATTCCTAAGTATATACTAAGAGAAAAGAAAACATATGTCTACACAAAAACTTGTACATGAATTTTTATAGCAGCATATATATATATATATATATATATTTTTTTTTGGCGGTACACGGGCCTCTCACTGTTGTGACCTCTCCCGTTGCGGAGCACAGGCTCCGGATGCACAGGCTCAGCGGCCATGGCTCACGGGCCCAGCCGCTCCGCGGCACGTGGGATCTTCCCAGACCGGGGCACGAACCCGCGTCCCCTGCATCGGCAGGTGGACTCTCAACCACCGCGCCACCAGGGAAGCCCCAGCAGCATGATTTTATAATAGGCAAAAAGTGGAAACAACTTTGCACCGACTGATGAATGGATAAATAAAATGTAATATATCTAGGCAATGGAATATTATTCAGCAATAACAGAATTGAAATACTAATACATGTTACACATAGATGAATACTGAAAACGTACTGAGTGAAAGACACCCTTCACAAAAGTCCACGTATTTAAAATTCTGTTTATATGAAATGGCCGGAACAGCAAATCTCTAGAGGTAGGAAGTAGATTAGCATCGCCGAGGACGTGAGGGTGGGGGAGGGTGGGGAGTGACCGCTGATGGACGTGAGGGTTTTCTGGGGGGTGACGTGCTGAGAATGTTGTAAAGTTAGATTGTGGTGATGATGGTACTTCATTCATATACTAAACCCTTTAAGTTGGTGAACTGTGTGATATGTGAATTATATCTCAATAAAGCTGTTTTAAGAGGTAAGTACATATGTAGTTTTGTTAGATATTGCCAAATTCTCCTCCCAAAGTGTTGGGTCACCTTGCTTCCCACCAGCAGTGTATAAATGTACACAGTTTTACCAACAGAATATAATGTTATATGCATTTTAATTTTCACCAATCTGATAGATGAGAGAAATGGTATTTCAATTTTTAAAAACTTGCCTTTCTCTACGAGTGAATTTGAACATCTTTTCTTATGTTTAAGGGCTATTTTTGTATCTGGTTTTGTGAATTGTGTGTTCGTGTTTTTCACATTTTTTATACCACAGTTATTTGTACCACAGTTTTTCATATTTTTCTCTTGTTTTCCTTTTTGGTCCCTTATTCTCTATTTTAAGCATTCCTTATGTATTAGTGGTAGCAGCCTTTTGTAATGTAGTATCATATTTCGAGTATCACAGATTGAGTTTTCCTTGGTTTTGTACTTTATGTAAATAAAGTCACACACGTAAGCTGTTTCTGATGAGAGTGTGGTCTGTATTCTAAGCAGCTAAGTTATAGTCTGAGCTGCATTTGCTTCTGACTGATACTTAGGTTTGCTCTCATTTCGCAGTTTTTTTCAGTCCTGACAGTTCACTTAGTATTCATGATTCAGAATTGTTTCACTTATTGTTATGCCAGTTTCCACCCCTTCTTCTAACCCCAGACCAAGCGGTGGCTCCTTTCTGAAGTCTTTTCTAGAATCTTCCCCTAAAATCCACCCCCCCCCCCCCCCCCCGCCCCGGGCCGACTGGGTGTTCCCTTTTTTAATGTTTCCACTGTACTTTGTAGTTTCCTTTATGGCGTTTACATTATGGTAATTGCTTCAAGTGCCTCTCCTTACTGGACTCTAACCTGTTTGCAGGCTGAGTGCTAACTTTGTTTTTGTGTTCTTGGCATAGTGCTGTATTTGGTATACAGTTAAGTGCTTAATAAATGTTATTGAAAGAACTGGTATAGTAAGAGAGAGGAAACAGGTGACGTTATTATAGGGGAAAGTTGTCCGTGAGGGGCGGATAGAATCTGAATAGTCAAAGACGAGGGCATCCCTGATGAGAGGAGGGAGCCAGCAGAGGGAGAGGGGTGGGAATGAGCACTGGTCTGTGTAGTGAACAGTGAAGACATTTGTCTGATCGGAACACGTTTGTTTATCCGCGTATTCATCACATCTTTACTGTTTATCTGCTATATGAAAGGCAGTGGTTTAGGTGGTATCAACCGCAGATTTTTAAAACCTGGATACACAGATGTTTAAAACTTGGTGCTTTGAGAAAGTGGTAAGAAGGTGAGAATATTAAGAAGGTAAAGTGAAGCAGGATTTTAGGGAGCACTAAAGAAAGGCATAGGTGTTGGGCTTGCTGTGGTTGATGGGAGGGGGCACCTGGAAGCTGTTATTTCCCTGATGTTTTTGTGAGGGAAGTATATAATGTGGATTGGGGGAAGAGAATTACAGAAAATGATACTGAGCCCTTCAGTGATGGGGTTGCTTTAGAGCTGAGACCTGTGAGACAGCTAGGAATTGGCCAAATGGGCAAACAGGGGAAGGGTGTCAAGACAAGAGAGAGAAGAATGTAGAGAACTGTAAACAGCTGTGGTGCAAACAACCAAGATGGAGGGAGTAAAGGAGAACGAGGCTGGGCCAGTGAGCATGGATTAGATTTGTGGCTTCCATACCGGAGCATATCAGAATGAACATTTCATAACTTCTGAAAAAGAGACCTAGACCCCTTGCTCGTTTCTACTAAATCAGTATGCTTGCAAAGAGGTTGAAATTTCATCTTGCAGGTGATGATGAACTGCTGAAGAATTTTGAGAGGGGCCTGACATTATCCCATCTTGGATCACCCTGACAGTGCAGTTAGATGGACTGGAAGGGAGGGAAGATTAAAGGCCAGGAGGCAAAATCTGAGGCTCTTACAACTATAGAAAAATGAGAATAAGGGCCTCAACTAAGGCAGAGGATATGAGATTACTGGGCACGAGTCAGGAGTGAGAGGATGATGGTGTTGATGGGGAAGGAGCCACAGACGACTGCAGCCTCTGCTGCTTTAGGCAACTTGTGTAGGTGGCAGGGCAGCTTATGGGGCTAATTCAGCACAGTAGGTGAGCTCATACCTTGGGGGAGGTAGCAGAGAAACAGTTGAGTTTGGGACATGTGGGACTTGTTTCACACCGTCATTCATCCCGTTTCATGGCTAGTCCAGGTGCGCTGACTGATTTCTCTGGATTCATTCTTGACTCTTCTCTTTCATTTACACCCCGCGTCCAGTTTGCTATCAGACTTTGTCCATTTTACCTACAAAAATTTCTAAAAGTTGACCACTGTTCGCTCTCTCCAGAACCCACCACTCAGTCCTAGCCAGTGTCATTTCTCACCTAGTTATCCTAGTGGCTTCCAAATTGATCTCCCTGCTTCTGGCCTTGTCCCCTTGTCTGTTCTCAACCCAGCAGCTGAATGACTGTTAGAATAATCAGATCATCTCTCTGCACAATACCCTCCTTCTCCCGGGGTCAAGGTCAGAGTCCTCCTCATCGAGGGCTTACGTGACCCCTTTCCTTACCCCTTGGTCATCGCGTCTGTTCTTCCTTCCTCTAGCTCACTTCACTCCAGCCGTATTGGCCTCCTTGGTGATCTTTGAACTTTCAGGCTTATTCCCTCTTGAAGATCTTGAATGTTCTCTTTCCTTTCACGAGGGAGCTCTCCCCGTGCCCCCCGTCACTGGCACAGCTCCTTCCTACTTCCGAGTTTTCACTCATACGTCACTTTTTCAGTGAATTCTTCTCTGATTACCCAGTTTGAAATTGCAGCCCTCTTCCTTGCCGAATATTTTCTCCTTTTGGTTCATTTGCCTCCTTGGCCTTTATCACCGTCTACATGGGTGCTAAACATATTTTGCTATTTTCATCTCTCCCCACTGGGATTTAAGATACATAAGAACAAGGACTTCTGCTTTTTTCACCACTGTACCTCTAGCGACCGAAAACTACTCGTATATAAAAGGTGCTCAATTAGTGTTTGTTGAATGACTGAATTAATTAATGGAGTCCTTGGGATATCCTGGAATAGATGCTTGCTATTTATTTATACCCTATTTAATTTCACAAGGAAGTACAGGCAAGAAAATATCTAGCAGACAATCTGGAGCCCATAAAATGGTTTAGACTGGAAGAGAGACTTGAGTGAAGCCGTGGCAGTGCGTGAGATGGTTTAGACAGAGTGAAGAATCAGAAGAGGACTTCGGATAGGGTCCTGGAAACACCTACCAGGATTGACCAGAGAGTTGCACTGTCCTTAGTTATCCAAGCGGGAACGCTGCTCTGGGTTCCCTCATCTGGCCTTCCTGCAGCTAGCCCCTGCTGATAGGATAGGTTGAGGATTTTGAGGGGCCAGTCCATCTGGTACCCATTTCTAGATCAAGCTAAGAGTATTTGAATCCCAGAATTCCCTGCCCATGTAACCCTTCACAGGTCTCTTCCCTGATTCTCTCCTCTGTTAACTATACCACATGTATGGGCTTCCCTTGGCCTAAGGGATGGCCAAGTGGCAGCTGTTTGCAGGCGTGTGGCCAGAGCTTAGACGTGTTGTCTGGGATGTCCACGTGTGTGCATGTGACGCTCCTTGTAGGCTGGAGGGGAGCCAAAGGTGGCCTGAGAAAAAGGGGCAGGCTGCAGGGAGATGGGGGAGCACGGGCCTCCCACCCGCCCCCCCCCCCCGCCGCCGTAGATGTTGAGTCTGAGAATGCCAAATCAGAACTTAGCCTTGTAGGTTGTTATAAAAGTGTATGTGTCAAGATAGGAGAGTAAAATAAAATTCACTAGCTTTTTAGTTTGGTCTGTAACTTTAAAATACTTAGGCATGTGGTATACGGGCTGACATTTGTACTCTTCAAGCTCCTTGAAAACTAGGGGTGGGCCTGCAAGAGGGAGTTGAAAAGGAAGTGCTAGAGAGGGAGAAGATAAATTCAAGATAGAGTTTCAAGGAGGGAATGATCAACAGTGTCAAATGCTTCAGAGACATTAAGTCCTGTGAAGACGGAAATGGAGCCATTGGATTCGATAACCAGAATTTAGTAAAAATTTCAGTTGGTGATGATGGCTGCCAAACTCCCATAGAAGGAGTACCTGAGAAATCCGGAAGTGGAGACAGCGTATAAAAGATTTTTTAGGTAGAGCCTTATCTGAGAAAGGAAGGAACTAGAGTGGTAGCTGGAGGGGTATGCAGGGTCATGGAGGAGTCATGTTTACGATGAGAGAGTCTTGGGACTTCCCTGGTGGTCCGGTGGTTAAGACTCCAGTTTCCACTGCAGGGGGCACGGGTTCCATCCCTGGTCCGGGAATTAGGATCTCTCATGCTGCACGCAGCACGGCCAAGAAATTAAAAAAAAAAAAGAAAAACGTTGAGAGAGTCTTATAAATGTTTAGACGTTGAGGGACAGAACCCAATGTTCAGGAAGAGAAGGTTAAGGAAAAAGAGGGAATAGTTGATGGAACACGGCCTAAGCCCCAGTGCACAGGTGAGCTTCAGAGAGGAGGAGGGCTGCTTGAGGAGGCTCGGGGTGTTAGGTTTGTGTGGGTGCAAAGTTTGGAGGGTGAGGCAGCAAGAAAGTGAATAGCAGGAAAGTTATCAGCAATAATATATCATTAGCGTCGTTCAACAGTAGTTTTCTGGGTTAGTCATTTTTTTCTAAACTTTAAAATGTTTTAGGTCTTTAAAATTAATTAACTAACGTATTTGTTTTTTATTGAAGTATAGTTGATTGGGTTAGTCTTCTTAAACTTGATTTTATACTCCTGGGGATCTGGGGTTATACCTGCAGCCATGTGTTCAAATCCTGTTGGTTGATTGAAATGCAGCCCATGATGTGGGGTCTAGGCTATGTATGTTGGAATCTGTCGTTACTCAATACTTGGTATCTAGTGGTGACTTAAAATTTTCAGTTTGATAAAAACTTTTGATTCCTCAATAGCCCAGGAGTAATTTCTTTATGATGTTCATTATAAAACGTGTACCATCAGGCTTTGGAGATGGTTTGTTGTAATAAGTACCTACTGTCAGAATCACACCTATTTTGGGCAAAATATTTTTTAATAGAATTATATTAATACTGTCTTTTTCCCCCCACTAGTAGTTCCAGAGAACTGCTGGTTTATATTTTAACTCTTGCCAACTTGTGAAAATAGTGAAGGATGCTTAGACTACTTAACATTCAAATTGTAAGTAAAAGTTATTTCTGCTGTTACTATCTATATGATTAGAAAACAGAAATTGAAAATAGTTGTTACCTTGTATGATAATAGTAAGCTTTAGTGTGATGGGATTGTGGATTTTTCTTAATTTTTATTCTTAAGATACAAATACTTTCTATCCCATTTTCTGTTGATAAGATCAAAAAGGAGACTAATAGTACTGAATGGGTCTTAAGTAGTGAGGTGAAATTTCTGCTTTTTTTTCAGGTATTTCTTTTTATTGTATAAGTTTATGGAAATTCTTTAATATTTTATTTCCATATCTGTATGGTACCAGTGTTCAAATTTAATATAGGCCACATATTAATGGAATGATTAATTAGAAACGGTTATTCTTTTCTCTTTAAATATGCTTAATTTTTCTGCATTCTTAAATTTTTGTGGGAAAAAATCCTGTCAGAAAGAAATTCTGTAATTTCTCTATGAAATATTTAACATACACAAAATCAAACGTAACTTTTTAGAATTATTAGAATAATCTAATGCATAAATCTAGGCGATGTGCATACCGATATTCATCTCTAGTAGGGGAAAAAAACTTTAATTATGTTTTCTTGAAACCCTTCGCTATACTGCATTTTGAACCAATAGCAAAAAAATTATTGAGGAAGGAATGATAAAGTATATTAAAGTCATTCCAAGTCATTTCACTACCTTATTTTCAAACTACTTTGTTTGAAAGTATAAGTTACTCAAATTAATCTATTTTATAGACCTTGTATGAGTATTCAAAATGTGAACACAAAATGAGATTGCTACCATAGCAAAAAAAAGATAATTCTAATTAATTTTTCATATAAACAAACCAAATGAGCCAAAGACGAATGAAACATTTACAAACCAGGGACTTCCCTGGTGGTCCAGTGGTTCAGACTCCGTGCTTTTGAACGGCGGGGCGGGGCGGAGGGGGCGGGCACGGATTCGATCCCTGGTCGGTGAACTAAGATCCTACATGCTGCGCGGTGTGCGGCGCGGTCAAAAAAAAGAAATATTTACAAGCCAATAAATCTTTTAATTTGTTAAATAGGTGAATAATTTTGGAAGTTGTCTCGGTCCAGCACGTTTTATGTTTTCAGTGCATAAATTTTTTTTTAATTTCAGGAATTTTTACCAAAATATTTCAGGAATAATAGTACATCTTCATAAGGGGAGAAAGTTATAACATTTTATCTCTTAGAATGTAAATGTCATCAGGTCACCAATGTGCAATAGCTTGGTAAGAACTTATTTCAGATTGTTCACGAACTTGACAGCTCTAAGCAGGATGTTCAGTACTGCCCTCTTTTGACACAGGGCTGTATAAGCCTATCTCCTTTTAGTTTACAAAAGTGTTAGAAATTAGATGCAAAGTAGGTTGTGCTTTATATCCATTTTGTGTATTTTTAATAATTTTTCAATTCTTCCTCTTTTTAGGCTCTCTGGTTATTCATCTTTAGAAGACTGGATTTCTGGATATCTACTCCACTCCTTCTCTATTGACTTTTAAAACATGATAGTGCAAACCTGTAACCCTGGCAATCACCCATGAACCTTTAATTACGTCGACTGATTGCGTTTGAAGCTTCCTCAGGGAATAAACAATGACATCAGCAGTAGTTGACAGTGGAGGTTCTGTTTTGGAGCTTTCCAGCAGTGGAGTAGAAAATCAAGAGGTTAGGCATCCAATGTATTACATTTCTGTTTTGTTCATAGAAATCAATGCATGAACTGATTTTGAATTTAATGGGGAACAGGTATTTGAGAGGAGAAATGTACAATGCATGAGACTGTATGTATGTCATGTGTCCTCATGTAATTAGGCAATAGAAGGTTGAGGAAGGGACTGCTGGGCCTGAGTTGTTGGAACATTGCATATATTGGAATGAACTGGGAGAAAAAATTGAAAGAAAGAACACTGTAGTACTAGTCGAGAGATTTAAATTCCTAACAAAATCCATTGTTTTGGATTTGAGAGTGTGTAGGCATATACTGTACCTAAACACCTAAGTTACATTCATCTTAATTTAGAATTTTGTATCTCCTTTAGCTGTTACCTTTGTCTTTTGGTTATTACATCTAATTCAGTAATTAGTAATTACATCTAATGGGAATCCATCATGTTTTAATCATGTTATTTATACTTAAGAATTTAGATAATTGGTAAATCAGAAAGGAAGTTCAGTATTTGAAATTTTATACTTGAAGAATTTTGCAACTTTCGCATATTTGGTTATTTTTTTTGTTATTGATAACATTAAAGAATAAGAGATGGGAGTAGAAAAGTAACAGTACCAGAAATATATGGACTTCCAGGGCCTGGCTTCTGTTCCCACCATTCAATAAAGACCGACTGTTGGGAAGTATCTAAATTAAAATGGAATAATGCCGTCACAACAATGGACAAATATTGGTCAGAGATAAGATGGTCACAACAATGTCACAACAATGGTCAGAGATAAGATGAGAAAATGGAGAGCTTACTGTATTTAAAAAATCCGTTTTTTCTGTATTCTGTGGAAGATACTGCTCTTACTGGTACTTAGTACCATGACTGAGAAACAAGTTAGGATGTCAGGCTGTGTGTTCTGGAATCTGGATTTTTCTTCTAGCTTGCTTGGTGTCTGTGCAGTCTTCCAGGATAGCTATGGGCAAATTCAGTGGGTTTGTTTTCAGTGGACTTGGTAACTGAAATGTTCGTGTTGTATTTGAATCTAAAACTGGTTCAAAGTCTTTAGCCACAGCTAAAGAACATGTTTTATTCTCATAATCAATTTCTACTTCTTTCTTAAAGATTCACTTTCTGTATGATTACTTCCAGGTATGATTCTCCAAAGAAATGAGGGACTCGGGATTTCTGTCCCCTCCTTTATCACCCAGACTAATTATTGCTTCTTCAAGTACTTTCTCTTTGCCCCATAGTTTTACTCCGTTGGTATTTAATTCTATGGGGGGAGCTGCTAAGAACAGTAGGCAGAATATATTTACCATATGCTGACTGGGTACTGCTATTATGAGAAAAAGAGTACGAGCTTGTTTCTGGAAGACTCTATACTTTTCTTCATTTACATGGAACCCCAGGTGTTCAAGGCTTGAAGAACTGATTATTATGGAAGAAAGAGTCTGATAAATGAAATAATTTTACCAGGGCATTATTGATTAATGATTTATGCAGTAGCCTTATAAGGTTGTCATAGGCATTTTAGGAAGTGTGGCACCAGAAAGGAGGAAACTATTCTTGGGGACTTTTTCTTCAAATTATACCCAAGTAAGTGGGTGCCCACTTACTTTCATTCATCTGTTCCTTCAACAAACATTAGTTGACCACTTACTGAATGTCAGTTACTTTTCTGGGCACTGGGGATGAAGTATTTCAGAGTGGTTATGAAGAATAAATCAGGGCTAGAGAGAGATGGAAAGTTGGTAGCGGTATTTTAATTAGGTGGACAAGGAAGGCTTCTCTGAAGAGGTGGCATTTTAGTTTAGACCTGAATAGCCTAAGGGATTGGGCTGTAGAAACACTTGGGGAAGAGAATTCCTGCAAGAAAGAAAAGCCACTAGTATCTAAAACGTCTCCTGATTTTACAAAGTGAGTTTTGGGGATAGTGGTATTTGAAAGATAGAATTTTGTCTTACAAGCAGCTGTTCAGGAATGTATGTATAATATATATCTAAACTGTACTCTAAAGTGTAGGGTGGGGTGGAAAAATGACCTGTCAAGATTTTATTACGACAGCTCCAGAATCGGAAGAAAAAATAAATGTTTAAAAAGTGGTGGCAACACAGTTTAAATCAACTATACCCCATTAAAAAACATTTTTTTTAATTAAAAGAGAAGTGGTGGGCATTTGGAGAGTTGTTAGTGATTTTTAGGCTTTATTTTTTATAACTTTATTACTGTTTATAAAAGTAATACATTTTATTAAATTAGGATAATTCTATTTCTGACAAAGATACCAAAAGAAAGTAAATTATAATCTTACTAATGAGTATAGATACAAAAATCATAAATAAAATCATAATAAATTTATAAAATGCAGTCATATATTAAAAAATCCAATTACCAAATAGGATTTAGGTACATAGGGATAATTCAATTTTAAGAAAACTATTAATATAATATCTACGCCTACTAATATGCCATATGATATGTTAGGATAAAGTACTTGATGAAATAGGATTTTATGAAATTCAGTATTCATCCTGATAAAGACTCTTAATAATACAGATGTATATTTCCTTAACATTATTAAAAAACTTAAAATCAAGAGTTAGAATCCTATTTAATGGTGAAGTACTGGAGTATTTTCTCTAAAGTTGGAGAGAAAGTCAGTATGTGCACTACCATTACTATTATTTAACATTTTCCTGTAATCAGACCAGATAATGAAAAAATATATAAATATTATAAAGGAGACCAAATTATTATTTGCAGATAATATGATTTGCCACCTGGGAAAACCAAAGGGAATCCACGAAAACACATTAGAACTAATAAGAGTGCCTAGTAGTTTGGTGGGTACAAAATTAACATAAAAATATCTAGCTTTCTTTTGTAAGGACTGTAATTAGTTAGAAGAGATCATGGAAAATAAGCTCCCTTTCAGAAAATAAACAAAAGAATGTAAAATGTTGAGGAATAAATGTAAAAGATACATGGGACTTGTTTGAAGAAAACTGATTAATGCTACTTAAGTAGACTTCAGTAAACAGAGAGATACACTTCGTATATGGGTAAGAGAAACGAGAAGGGTCAGTATTAGGCAGGATGTCAGTTTCCTCCAATTAATCTGTATATTTAATTCCATCTCTATCAGATGCTAGGGCAAGCTTGGGGGAAGTTGGTCATATGGACCTAAAGATTATGTGGAAGAGCAAACATAAAGGAGGAGCCAGAGCAGTTTTTGCAAAGGAAATATATAGCAGGTAGGTCTCTTAGAAATGGGGAATTAATGCAGAAAAAATAAAAAAGGATTTAAGTATATTTTAAAAAACACAACGAGTGCAAGTTTTAGAGCGCGTCTGCTTCCAGACGAACAAGATTGGGAGTTCTTCCGCTTCACACAGTGATGGAATAACTGAGACCAGATTTATACTCCCAGCATAAACAACTAGGAAAGTGAACAAAACATATGAGACCACGGTTCTGAGACATTCGGCTACGGTCTGAATGTTTGTGACCCCCACGAAATTCATATGTTGAATCCAGACTTCCAAAGATGATGATTCTTAGGAAGGTATTCGGAAGTAGGGCTTTAGGGAGGTGATTAGGTCATGAGGGGGGCACCCTTATGGGTGGGGTTAGAGCTTTTACAAAAGGCTCCAGAGAGATCTTTTGCCCCTCCTGTCACGTGAGGGTACACCAAGAAGTCTATGACCTGGAAGAAGGCCCCCACCTGGTCACGCTGCTGCCCTGATCTCAGACTCCCAGCTTCCAGACCGTGAGCGATAAACTTCTGCTGTTGCTCAGCCACCTAGCCCGGCCTTTTGTTATCGTAGCACGAATGGACTAAGACAGTTGGACGACAGGCAGTGCGAGGCTGTGCCTCCTGAGAAGAGAGAAGTGGTTGTGCTGACTTACTGCTTGGAGCCACTTTCTGGACCACAGCGTGGGGAGGAGGAATCCAAGCAGGGTGTGACGGTGTCGCTGAGTTGAGGAAACAAAATTTGGAATTTGGAGAGGCTAATGCAACTAATTTGAGCGGCAGAGTATCTGAAAGGAAGAAGCTGCCCAGAGGAAGAATGTCGGAACTCAGCCTTGGGTTCCCCTAGTCTTTAGCTGAATGAGCCCCCAGGTGTAGTATGACACTCTGTGAAGCCAGGCAAAGAATGATCAGAATGGTGTAAACTCAGTAATTTACTGAAAAAACCTGCAGAATTCACTCAGGGCTGGGAGATCCTAGAGTTCCAGTCAGCTGGAGTGGAGGGTCCTTGTTAACTGCCCAGGGCATTCATGGGAGACTCTGGAAGAGTCATGCCTTACAGCAGAGCTGAACTAGCCCTAGAATAAAGGGGAGTCCAGACTTGCCCTCAAAAGGGTTAAAAACAGGCCTTGAAAGTTGATCCATAAGTAACGTAACTATCTGTCATAGTAAACGTTATTAAAATAAAACAGTGTAAATTATACCCAACAATGTAAATTTTACATATGAAATACCCAATCATGTTAAATGCAAGGAAGCAGGAATAATATAACTTGGAGAAAAAATTATCAATGAAAACAGATACAAATGGTAGATATGATGAAGTTAGCAGGTAAGATTTCAAAACAGCTGTTATAAATACGCTCCAGAAATGTAAAGAAAACATGACTCCCAGAGGAGAGGCGTAAATGACGCAGAGGAGCCAAATGAGGGGTCTAGACAGGAAACGTATACTATATGGAGAGAGGAATTGACTGTGTAAGGTTAAAAACAAATTTGGTACTGTGTAAGAAAAGACCAGTGAATTTGAAGAGGGCAATAGAAACTACTTCATGAAGCGCAGAGAGAAAAACTGAAAAAAGAAAAAAAAAAGAACAATGACTTGGTTACCTGTGGGACAATATCAAGTTGTCCAACATAATGTAATGGGAGTACCAGAATGAGAGAACAGAAAAGACACGTGAAGAAATAATGGCTATAAAAATTTCCAAGTTTGATGAAAAATACAAACCCATAGATCTGAGAAACTTAAACCCTAAACAGGATAAAGCAGAGAGCGAACAGACTGGTACATCTGTATCAGATACACTGGTACGTTATTAGGTACATCATAATGAAACTGCTGAGAGCCAGTTTCAGAAAGAAAATCTTAAAAGCTTCCAGAGAGCTTTTCCTTTGGGAGCCGCTGGGTCGCGAGGAGCGTGGCCTCCTCCTCTCCCCGCCGTGGCGTGTGCTCACCCACTGATATCCGTGTACTCCAAAAACGGGGAGCCATCTGGCACAAATGTCACTTTGCCTGCTGTGTTCAAGCTCTGATTTGACCAGATATTGTGAACTTTACACCAACTTGTGCAAAAACAGCACAGCCCTGTGCTGTCGGTGAATTAGCAGGTCATCGAACCCGTGCTGAATCTTGGGATACTGGCAGGGCTGTGGCTCGAATTCCCAGAGTTCGAAGTGGCGGGACTCACCACTCTGGCCAGGGTGCTCTTGAAAATATGTGTCGTGGGGGCCACGTGTTTGCGCCCACTGGCGACGCTGGCACCGCAGAGTGAACGTAATGCAGAAGCGATACGCCATCTGCTCTGCACTGGCTGCCTCAGCGTTACCAGCGCTGGCTGTGTCTAAAGGTCATCGTATTGAGGAAGTTCCTGAATTTCCTTTGGTGGTTGAAGACAAAGTTGAAGGCTTCAAGAAGACCAAGCAGGCTGTTTTGCTTCTGAAGAAGCTTAAGGCTTGGAATGATATCAGAAAGGTCTACGCCTCTCAGAGAATGAGAGCTGGCGAAAGCAAAATGAGAAACCGTCACCGTATCCAGTGCAGGAGACCCTGCGTCGTCTGTACTGAGCGCATCATCAAGGCCTTCAGAAACATCCCTGCAATTACTCTGCCTAATGTGAGCAAACCGAACCATTTGAAACTTGCTCCTGGTGGGCATGTGCTACGTTCCTGCATTTGGACTGAAAAGTGCTTTCTGCAAGTTAGATGAGCTGCATGGCACTTGGCGTAAAGCTGCTCCCCTCAAGAGTAGCTACAGGGCTTCCCTGGTGGTGCAGTGGTTGAGAGTCCGCCTGCCGATGCAGGGGACACAGGTTCGTGCCCTGGTCTGGGAAGATCCCACATGCCGCGGAGCGGCTGGGCCCGTGCATGTCCGGAGCCTGTGCTCCGCAACAGGAGAGGCCACAACAGTGAGAGGCCCACGTACCGCAAAAAAAAAAAAAAAAGGTAGCTACAACCTCCCCATGCACAAGATGCTCAGTACAGACCTTAGCAGAATCTTGAAAAGCCCAGAGATCCAAAGAGCCCTCCGAGCACCACGCGAGAAGATTCATCACAGAGCCCCGAAGAAGAGTCCACTGAAAAACCTGAGAACCACTGAAGCTCAACCCGTGTGCAAAGACCATGCGCCGGAACGCCATTCTTCGCCAGGCCAAGAACCACAAAATCCAGGTGGATAGGGCAGCAGCAGCACTAGAAGCCAAAGCAGATGAGAAGGGGCTTCCAGGCAGGACGCCTGTGGTGGGGAAGAAAGGAAAGAAAGCTGTTGGCATTAAGAAGCAGAAGAAGCCTTTGGTGGGAAAAAAGGCTGCAGTGACCAAGAAACAAGCAGTTGAAAAGAAGCCTGCAGAAAAGAAACCCACCACAGAAGAAAAGAAGGCTGCTGCATAAACTTAAATTTGTTTAACCTGTAATGGTCAAATCATTTTGGACAGCTAATTTTGAATAAAGACCTGATCAAAGAGGCAGTGAGAAATATGGGGGGAGGGGAAGAAACAAGCTTCCAGAGGAAAAAACTCATTACATACAGAAGAACAAAGATAATGACTGCAGACATCTTTATTAAAACTATGCAAGTCAGAAGATAATGACTTTCTTAAATTGCTGAAAAAATAAAACTTGTCAACCTACAATTATACATCCAGTGAAAATATCCTTCAAAGTGGAGCTTTTCTCAGACCCAAAGCTGAATTTATCACCAGCAGACGTGTGTTGTGAGAAATGTTCAAAGAAGTTCTTTAGGCAGAAGGTAAATGATACCAAATTAAAAGTTATATATACATAAAGCATTGAAAAGTGCTGGAGAAGTGGTTAATGTGTGGGTGAAAATAAAATACTTTTTAAAATCAGTTTTAAATTTTTTGAAAAGATAATTGTTTAAGACAAAAATAATAACAGTGAATTGTGGGGTTTACAAGGTGAAGAAGTAAAAGAAGTAAATGTATGACAGCAGTAGAACAAAGGATGGGGGGCAGGACATGACAGAATACTGCTGTAAACTTTCTACATTAAACATAAAGCGGGCTTCCCTGGTGGCGCAGGGGTTGGGAGTCCGCCTGCCGATGCAGGGGACACGGGTTCGTGCCCCGGTCCGGGAAGATCCCACATGCTGGCGGAGTGGCTAGGCCTGTAAGCCATGGCCGCTGAGCCTGCGCATCCAGAGCCTGTGCTCTGCAACGGGAGAGGCCACAGCAGTGAGAGGCCCACGTACTGCAAAAAAAAAACAGAAAGCAAAACATAAAGTAACATTATTTGAATATAAACTGTGGTATGTTAAGAAACATATTTTAAGTTCTAGAGTACCACTAAAAAATAAAGCAAAGAAGTATAGATAGTAAGCCATTAATATCTATAAATTAAATGGAATTAAAATGGTTACTAAAAAATACTCAATTCAAAAGAAGACAGAGTAAAAGGAACAAGTAATAAATGAAACAAATAACAAAGAGCAGTTAGGTAGATTTAAACCCTGTTTTAGTGATAATATTAAATATAAATATTCCAAACAGTCCAATTAAAAGGCAGATATTAAAAAAAAAGCAGATATTGTTTAAAATGCAGATTGGGTTTTAAAAAACCAAACCTATTTATGTTTCATAAAAGAAATTCATTTTAAGTATAACCACAGTTTAAAAGTGAAAGTATAGATATAGATAAGACCATGCAAATATTAATCATAAAAAAGTTTGAAGTGGTTTTGGGACGAGACTGTTACCAGGGATAACGGTAGACATTTCATAAATTATAGAAGGACCATCTTCTCAAGAAGAGTTAACAACCCTAAATGTCTATGCACTCAAGATTAGAGCTTCAAAATGCATAAAGCATAAACTGAGAGAACTGAAAGAAGAAATGGATAAATCCCCAGCATTAGAGTTTGCAGCATGCCTCTTTCAGTAATTGATCAATTAGAAGATCAATGAGGATATCAAAAACCTGAGTAACATTATCAACTAACTTCACCTAATGGACATTTATGGAACAGTGGGCCTAATGGCATGTATTCATTTCAAGTGCCCATGGACAGTAAGCCAAGATCATATGCTGGGCTACACATCTCAGTAATTTAACAAACTTTTAAAGGATTGAAATCGTATAGAGAAAGTTGTGTGACCAAAGCAGGGTATATTAGAAATTAACAAAAATATGCTTGCAGTGTGTGTTTTTTTTTTTTTTTGGCCATACCACGCAGCATGTGGGATCTCAGTTCCCTGACCAGCGATCAAACCTTGGCCCCTTGTAGTGGAAGCGCAGAGTCTTAACCACTGGACCACCAGGGAAGTCCCTGCTTGCAAAATTTGTGAATATTTGCGTATTAAACAGCCCACTTTTATATAACCCGTGGATTAAAGAATAAATCACAAGAGAAATTAGAAAATATTCAAACTGAATGAAAATGAAAACGCATTTGAGGAACGCAGCTAAAGCAGTGCTTAGAGGGAAATTTGTAGCTTCAAATATTTATATTTGAAGGAAAATCAATCTTAAGGTTTCACCTCAGCAAGCTAGAATATGAAGATAAAATCAAACCCAAAGTAAGTAGAAAGAAGAGAAAAATAAATCAATGAAGTAGAAAGTGGGCAAACAATAGAGAAATTAAACCAGAAGCTCATCCTTTGAAAAGATCAATAAAATTAATAAATCTCTAAGTAGACTGCACAAGAAAAAAAAAAGAAGGCAAAATTTACTAATATCAGGAATGAAAGATACATTACTATAGATACTAAATATTATGAACAACTTTATGCCAGTAAGTTGCCAACTTAGATGATATGGTGCAGTTCCTCGAAAGTCATTCCAAAAGGAAAAGCAAGCCTGAATAGCCCTCTATCCTTTTCTTTTTTTGTTTTGTTTTGTTTTGTTTTTGGTGGCCATGCCAGTGCAGCATGCAGGATCTTAGTTCCCTGACCAGCAATCAAACCTGTGCCTCCTGCATTGGGAGCATGGTGTCTTAACCACTGGACTACCAGGGAAGTCCTAGCCCTCTATCTTTTAAATAAGTTGAATTTCTAGTCAAGATCTTTCCTGCAAAGAAAATTACAGAGCTAAATGGCTTTCTTGGTCTGCCAAGTGTTTAGGGAATATAAGTCCTTTTATATAAGGACTTATAAAAGGACTTATAAAAGAACATATAATAATAAGTTGGAGATAATACATTAAACTGGGGAAAAGATTTGAACAGATAATTATATGAGTGGCCAATAAGCACACTTTATTTTATTTTTTAAATATTTATTTATTTTATTTTTGGTTATGTTGGGTCTTAGTTGCCGCTCGCGGTCTCCAGAGCGCGTGGGCTCTGTAGTTGCAGCGTGTGGGCTTAGTTGCCCGGCAGCATGTGGGCTCTTAGTTCCCTGACCAGGGATTGAGCCCACATCCCCTGCATTGGAAGGCGGATTCTTAACCACTGGACCACCAGGGAAGTCCCAAGCACGCTCTAAAATGCCAGTATTATTAGCCATCAGGGAAACACAAAGTGAAAACACAAGGAGATACTGCTACATGCTTATCATAGGGCGGTGAAAATTCCGGAGCGGTAGCATGTTTGGAGAGGATGTAGAGCAGCTGGAACTCTCATGCATTGCTAGTGGGGATGTGAAACAATATACCTGCTTTGGAAAATAATTCGACAGTCATTTTAAAACTAAATGTACTATTACCATATGATCTGGTAATTTGATTTGTAAGTAGATATGGAATGGAAAGGAAGGGGGGAGGGGGATAGCAAGCATTAATAGGAGCATTACAGCCATACGAAGAGAGGTCTGTCAGTACAGTGGGATTCTCAGCAATAAAAAGAAATGATCTACTGATACATGCAATGACATGTATAAATCTTAGCATTATGCTAATTTAAAGAACTCAGATACAAAAGAGCCCAAACCGTTGATTCCATACATATGAAATTATAGAAAAGGAAAATTTATAGGGATAGAAAGATTGGCGGTTGCCCATGTGGGTGGGTGGTTGGATGGGGGAGTAGGTGGTGGGTGGTGGTAGTTGTGAGAGTTTGACTGGTACGGGGGATGCAAGGGAGCCTTCTGGGGTGATAGAAGTATTCTGTTTCTTGATTGTGTTGGTAGTTACAGGGAAGTCCATACAAGGATTTCCATAAATCCTACATTTATGGAACTCCATAGAACTGTGTACTTAAAATGGCTGCAGTTTACTTACATAAAAATGCCTAAGTATTTTTTATTAAAAATAGGCGAAGTTGATTGAAAATAAATGACTTACTAGTTGAGATAGACTATCCCGCGAGTTTTATATTATGCAAATGGTATTTCTTTTTAAATTACCCGTGTAGACTTTAAGGTTTTTTTTTTTGTCATTGTTATTTTATTATTATTTTTTCATTTATTCTCTTTTTTGTCACTGTTAGTTTTATTTTTATTTTTTTGCGGTACGAGGGCCTCTCACTGCTGCGGCCTCTCCCGTTGCGGAGCACAGGCTCCAGATGTGCAGGCTCAGCGGCCATGGCTCACGGGCCCAGCCGCTCCGCGGCATGTGGGATCTTCCCGGACCGGGGCACGAACCTGCGTCCCCTGCATCGGCAGGCGGACTCTCAACCACTGCGCCACCAGGGAAGCCCTAACTTTTTACTTTAAGTATGTTCCAAATATTGCATGGGGCATTCTTGACGTATTATTCGTTTATCCGAAATTCACATTTAAAGGGGTGTCTTGTGTCTGTAGTTGCTAATTCTGACAGTCTTAGCTTATGGAGAGCTATGGGAGCTGTGCCAACACCTGCTGAAGCAGCGTTCACGCATTTTAATCATTGCATATTTTGGTGACTTGAGCAAGTGTGGTGACCCTAAATAAAATAACCTGGTGGATGTAGGTTTTTAATATATTATTGTAAAACAAAGACCCCCCCCCCCGATTCGTTTCTTTTCTACCCTTCTTCCCCAGTAAAAATAGGCTAACTCCGCCCTACCATGCAAAGCAGTAATTGCCTGCATATCTCTGTGCAGTGGCCACTGGCCCCTATCATTTGGCAGAAAAAAGCTCATGAAGTTACTCGCCATCATAGATCAGCAGATGTTGAATTTATGAGTAACTGTTAATATTAAAATTTATTGAGCTTTATCTTTCTTTGAACCAAGCTACAAATACTTAAATGCCAGTTTAGTTTATATGAGGTGTGTATTGTTGAGGAGGATATAGAAGTTGACTTGATATAAAAATGGATTTGATATAAAAGTGGACTCTTGCTCTCCATCATCTTATTATCTTGTCAAGGAGTTGGATCTGTAAACAGGTAATTATAATACAGGGTAATGCAGAGTGGTAATAATAGGTAAGCGACTGGTCATGGAAGTACTTGGTATGGAAGAATTGATTCAGATCAGGGGATTGTAGAAGACTCCCTGGAACTGTGTGCTGAGTGGGTGGAAAGGAGTTGGACAGACAATGGGAGGTAATTTCAGCAAAGATCGTGGACACTTTCACTTTTGGGGACAGTAGATATTTGCTGCCTCGCAGTTCTGGAGGCTAGAAGTTTGAAAACAAGGTTTGGCAGAGTTGGTTCTTTTTGAGGGCTGTGAGAGAGACTTCCTTCCATGCCTCTCTCCTAGCTTTTGGTAGCTCCAGGTGTTCCTTGGTTTGTAGATGATGTTCTCCCTGTGACATTGTCTCCTCTCTGTATGTATCTCTCTGTGTCCGAATTTCCCCTTGTTATAAAGACGCAGTCATGTTGCATTAGGACTCATCCTATGATCCCATCTTAACTGAATCATCTGCAAAGACCCTATTTTCAAATCGTCTCAGATTCACTGATTTGAATCAGTGAATCAGTATTTGGGGGTTAGGATTTCAGCATCTTTTAGGAGACACAGATCAACCCTTAACAGGTAGGTTGAGGGTTATATTTCACAGAATGTTAAAAACCGTTGTTTAGTATGTTCAACTTTCCTTTTAGACAAAAGGGTATTCATGAAAACTTTTTGTATAAAGAAGTAATACAGAAAATTCTGATTGTAATGTGAAAAGATGCCCTCCAAAGTTGAGAGCAAGTAGTAGGTTTAAATACTATTACTATGGTTACAGTGTAATGATGGACATCACTAATTGAGTACTTACTTTGTGCTAGACACTGCTGAGCACTTTGTGGTATTTAATTTTCAAGGGACTTTGTGAGGTGTGAGTTATTATTGTAACCTCTTTTTTTAAATATGAAGAAACTGAGGTTTAGAGAAGAACATAGGGTGGGGGAACAGGGAGAGATGTTGATAATTTGTTCCATTTAGACATGTTAAGTTTGAAGTATTGGCTGAACATTCCTATAATGATGTTAGGTTGGTAGTTTAAAATTTGGTTCTGGAGTTCAGGAGATGGGCCAGAGTAGAAAATAGATATTTAGTAATTGTTAGTACAGACGTGCTATTTGAAACCGGAAGAACGGGTGGACTTGCCTGGGAAGGTAATACAGAGTAAAGAGAAAGGAGGTGCTGAGGACAGAACCTTGGTAATGTGGCTACATTTGAGTCACTGGGAGTGGAAGAAGAGTCAAGAGAAGAGGAGATGCTTAAAAGCAGCGTGGTAGAAAGAGAACAAAAACGATGCAAGAAAGAATTTTTAAAATGTGGTGCTGGTTGGACCTTCCCTGGTGGTGCAGTGGTTAAGAATCCGCCTGCCAATGCAGGGGACATGGGTTCGAGCCCTGGTCCAGGAAGATCCCACATGCCACGGAGCAACTAAGCCCGTGCGCCACAACTACTGAGCCTGCGCTCTAGAGCCTGCGAGCCACAACTACAGAGCCTGCATGCTACAACTACTGAAGCCCACGCACCTAGAGCCCATGCTCCGCAACAAGAGAAGCCACTGCAATGAGAAGCCCGCGCACCGCAACGACGAGTAGCCCCCGCTCGCCGCAACTAGAAAAAGCCCGCGCGCAGCAACGAAGACCCAACGCAGCCCAAAATAAAATTAATTAATTAATTAATTAATTTAAAAAAAATGAGGAGCTGGTCAGTGTATAAGAGTCTGCAGAAAAATGTAAAGGAGGATGAAAACTGAAATAGAGTTTGGTCCTTACCTTTTGAGAGAGTAGCATCAGTGAGGTGGCAGAATCTAGAATACAGGTACATGTAGGTAAGGAGTCAAGGAGTTAGACTGTTTTTCAGAGGCGTGTACAGGAATAAGAAGCAAAGATCTGGAGTTCATTTAAAAGAGAGAAGAGTTGAACATTTTTAATAGAGATGTTTGCTTTTTTTATGGTTAAAGGCAAGGAACCATAGAAATATTGAAACAAGACAAAACCCAACTAAGGAATGGGTCCACAGTCCTAGTTGGTGGGGAAGAGAGTATAGATAGAGGGATTGACCTGTACAGAATTCTAGTCCTCAAGTACTTCACAGTTTAGAAAATTTATTTCCTACCGGTTGGGTATGGGTGGGGGAGTTCACAATAGAAGATAATCTGAGATTAATGTTACTATTAAAAATACTATTAGATTTTAGAAGAATGAAAGAAGTTATAAGTCCCTTGCACTATATATAAATATTCATTGCTTGGGTCAATACTAGTTTAGATGCTGCTTATGATGTTGCCTCCTGAGTTTCTGATGAGTGGAGACCTCGTCAGTTTTTACTTATCCCATGCTTCTCTTTAATAGCTGTTGTTTAGCTGGGTGGTACTGACTGTGGGCTGTGATTGTAAAGCTGATCGAGGAGCATGAATGAAGATTCAGCTGTCAGTGGACCCCATTTGTGAAAAAGAATTTTTTTCTCATGTTCGCAAGTTGGACTCATCTTTTGCCTTATACAGAGTAGGAAATTCAAGGTTAATATTCAGTGTGTACTGGCTTTTTTAAAAGTCACTGTATCTTTGTTTTGTAGTTTATTTAAAAATTTTGTGCAATGTGTTATACAAAACAAGAGTGTATCAAGTATGTATGTTTCAACTTAAGAATAACAAAAAGAGGACGTATTACCTATTGCTCAGGTTAAAAAGTAGAAATTATTAGTATTTTAGATTATTAGTATTTAGTATTTTAGTATTAGTAATACTAGTAATTATTAGTATTTTAGAATACTAAGTGTGCCCCAACTCCTATCCCCATCCCTGTTCCCAGAGGTGCCATTATCCTGACTTAATGTGTTTATATCCTTTTACTTTTCTTTACAGTTTTATTGTCTGTGGATATTTCCTAAGCAATGTATCGTTTACTTTGAAAAAATGAATAGTGTACTAAGCTAACCGAGTTAGGAAGGGGCAGCATTACCATAGTTAGATGAAAGCTTCCAGGAAACAAGCTGACTAGTCAGGCGTCAGGTTCACTGAGCTTGAAGAGTTTCTGCTCAGGGAATCATTAAGCAGTGTAATGAGTTAATTTTGGAAACGTAGGACGCCATCTTGGTCAGGTATCTGTCATTGCTCTAGTATGGGCCGGGTATTGCGGGCTTGTTCAGCAAGTATATGGTCACATGGGAAGAGTGCTGTTCTTTATTTTTGGATTCTGAGCCCTTTGTGGTCTTCCAACACTTAGCAATTGATTAAAGCAGAATCTTTACCTCATCTGGGAGGTGAAAATGAGTGGTCTCAGCTGATCCAGGAAGTAAGGCAAGGTGGAGTGAGTAGGTACATCAAGACAAGCCAGATAGAAATAAAAATCTGGAGCAGGCCTTTCTGGGCCTCCTGTCCTTAGGAACAATGTCAGTGGTTGTCTTGGTGATGACAGTTTCAGGAGTCACGTCACTACAACGGAAGTAGTGGCCCTTTAAATCCAGTGCACAGCTGGCATCCTGGAACTTCTCTTCACAATCCAGTCCTCCGAAAGATTACTATCGTCTCTCTCCCATATTGGATCTTCTATATTCTGTACCCTAAGTTATTGTCTTTACTGAAAATTTACTTTTTTGGTGGAATACTCTCTCCAGTTGCTTCTTGAGAAAAGATGCACGGAAGGTAAACATTTTGAGGTCTTTTATGTCTGAGAAAATATCTTTATGTTACTTTCATAAGATGGTTTGGGTGAAGAATTCTCGGTTGGAAATAATTTTCCTTCATAATTTTGAAGAAATGTCTCCATTGTCATCTTCCTTCCAACGTGACTGTTGAGAAGACTGAAGTCTGAGTCCTGATTCTTTGTATGTGACCTGTATTTTCTTTCAAGAGTCTTGTGGAATCTTCTTTTTGTTCCCTGATTGTGATATTTCACAATGGTGTGCCTCAGTGTAGGTCTCATTCTTTATTTGTTTATACTAAACACTTGGTAGACCCGTTCAAATGGGCAGCTCACATCCTTCAGCTCTAGGAAAATTTCTGCAATTCTTTCATTTCCTTCCAACCTCCCCCGCCCCCGTCTCTGGAACTCCTGTTATTCAGATATGGGTCCGCCTGGACTGGTCCTCTAATAGTGTTCCTGTTTCTCTCCCTGTGACTTTTTGGGTTTTTTTGCCCCGAGGCATGTGGGATCCTAGTTCCCTGACCAGGAATTGAACCGACACCCCCTGCATTTGAAGAGCAGTCTTTTTTTGTTTTTTAATGTATTTATTTTTGGCTGCGTCAGGTCTTAGTTGAGGCACGCGGGATCTTTCACTGTGGTCCGCAGGCTCTTCATTGTGCCGTGTGGGCTTCTCTCTAGTTGTGGCACACGGGCTCAGTAGTTGCTGAGTGTGGGCTCTCTCCTTGTGGGGCGTGGGCTCAGTAGTTGCGGCGCGGGCTTAGTCGCCCCGCGGCACGTGGGATCTTAGTTCCCCGACCAGGGATTGAGCCTGTGTCCCTGGCATTGGAAGGCAGATTCTTAACCACTGGACTGCCAGGGAAGCCCCCAGCTTCTCTCCTATATCTTTTTTACTCTGGTTCCTGGAAGACTTGCCTCAATTTTATTCTCCGTGCCTCTTTTTTCATTTCAGCGATTGTGTTTTTAATTTCTAAGAACTCTTAATTTTTTTAATGTTCTTTATTGTATTCTGTTCCTGTTTTATGGATATAGCTTCTCTTACCTCTGTGAAAAATATGAATATATAAATGTATATGTATGTAAATGATACGTTTTGTGTTAGAGGCGTTTCCTTGGATGTTTCCTTGGGTGACAGTAATACTTGGCTGTCTGCTCATGATTAAAGGTGGAGGACGAAAAAGCTGATTGGGAACTCTATTTTTGGTACAGCACTGATACTAGCAAATGTGTCTTTATACCTCAAAGATGCTCTTGTTTTTCTCTCTCCAGAAAGTAACTCTCCAATCTTCTGCTAAGGTGGGGAGGGGCCCGTTGCCTAGCATCATGGAGGAGGGAGCAGGTCTAGGAATCAAAGTGCTTTTCAGACAACTTTCCTGGAATCTTCCTTGCATTAATCTTCCTTGCATTAACCCCCCTCTTCTTTGTCCGTTACCTCCTGCTCCTCTGTTTCCAGAAGGAAGTGGCACTGCCTTCTGTGGATTCTCCAGTGTAAAGTGTGTTGTGTCTCATTTAGTTTTTGCTGCCAGGCTATGATTTGGCTTTCCTGGGTCTGCTAAACCACTTAACAATATTCATCCATCCACTCTCAGTCTTTCAAGATTTTGTTGCTCTTATCCCTTCTTACGAGTTTATGTCTGAAAAAGTCTTTTATAGCATTTTAGTGGGCTTTCATGAGAGAGTGAAATTATATGCATGTTTTTAATTTGCCATCTTAATCCTAAAGCCCTGATTATTTAAAATGTTTAATATATGTCTCACCTCTTGAGACGTGAAAAGATTATTAAAATTAGTCCTTCTCATCTCTCACTTTGGTTTTTACATTCATATTTATAATACATGACACTCGTTTGAACTCCTTGAGACTATATGAACTCAAGGATTTATAAGTGAATCCAGAATTTGTGAATAAAGAGGTTGATTGTTTTTTAAATTTGCTCTTGTAGGAAAGTGGAAAGGTTTCTGAATATCCAGCAGTGATTGTGGAGCCAGTTCCAAGTGCCAGATTAGAGCAGGGCTATGCAGCCCAGGTTCTGGTTTATGATGATGAGACTTATATGATGCAAGATGTGGCAGAAGAACAAGAAGTTGAGACCGAGAATGTGGAAACAGGTAGACATCTCATTAAATGTTCATTATTTATAACTTTCTCATTTTGTAAGTGTCAACATTACTATTGCCAATTGAATAATATACCGAAAAACCTCTTTTTAATGCTATTTCGTATAGCTTGGAAACAAGTGAAAAATCTCTTGTTTAAGGGAATTTATATATATAAAGTTCTACATTATAATTCTTTGAAGTCCAACAGAGTCTCATATCACGGACCCTAAGGACAAAATTACAGACCCATAATAATAGAACTATTTTTGTCATTTTTTTTTTCTGGGAGTGGAAATATTGACTAGTTGTTATTTATTTGTAGAAGTCAATAGACTAGTATACTAGATTTCTTTTAATTCAAAAAATAAATACAGTATTCTCATTCCATAGTAGATTAGAGTTTCTTTTAACCAATATCGGAGCAGTATGATTTCTTTTTTCCTAGGTCAGAAGCACCTTTGTAGTAGTCTATCAGATTCCTCTTCCCTTTTTGTCTTCTTAGAAATTTTGGTATTTCAATATGTCTGTGGTGAGATAACTGTTTGTTTAATTGGGCATTAGTATGTATAATTCTTGGAGAAACCTTTTCATTTTTGCCATTGACCATAAAGAAAGAAGAGTTTTTTACCAGAAGGATTATAGTGACAATTTTATAATAATAAACATTAAATTTATCTTTATCAGTTAATAGAGAAAAAGAATCCTTATATTTGGTTTACAATCCTAATAAAAATTCTTAATACTTTAGATAAATTTCTTTAAATGTAGCAAAGTCTCATGATTAAAAATTTTGTGTATTTGATGTCTTTCTGCTTGTTGAGGCCCAGTAGCACTCCCTAGTTCTTTTTTTTTTTTTGGTTGAGCTGAGGGGTTGGAAGTTACCTTGCTCTTCGGAGCAGTGATGACAACAGTGCGAGCAAACCCCACGTGCAGTGGTAATCAAGTCATTTTATCGAAACAGGTAGCTAAACACATCATAAAGTCTTTGTGACTGTAGTCTGGAGTGGTACTTGATTTCCAGTGCAAGTGGCAGGAAGATAACGTATGTTTTCTTTTGAGAGTTTGGACAGCTTTCCAGTCCGAAGCTAGAAGGTTAGTGGTAGAGATGAATTTTCTTCTTGAGGAAAAGAATAAGAAGAACTCACAAAAGTATTACGCAGGATGATATCTTGAAGTAGATATTGTAACTGATTTTATTATAGGAGCATAACTGAATAGAAAACTAATGGGACAAGAAAAAAGTATGATCGCTTAAGCTGAATGAAGAAAGTAGAACTGATTGAAATTTCTGGAAAATGTTTTGATCAAAAAAAAAAAAAGGGAAGACTGATTTTGGTAGCGAATTGGAAGCTTTGAAAACTGAAAACTACAGTGCCACGTTTGCGTCAGTAGAAATTTAAATTCACATTAAAATACCAGAGCACGTTGACCAAATCTTACTCGTTGTACACTTGATGGTCAGCAGTTCATTCATTTAAATTAATCTGGTAAAAACAATTCCAAATAGGAAGCGAATAGAATCCATTTAAGGGATTTTATTTTCTTCGTCTTCTTGAACTCTCTGAGGGTGATGATATCATTTGCAGGGCAAAGATATGAGTGATTATAATCTTGAAAAAGAGGATGTACAAAGTCTGGATAAAAGAACAATTACTTTTGTGGTATTTTAAAAGTAGTTTTTGAATACTTGATAATGTTTTTTAGGTTTATTTTTCTTCAACACTAAAAGGAAATTTTGGTAACTAACTTACCTTATTCTAAAATAGTCTAAAAGTAACCTGAGAAGCTCATCTTACATTTTCTTTTTAATTCCATTCTGGCTCACGAATTTTTTAAAACCCACTTTACCTCTAAAATCCATATTACTTCTAAAAATAAGACTAGTATAGTGTAGCTATTCTTGGCTCTCCTTATAGAAGAACACTGTAAAATGCAGAATTCAGATGCAGCTCTTTTAAAGGCAACGCCAAATTCAGACTGAAAACTACTTGCCCGTACATCCGTAATCAGAACAGTTTAATGCACTCACACTTATTCATCATAAGGCCTGCAGAACTTGGAGACTACAATATACTAATTTATTTTAAAATAGCATGGCTCATAGTAACTTAGTAAGATTGTTAATATACGTAGTTTAGTTTAGAATCAGTTAATCTGAGCTTAATTTTGTTTCTACTTAAAGACTAAAATGCATTTTTAAATGAGTTGAAATATAAATGAGTTTTCATTCTCCTGATATCTAGAACCTGTGTAGATGACGAAAGGTTGTTATGACGTAGTGTAGTGCACATTTCCGTTTAGGTAGTGGATTAGGGTTGGGTTCATTCCTTGTGGTGATAATAAATGTTTAAGTTAAATCCCAGATATATGTAGGTTTTGGAGAGGAAGATGACTGGGAAGTAAAGGAAAGGAATATTTATAAGATGGCCACAGCCGTTTCTGTTTGGTGAACTGGTGGAAGTGAGATCTGTAGAGAATAAGATTTCCTTTTGTACGTCGAGGAAATACTTCCTGGAATGCTCCTACATTATGATTTAGATTATATTAGTCTAAAAAGTGTCCATAATTATATTTATTGATCTGTTATATCAGTCCTCTGCATGTTCTCACTGAAGTTTTTTTTCTTTTATTCCTGTATACCCATGCATATATATCCATACCAGAAACAGTATTCATGGTGTCATCCAGGCAGGAGTACTAAAGTCATATAATGACGTACATTTAGCTGTCTTCATTATTTTGTGTATAAAATGATTTCTCGTTTTGTTAGTAGTAATTATAGGCTATCTTGCTTCACTTTTTTATAGACTGAACATCTACATTTCCCTCACAGGGCTTGTGTGTAATAGTAATCCTCTCTTAAATTATATGGGAAAAACCAAGTATATTTTAAAACTTTAAAAATAGACATATTCATCTAAACCTGTGAATTGCTTTTTGATAATAACTGAAGTTTAGTAATCATCAAGAGCCTTTGAGGAGTAGTAACGAAGTGTGCATGAAGGGTGGTCTCAACTCCGGCAGGCCGAAGTACCTCTGCCAGTGGCTGCAGAGTCCAGCAGTTTCTGGAGGCCTCTGGAGTCTCTTGGATTCCCTACTAAGATGTGGAAATTCAGTTTTTGTGTTCACTCCTTAAATATATATATATAATATTTATATTTTATATATATATATAAATTTTAATGAGTTATTACAGATTACCATGTAAAAAGTAACAAGTTTATACCAATGCAATCAATAATAGGTAAGTTTTGCTGGAAATCTTTTAAGACTTGGCTGCAAAGATTGAGCTGTTGAGAATCTGCTTCTTCATCTTGCACCTTAACTTAAACTATATTTATCCTCATCACCTTCCACTTTAATTTATGAGAATATATCAATAAATACTTTGTATCTGTTATGTGCTGGGGCACTGTGTTCAACATGTTTTTTTCCCTCAAGGTGGTAGTAATTTATATTTTGTGGAGATAAAATATATATATTATAATCAAAATATAAAGCAGTGTAGGATCAGTTGAGCACTACTTACAAATTCAAAGAAATTTTCAGAAGAGGAAAGTTCAACTTACAGCATTAGGGAGTGTTTTAGAGAAAGGAGGAGGACAAATGGTAGGATTTGTTTGGGCAGATAGCAGGTAGGCGAAAGGCACGTAGACTGAGGGAAATATAGTTAACAGATGGGTGGGGTGTAGAAATTTGAGATATGTTTAGAAGATACTGAGTAAATAAGATATTAATAGGAGGTTCCGTTAAGAACTGTGACTAGATTGTGATTTGAACCTAAGAGTTAGTAATTAGCCATATAAGAGACAAAGATTTGGAAGGTTTTGAGTAGAAAGTGCTAAGTGATCAGTATCTCAGTAGATAGAGAATGAATTGTAGGGAAAAGATGCGGCAGAAAGACTAGCTCTTGTAGTATGTATGACTCAGGGATGGCTTGAGAAGTATTAAAACAAGGTAGAAGCAATAGGAACAGAAGGGGCTTATATAAGCACTTCTACTGTGTATGATCTAATAAGACTAGGCATGATAGATTAGGGGGAGAAACATAGATAGGTAAGGTATTACTCAGTTTTTTGACCCTAATAATGGCGAAAGTATCATAAAGGGTTTTGAGGAAGGCAAGACTGGGGAAGCAGATAAGTTTGATAATAAGCATGTTGATTTTGATTTGAAGCAGAGCATCTAAGGGGAAATAATTAGGTATTTAAAGATGTACAAATGTATGTTCAGTGCCCCATCACAAAAGAGAGGGCATATTCAAATTAGGATAATTTAAGGAATGTTTTAATAAATGGCTAGTTACAAATGTGTCGGCAAGTGTAGGGTAACCGTAAGTGATGGGGGTGGTACTCCAGAACTAGCAGTAGCAGAGCTGTTTCTGTCCTTTGGCCCAAGGGCCAAACAGAGGGAAGGGTTACTGGAACCCAGAAGGAGAGCCCTGGAGAGAGGGTTACCTTGAGAGAATCTGGGACCTTTGGTCAAAGGACATAGCTGACTTGAGGGCAGTGCCACAGAGAGGGAGCCAGGGAAGTCAGCCTCCTGGGAGAGAGTGAAGGGTGGCGTATAGGTCCGTAGGGGCAAATGGAAGGTTATCTAGTACAACTGAAGCTTAGTACAGAAAGGTCAAGCAGAGACCAATTTGGGATCATCCTCACTGAAGCCATGGAAATAAATGAAAACTCCAAGGGGAAAGGAACTTGAGAGATTTCCCCAAGGGGAAGATTTTTAAATTCTATACGTGTCACTCCGTGATAGAGAACAAAGGACACAGAATTAAGAAATTAACTTTAGGGAGTGTTTACAGTTTGAAGACAAGAAGAGCCAAAGAGTAGTCAAATATAATAAAAAATCCTGGGTGACTAATCCTGAGCTTCAATTTTTTCTTTTTTCTTTCGCGCCTTTTAAGTGGCTCTCTTTACTTAGGAAAGGGAAGAATATTGATTGGGTTAGTTAGTCGTGGTTTCAGGTTCCCACTTTATCACTTACGTGGCAGTATTTAACTGTTTCAGAGTCTATCTCACTGTCGTAAAATAGGAATTCAGTGTTGTGAGGGTTATATAAAATGAACCTATAAAGCACAGCGCTTGTGATGTAAGTGCTCTGTAAGTGTTCCTTAACTTCATTAAGACCTTTCCTTGTGCCTTCAGATATGGAGAAGGTCTGTTATACATTAAAACAACATTTGTTTAATACTTCTCTGTTGTAGTTTTCTCTTTCCGTTCACTTTGACTTTTTAAAACGACAAATGTTTTATACTTTAAGTCTGTTCTTTTTCCTCCTCAGTCCTTCCTTAACTTACTGTGCTCTGGGATCTGCATTTATCATTCTCCTGAAGCTCTTTGTTTATCAGATTTCCAAGTCCACTTCTCTACCAAATTCATTGACTCACGGAATCATCCAGAAGTAGAGCCTTTTAAATCTGGCCTTCTTATCTACAGAAACTCTGTATTCTAGCAGTCTTCCTTTCTGCCCTTCTCATGGCTGTGCTGTTTATGCTTCTGAGCTTTTGCTCAAATATAGTTTCCTATCAAGAATGTCTTTAAGTATTATCCATTCCTTCGGGCCCAACCACATGAAGCTGTCCACAGCAATTGTGGCCTATGTGAAACACTCCCTTTCCTGATCTTCTGTGAGACCATCTGGATTTAGACACATGATCATTGACTTTCTTACACTGTTCTTGTGTGTATACTCCTTTTGTTTTCAAAGTGAGCATACAAGCCCCTGAGTACAGAGCCCACGTTTTTATTTTGTTGAATGTAGCGTATAATACAGAGTTTAACACATAGCTGCTAAGAAGTACAGACTGAAGCAAATGGAGTTTTGACTTAGAATTGCAGCATAATGAAGAACCATCTATGTAAAATCTTAAATATGTTTTCTTTTTTGTTTATATGCTAAATATTGAATACCATAGGGTTATTTAAAATATTAAAAGGTAGTCATCCAAAAAACGTAAATATGGTCATCCAAAATATATCAAGGCCATAATGTTGTCATGCTTAGATTAACTTCATCTTAAAATCACAGTAAGTTTTAGTCATTCTTGCTTACACCTAAATTTGATTTTTTTAAAAATAACAAAAGCAATACGTGTTCATTGGAAAAACTGGAAAGTATTACAAAGAATGAACAGTGAAAATCACCCATAATCTTACCAGTGAGGGCACAGTAACTACCACTTTTCTAAATTTCCCGCTGGTCTTTTTTAATGTACGTTTTAAGCATAATTCACATCATGCTATGTAATACACGTAGACTTATTTATTAACCTTTACTAACAAACATTGGCTCAAAGGGATCTGGTAGCTTCCTACTTCTCTCTTCTGCTCATTGGGAACAGGACTTTGGTTTTTAACCAAGTATCAAAACATAAAAGGTTGGTCTTATTAGTTAAAGTAATTATCAAGAGAACTTAGAAAACTTTTTTTTTTGTGATCAACAAAATTGTGTTTAGAGGTTAGTTGAAAAGATAGATGAATGATAAGAGTTTTTATATACTTCAACAAGAAAGTAGTGCTTTTTTTTAAATAAATGAAAGTTCAGGTTTTTGAAATACAGTTTTAAAAAATAAAACCAGATTTCTATTGAAAAATAAGATAAGGAACCAGATTTCTTTCTTGAAGACTCTCAAGACTAGGTTGACCTCATGATGAGCTGTGATAACTTTTGTATGTGTTATACCATCAGAAATCCTCCCTGTGGCACAAAAGGACTCTTTTAATTAGAAAATATTGTTGCCACAGGGAGGTAGAAGATCGACATGAAAAACTGGGGATCTGAAAAGGAGCCCCTACCCTAGGATTACCTGAAGGTGAAACAGATTGAGCCAGAAGGAAGACAATGCTGGTAGGTTGGTCTTTAATTTATTAAGAATGTTTGCAATTTTACATTTAACTACAATGATTTCAGCTGTGTTTCCGTATTTTTTGTTTAAAGGGTGACAAGGATCCCTCCTTGTGGAGGGAGAAGGATTATAATAGTATTTTTCCCTCTAAGGAATCTGCCTTCTAAGTTAATCTCCTGCCGTGTCCCTAATATCTGTTTCTTCTAGACAGAACTTTAAGTCTGTCTCCCGCCTTCACTTCCTTCGAAGTTACCACTGACGGAACATCTTCAAGTCTTTCTTTTTTTCATTTGTGTTATTTCTGCCTCTAATCTATACTTTTTCCTGAAATAATTTTTTAAGAAGTGTTTTCTTTCAATTATCTGTTTTCTTGAATTTAGCCTGGTCCCTAGTTTTCTGAAAAGGTAAACTGTGAATCTTGTTTCTGTAGTTTTGATTCTGGAATTGTGTGAATTATAATTATACTGTTATTTAGATTAGTTAGCAAGCCTTATCAGAGAGAAGCTTTTAATATTTTATTAACAGTATTTCATTTAAGATGCCATCGGTTGTAAGAAACGTTATTTTTAGACCACTAAAAGAAAAACTGTGCTGGCAACTACAAATTTTAGGATATCGTCAATTGTAAGATACATCCTGATTTCAGAGCTGTCAAAATTTGAAAAAATGTATGTCTTAGAATTGATGAAATATGTTATCATGTAATTCTGAATCGTCCTGAAATTCCCATTATCTGGGAATCGGATATTAAAATATCAGGTTCATGAAAAATGGAGGTGAGTTGCAGTTGTGGAAGTCCCTGCATGTGCTGAGTATGATCTCTAAACTCTTTACTGTCATTTAAGAGAGGGTATTTAAAAAACCATCTAACTATACTGTTTAACAGTATACAGAGTAGCCATATAAGGTATTAAATTACGGAGCGTATAGGAGATGAAAAAGTATTTTAATAAGATGCTTTTACTTAGTCCGTAGGTAGAGCTTGGGAATTACCTGGTGGTCCAGTGGTTAGGACTCGGTGCTTTCTTGGGCCCTGGTCAGGGAACTAAGATCCCACAAGCAGCACGGCCAAAAAAAAAAAAAAAAAAAGAATTTTATCGTAATTGTCAGTTTTTAATTGGATTTTGTGATCTAGAAAGAAAATGAAATGAAGCTTCTTCTGCTTTCTAAACTATCATTTTAAAACAGGATCCTTCAAGGGCTCTTTAAAGTAGCCACTGATTTTTAGTGCGCCTTGAATATATGTTTTACAGATTATTGATTAAGGGAAGGAGAGTGGCCAAAAGCCAAGAACCACCCTGTCAATTAATAAAACAAATGAAAAGGAATGATTTTAATGGTATTTGTATACTTCTCAGGAGACATCTATTTTATGTAAAAGGAAAGATAAGTATATCCAGATAGTCGATCATTAGAGGATATTTGTTTAATTGGGGAAACTAGTAGCATTCATTCCTTTGCACTCAGACTTGTTTTTTTAAACACTAATTAACTTCCAATTTTATATATAACAAACAATGTGTCTAAGTAATACAGTTTTGTTAATTCAGACTGAGGACAGGGCTGAATACAGATTATATGGAATTTTAAATGAGTAACACACAAGGTTGTAAGTGTTGCCAAGTCGGGATAGCTCAGACTTCTTAGCTATATAAACAGGAATGCTTTAAAACATGTCTCTAGGCAAATCCATACATTCATTCCTCAGCCAGCTCTTACGGAGGACCAGCTTGTCAGGCTCAGCTGAATATCTTGTGGTGAACCCTGGCTTTGCCCTCACCAGGCTTTCAGCTTTGTGGAGAAGATGAACAGTTAAACACGTTGTTACAATAAAATGTGATGAGTTAGCGTTGTGAAAAGATTAATGAAAGGTTTAGAGAGTATACAGTAGGGGAATGGCTAGGAGGTCAGAGAATGCCTCCCTGAGGAAGTGACATTTAAACAGGTTTGAAGGGTCTGAAGCAATTAGCCAAGCAGAGAGTAGCGTGTCTGAAAGTCTGGAGGAAGGAGAGCGTGGCCTATTTGGTTTGCAGAAAGGAATTCAACATGGCTAGAATATGGATTATGAAGAGGAAAGGGGATGAAAATGAGGCTAAAGAGGTAAAATCTTAACTGGTGAGGACTCTGAAAGCTTTGTACCTGTTTTTTGGGCCTTATCGAAAGGGCAGTGGGAAGGCTTTTAAGAGTGTTAAACAAAGTATTTTTTTATACAAATTTTGTTGTTTCCAAAATACTGAGTACTGTAAAATGAAAAGTAAAGGAAGACAATCAAAGCATTACCTAAAATAAAGACTGAACTCCTTAGCTCCTCATTCACAGTTCCCTAATTTTAAGCTAGTTGACTATTCTTACTTTCCCCTGAATTGTCTGTCTGCCTCTGCAGATGTGGGCTATAGATGTGCTCATTGCCCATACTAAGCTAAAAGTTACAGAGATTAAGGTATTTGCACAACTGGCGTTTCTTTTTGGAATCAAAAGGTGGGTGCTTTGGTATAATGCTGTTTCAGGAGAAGGAATCATTGTCCCAAATGCGTCCCCCATGCCCCTTTGTAAACTTGGAAAAGGGTCTATACGTTTTCTCAGATTTGTGAAGGGGCCCATAACTTAGAGGAGGTCAGGAACACTTTTAACACGGCTATTAACTGTTAACTTTTGTGTGTTTTTTAAATCTTTTTATATTGTGGGCCTCTTTGGCCATATGGTGAAACCTGTGGACCTTCTCTCAGAACAATGTTTTTAAATATATGAAATACCTAGGATTGCCAAGGAACCAAATATATTGAAATGTAGCTTTCAGACTATTTTTAATTGTGACATATTAATACATGTTTCTTTAATAATGCATTAAATAATGAGATCTAGTGGCAGATCTGATTTACTGCTGTAATTTCAAAGCAGTGACCGTAAAGTATATTTTGAGATGTATGTAACAACTATAATATGATATGAAAATATTTTATGATTTCTGTCGGTCGTGAGTCACAGATACTGTGAAAACTACTGTGGCTCGTACTTTTATATAAAATTAAAGTGCTAAATTTCAGTTGGAATCTAAAACCAGTTTTCCCAGATCTCATCCATGTCTTATTTTACCTGTCCTCCATATTCTGCCTTATTTCTGCTTTCTTTCCTTAATAACTCATAGCAGGGATCTGAATACAGTTTTATGATCTCTGATAAGGAAAAAAAACCTCTCAACTATACTGGTAGTTTTTCATGTCACTTAATGGATTGACTTAATTTAACTTCTTCTAAAAACATTCTAATGTTGGAACATTAAGTACATTTCTTTAAAGCCTCATCTAGTATTTTATGACCTTTTTGTTGGCTTGAGATCCCTTCTATTTCCGTGAGAAAAATTTCTGTGGCCAGTGGCTCTCAGACTTGAGCGTACGTCAGAATCATCTGGAGTGCTTGTTAAAACACAGATCGCTAGCCCCACCTCCAGGATTTGTGACTTAGTGAGCTGGAATTAAAGAATTTGCATTTTTTTTTTTTTTTTTTTGCGGTATTCGGGCCTCTCACTATTGTGGCCTCTCCCGTTGCGGAGCACAGGCTCCGGACGCGCAGGCTCAGCGTCCATGGCTCACGGGCCCAGCCGCTCCGCGGCATGTGGGATCTTCCCGGACCGGGGCACGAACCCGTGTCCCCTGCATCGGCAGGCGGACTCTCAACCACTGTGCCACCAGGGAAACCCAAGAATTTGCATTTTTTAAAATATAAATTTATTTATTTATGGCTGCGTTGGGTCTTTGTTGCCGCACACGGGCTTTCTCGAAGCGAGCGGGGGCTACTCTTCGTTGCGGTGCACGGGCTTCTCATTGCGGTGGCTTTTCTTGTTGTGGAGCACGGGCTCTAGGCGCGTGGGCTTCAGTAGTTGTGGCACACGGTCTTAGTAGTTGTGGCGCACGGGCTTAGTTGCTCTGCGGCATGTGGGATCTTCCCGGACCAGGGCTCGAACCCGTGTCTTCTGCACTGGCAGGTGGATTCTTAACCACTGGGCCACCAGGGAAGTCCGGAGAATTTGCATTTTTAACAAGTTCTCAGGTGATGCTGATGTCAGTACTGCTGGCCCAGGGATCATACTTTGAGAACCATTACCTCGGCTGTTGGGAATGGTAGCATCAAAAGAGAGCTTCTGCCATCGTGAGAACTCAGTTAATCCTGTGGTTTCTTACTGTGTATAGTATACCCATCACAAAGATTGCTGTTGTGGGTGAAGAGATACTAAAGTTCCTTCAGGCTTCTGTGAGGTGATGTAATGCATTGCTGCTGTTACTTAATTCACCAGTAAACATTCATTGAGCATCTGCTATATACCAGGCACTATTTAGAGCATGGGACTAGAGCCGTGGACAAGAGGGGCAATGTCTGCATTCATGCAATACTTAGACTCTAGTGAAGAAAACATGTAAATTCACCATAGTGTAAAATTGCTTTGTCACAAATCAGAATACATAAATTAACAACTCCTGAGATTGTTGTTTAGAGTTAATATTAGCAATTAAGTTAAAATAATAAATTCGTGAATCATTTCTTTTCAAGCAGTTGAAGCAGCAGATAAATTCTCCCTTCTCCTCCTCCATATGTCAGTCTTTAAGTACAGTTGAGATAATGTTAAACTAAATATTTATCATGTACAAAGTACCTATTCTGTGCACACAGTACTGCTCCTAGGGAGTAAGTGATTCATAGTTGAATAAAACATGGTGGCTGGCCTCAAAGAAGGTTACCAACGAAGTTGAGAAAAACAAGCATTTGAGGAAATAATAGTATGAAGTAGATAGGGTTGGGGAAAGGTGAGGAAAGACAAAGAATTGCCAGGTATGGTAGTTAGTTTATAAGTTCCAGATTGCATTATTGCTATTGTAATGGGTCATATTTAAATTTTATCATAAGGGCATAGTTGACTGTTAAGGCAGAGGGGTTTAGGGACAGAGAAGCAAGTCAAATGGAATGAAGCATTCCTAAATCTCACCTTTTTTTTTTTTTTAAAAAAAAAAGTGCTGAGTTTGCAGTGGTTAGTTACAATTTGGGAGTGGGATTAGGAGATGAGCTAGGACTCATTTTTATTTAAAAATTTTTCTCCATTTCTGTAATTTTTTTTTCCATTGAGTATATATCAAGGGAAGAAGGAATGTAGCCGGTTTCCTCTCTTTCCATTAGACATTATTAAGGTGTAGAGTACCAGTTTTTATAATAGATATCCCATATTCTCCAAGTTTACGTTCAGCATTTGGTCATAACTGGACGTTTGATTTCTTTTTACTTTGTAGATCAACCAAAATACATATATTACTTAAAAGGAATGAACAATTAAATCTTTAAATTTAATGAAAAATGCTTTCATATGTTTTCTATAAGACTGAGTCATGATAATAAGTAGTTATCCTCCAGGACTTACTTAAGAATATATTTGAACAATATGAATTATTTGTTAACTAGAACCTAGAGATTTTCTTATCGCTAGATGAGCGATGACCCTAGAAAGTTTTACGTCAAAAAAAAAAAGGAGTTATGTCTCTAAACTGGTTAGCAAAATGGGACTTCTTGGTGCGCATGGTGTTTGACAAGACTTTTAGGAGAATCTGAATCCTGTTTGTTTGTTTTTTTTTAAATATATATATATATATATATATATATATATCTCACCTTTTTTCCCCTCTGCAACTTAATCCTCATAAAATAAAGATTTAGAATAATAACTTACAATGAAAACATTCTTTTGAAGAGGGAATCAAGGATTTGATTCAAGAGGAGAAAGAACTCAAACAGGTAGCATCTATTACTATTTGGATTTACAACAGTAAACTTTAGCCGTTTGGTTTGGAAAAAACAAGGCTGGCAGAATCACATTTGTTTTTAATTCCATTGCTACATTACAGGCCTGCTTAGGAGGCCCTCAGAAGTGCCAGTTATCTATTTGAGGTAAGAAGGCACCGATTATTATGTCTAGGCTTCACCTGCAGGCTATGTTCTGGGAAGAGAGGCCTCCACACACAAAACAGGAAGTCCTTTTGGTGAACCTCATCCATGGGAATAAAAGTAAGGGGCAGAAGCCAGTGCATTCAGTTTACCAACTCACAAAGGGAGTCAGGAGTTTTTCAATAGAATTAGTAGCAAGCACTTTAACAAAAAGAATCCCTATGTACTTGTTTTTGGCAGCTGCAAGAAATGGGGAGGCTAATGAAAGACTAGTTAATTCTACAGTTAATCTTAGGGGAAACAGAATCCCCAGAGATAGAATGGTTGAAAGGAGAAGAAAGCAGACTGAATTTCCTTCCAAGGAAAGAAAAGAGCTTGAGGAGTTGCCCTGGCTTTGAGGCCATTTGCGAGGTTATCTGAGGCTGCCCTTGGTGCGTGTCGCGCTTTTTTTGTGTGGGCTAGAACAAGAAATTAGATGTAGCCTTGACTGTAAAGGAGCTTGTCTCTATTGGGGAAAATATATAAGAAAACAACTCTTTATAACCTAAAGCCTGTTGTGAGAGTGCGGAGGAGAGATCTGTTAGCTCCTGTAACGGAAAGTGCAGATTTTAGCTGAGCCTGGAAAGATAAACTTTCATTCGGGAAGTGTTAAAGAAAAAAAAAATTCAATGACAGTCATTAAAGTCCAGTAAGGAAGACTTTATTCAAGGTTGGGGGGCGCGGGTATTGTGAGAAGTCGTCATTTCCACCCTTTTGTCCCTTACCTCCTAGTACATTACCAAATCATGTCAGTTTTACCTTCAAATATATCGTAAGTCTACCAATTTCTTTCCAACTTTATTGCTACTAGCCTAGTCCAACCTGTAGTTATTTTTTATATGAGCTACTGCTTTGGCCTTTGGCCTTCTAATAGGTCTTGTGTTCATTCCTGCCCACCACCCCCGGAACCCCAAGCAATCCGTTCTTCACATTGTAGGCCAGGTGATTTAAAAAATATATTGGGTTGGCCAAAAATGTCCTTTGGTTTTTAAGTAAAAAGACATTTTTCGTTTTCACCAAGAACTTTATTGAACACATGTGTTCACCTCCACTACCTTCTGCCATTTTCCAGGTAACTTCATAATTCCATCTTCCCAAAACTTTTTATCTTTTTGAGCAAAGAACTGTTCCAGGTGCCTTTTACAGTCTTCCAGGGAATCAAAATTTTTTCCATTAGGAGAATTTTCTGAAGACCGAAATAAATGGAGATCCGTAGGTGCAACGTCTGGTGACTATGGCGGATGCATCAGGACTTCCCAGCCGAGCTGGAACAGTTTTTGCCTGGTCATCAAAGAAACATGCGGCCTTGCATTATCCTGATGGAAGATTATGGGTTTTCTGTTGACTAATTCCGGACGCTTTTCGTAGAGTGCTGCTTTCGGTTGGTGTAATTGGGAGCAGTACTTGTTGGATTGAGTCGTTTAGTTTTGCGGAAGGAGCTCATAGTAGAGGACTCCCTTCCAATCCCACCATATACAGAACATCACCTTCTTTGGATGAAGACCGGCCTTTGGTGTGGTTGGTGGTGGTTCATTTCGCTTGCCCCACGATCTCTTCCGTTCTACATTATTGCACAGTATCCACTTTTCATCGCCCATCACAATTTGTTTTAAAAACGGAACGTTTTCGTTACGTTATCGCATGCGGCAAGATGGTCAAGAAGGTTTTTTCCGCTTAATTTATGTGGAACCCAAACATCAAAGCGATGAACATAACCAAGCTGGTGCAGATGATTTTCAGCGCTTGATTTGGATATTTTGAGTATGTCAGCCGTCTCCCGCGTGGTATAACGTTGATTGTTCTGTGTTTCGATTTGATCGCTGTCAACTTCAACTGGTCTACCCGACCCTGGAGCGTCGTCCAGCGAGAAATCTCCAGCACGAACCTTCACAGACCACTTCTGACACGTTCCATCAATCGTGGCACCTTCTCCACACACTGCACAAATCTTGTTTTTTGAGTTTCAGTTGCGTTTTTACCTTTCTTGAAATAATAAAGCATAATATGCCGAAAATGTTGCTTTTTTCCCTTCCACTTCAGTGTTAAAATCGCTACACAAAAATTCACCAATTTTGTTAATTTTTTTTTAAAAAAATGCGTGCTGATATGAGAACTGTCACAATACAGTCTAACAGAATTGTTTTGAATGAAGTTAAAGACAACTAAGCGCTACTAGAGCCATCTTATGGAAAAAACCGAACGAACTTTTTGACCAACCCAATATTTATAAATTGAATCATGATATTCCCTTCCATAAAACCTTCTATTGGTTCTAATTGTGCCCAGTATACTAGTCAGGATTTTTAACATGGCCTTCAAGACACTGAATAATGGGGCTCTCCTCTCATCCATCTAGAGCCAGCAACAACAATAATAGCAACAAAAAACAGAACCCTAACATTAATATTTCTTTATTGCCAGGAATAGTTCTTAGAGCTTTATACAATAATAGATTAAATACTTTCAGCAATCCTAGGCTGAATAACCTTTCTAAGGCTAGACATCTATTTAAGTGGTGTAGCAAGGACTTCAAGTCAGCTAGGGCTCCAGAGCCCAAGCTCTTAAGCATTATACTCTGATGAATTACACAGTACCCTCACCCCAGACATACACACGCACTGTTGTCTTTTCGCCTTTCCATTAATCCAGACTTTACCTTCCCAGGGTGCTCTTGTATGCTGTTTTCTTTCTGGAACATACTGCTTTTCATTTTTCAGCTTTTCGTTCCTGGTCATCTTTTGGATCAACTAGGGCTGTTCTGTTATTTTCGTCAGAGACTCGCATTCCCTTTTCTTTTTTGGTTAGCACCTACAACTTGTGATACAGTAAACTCCCACGATGAAGTAGTAAGTAGTTCTAAAAAATTCATATCACATAAAAATGGCATTCTTGGGAGTTTAATAAAACGACCCGAGTCAGTCTTTGCGGAGGAGGAAGTGCGTGTGTGGAATGGGTTCCAGGATTCAGAATAAGGGTTCCAAGTCAGTCTGAGGTCAGACTTTGGTGGTTTGGTGCCACCTGCTGGTAGCTGTGTAGTCCAGTGACTGCTGTGGGCGATGGGAGCCAATTCCCAGTTAAAATTTATCAGAATTCATGTATTCATGAAGTTTTACTTTATTCTATTTGTGTTTATTGTTTAGTCTTTCCACCAATGCTTCATAAGTCCAGAGACCATATGCATTGTGTTTACTGGTATTGCTCAAAGCCAGGCACCAAGTAGGTTTTGAATAACGTATTTGTTGAATGAGTGAGTGGATCAGAAAACAGCATGAACCGGAACAGAATTTCAGAAATTTTGTATTTTATTTAGAAACTGACAAGTAGTGTAGTTTAACTGGAGATAAGGCTCTCTAGAGGCATATGGTTGAGAAAAGTGAGCCTAGAAAGGTAGAGTGGAACCAGATTTTGGTGGCCTTTGAATTAAATAGGAACTGTGTGAAACATGATCTGGAGAAGATGAGAAGTGAAAAGAAGGACATTTATTTTAAGCAACTAGAGCATACTAAAATAATAGAAGGTCTGGCTTCCGAAATACTAAGTTGGGGGGTAGGTTAGGGAGTAAACTAAACTTTCAACCAATCTAACAGAAAGGCAACAAAGAGCAGAAAAAAACTATGGAAATACAAATCATAAATCAAGACAGTAGGGACTTCCCTGGTGGCTCGGTGGTTAAGAATCCGCCTGCCAATGCAGGGGATGCGGGTTTGAGCCCTGGTCCGGGAAGATCCCACATGCCGAGGAGCATCTAAGCCCGCGAGCCACAACTACTGAGCCCGCGAGCCACAACTACTGAAGCCCACGCACCTAGAGCCTGTGTTCTGCAACAGGAGAAGCCACCGCAATGAGAAGCCCGCGCACCACAACGAAGAGTAGCCCCCGCTTGCGGCGACTAGAGAAAGCCCACGTGCATCAGTGAAGACCCAACGCAGCCATAAATAAATAAAACATTTATTTAAAAAATCAAGACTGTAGAAATAGTCCAAAACATCAGTTATATTAAAATTACCAATTGTGATCTTAACACGAGTCTGTGCTGTTTTTAACAGATACACAAAACAAAATTAAAAGAATGGAAAAATATATTTATCCGAGAAATACCAGATAAATCTGCTGTAATAAAATAGAATTCAGGGTGCAGATCTTTAATTGGGACAAAGAGAGGCTCTTCAAACTGCTAAAAGCAGCAGTCCAGAAAATATAATCATCATAAACTTATATGCATCTAACAACATAGCCTTGAAATAGCATTTAAAGTAAAAACTTTCAGGAATTCCCTGGCTGTCCAGTGGTTAGGACTCTGCGCTTCCACTGCAGGAAGATCCACTAAGATACCGTAAGCCACATGGTGTGGCAAAGTAAATAAATAAATAAATTAATTAATTAATTAAAAGCTTTCAGAATTGCAAGGCGAAGTGGACAGGTCTACAAAACTGGGACTTCGAAACACCTCTGTCGGGAAACAGTAGTCTGCCATCTCCATGGTCTGCTGGCTTTCTGAATAAAGTGGTATTCCTTGCCTCAAAAAAAACCCCAAAAAACAAAAGCTCTGTCAAAATTGAAAAATCAGGCAGACACAAAATTTAAAATGACATCAAAGAATTGAACCACAGGATTAACAGATTTTATAAGCTGGAGATCTATAGAACACTGTAGTTAATTGTACATTTGTACTTTGTACATTTTCTTTTTCCAGTTATATACAGGTCAGCTTTTAACTGTGTACTGTGTCATAGAAGAATCTCAACAATGTCTGGAAAATCAGTGTCATTCAAAATATACTATTTCATCATAATGCAATAAAGTTAGAAATCAACAATGAAAAGACAACCAAAACACTTATAATATTGGCAACTAAAAACTCACCAATTGGAAATTCCCTGGTGGTCCAGTGGTTAGGACTCGGTGATTTCACTGCTGTGGGCTGTGGGCCTGGGTTCAATCCCTGGTCAGGGAACTAAGATCCCGCAAGCCGTGCAGTGTGTCCAAAATAAAAATAAAATAAAATAATAAAAACTCACTAATTAGGGCTTCGCTGGTGGCACAGTGGTTGAGAGTCCGCCTGCCGATGCAGGGGACGTGGGTTCGTGCCCCGGTCCGGGAAGATCTCACATGCCGCAGAGCGGCTGGGCCCCGCGAGCCATGGCCTCTGAGCCTGCGCGTCCGGAGCCTGTGCTCTGGCAACGGGAGAGGCCACAACAGTGAGAGGCCCGTGTACCGCAAAAAAAAAAAAACAACCCAAAAAACAACAGAAAAAACGCTCACTAATTAATGGATGAAAGAGGAAATGAAATTTATAAAATATTTGTAGCTAAAAATAACAGAGCATTGCATGCAAAAATTTTCGATGTGACTTAAGCAGAACTCACTGAGAAATTTTTTTGTGTGTTCTTCTTTTGCGGTACACGGGCCTCTCACTGTTGTGGCCTCTCCCGTTGCGGAGCACAGGCTCCGGACGCGCAGGCTCAGCGGCCATGGCTCACGGGCCCAGCCGCTCCGCGACATGTGGGCTTTTCTCGGACAGGGACACGAACCCGTGTCCCCTGCATCGGCAGGCGGACTCTCAACCACTGCGCCACCAGGGAAGCTCCTCACTGAGAAATTTAATAGCTCTAAGTGGGTTAATTGGAAAATAAGAAAGGTTGATAAAATTAGTATCAGCTCAACTCTAGATGTTAATAAAGAACCAACAGAATAAATCCAAATTGAGTAGAAGAAATACTTAGTCTATATTAATTAAATAGGAAATAGAACAGAATAGATTATTAATACCATAAAATTAATAAAAAAGGATGAATCTCTATAAAGACAGATAAGGAAAAATGAGTACTATTAAAAATATGACCAACAGAATAGAGAGTTTAAAAACTATAAGAAAATACTATAAACAACCTATTGCCAGAAAATTTGAAAACCTACAAAGTGAGCAGCAGCAAACACATGGAAAACTGGACATGGTAAAGCTGTTAATTCTTCCCCTATTAATCTATAAATTCAATACAGTTCCAGTCAAAATTCCAAGAGGACTTGTTTTTGGTGGAATCTGACAAACTCTTAGGTAGAGGTCCAAAAATAATCCAGATAATTCTGCAAAAGAACAAAGTGTGTGGTACTTGCCCTCCTATTCATAAAGAATGATTCTAAAACTACAGTATTTTTAAATGTGTTATTGGCCCACAGATGAATAGTTGAGTAGGATAGACTAGAGAGCCCGGAAAGAGTAAGCATGTATTTATGCCTAGTATATAATAGACACGGATTTATAGAAAGGAAGGACTATTCGGTAGATTATATTAGGATAGCTAGTTTTTTATAAAGAGAAAAGTAAAGCTAGAGCCCTGTTTCATACCCTCTTTTATTTTTTTTTCAATTGATTTATTTATTCCTCTTTATCCTTTTTATTTATATAAAAATCCAGTCTCCCTCATAAGCATCAAATTTAATTTGATTAATAGGTATTTTTTTAGTGTATTAAGTGTGTATATTTTGTCGTATAAATTTAAAGTTTATAGAAATGGTACTACGTATCTTGCTCTGTTTCCTACTTTTTTTAAGTAAATACCATTCTTAATATCCATGCATGTTGCTTTGTATGTATGTAATCTGTTGTTTCTGACTGCTGCATAATTCTCCCTGATTGACATCCACCACGTTTTACTCTCCTGTTTGTGGTTGCCTGTGGATCAGCTGGGAGCTTACCGGTCTAGGATGGCCTGAGCTGAGGCAACTCAGCCCTCCTTCTCTCCAGTCTCCAGTCATCTTCTTTCTTTTTTATTCCTTATGATGTTCATCAAGAACTCCAGTATGTTTAAGAATAGTTATATTAATTGGCATTCCTGGTTATTTTTTTTTTGGTGGTGGATTTTCTCTTAAATTTTTTTTTAATTAGAAAATTTTTTTATTGAGGTATAGTTGATTTATAATATTATATGTTTCAGGTATACAACATAGTGATTCACAATTTTTTTTTTTTTTTTTGGCTGCATTGGGTCTTCGTTGCTGTGCTCGGGCTTTAGTTGCGGTGAGGGGGGGCTACTCTTCGTTGTGGTGCACGGGTTTCTCATTGCGGTGGCTTCTCTTGTTGTGGAGCATGGGCTCTAGTCATGTAGGCTTCAGTAGTTGCAGCACACGGGCTCAGTAGTTGCAGCATGCAGGCTCCATAGTTGCGGCACGTGGGCTCAGTAGTTGTGGCTTGTAGGCTCAGTAGTTGTGGCACACGGGCTTAGTTGCTCTGTGGCATGTGGGATCTTCCCAGACCAGGGATCGAACCCGTGCCCCTTGCATTGGCAGGTGAATTCTTAACTACTGCGCCACCAGGGAAGTCCCGTGATTCACAATTATTAAAGGTTATACTCTTATTTATAGTCATTATAAATGATTGGCTATATTTCCAATGCTTTATAATATATCCTTGTAGCTTATTTAGCTTATACATAGTGCTTTGTACCTGTTAATCCCCTACTCCTGTCTTGTCCCTCCCCCTTCCCACTCCCCACTGGTATGTTTTCTGTATCTGTGAGTCTGTTTCTTTTTTGTTATATTCACTAGTTTAATTTTTTTAGATTCCTTATATAAGTAATATTATACAGTATTTTTCTTTCTCTGTCTGACTTATTCCGCCAAGTATAATACCCTCCAAGTCCATCCATGTTGTTGCAAATGGCAAAATTTCATTCTTTTTTATGGCTGAGTAGTATTCCATTGTGTGTGTGTGTGTGTGTGTGTGCGCGCGTGCATGTGTGTGTGTGCGCGCGCACGCATAAACACACACCACATCTTCTTTATCCATTCATCTGTTAATGGACACTTTGGCTGCTTCTGTTTCTTGGGTGTTGTAAATAATGCTGCTGTGAACATTGGGGAGTATATATCATTTTAATTAATGTTTTTGTTTTCTTTGAATATATACCCAAGAGTGGGATTGCTGGGTCATATTTTTAGTTTTTTGAGGAACCTCCATACTATTTTCCACAGTGGCTGCATCAGTTTACATTCCCATTGGCAGTCCTGTGTTTTTCCTAATCTTGAAGGGACTGTATCTGAAGTTTCAACTTGAAGTTTAATGTTTGTTGTAGGTTTTAGTATATAACATGTACCAGGTTAAGGAGTTTCCGTGTAGTCCTTTGGTTTTGTTTTTTGTGTTAGTTATACATGGACTCCTGTCAGATGCTTTTTCAGCATTCTTTGATACGTCATGATTTTTCTTCTGGAATATATTAATGTGATCAGTTCTCAGGCATTGAATTCTCCTTGCGTTTGAGGATACATGTTACTCATCATTTTGCTCTGTTTTGCTTTAAGTTAAGGACCTTTCATAAGTAATATGGAACTATAATTTCTTGTATTTTCCTTATCTAATCTTGGAATCAAGATTACACTAGGCTCATCAAATAATCTAGGCTGCTTTCACTTTTTTTTCTCCTATTTTCTGTAACAATTTCTATAAGATAAGAATTAATTTAAAAATTTGCTGGAGTTTTCCTAAAAGTACATTTAAGCCTGTAATTTTTTTTTTTTTTTTTTTTTTTTTGTAGAGAGGAGGTTTTGGGCTACATTTTTATTTCTTTGCTACTTACTATTCTATTCAGTTTTTCTTTTTATAGTTTATACAGCTTTATACAGTCCATCCAGATTTCAACTTTATTAGTGTATAATTGTTCATAATACTGATTTATTATTTTTATACGTATTGTATCTGGGGTTATTTCTCCCCTTTTGTTCTGTATCTTATTTGTACCTTCTTTTCTTGGTTATCCTTGCAGAGGTCTATCTATTTTATTAATCTTTCCAAAATCAACTTTTGGTTTTGTGAATCTTTTCTAGTTTTAAAAATTATTGCTCTCTATTTCATTTTTCCTGCTCTTTATTATTTCTTTCCTTCTTTTTTCTTTGGGTTTGTTCTGTTGATTTTTCCATCTTTATCAACTGAATGTTTAGCTTATATATTTTTAAACCTTTTCATTTCCTGGCATTGAGTACGGTTTTAGCTGTGTCACATATAGTTTGACAGGTTGTATTTTTATTGTAATTCATTTCTAAATATTTCTCAATTCCTTTATGATTTCCTTTTTATTCCATGGGCTATTTAACATACACTGTAAGGGAAAGCACATATTAATTTGGCTGGATCAAAACTTAAAATTTTTGTAGGATAGAGGATACCGTAGACCAACCAAAGTAGAAGTCAAACAGCAGCCTGACAGAAGATAGTTGGAACACATATCTGAATTACTGTCTAGTGTATGTTAACATTCTACACATAAGTAAGACAAAAAAGTGTCATAGAAAAATGACAAAGGATATGAATAGGAAATTCATAGGGGAAATGTTAATGGCCAATAAGTATATGAAAAAAATGTTCATCCTCAGTACATACTAAGTACGTGCAAATTAATACAACAGTGAAAAATTTCCTGCCGTCCAACAGATGGCAAACATTTTTAAAGTTTGATTATATCTTGTATTGACAAGAACGTAAGAAAAATGGGAGCACTAACACATCACTAGTGGGGTTTTAGACCTACACAGCTACTTTGAAAGAGTAACATGTAAATTTAAAATGCACTTATTCTATGACCTAAAAATTCTCTCTGTAGGTGTATGCTGTGGAGAGACTCTGGCATACATGCATGCTTAAGAAAAAATAGATAAGAATTTTTTTCAGCATTGTTTATAAAAGTGAAAAATGGAAACAACTTTATTTGCCTATCAGTAGATAAGTTTTTGAACAAAATGGGGTGTATGTGTGCACTGGGATAATTTGAAGTATGTAAAAAGCAAAGCTATATTTACTTACACCAACATGGATAGAATATGAATCTTGAATGAAAAAAATAAATTTTAGAATGGCATATGTAGTATAATGTCATTTATGTACCCAAAGCATGCAGAGTACTACTGTATGTCATTCGGGGATACATGCACACACACACATGCATAAATGTACACAGATGTGAAAACATAAAAGTGTAAAACATAGAGTGGAAGAATGTACCCAAAGCTCATGATAGTGGTTTCTTTGGAGAGACAGAATGGTGAATGAGGACTGTTGGTAGTTCTCAACGATGTTATTATCTCCACAAGTAACGTGTTATTTCTTAGGGAAGAACAGCACCTTCAAGTATAGATGACAAAATGATAACAGTTGTTTGTTCTGGATGCGGGGGTCGTGACTGTTTGTTATATATATATATTTTTTGGTAATTTTACATACGTTTAAAATCCTCCTCAAAAATTGTACAAGAGGTGACTTCCTAAACAAGGAACACAGATGACTCAAGATTTCTAGCTTGGGATGAAGGTGATGTTATTGATAGAGGAAAGGAGATGTGTAGATAACGGACCTTTAGGTACCAGTGGGTTATCCAAATAAAGATGTTTACCGTACAGTTGGAAATTAGAATGTAGCACTAAAAAAAAAAAAAAATAAGTCAAGCCTAGAGATGCTGATTTTTGAGTCAGTTCAGAAGTCATATTGAAAGCCCTGGTGGTGAATGGATACTAACTACCATTCTTGAGAGAGTGGAGAATGAAGAGAGAAAGTGGCCAAGGCTCATGCTTTGGAAGAACAGTCACATTTGAGGGTTGTGCCGAAGTAGGCGAAGTCAATGGAAAAAAACAAATAGGAACAAAACAAAGCCAGACAGTTTATTGTCATGAAAATCACATGAAGGGAAGGAGTTTAATAAGGGGTGGCCAATAATTTCATTTGTTTGGAGAGGTAGAGTCAGGCGAAAACTAGGAAGAGATCGCTGGGCTTGGCAATTAGAAGCTGATGTTGGGCTTCCCTGGTGGCGCAGTGGTTGAGAGTCCGCCTGCCGATGCAGGGGACACGGGTTCGTGCCCCGGTCCGGGAAGATCCCACAGGCCACGGAACGGCTGGGCCCGTGAGCCATGGCCACTGAGCCTGCGCGTCCGGAGCCTGTGCTCCGCAACGGGAGAGGCCACAACAGTGAGAGACCCGTGTACCGCCAAAAAAAAAAAAAAAAAAAGCTGATGTTGACCTTTGAAGAACTTTTCAGTGGATAGGTGCAGAAGCTATATTGTAAGAGGGGAAGAAATTAGTTAATTTGAATATTCCTTTTAGAATCAATCAAAATAGAATTTGACTTACTGTTGCAATGTGTTTTAGTTAAGAACTCCATTGTAAATCTTTTCATAAACATGCTAAATAAGAATCATGCATTAGCCCTTGTAAAGTTTCACAGGAATTGAAAAAAATTTCCAGAATATTCAAGATACTGTACATTCCCTAATGATAATAAAGAACCCAAGCCCTTGAAATCACTTGTTATAAATGTTATTTAAAATAGATCATTAACCATTTTAATTCACTTTGTATGGTGTCATACACATATGGTACTTAATAAATGCTCTTTGAATCTGACACCCATTTAGAAAAGACTAGATGCAAGACTCAGTCGACAGATAGTCTTCTAGGAGTGGCTGCTTTTGTTCAGTGTAAACCGTAAAGTGAAGAATCAACAAGCTCAAGGAGAATTTGACCCAGGGATAAGTTAAGTAAAATGCGGAAAACATGTGAACCTAAGCCAAACTATCAGTTTCAAAAATGGTACATGCCGGATCCTTACTCATCATAGGGTTGTTTTCTTTTCTTTTTTTTTTTGCATACTTTTTTTTTTTTTTTTTGCGGTACGCGGGCCTCTCACTGCTGTGGCCTCTCCCGTTGCGGAGCACAGGCTCCGGACGCGCAGGCTCAGCGGCCGTGGCTCACGGGCCCAGCCGCTCCGCGGCACGTGGGATCTTCCCGGACCGGGGCACGAACCCGCGTCTCCTGCATCGGCAGGCAGGATCTCAACCACTGAGCCACCAGGGAAGCCCAATCATCATCGGGCTTTCATGGTCGACAAATGCATATGGCCAGATAATTTATGATGAAATGACTTTGGGGCTCAGAGACCTCTTTGAGAATCTGAGAATAGTCATGATCCTCTTCCTCAGAAAAAATGCACATTTGGTAACAAAATTTTGCCTTTGTGAACCCCCTGTTAAAAATCCATGCCTTGTGAAGGCTTTTATACATGTAAATACGTAACTCTGCTGGGTGGTGGTCCAAAATGTAGCACGTACCCACTACTACTCTAATTTCATGTATAAGCAATTTTGTGTATCATGCTGAGAATTTCACACTTGGTGTGGGTTCTGTCTGAATTGAGAAGGCTTAATTTTTTCCTTTTACGTAATTCAGTGCCACCAGGTGTAGTAATAGGTGCCTACAACAGAAACTTGCTCAAAGTAAGTGCTGGGTAATTATTTATGGAATAAATGAATGAATATGTGACCATGGATTCAAACATCTTCACTTTAATAACATTTTATAAAACCTAACTATTAAATGAATCAGTAGTATAAAAAACTGAAAAGAGTGAGTTAAACATATAGTAGTATAAACATAGGAAATGGTCCATCTTTTCTCTTCGTAAAGCTGTAGACTTGCGCTCCTGCATCTGTCGTCTGTCTTCCGGTATCGATGAACCAGGCTTTACTTAATGGCCCTAAATCTCCTGATTCCAGCTTGTTGTCCTTCACAGACATATTTGTTCTTAGACCTTAGTTTTCCTACCTTTTCTTTCCTTCTAAACATGCCCAACACACCATACCCCAGCTTTGAGTTTCACTGTTAGTTCAGCCCCTCTTATTGTTCTCCTACCATTCACTGCTCAAAGTTTTTTTTCCATTTTTTTCTTAATTTCTCAGAAAGACTCTTGACCATTGCTCTAGCTTTGACATTAAAAAGCAAAACATCAACCACTTTATAATTTATATAAATATAGTAATAGTAAAATGGATTTAAGTTTTCATCCATTTTGTAACTTCTAAGTTTTATAGAAGATTGTTTTGTAGAATTTTTAACCTTGACATAGTGGGATATATACCATGTGACTTTGGTTAAATTATTTAACTTCTTGGAGCTGCAGTTTCCTGATGTGTAAAATTAGGGCATTGGATTAAATCGGTGATTCTCAGATAACTCTACCATTGGTGGTTAAAGAGTTGTCATTACTAAAATAGGAAATTGGCATCCTTCTCCCAAACTATAGGAAAATAACATTAAATGGGTAGAATGTCTGCTCCCTTTGATTCCTACCTGTAATTTTTTTTAAACTTTGAAGCCTGTTGACCTTGGTACTTGTATCTGATAGAGCACACAGTTATATATTTGGTTTTAAAGTTTAATATATTTAATTCATGGTAGTCAGGAAAAGAGATGATGATGTTCAGGTCCTTCCTTATTTTTTTGAAAACCTCTAGGTGATGTTGTCTGTAGGCATCTCTTCAACCATAACCTTTTATGATTCTGTTTACTAGATAAAGGAAAAATACAAAGGAAATAACCAGAGTAAGCTATAAGTCAAAACATTTAAAACCTATATGGTGTTGGAAACAATTGGACATTTACATATCTCTCAAAATTTTTTTCCATCTTGGTTACTACAGGACCATAAAATCATTCAAATAGCCAAGGGTATCTAATTATTTTTGGTTATATTAGACTTTAATGATAATGATTATATTCTGAAGACTTACTTATTTTTAAAACGGAGAGGCTGGAGGATGAAAGAATTGATGCTCAGACTATGAAGAAAGACATGGAAAAATGTAGTTGAAAGAGGTCATTTTTAAACTCTACCCTTCTTTCTTTATCTAAGCTGTGAAATGTGACAAGTTGGGAGTTTAAACTGCTCCTTTCTTCTATATTAATTATCTTTTGCTGATTAACAGATCACCCCAGATTTAGCAGTTGAAGACAATAAACATTATATCAGTATTACATCGTTTTTGAGATTAAGGATTGGGGATCGGCTTACTTGCATGGCTCGTAACTCAGGATCTTTCACGAAGCTGGAATCATCTGAAGGCTTGATAAGGGCTGGAGGGTTTGTGTCCTAGAGAGTTCGGTCGCATGACTGTTGGCAGGATGCCACTGTTCCTTGCCTAATGGGCAGTTGGCTTCCTCTGAGTGACCCAGAGCAAGAGATCAAGCAGACAGTTTCTGAAGTCACACACCATCACTTCAGCTCTATTCTCTTTGTTAGAAGTGAGTCATTAAGTTCAGCCTACACTCAAAGGGAGAGAGGGGAATTAGATTCCACCTCGTGAAGGGAGGAATATAAAAGAATTTTCAGAAAAGAAAATCAGTAGGTATTAAATGCATCACAGCAGATACACAGGCCTTGTTACTTGGGTGCTTGGGGAGTGTTTGAGAGGAAGGGCTCTAGAGTTAGAGTTCGTGGGTTCAAATCCTGGCTCTGCTTCTCCTGAACACTATGACCTTCGTCAAGATTCCTCATCTATAAAGTGAGCACAATAGTAATATCTATTACAGGAATGTAGAGAGGAATAAGTGAAAAAAATGAAGGTAAAGCACTTACCTTGGTGGCTTTTATTTCAATAAGAGTTAGCTGTTATTTACCTACTAGATCACAGCAATAACTTTGATGTAGAGTCTGCCTTTCTGTAATGTTATTAGCCGAATATGCTCTAAGGTATCCACCAGGCTAACCTACCTAGTCTTATTCAATTTTTAAAATTCTGCTCATTAGTACTTGAGAAAATTCTGCTTAACCTTGAAGACTTGAGAAATGCCGATGTGTGTGTGTGTATATATACACACATATACATGTTATGTACACATATATTCACATATACTACATGGCTTGAGTCATATTGTGTGGAAGAAATGCATATACAGTAAGTCCCCTATATACGAACCTTCAAGTTGCGAACTTTCAAAAATGCGAACATGCGTTGCATCAGCGTCAGACGTGAGTGAAATTGCAGCTTGCCCTCTGATTGTGTTAGTTGGGTACCTAGGCTAACTTTGTTGGACTTAGAAACAAATTGGACTTACAAACACGCTTTCGGGACGGAACTCATTTGTATGTAGGGGACATACTGTATATTTTAATCCTGCCACATTTATATTTTTAATATTTTACCATGTTAAAAATTCTTCAAACATGTTTTTATTAAAACAATCCATTGCATTTTTTGATTATTTCCTCAGGCTAGGCCCCGGAAATGAAATTCCTAGATCAGTATATATTGATATTTACCTCTTTAAGACTCTTGATCTATAATGCTCATTGCTTTCTTGAAAGTTTGTACCAGTTTATATTTCCAGCAGCAGCCTCACCTTGCTTGCTAGTCTCTAAAAAGTATTGGTGGCTTTTGAAAGCCTAGTTATAGTAGCAAGACAGAATTGCATTAAACCCCAGGGAATTGTGTTTTTATAAGAGCTTTAAATATATAGGAATATTTCCCAGGCTTTCTGCATTAATTTCTATAAATATATATATATATATACACACATATGCATAAATACTATATATGTGTATATACTAACTGTGAAGTATTATGCAGGAATAGATACAGCTTCTGTTCACTTGGAACTTAAAATAGAAGGCTGATATGAGTCCATATAATTAAGATGTACCGAGAGTGAAATACACAGACACACACCGCTATCTTTCTTTAAAAGCTAACCCTCAAGAAGCAAAGAGTGAGGTAAAGGTTATGTGTCAGGCTTCAAACTGACTCCCACAGTGAGAAGAGTGTTTCTTTTTGAGCCAGGTCAAGCTGTCGCCTCCAGAAGAAACACACCTTTGGCTTACATTGCTCTCTTCCTTTCTAAATACACGAATATCTATGATTGATAAGAGGGGACATTCAGATTTGCTGTCAATTTCAGTGTTCTGCCTAAAGCCAGCAATTAGCCCCGTAGCGTGCCTCCATCCTCTCACCTGGAAACCGTCTCAGGTTATGATGCTGCGGGTCAGTGGATGGTCCTTATTTTAAATTGACTAGAAATAAAGAATAAAAGCTACCAGTCATACAGTTTCTTTTGTCTAATAGGTGGCAAGTTTACCTAACGCAAGTAAGAGATCCCTGTTTGGTTTCAGGGGGGCTGTACTTTGGAAATGGCATACGGGTTCTTTTTTGGGAAGGTGGGGATCATGGTGGTAGGGCTAGGGGAAGGGCCCAAAAGAATAAATGAGTATTTAGAAGAAATGAAAAAAGCAAAGTCATGGGCTGTGGAATCAACTCTGAAGTTGCACATGTTGGGGAAACATTTGTAAAACGATATAGTATTAATATTACCCCTGGAATACATTTTTTTCTCTAGTTATCATCACAGTTCATTCAATTTAAGTCATAAAAAATTACACCTTGTTATTTAAAATTTGTAACGACCAAATCTTTTTTGTGTTTATTCAGCAAATAACTTTTTGAACACTTACTCTGTAGGAGGCAGTGTTTTACGTTGTGTGGAGAAACAACTATAGGCAACCTTTTGTTTCAGTTTTTTTTTATATTATGAAATTTTGAACCCAGGGAAGCATTTTTTGTGTTTAATGAAGCTTCATCTGGGTCATTTTATAGGCTTGGTTTCCTGTGTTGTCAGTAAGTCTATAGTCACTAAACGGCAATCTAGCTCCCGCGTCTACTGTATTTAATATGTACGTTATTTGTAATAAGGTTAGTTTTATCAAAAAGATCTTTAAAAGTAGATGATATAAGTGAATACGTTCGTTTGTTTCCGAGCGAACCAAATAGAAATGTAGGAGGGTACATACATTTCATGGCTAGCCAACTGGGGGAGGATAATCTCGTCTCTCAGAGGTTGGCATGTGCTGTTTGCTGATAAACACCTGTCTAGTGTGCTTTTCCATACCTCTGTAGAGGCAAGAGGGCGAAGTCGGTCCCTGAGAGTGGTTGGGAGCCCCTTACTTTGTCCCATAAAGCCTTGGTAACATTTCGTAGGTATGACTTTTGGGGTTGGTATGCCTGTTTTACAGCGCAGCGCTTTCAAGTGAACGGCTTACACGCAGCCTTACACTTTGACACGGCCCAACAAGTTAATTAATTAGCCACCTTTCCGTCCCAGCTGCGGGACTGGGCATTAGAGCTCTTCCAGAAGGAAAATTTGATTAATGGCTCTCTTCTAGCGTGGGGACGACTGCAGACTTCTCTTCCGCAGAGCGTGAAACGTGCGTCTTCCTGCCGAGGGGCCTCGTCCCAGCCGCGGCCCCCGGGACGACTCCCTGCCTCAGGTGTCCCGCGCGCCGCGGGCCGCGGGCCGCGTCCGCTCTCTGGGGCGGGCGTCCGGGACTTCCTGTCTGGGCGCGGGGCGGAAGGATCGCGTTGCCAGCCGAGGCGGCCGCCGCCGCCGCCCCTGCCGTTAGGTGGTGGGGTTTCTCAGCCCGGCGGCGGGAGGCGGGCCGGCCTCGGCTTCCTGTCGGAGGACGCGCAAGGATCCGGGCGTCGGAGTGTGTGCGAGTGCGTGAGTGTGTGTCGGCTGCACGGCGTGTGTCTCCGGCCGCGGGTTCCGCCTCCTCCCCTGCCGCCGCTGCTCACGGTGTAAGTCAATGTGAAGCAGCAGCTCCAGCCCCGGGATAAACATGGCGACGTCTCTGCATGAGGGACCCACGAACCAGCTGGATCTGCTCATCCGGGCTGGTAAGGACAGGGGAACTTTGCTCCCGTGCATCGGTGCAGCAGGAGAAGGGGTGCACAGGGGGCGGGGTGGCTCCCCTGTGGCGGTCAGTGCAGGGGGTCCGGTGTCCCCTTCGGTCACCGGGGCGGCCGGGGGAAAGGGGGGTTGTGAATGAAGTAATGGAGGCGACGAATCAGGAAGTGATCACCTTGGAGAGTAACCTGCCTCAAATCCGGCGCTGTCGCTTCAGGGTGGGTTTGTGGAGCGGCGGCGGCGGCTGCCGGGCGGAGCGCTGGCAGCGGGCGCCGGGCAGCCGAGCCGCAGTTAAGTTGGGGACTCGGGGGCGGACGAGTTGTGCGCTTCACCCCAGTTGCCGAGGAACCAGGAAGTGAGTGAGGCTGTTGTCTCCCGGCTGCGCCTGCCACGCTGTCTGGCCGCAGAGGCCGCTGCTGCCCGCGGTCGGGGGCGGCGGGCTTCTCCGGTGGACGCTCGCCACCCCCGCCCCGTTCTCCTTTCAGGCTTGGTCCGCAAGTCCTGGACTTCCGCGCGGACGAGGCAGCGCCGGGCCACGTCCGGTAGACCGATACCCGCCAAAAAACTGCTCTGACCCACCTCCTCACATCCCCACCTTGTGCGGGCTCGGGAGTAACGGTTCTCGAGAGGGTCCCTTAATAACGTGGAGTGGCCTGGGGGGGTGTTGCTCTCGGGGGCCCGCCTCCCTTTCCTGGTTCAGTGGGCGGCTGTGGAGAAGTAGGCTTATGCCCCTTGCCTCGTGGGTGGGTTTTTCAGGGGGGAGGATGGGAAAGACACGGAGTATGTTTTGTACCCCTGCGCTGGAGCGTTGGGGCGTCAGAGAGGAACGTTTATTTTTGTAAACAGCGGGTGAAGGTGGAGGAGCGGGGCGGGCGGGAGGGAGTCTTGGCCCCAGGGAAGTCTCCTCACGGAATTGCCCCCTTTCCCCCTCCCCCCCAAGCCTCCCACCACAGCGGAAGCGCCTCGGAGAGGACAGAACGGCTGGGATTGACAGGCCTCGGGTTCCTATCCGCTCGCTGCGATGTTCCGAATAAGAGCGTTGGTTTCTGGGGGCGGGACTCCTGGCCCGCGGCGGGCCAATGAAGATTGGGCGGGAGTGAAGCTGACAATGTACGCATGGAATTGGAGGGAAGAGGAGTGTAAACACGGAAGTGGCCGCGGCGGTGGGGGATGTGCGGCGCCACTGCTGCAGCGGAAGGGCACGGACTTAAGTTACATAGAGAAAGCGGCTTTACTTAATAGCAGACAGCGCAGCGAGGGCCCTGAGTCGGCGTAGCGGAGCTTGAGTACGGTTTACCTACTGCAGTGAGCGTCAGTGTTCCTTTCCCTGGCTTCTCTTTCATATCGCCATCGATGGGAATTGGAAGATGGGGAAGAGTCACCGACGAGGATTGCTGTAAAGGATCTTACCGGCTGTTTTCCATCCACTGTTTTTAGGTTGGGGAGTTAGTCGTTTGGTTGGTGAAACTCTTGTGATTCAGTTCGTTTGGGAGAAATCATAAACTTACATGTACCCTTAACAGAACTTAATCTGTAAAATAGAACGCTACACGGTCCCAAAGAAAAAAATCACAGTTCACTGAGTAGTGATTAAAATGCATTTGACAGTTATTTTCTGATGAGAGCAAGAACTTAAATATTAGGGAAAAGGAGGCAGAGCACAATGAGAACTTGGTCTCTTTGTGTACGTTCAGTCCGTTAATACTGTATGAATTAAGAGATGGAATTTTGGGCTTTATATTATTGGTACTAACAACAACACTTTATGGATTGTTTGGGTCAGTAGTGCTGAACATGGACCTTTCCGGAAATGTTCCCAGTGGTTGTGAGAACCTTAGACTACTCCACGCAGTTAGAATTTTGTAAAGGTAAAGGTAAGAGGGCTTAATTTTGCCAAGAGAAGGTATTTTTGTCATATAAGCTTTCGCAGTCATCGTCACAACTGAACGTTACCTGTAGATATTTTGCTTGGAGTGGATGCATATACACAGTTTAACATATGTAGACAGCCTACGGTTCAAAAATACAAACGTTTTATCTTCTTTTGATCAGGGTTTTGTTTTTTTAAGTTAAATGTTGTTTTCCCGTTCTACTGCATTTCCTTAGTACATAGAAACCTTACAGTTGAAATTTCCTTTGTGATTATAATGTTCTGTAAAGAATACATATTACATATAATTGTTTTCAAATTATTTTCTCAAGTCATATTCGTGTAATCTGAAGTTCCTTTATAAACCCTATTTTAGAAGGAAATTTGAGACAGGTTTGCTGGTTTATCCAAGGTTTATTCAGTGAGTTAAAAGTGGAGGAGGAAAGGTGGCCCAGAAAATGAAGAATCATGGATCTAAATTTTTATTGCTGCCAATTGCCAGTGATGTTGGGAGGGTAATGTTTGTAAGGTTTGTATTTGTATATGGACTTAATGGTATCTTTTCATTCCCTTGAGGGAAGTCATCAAGTGTTAGACGTAATTCTTGCTCACGAAGATTTAGTCTAATTGAGGAGACAGATGAAAATCTGTATAATATATAAATGTTAATATAACTACAGGGATTGCTGTATGGGTTCCTGGTAAGTGTAGAATGCTATTAAGGAAAACTTCTAGAGGAGATAAGCTTTAAATTGAATATTGTTAGCATAACTGTTGTTTCTAAGTAAGTATAAAGCGCTTAGAATTCCATTACTGTTAGACGTTAAGATGCTAGAGGATATAGTTTTGCTTTTATTTTCCTCCCTTCAGAGACTTAACTATCAACTTTAGCCATCAGCTTTCGCTTTAGTTATCAACATGTATGCTGTCAGAGGCATTTGAATAAAGAATGAAATACATAAGGTTATTTACTAAAAATCATTTTCACATACAAAATATTTTTTGTGGTAAAAGACTTGATATACTTTATAAAACTTTCACTGACAACATGGTGTCCGACCGAGAAAGAGCCTTGGAAGAGCCTTGACCCTGAAGTCAGGAGATAAGGATCTTCATCTAGCTGTCACTAAACTAGCTCTTTAAGGCTTCGTTTTCTGTAAGAGAACAGCATTGACTAGGTGATCCCTAATAACTTTTAAAACTCTGAAACTATAGGTGGCTCAGAAATATTTAATGGAAAGCGAAGGTCCTCTTTTTGCTTGGATTTCTTTACATTACACTCTATGAGTGAATTTGTCTGTAAGGTCGTTATGTAATGGGGAGGGGTTAATTTCTTTTGCCAATCTTTGGACCAAATTGGAGTTTGAGGCCATGTCTGTACGTTGAATAAGACTATGATATAGTTTATTTAGTAAATTAAGCTCATTTCTAGTCTCTAGGAAAATACGAATGTTACTTTATTAATACTTATGCGAAAGCGTTGTGTACATGTGGCCTGACTTTTCTGGAAGATTGTCAATTTAAAATATTCTGCCTTCTTATTCTCAAGTGTACATTCCTTGACTTTTTTTCTTCCTTTTTTTGAGAAATTGAGAAAGTGGAGAATTTGAGAATTGAGAAACAGCGTAACTCTTAGGAAAGAAGTATTGTTCTACTTTAACACGGTTATTGAATGGAAGGGGGAAATTCTTCTGGAAATGCAGCCTTAAGTATTTTTACGGACAGAACAAATCTGTCTAGTTTGTCAAAATTCATCATGAAATTTGAACTAGAAAATCTTCTAATTTACTATAAACTGGAATATCTAGTATCAATCTTGAAAAGAACATCAATTTGAAAAAAAAATTTATCAGGCTATGAAAAGATGAAGGATGCGTTGAAATAAAATTGGAAGAATGGCATAAATTTTTTAAAACTTTATTTGGAAATGTGTTTAAGAAATTACTCTTTAGAATTCATTGCAGCATTAGTACTAAAATTCATACAGAAATTGAGTGAAAGAGTAACATCAGTGTGTAAAGAGTCATTCAGGGTAATCCAACATCAGTTTCCTTTAGGGACAAATTTAATTGGTAGAGAGGCAGGCAGGAGAGTGTTTTTGATTTATGAAGAGTTTAAAAAAAAAATCCTTCATGTGTAAGTCGACAAAGTACTGTTGTACTTATGGAAATGGAATCATAATTGTTCACCTACACAGTGATTTTTTTTTTTTTTTTTTTTTTTTCTACACAGTGATTTTATGTTTAGAAGCTAAAACTTACAGAAACATGAGGATGGAATTTGGGTGTTGTTGATTACATTAGATAATAAATTACAGCTGCAGTTCTTTAATACTATAATCTCTGGTATGAGGGATTCTGGGAGTTCCCCAGACTCTTTCAGGGGGTCCGTGAAGTCAGATTGTTTTCATGGTAACGCTAAGACATTATTTGCCTTTTCACTTTCACAAGTGTTCACAGAAGTTTTCTAGAGGCTACATGGCTTGATAGAACAGATCGGATGAAAAAGCAAGTATGAGAATCCAACTGTTTTCTACCATGTATTAAAAAGATTTGCAAAAATGTAAAATAAAGCTACTCTCTAAATTGTTCTTTGTTTTAGAAAAGTTATTTTTCATAAACATATTACTTAAAGTTTTCTTAGCTTTAATTTCAAATAGGATAAGTATCTAAACATAGGACTTACATAAGCAAAATCTCTTTGTGGTCCTCAGTAATATGAGTGTAAAAGGGTCCTTTGACTAGAAAAGTTTGAGAATAGCTGAGTTACAGTTTTATTTAGTCTATACTTTTCAGTACCATAGCCACTAGCCTCATGTGGCGATTGAGTATTTGAAATGTGGCCGATTAACCAAATTTTTAATTTAATTTAAACATAAAAACTGAAGCAGTGAAAAACTTCTTTACATGTTCTTTACATGTAAACCTCTTTTACATGTTGAAATGCCAGTGTTTTGGATATACTGGGTTAAATGAAAGGTATTAATTTCCCCTTCTGCTTATTTTCTTAACGTGGCTACTGGACCTTTAAAAATTACACGTGGCTCTCGTTATATTTTTATCAGACAGCGCTACTGTAGAAAATGATTTTATTCTCTTTCCCCTTTTAACCTTATAATGCAGCTGTATAGATTAGAAAAGTCAAAGGGGAACGGATACAGATGGAGTGCCCCAGACCTTTTACCTTTCTGTTTGTTTGTGTTCTTCACTCACCTATTAACTGTTAGAGTCCTGGGGCGTTAGAGAATAAGCTGTGGTGAGTCAGGTGTGGTAGCTGCGTGATGCCCTTGTAAATATTAGTTTATGGTCTTGCTTGTAGGGGAATACCACAATCACCTAATGAAGTGTTTTCTAATATTTTCCTATTGCTCTCAAATTAAATTGCTGTTAATTTTTGACTTTTAAGAACGTTGTTATGAACTAGATCCATTGCCAGCATTCTCTTCTGCAAAGCTGAGAGGTATGTCTCTTGTCAGAGTTAATTACCAAGTTTGGTATTTAGTAACAGCTGTCGAGTGAGTCTGGAATAGTCTCCATACAAACACCAGTTGATTAGAAAGCTAGAAATGGAACAATAAGACTCTGAACCAACGGTAAAGGAGGGCATAAGCAAATGTAATTTTTGACACTGATTAAAATTAAAATAGTTTGGAAATTTATTTGGTATATTTATTTATTCAAGGAATATTGACCAGCAGTGCCACCGACTGGGGGCAACTAGAAGATGATACCTGCCAGATTACTTTTAGCTGCATTGTTTCTGTTTTTTAAATGAGTTGCTTATTTTTTTAAACTCCCATAAATTTCATAAGCAGGCCAGAAAGACACCAGAAAATCAAGCTTTAAGTAAGAGATAAGTAAGGAATTCTCAGCCCTCGCTTGTAAGTCTGCTTGCTTCGATGGCACAGCAATGTTGTATCCATATTTATCCTCAGGAATTGTGCAGAATTTCAGTTTAAATTGTATTTGAATTATTGATCTGAATAAAATAATATTGAAAAGTTTTTAAAAATTATGGGAACTTGAATAGGAAAAGTATTTCTTAAATTTCTGTTACCAAAAACTGCTTGTTGACTTACGTCAACAAAAGACAAGTAAAAAGAGACAGAGCTCACTTTTAACAAATTGGGTTAAGTATTCTTGGAAACTGTCAAATTATTTTGCATCTTTATTTTGTTTTGAAATATTTTACGTCCATTTATGTTTTTGATACTCTGAACTATTCGTATAAGCTTCATGAGGCCAGAGCTCTGTTCACACTTGTGTCTCAGGTTTATAACAATCCTTTGTTGACTGTACATAGAACATTAGATCCGACTGATAGTTCGTAGGGAGTTGATGCATTTTTAATATATTCTCGTCCTGGATTTAAAGTGTAAAGGAGTGATTCTCTGCTGAAGTTTGTGTGGATTCTCTTTGTTTTACTCTGGATGTAAAATATTTCAAGGAAACAGCATTTTGAACTTAGGGAGAAAGGGGAGGTTGAGGTCGGAAATCATAGCAAGAAAATTTTCACTGACATAACTAACATGAAGTCATGGTTTTGAAAACATACCTCAAACTGCATAAGAGCTCAGGGCGGCACAATATATAGCTGTTGGCAAATTTCATTTTGTTTATAACTTAAAACATTAAAATATCTGGTAAAATTCTATTGCTGTATTATTATCAAATACTCAAAGCTCTTTAGTATGGTAGAGTTTTTAGGGTGTGTCTTAATACAATTACATAAGGAATTAGTTTACCCAGGATGGTTTATTAATAGTACCTAAGACAACAGCTAAATTGCAACACAAGCAGACTTTAAAGAGAATGAAGTTCCTAGAATAAACTTTTCAAAACCTGAGAATCTGCTTCCCAAGGTTCTTTAGTGCACGTGAGTACTGCAGGGGGAGGTACTTTGAAGAAAATACTTGAGAATGGTAATATATTTTATACTTACTAATAGTAAATTTCTTAAAGTTGAGCTAGAAGGACTGATTGGATCCTGTGCTTCAGTGAAGCTGCAGATAAGAGTAAGCAGGGTCACCTAAAGATAGATTTACTTAGAGGTTTGGCTGCCTCTCTGGAACTGTTTAGCTTTGAGCAGATTTCCATAAATGGAAAGAGCAACTGGAGAGACCGGGTACCTTGGTTGAGAGTGTGGATGACGTGCAGCAGGTGGTGAAGCAGTCGCTGGATTTTCTGTGAACGCTCTCCAAATGGCTGGTGTGTGAGGCCGAGGCCTTAGCACTCGGTGACTTTTGAGACTAAGTGAAAAAGTTGTTTTCAATTAAAAGTTTACTGGAAACAATTTTAAAAGATTCATATCTTCAGTGTTGTAGAACTTGTGAATTGATAATATGCTTTTATGAAATTGGTGTAAGTATTTTCTTTTAGTCCTTTAGAGGACATCTTGAGAAAAATTTATCAAATTAGACACCGTTCACATATTCATGTTTCAGAACCTCTTACCAAGCAGAATATTTCAAGTCAGGATGTGAAATTAATTATATCATTAGGATAATGAATTTGTGCTTGAATTGCTATTTTTCCTGTAAGGTCTGTGGGTTGTCCTTAACTTCAAAACATAAAAGAAACACTTGCATGCCTCCTATATGAAAGGTCTGTGTTAGGAACCATAACAGGTGTAAAGATGAATTAAGATAGGCCCTCCCTGATCTCACGGAGCTTAAATGGTGATAAGAAATTATCACCATTTATTGAGTTCTTATCTATATGTGAGATATTGTACGTGTTTTTTAAGGCAATCACTGCATTTAATTCTCACAACTGTATGAGGTAAGTAATATTCCTGTTTGGTGAAAGAGGAAACTGAGCCTTACAAGAAATTAAATTGCTGGCCTAAGGTAACAGAAATTGTAAGTGGCAGAGACTAGAGCCCAAGCTTTCGAGGCTGGAAAACCAAACCACTGCTGTACACTTTACTGTTTCACAAATAATTTAATCAGCAAAGCATAAAGTAAGTGTTAGAAGAGAGTTACAAGAGGTCGTAGAACTAGAAAAGGCTTCATGGAGAGGAAAAGAAACATAGGCGCGCTCGCGCTCTCTCTCTCTCTCTCTTTTTTCTTTCTTTCTTTCTTTCTAAATTTCTTGGGTAAAACCCAGCAAAGTCCAGAGAGATCTTGAAGAAGAAAGCAGTTACTGTGAAGAAAATTCCCAAGTTCTCTGGTGCACTCACCAGGAGGGTCTGTAAGAATTGAACTGATTGATTAATTTAGAAATACGAGTTTCTGACTGATTCTGCTAGGTGTTTACTTAGCAGTATATTAAAATTACAATTGACCTCATAGGACTGTTAATCTACAACCATTCTCTCTCCCCTACCCCGCAAGTTAGTTTGGGCCTAAAATTGATACAGGATTCACATTTCAAGGGTCTTTGTTTTCCTTTGGACAAGATTCAGAAATTTCTAATCAATCTCAATACTTGCTTTATTATCAACATTCATTTTATAAAGTATAGATACTAGGTTGTTTTGGTTTTAAAATTATTTCTGTAAGTAATTTATATGGGCTAATGTGTATTAATGACTCATTTAGAGTTGTCAACGTGAGAGTTTAATTTAATAACGTACGTGTTCAGTGCATTTTTACTGAGTAGAGCTTATTTCCCCCCAGCGGAAGCATCGGTTCATAGCAGTAACGCACACTGTGCAGATAAGACCATCGAAGCTGCTGAAGCCCTGCTTCATATGGAGTCCCCTGCCTGCCTGAGAGGGCCAAGAAGTCCTGGTATGCGGACTGTCCTGTTTATATGAAACATATCACGCCACTCTACGTATCTAGAAAGAAAGCTTCTGTTTTTGTCTTTGGTAATCCAAGGGGACTGTTGGTGTTCTCAAAGTCTATAATACATAAATACCTGTGACAGCAGTAATTGATTTTTATTTGTCAATGTTCCCAAATCTTAAATACTTAATTTTCAAAATAAATGAAACAGAAACGCCCACTGTAGACAGACAGATGGCTGCTACATAGCTGTTTATACCATCATGTCTTATTTCCTTAACTCTGGGTAAATGATAAACCTTAAGAGAATGGCAGATGGGAGCATTTGCCACCTATGACCACGTTCAGTCCTTCCTTCAGTGATAGATGGGCAGTGACCCCAGGGAGCGCTCCCTGAGGGAGGGCGGAGGTAGCTTCCAGTGTTTCCTCACACTCCCTTCAGGCTGCATGTTTTCCTTGTTTTGTTTTTTTTGGCCCCCTTTTTAAAGACTGCCTTTGAGAGTCTTTTTGTCCTAATTTTAATGCCCAAATGTTAATTTGACTTAATACAGTTAAGATTGGCCCTTCTTTTAGGGATTTTCAACATATGTTAAGATCAGCCGTACTTTTTAGTTAGAGTAGGAATCCTGTGTATTATTCAGGGATATGAGAAGAAGATTAGGGCATACTGGTCAGTATATTAATCCGTGATAGTATGTATTAATTGAAATAGAAATGTCATATCCTGGTTATTCATGCACATTGAAAGGAAGCCAGAGCAACATTATTGTATGTACTAGAAAATCTGTATGGACCATTTTAGTGACCCAAGATATCAGGGACTGCTCCAGTAAATAAAATTTTAAATATTGAAAGATGATATTCATTTGGCTGTAACGAGCCAGGTTTTCTTTTCACATCTTGAAATGAACTGTGCTTGCTTTTCCCTAAACGTATGTTTATTACTTTAATGTTACACCAGGTGCATGTTCTTCCTAGTTAGAGAATAATGATGAGTGAGTGGAAGGAAAGTAATTATTAACTCACTATTATACTCGTTTATTTTCAAATGTTTTCCCAATTGTCAAAATAATCCAAAGTCTTCTACAGTGAACTTGAAAGCATCTAAAAGTGTGAAGCACGGGGGTTGACTACTTATGATCTCCCCCTTTACCCAGAAGATTAACGTTTCCTTCAAGTCGATTTTCTTTGCATTTATTTACTTACATACTTTAGACCATATTGTATATTCAATAAGCCTTAATTTCAAGTTTTTATCCTGCTTTGATGAATTCTTAATAACCTCACCCTACTAAATATTGAATTGTCCGTACGTATTGAGAGGCATTAATGGGGGTGGGAAATTTTAATTTTTCAACTTTTTTTTATAGTGGAAGTGTTTGTCCCTCCTTGTGTATCAACTCCAGAATTTATCCATGCTGCTATGAGGCCGGATGTCATTACAGAAACTGTAGTGGAGGTGTCAACTGAAGAATCTGAACCAATGGATACCTCCCCTCTTCCTACGTCACCGGATAGCCATGAACCAATGAAAAAGAAGAAAGGTAGAGTGTATTTATAAATTTCTGGGAAGTTGGGTGAAATTTTTTCTGGTATCTTTCTCCCCCCATCACAGGACATAGGAAATATATGTGTAGATTTATGACTGATGTTATCTTAATTAGATATTCTCAAAGAATTAAGATTTTGTCTTTTAACATGTTCATACTGTTTAAAGGAGTTCGTGTTTGAGTCCTAAAAGTAGTTGCCTGCAGAGTGAGATTATAATAGGTGCTTGATACACAGAAGGAAGGTCAGAGATTCACTGCCCATTTTTCTACTTTCTGATCCTTTTAGGTACTTGGTTACCTTAAAAAAAAAAAAAAAAAAGAATTATTCCTGACTTTATTTTTCGTAATCTTACCTTCCTACTCTTTTTGTGGGCGTTAAAGTAAAAAGCCCAGTTTTCTCCCCCTTGTCTTCAGCCTTAAAACACCAAGGTTGCACGTAGGGACTTGTGAGGGGAATCAGCTCACCTCTGGGTAAAGAGCGTTTCCACTTGTTATTTGACGCCTGCTGAAGCTTGTGCTCATCTGGTCCCAGTGGGTGAGGCACAAGGCTCCAGTCCATCTTCAGCATCCTGAGTGGGTTCTTTTTCTGTTTGAATCAAAGGTAAAACTTGAAAGAAATGAAATTCTGTATAAATGGGTATTCATCTAATTCCACTTTCTTCCCTGTCTCTTTCTTCACATTTTAGAATGGGGGAAAAGAAAAATCAAAGGCAACAATAAGGGAAAACTTGCTTCAGAAATAATGGTATTATCTTTGATTTATTAGGTAGCAGTGTTTCAAATTGCTGTGATGGTCACAGGTCTGTGCCTCATTTGCCGTGAGGTACCCAGTGGAGAATGAGACAGAGCACCTTCCCTCTTACAATATAGATAATATGTATTTGAGAAAGGCATGAATGAGAGAGTTTAGAAGGAAGAATTACTTCCTGCTGTAAATGTTTAGAAACAAAAGGAATACATATAAATAGCCCTGTTTACCCACTGCCCTCTATAGCCTTCGGCTGGTTGTATCTTATGGAAGCTATTACAAAATACTTAAGAAAATTTTAGATTTAAATGAAGAGGGCAAAGACTATGAAAAGCTGAGATCATTTAGGGAACCAAGACCTCTAGATAAACAGGTTGATCTGCCTATGTGGTGGTACGGTATAAACCAGGAAATAATTGGCCAATTTAATACTAATCTTATTACGTATTGGAAAATAGGTGGTCTTAATGAATGACAATTTAAAAATTACATGCAACATCGTTAATTATTCATTTGTGGTTAAGTACCTTTGGGACATACAAAGTTAGGTAGGTATTTTTTAATAGTAGAGGCTTCTTTTTATTTCCAGAGCCTTTAATATACTAACGTGCATTGTAAATCTCCAAGAGAAGACAGCATGCAGTTCTAAAAGTTAATTTGACTGTAAACCGTTTTTCCTACTGATGAATAACCTATTTCTCATGTAATACCATTTGGGAAATGCTGCTTTATAAGAAAATAGGCCTTTTGGGGCTAACCTTTCCTTTAAGGAAGTTGGGCTTTTGTGATTGAATTTAGGAGACAGTGAAGACGTCAGTCTTATTAACTGACTGATTCGTACATATAAGTATTATTTAAATTGAGAAATTAAGCTCTGTTTTAACAAGGGAGACCAGTAAACTTTGTTTTAATTTTTGCCAAAGCATACGTCTTAATGAAATCCTATTCTAATCCTAGAATATAATAACTATGCTTTTTGACATATAAATTAAGGCACTTTAATTTAGCTCTAGATAATCCTTGCTAATGAAGAGCAGAGACATCAGAAATCCCAGATGTTAGGACAGATCACCAAATCAGTAATAGTATATGTAATATTCCCAGTCTCTTTCTTGAGGCTTCCCCTCACCTGCCAGCATTCATCCGTCAGGGCTGAGGGTTGAATACAACACTTTTCAGGCTTAAGCTTTCTTTACTGTAGAGAAGTATAGCTCTTGCTTTTCTGTTCATTGTGGATGCTAGTCTCTCTGAGAGAGCCTTACGGCAGAAGTGAGGGGAGACAAAAGGAAGGGCGCAGACATCTACTAGACCTACGAAGTAATCGCTTGGAAGATTTTTTTATCCTTATAATGTACCTGCACGTTGAGGTGGGGAAATTTATGCTGAAATTCTGGTGAATTGATTGGCTCAGAGCAGTAGAGAGTGTTTAAAATAATATTTTTTACTTTTCCTCATTTGAGCTCAAAGGGCTTCGCAGATTATCAGATCCTCTGCAATCGGTAGGTAAAGCTTTTTCTAACAATTCTGTAGAACAGAAAACAAAAGTTTGTACTAGAATTTGTTTCCATTGCTACATTATTGGAAAAGGTTAGCAAATTGAGGCTCTGACCATGTAAATAATGGGTTAGTAGTGCCTGACTTGCCATGTACATTGACATTACTATCCACTAACTGCTGTAATCTAAAATTGCAGAAGTGCTTTTCATGTTCTTGTAAAAGCAACTTTTATATACACCGAATATATTAATCCATAGATTAGTATCCAGTTTCATGAATAATGTGTTATCAGAAAGCCTGCTATCGTGCTTCTTTTTCCTGTTTTCAACGTGTGGTTTCAATATCTTTTACTTCCAGTTGGCCGTAAACCAAAGACCCAGCAGTCGCCAATTTCCAATGGGTCTCCTGAGTTAGGCATAAAGAAGAAGCCCAGAGAAGGAAAAGGTAATTTGGGGAGGTCTGTTTTGTAGGTGAGATGCTGTTTTTCTTAGTCAAGTACATTTGTAGGAAAATCACTTCTAGTACCTGCACACGTGAGAGTACTGTCTTTGGTAGCAGTTCTTAATCAGGGCTGTATGAGCATCACACGTGGAGCTTTTTCAAACTATCTATGCGTGGTCCTTACCCCACTGAGATAAAACTGCAGGGAGTGGAGGTGGGCAAGCGTTTGAATTTGGAAAAGGCCCTACCTGCAATCTGATGATACACAGCTGTATGAAGAGCTGTGGTTCTGGAGGATAACGGCAGGCATCCTCATGGAGAGTCACTTAGAATTGAAGAAGGTTTACAAAACTAAGACTTCATTTCTCCATACTCTCTTAACTGATAGAAGCAAGGTGAATTTAGCGTTTCTTAACTGATTCAATGCAAGGTGAATTTAGTTTTCCAACCAGCAGATTTCAGTCATGTCAGTAAGGATCTTAGAACAAAAATTTAACATGTTTGCTTTAGAGTTTGTATATTCTCATTAAGCACAAAAATAGCATAAGCCTTCTGCATTCTCTGCTGTCATAATTTGTTGTGTAAGTTGATTTCAAGTGATCTTAGTAAGGGTTTTAGGTGTGTTCTGATAACCAAAATTTTATCACTTCCATGAATGTTTTCAATAGTTGGATACATTTTGGATTCGTGTATTCAAATTTATTCCATCCTTAACAGGTAGTCTGATATATCTCATTTTAAATAATTAAAGCAAAAATTAAATCTCTAGTAAAAAAAAAAAAATTAAGTCTAGTAAGCCTACCAAGAAATTTAGACAAAAAAAGAAAAAGAAAAATCCAGTTACAGTAAACCCTTATTTATTTAGGAATTGTTTATTCAATTTGGGACAGATTTAGGATACTTTTATTTTCTTCTGTGTCTTTGGTTGTTTTACATTTCTGGTATCTTAGGTTTTATCTTTTAATTTATATTGAAAACTTTAAAACTTACATGCTAGTAGTATTACAAAGTTGAACTGTAAATATACAATTATTACTTTAAAAAATTATTTACTTATTTTATTTATTTTTGGCTGCACTGGGTCTTCGTTGCTGTGCGCGGGCTTTCTCTAGTTGCAGCGCGTGGGCTTCTCATTGCGGTGGCTTCTCTTGTTGCGGAGCACCGGCTCTAGGTGTGCGGGCCTCAGTAGTTGTGGCTCGCAGGCTCTAGAGTGCAGGCTCAGTAGTTGTGGCGCACGGGCTTAGTTGCTCCACGGCGTGTGGGATCTTCCCAGACCAGGGTTCGAACCTGTGTCCCTTGCATTGGCAGGGGGATTCTTAACCACTGCGCCACCAGGGAGGTCCCAGTTACTACTTTTTAAAAAATTATTCCCATCATCAGTGGTGTCTCTTGTATTCAAAGACCTTATGTTTAAAACTGGAAAAAAATTTTGTGATAACCTATTTTTACCAGTCAGAAATCACCTTTCATTAAAATTTCAGTTTTGTATGATTAAACTTGAGGCAGCCTGGCAGCCTGTTGAAATGTGAAGATTAAAGTGATTACAGTCACCCCTGGATTAAAAATCCAGTCAGTGTTTCCTCTTCTGCAAAATTATGACGATAATGTCTGCATAGACTTAGTAAACTACCTTGTCTGATAAAGAAGGCTTCCCTTTCGAATTCTGTTTTCCTTAAAACCAGAAATAGAATTGTTAATTTTAACTTGGGGATGGGAACTGGGGCGAAGCATTTAAAGACAACCTAAAGAATGTTGATGAGTCTGATTAATTCAGTAGACACAGAAGTACTCAGATCCCTACTGTGTGCAAGGCATTGTCTGTTGTACAAAAATTTCTTCCAGAATAAGTTCTTATAATCTTTAGGTCATAAAATAAAAATGCCCCAGATACATATCTTGATTCAGTTGAGAGTTATGTAGTTGAAAGTTATGCACGGTTTAATACTAAGAGTTTTTAGGTATGGATGCTGATGTACAAATGTAACATAGGAAAGTTGAAGAGATACAAATAGCATTGTAAAGTTGAAGGTTAATTTTTTAAAGTCAAGAGATGCACACGGGGCTCAACTGTGGGTTAATGGATTGACTGAATTTTCAGGGAAATACAGGATGAAAATGAAAAGCTAGAGGAGAAAAACATCAGCGTTTCGATTGACTAGTAGCAGTGGCTTGATGTGGAAGCCTCCCACCTTCGAGGTTCTTCTCATGTAGCCCGTAACTTGGATCTGGATTTGAGGCTAGTAAAGGGTTATTGAGTAGGAGCCTGGAGATGACCTGGTGGCTCCCTGGTGGCATATGTATTCTGATCCTCTTCTCGGGACTCTCTTCTTCTTTCATCAATTTAAGAACCTCTGCACCTAGAGGCTTACAAAGGGAATAAAAGGAAAACAGCAGACTGGTTTTAGTCTTCTGGTCTTCTCGTAACCACTGCCCACTACTCTTCCCCAGCCTTCCAAGAAAAGAAAAGAGTGATGCTCTCTTCTCTTTGGGACTAAGTTTCTTCTTTTACCTACCCAGAGTCCTTCCTTTCCTTCTATGCAAATCTTAGCCATCTTCCAAGACTTGATAATGCCTTAACAATCCGCTTTATTTTCACTCCTGAAATCTCAGACATTATTTTCTATCATTCATTTGAAATATAACTGTGCCTGGCCTTGTGTTATAGCTTATATTGTTTCAAACTGTTGTTTATTTCTTGAATTGTTATTTACTAGACAACACAATTTGACACTGTACAAATGATTGCCGATCTAGTCAAGTATTTCATGACAGACTCTCAGTACACTTGTGCTTCACCAGTGGTAAATTAATTGATTTTTTATCCAGCATAAGTAAGTATTTGCTTTTAATTATGTTAATGAATCGTTAATCAATGTCTATGATTGTTTTCAAAGGAAACACAACCTATTTGTGGGAGTTTCTTTTAGATCTACTTCAAGATAAAAATACTTGTCCCCGGTATATTAAGTGGACTCAGAGAGAAAAAGGCATATTCAAGCTTGTGGATTCAAAGGCTGTCTCTAAGCTTTGGGGAAAGCATAAGAACAAGCCAGACATGAACTATGAAACTATGGGACGAGCTCTGAGGTAAGAACCCAAAAGAAAGAGTTTTCAAACAAAACTTACATGTCTCTTAATATTGTCTATTAACTATTTAAAGAGAAGCTGTTAAAATCCCTTATTTGTTACAGCTTGTAATTTGGGGGGGATTTTCTAGAGGAGCTTCTTGTATTTGGAGGCAGGTGGGGAGACAGGAGTTTGGTCTAGACGGCTAAAATTTCAACACCATTGGAAAATCCATTTTTGTGGGAAATGTGCACCTTTCAGAAAATTAAACCCAAACAAAATACAGTTTCCAAATTGTGAATTTGCTCTTTAGTTCCTGCAAACTTATTATAATGGATTTATCTTGATATGAAACTTTCTCTTAAGTTCTGTCAGTTGGAGGAACCCACATAACTCTGTTATGCACGTGGCTTATTCTAATGAAGGGTATTTTGTAAATGAACGTAGTTTAGTGACAGTATTCATATACACCACAGAGTCACGTCTACGAAGCACGGCTTAGGTAACTTCTCCACGTAACATCAGATTGTTTTTATAACCTATGTAAATCAGAACTAAAGTTTTACCAGTGTCTGTAAAATACAGTCGTCCCTCAGTATCTGAGGGGGATCGGTTCCAGGACCCCCCGCAGATACCAAACTCCATGGATGCCCAAATCCCTTTGGAAGTGGGGATAGTGCTTGCCTGTAACCCACTACGTCCCCTGTGTACTTGAAATCATCTCTAGATTACACGTAATACCTAACACAGGGTAAATGCTGTGGAAATAGTTGCTGTCACGTGGCAAATTCAAGTTTTGCTGTTCGGTGGAATTCTTTTTTCCCCGAGTATTTTTGATCCATGGGTTAGTTAAATCCATGGATGAGGAACCCAGGGATGTGGAGGGCCAGCTGTACAGTAGTATATTCTGTATTTAGGTTAAATTACTTCCTTTGAGAATGAGCTTTTAGCTACTTTACAGATCTCAAGGTTATATAAGACCGGTGGCACCAGGTTCTAATTTCATTCCTACTTCAAATTCTTAGCCTTTTGAACAATCCAGGCAGTGTGAGTTCCTCCTTATCTCTTACTAGAATCAGTGAATGTTTCTGTTAGCATCTCTTCTACATGGTGTTTTTGTTGGGGGGTAGGGAGGTGGGGAGAACAAATGTAATATACTTGATTTATTTAGTACTTTTTCCTGACAGATATTATTACCAAAGGGGTATTCTCGCAAAGGTTGAAGGACAGAGGCTTGTATATCAGTTCAAGGATATGCCCAAGAACATAGTGGTCATAGACGATGACAAAAGTGAAACCTGCAATGAGGATTTAGCAGCAGCTGCTGATGAAAAGTCATTAGAACGAGTGTCACTGTCTGCAGAAAGTCTCTTGAAAGCAGCAGCTTCTGTGCGTGGTGGGAAAAACTCATCTCCTCTAAACTGCTCCAAAGCAGAGAAGGGTGTAGCTAGAGTTGTGAACATCACTCCCCCTGGTCATGATGCTTCGTCCAGGTCTCCTACTACTACCGCATCTGTATCAGCAACAGCAGCTCCAAGGTAAGTGAGGGAAACCATTAGTTGCAACGGGTTTAATTTTTAGAAAACTCTTTGGCAGAAATGATATGTTCCTTTTTTTAATATTTGCATTCTAAGAACTCACTGTTGTCAGGACTTTGAAAAGTGCTTGGCATTTTTAAATGTATTTTGTTGTTGTTGTCGAAGTAGATGTCTCCTCTAACCTGAATGGATTTTTAGGGTCTTACGGATGGAATTTA